>NC_139156.1:55355650-55993660 GCF_964270905.1 Leucopleurus acutus | reverse complement strand
CCCTAAATGGGGGCAGAGCTGAGCAAATAGATCCCAACGGTGCGGCAAAGGCACCTCTGTAAAACAGAGCCCCAAGGTCAGAGGACAGACTACTGACAGCCCCAACAGAGAACACCGGGACGTCCTGACAAGACCAGAGCTTTCTGCATGAAGAGAGTGTATCTCATCCTAGGCAGACAGTCAGGACCTAAACCACACAGAGGGATCTGTATCTGCACCTCCACCATCCCAAGTCACAATCAGACCTCCATAACCACACCAGGCACGAGGAATGATCACACACCTTTTGTAGCTTGTTGCCTAAAAGGAACTTCAGTCCAAGTCTTAAAAATAAATACTGAGAACCTCAGAGCAGGAGATGTTGGCTGTATTTACCAGTCCAGCATGTACCCTTCTTTCAACAGCACCTCATTTTTTGGGAAAAATTAAAATAGTTAAAATTTTTAAATGATGTCCAAAGAGAGTTTAGGGTTTATAAATTAATTAATTTTGATCTTTCCTCATTGGATTTGGCTATAGGAAGAGACTGCAGTTACCTAAATGTACAGATTCGTAAAATCAGGTGCTAGATTTGTTTTGGACACACACACATATACACACACACACAACTTTTTTTTTTTTTTTTTTGACAATGTCTTCAAAGTACTTGCAAAGAAAAATGCATTGATCAGCACCACGGTGAGGGCCCAGCGCTCTGGTTGTCTACAATGGCGTTCGTGATAAGATTAAGCAAAAACCTAAACCTTGGCCTGGGGAAAGGATGGAGGGAGCGGTGTGAGAAGAGGACATGCAGATAAGCCCTGCTTCTGCTGCTTGTGCACGTAATTAAGAAGCCGCTCCTCATCTGGAGCACGGGCTCTGTCCAACCTAAAGAATAGCACCTCAGTTTTAATTTGGGGAACCACCCGTCCCCAATCCGATGTAGTCTTGGGACCTTTAACCATGGTTCCCTGCCCAAACTAGGCCAACCAGAGCTTTTCAATCTTAAATGAAGGGACACTAAGTTAACGGTGGGAACTGACTGATCCTGATGGTGAAACCCTGTAAGGACTTTCACTGAATTGCTGCCTGCTGGATCCCAGGGCTGCTTTTCTAGCTAATCTCTGTCCTTTCCGAGATCTTCAGCTTTCCTCTGAATGTCATAAGATACTCTAACCTCCGAAAAAGAAAATTCCTTTTCTGCTGAAGTCAGCAAGAATCAGTTTCTGTTGCCTATACCCAAAGAATCCTAACTGTAGCATTTGTTTACTTTAGCTTCTCATTGAATTCTCACAATAACCCAGCATGCAGGTTTTATCACCACTATTTTGTTTTTTTCCTCCTCCTTCCTTCCTTCCTGGAAGAGGACTCACAGAGCTTCTTAAGTAAGCATTTCCATAATGGCCCACTTCTCACAAATTACACCACTTCTCCTTGTGTCTCTCCCCAACACCCTCCCTCACTCCTCTGCATTTTATCCATCCACTACTGCAGGGCTTGGTGGCCTTTGGCCATTTTTAAGTAAGCCAATCTTTCTTTGACCTGATTCTTCCTATCCTAGGTGGTTCTCTGCTCTTACAGAGAAATCCAGGCACTGAACAGCACTTTCCTCTATTCAGATCAAATCAGATTTGCCTGTTTCCACTCGGTAATGATGCTTCTGAACAGAGGCACCAAGTGGAGAGAGTATGGAGGCAAAAGTCAGCTACACCCTTTGGGGATGAAGGTGGAACAGAGGGAGAATGAGTCCAGGCAAAGAAATGGTCCTTAATTTTCCCTTGTAGAGGGGAGGTATTCTAGCTTTGATGTGCAAAGCGAGTCCCACCTCCTTCCTGAACAGCCCTGGTAAATAATGCACCATGGCCCTAGAACATATGCTGCTGGGATTGACTCTCCCATAACAACAATCAAGTTGACACATCCTGGCCTCGTTCCCCAGCCACACCCAAGGGTGTTGCCCCAGCTAGCATATGTTGCTAGCCATCCACTTTGAGTAGACCCCAACACATTAAGCCTCCATCTGGGAGCCTCCACACATAAGTACTGGGAGGATTCTACCAGTTCCAGAGCTTGCTAAGGCATAAGATGCCACAGAAGGACTTGGTCAGATATGGAAAGGATCGGAACTCAGGGTGGCAACAGCAGTTCCCCCACCTCCCAAATCTTTTCACACCCCTCTTTCACTGGGTCCATCGTTAGACCCACAGGTTTTTAGATGCACAAGTCACCCCACTGTTACCTCTGCCCCAACTACTCTAACGGGTACATTTAACAATGTGAATCATCAATTTGCTTTTAGGAGCATTCCCTCTAAAATGCTTGTAGCCTTCATGATTCTTTTATACCTTCATTATTTTATTGAACAAAGTTCCTGCCGAAAGAGCATTTCACGGGGACGATGCTCCTCTGTGATCCAGCTTCTGTTTATTACATGTGCTGCCGAAGCGCGCACCACCCAGCTTCTGTTTATCGGCTACTGGCTCCTTGGATGGCTCTGATTGGTCCAAGTCTCAGATAAGCTCCAGGAGAGCAAGAATCACATTTTCTTGTTCATCCTTTGAACCACAGCGCCTAGCAGAGCGCCTGGACCATAACAGGGCTCAAATAATTGTTAGTTGAGCAAATACGTTGGGATAGGAGCTTTCCTAGATCTGTTCTATATACTAGCTGGCATTTGCCTTTGAGGTCAGTGGCTAAGGCCATAAAACCTCCCACAAGATGGGCACGCATCTATCTCTGAACATGTGTCCTTACTGAGAAGGTATAGTGGGGGAGATAAGATTGTTTTTACTGACAAGTTGTACCCACATTTGGAGCAGCCCCTGTGGTTCTGGGGGTGGGAGCAGGTCATTGCTTCCCAATACCAGTAACAGACGTGGAGGTACAGAATCAAGTTTCCATGGGTTTCACGTTGCATGAGCCTCTAAAGGTTGTTTTTTTTTTTAATAAAAAGAGCCACCGGACTTGGGCAGTTAGAAAGTTTCCTGGTTTATTTTCAGTGTATCATGGCAGCATCAGTGGGATGAACACCAGATCTACTGGGAACCACTGTGCACGACTCTGGAAAGACTTCTATGAGAATGGATGACACAGCCGGAAGACAGAAACCACGGGGCAACTTAGTCTTGCCTGGTTGTGTTTGTTCTTTACATTCAGAATCTACCCAGGAAGCATTCACCCAATCAAATGTGAGGTTAAGCAGAAAGAATCTTCAGGGATTATAATTAGAAAAGTCACATTCAGAGTTCTTTTTCTTTAATGAAGAAAGAATATTTGAGAATGAAAGTCTAAGTCTGAATATGACTTTGTTTTTTAAGGTACACAGTTCATCTCCCACCTACCTTTCTATTCTTGTTTTCAGAGCAACAGCTGGAACATTTTGATAAGCGTGTGGAAGGGAAGAGAGACAGCAGAAAAGTGCGGGGGGTGGGGGGTGGGGGGGGAGGGAGACAGCCTTCATTCCATTAGTATTATCAGGAGATTGATTTAATATGCACCCAAGTCTCTCCAAATAGAGATTCAAGTTTAAAAAGGACTGAAGATCCAAAGCAGAGGCAAAGAGAGAAGTGCTCACATCCACAGCCACCAAGACCCCTCTCACTGGAAAGGGATACCTGGGTACTTTACATTACACAATACAGCACCTAACGACACTTGCTTCTGGTATCTGCCCCTTGGTACTGAATTCCAGAAGTAGTCGAGGGGTCATTTTTCCAAAGTATTAGGGCAATCCCACTTTTTTTCCTTCCCCCAAAAGTTTAATGCTAATCAAACCAGAATGCCTAATCAGTCCAAGATGGCCTGTCAACTTGAATTATCTGTTTGTCTTCCTATTTATTCTGTCTGTCTGTCTACAGTTCTTCATATCTCTGTGAAGATCAGTTATTGGGGCCTGTGTTTCCTTCTGACTAGAATGGCTACCAGATGATCCTTCCTGGTGATATGTTGATGATTTGCTAATTTATGGCTTTTAAAATCTAGGAATCTGAAAACCTTGCTGAGAGTTCAGGCTGGGAATCACGTGGACCCCGCGAGGAGAGGGCTGAATGGCTTACTTGTCAAGGGATCGAAGTTTGTATAAAATGCAAAGCTTCAGTGACATTTCAACCAGAGAGATGTCTGTGATGCAGAAATCATAAATGGCATCTTATAGGGACCATGCCTCCCAGGAGCAGCACAGGCCACGGAGGAGGGGGAGGGAGTGTGGCCCGAGCTACACGTGTGTGGGAAAGGAAAGGACATGGGGCTCAGCCCATGAATTAACCCCACGTCCTCTTCCCAAGCACTGGGGTCAGGCCTTCTCAGAAACAGCAGAGAAAGAAGTGTTATTGTAGGGAGACTGTGACCTCTGGGAACCAAGTGGGGAGGTTTACACAAGCTCTGAGTTTGAACTCCCCGACCACTTTGGTGGCCAAATAATGTAACATATAGCTCAAGACAGATGTGGTGTACTTGGAGATTTTTATGGGTGTGTAGAAATACATTTATCCCCAGTGTCTGGCGTGTTGCAAGCACTCAATAAACACACGTGGACTAGATGAAGATGAAGCAAGACTCACGTTAGTTCTCTTTGGGGGCAGGAAATGGACTATGGGGGTAGATAAAAGGAGTCTTTGTAAAGAAATAATCCCCGTTCTGGTGCAGCAGACTGTTTAAGATTCCAATTCTTTTTTTAAACAGTGGTCTAGAACCAGGTGGGCAAAACCTGAGTGGTGGAGAAAATGGAATTTCCTGTTGATACAAGACAGCCAGGCAGGAGGGAAGAGAATGTGGTCTCGAAAAAGAACAAAGGGTGCGGAGGGAGATGAAGGGCTTATTTCACATCAGAGGAAAGACACAAAATTAAATGACCTGATAATCAGGAAGCAGGGAAGGGAAGCAGGATGTCCTCTCCTGGTAAGTCAGCGGATAGCACTACCGCAGGCAAACTAGGCCTGAGAGAGAAATGATATTTTAAGACATAGTTTCTTGGAGGCAGAACTAAAGACCAATGGTTTCAGGAGGGGTTCCCGTAATACGAATTTTAAAACCTAGGGTGTTAGCTCCCCTTCGCCTAGGCGGCAACAGAAGCTGGGGTAGGTGGCTGTTGAACAGGGTGTAACAGCCCTTCCTCTGAGATGTCACCTCTCTGGACCGCTTTATCCCTGTAAATAATCCGTTTTGCTCTATAACAGCATCTTCGGTCTTTTCGTTTTGGCCCCATGTATTAAAATCTGTACTTGGCATTTTCTTTAGTCCTACCCTTGCCATTGTCTGTCAGTGCCACTGCCATTGCCCCCCGGAGACTGTAACCTCCATGTGACGGGTGCCGTGTGTAACTTGCTCACCACCGGATCTCTGGCACCCAACACCACCCAGCAACCTGCCCGACACGTACTGGCTGAATGTCTGCAGCCACAACGAGTGAACCAGCGAAGGTGATAACAGGAGTGGGTAGTGCGGCAGGTAACTGTGCTCTCTGTTCTTTCTTGAAATTTTGCTCTAAATTATTGAATGCTTTTTAAAACATGAGCACTGACACTGAGGCACGTGATAAAGCACTCTGGTTCATTTTTAAACGGAAAAGCACGATAAAGTCTGCCCACCTCTACAGCTTTAAGGCTGCATCGTACAGCCCTGAGGCCACACCTGAGGTTGAAGATAGACCGCCCAAACTCCCTCCTGAAGGACTCAGCCTCCTGAGGGTTAAAAGCTGAGGTTCCCACTCAAAGCTATGAAATAAAGCCAGGGAGTGTGTGTATCTCGCCCAAGACTTTCCAGGAGGGACATCTGCTACCCTAGTTCTCACTGACCATTAGAAACCACCATCAAAGAAATGCCCCGAGCTGTGCAGACCAGCTGGGGAAGAGAAGGACCCAGATGGATACGTCTGCCCGGGCAGAGATGCTCTTCTCCAGATGATAAGCAGGTTGGCTCTGCCCGGGAGGGAGCCCAAGCCTGGTAGATCACTACGATCCACCATGGCTGGTCCCCTAGGAAACGACCTCCCCAGGAAGGGGAAGAACTTGTTGAAATCCACAAATAAGGCACAAGTTTCATTTTGGTCAATGATCTGTCTGTCCATCCTGGAGAGCCCCTCATTGTTAGACATGGTCAAGAGGTAAATACACTTCCAGTCTAACCAAATGAGAAAAATCAGGAAGAAGTGGTTTGGCCCGTCTCCACCTTTTTGTCCTTGACGCTGAGGCCAGGCTCCTTAGAGGCACTAGGTAAGCAGAAGGGGGAGACAGGCCCAAAGTGATGCTCGTGGTGCCTTTCTCTTCCTGGTCATTGTGTGTGCAATGTTCTGGCCCTACTGTGGGTAGAGGTGGAGGAAAGGATACAATGATAGGATCATGGAGTTTAGAGCAGAGAGGGGTCTCAAGAGATGATTTAGAGAAGCAGCATGGCCCAGGAGAGCAGACTGCCCCTGGGTTCAAATCCCAGATCAACCCTTCACTAGCTGTGCAATATCAGGCAAGTCACTGCAAATGGAGATGAGAGACACTGCAAATGTCTTCCTCACATGGTTGCCACGAGGATGGGGAAGGATGCAAGCGTTCGTAGATATAATTTGTAGTAATTATTACTGTCATAGAAGGCAGTCCCAGGGCTTGGGGTATATAGATTCATGTTCTCATTTCCAGAAGTATGTGGCACTCCTCGGTCTATATAAGGAGGAGGTCTAAGAGAAGCCACGGCATTTTACATTGCACTGTTTTGCTCTAAAACAATCTTAGGTCATTTTTGTCTTTGCCACACAGCTTTCAAGACAGCTTTCTTGAACTGGAGCTAGATCCAGGTTAGTCTGTGACAACTATTCCCCGACCAGAAGAGGGGCGCAGACGCCTCATGCCGCTGGGGGATCTTCCTCCTAGTAAGTTACATTCAGCTTCCCATCCCCCTTTCTCTACTCCTTGCTCTCAACTGTCCATCTCTCTCTCTGTGTCCTCCTAGCATTTGGCTACCAGGAATCAGTAGCATAATCCAAACCCACCCATCCTCCCCTCTCCCAAACACCCGGCCTGGGACTCCCTCAGTTTCGGGACCCAGGAGCCCGTCATGGGAAGTACAATGTCTGGATGGCTCCCCAGCCCAGCTGCCTCTGACAAGGGGGTTAGGGCAGATGGATTCCTCTCTCTGGCCGATTATTTTCCATGGCCCTTGGCCACGTGACCTAGGACCATGATCTTGTCAGTTCTCATACACGAACCAGGAGTGCGCTGAGTCACAAGCAGAGAAGAAACCTCTGGGGGAAACAGCAGGGGCTGTGGGAAGAAGAAGAGCAAGCTGGAACCCCAAAGGCCATGGGAGCCTCACCCCTCCACTCCCCCACCTCTGAGCAGCTTGGAGCTTACAGGAAGGGAAGGAGGCGGAGGCAGTGGCCTCGAGAGGCAGGCTGGGCTGCAGGAGAGCTACTCTTCTGAGTAAGATCTGAGGTCTCAGCCCAAGAGACTCACTGTCCCCTAGACCTCCGACTCAGAGAGACTGCCTGCCTTGACACTGATTGGACCTTTGGTTATCAACACCCAAGTCCCTATCTCAGGAGCGCCCCCTACCTCATAATGGATAAACGAGAGAAGGACTCACAGGCATCTCCCCACATCTACTGTTGCCTCTAGGTGTCTTGTGGGAGGTCAGGTGAGGACTGTTGATGAGAAAACATTGGCGTGAGCCTCTGTGGGCCCCGGATGTCGTGTCGCTGGTGAGGATGCTCTGGGGATGCTACGTGAAGTGTTTACATTATGTCAAACACACAGAACTGAAAATGAGGTGACAACGAAATCTTCATATTCTCCAATATCCTGAAATTGGGTGTAGCGTGAACAAAACCCCGAGGTTCTCTACCTAAATTTTTCTTTACTTTAAATAATCTTGGAATTTCCAAGTCGTGTGTCTCCTCAGCTTTGGGTTACACGTTACCCTGAGTTCTCTGACAAGTTAATGCATTGTTAGAGAGGTTATTTCTGAGCAAAATGTGCACTCGTAAACAAACCCCTTAACTATGTTTATGTTTTAATTACTTTCTGGGCCTCCATCTGATGAAATCTCAGGGAGAAAAGATACACGTACGTGTGTCCATGGGTATAGCACATATATTTATGCATACACAAAAACACGGGGCGAAGTGCGCTATTTTAAGAGTCTGAACTCTATCTTTCAAAAAAGTTTAGCTGCTTTCCTTTTGCAAATGCATTTAATTTTATCTGGAAACTTTCTGACATTAGAAATAGAACAACTGTAGTTTCTCATTACGTTTGCTGCCAGAATCCATGCTTGGCTGCTCAACTAAAGACCTTATATTGCTAATTACTACCGCATGCCCGTATCCCAAGCGAAAGAAAACTTATTGATTCTGACAGCCCATTCTCTCAACACTGAATTCCAAATGAAAACTCAGATTTTGGCCAAACATAACATTTCATCAATCTTGTTCTACTGACTGGAAAAACAACATCAAACAAAGGGTGCTAATGGCCCTTTATTACCGTTCCTTTCCCAGGCTTATATTTTCTGATGAAAGATCTAAGTGACCAAAGGGCTTCTTTAAACTACTTAGTAATTAGCTTTTGAACCAGGAAACAATGCGTAAAGTAAAGTGAACAGTCCCGGTGCTGATGACAGAACGTACTTTCTGTCCGCGGGGTCGGAGGACCTCGGAGACCCAGAGTGAACATTAAAAGCAAAGTGTGCATTTTCATAAAGGGAGAAGAAGAAAGAGAGAGAGAGAGAAAAAGAGAGAGAGAGAACCCGGCTAAAACCGGTGATAAAAGATGCTGATGGAGCCAGAACAAAAGCTGCGGGAAGTCTGTGATCTCAAGCCGTCAGCACGCGGGGGGTTTGAGTGGAGCTGCCAAGGCCAAGGGACAACCAGAAGGGACCGGAGCGGGTGAGCGGCCGTGGGTCTCAGGGCCTCCTCTGGGTCACCCGTCAACAAAAGGCACCAGCCAGCAGGCCCACCCACACTGGACTGTGGCAGCTACTTTGGAGAAAAAACAAAATGTACGTGGAGTGAGAGTCAGGAAATATTTTCAACGTTGACGTCAAGGCAATTGATTTTATTGACTTCTTCAGGGGCAGTGAGTGAGAGGGGAAGGCTGGCGGAGACAGTGGGGTGGGGAGGCCATAAAGGCAACCTGAGCCCTCGGAATGCCTTCTGCTTTATGGAGACTTGTCCACACCTTCGAGGCAAAACGAACCGAGAAGCTGTTTTCCTCTTGGCACAGAAAAAATGAACAATGGAAATCTCTGGACTTATTTGGCCTTTTGGATCCAACCAATGGCCCAGAAATCGGAACAGCTTGGTTCTCATCTCATCCAGGGCTGTTATAATAATAGGAGGAGGAGGGCCCCATCAGAGGGAAGGTGGGGAGACTTGCTGCCTCCACAGAAAAGACGCCCACTGGCCTCCTCTTACCCACTGGCCTCCTTGCCTTTGAAAGGAAACGGGTGTCCTGTGGGTAGTTCCAGAAAATGAGTCCTTTTTTCCATCTCCTCATTTTCTGAATGGAGGACTGGATACCTGAGCTCGAGATGCAGTGAGATCACTGATGGGAGAGGAGGTTGTTGGCTCCTTCCAATGTGACCGATGGATGGAAATGCGATGCTACCGCTTTTATTTTTCTCTTAAAAAACAAAATAGGCTATTCAAGAGTTCATTTTAAAATGTATGAAATTTAAAAAACAAAAACAAAATCCTAGTTCTGTGATAGGAACTTCTGTGACTGGGAAGGAGAATGATAATTAAAATATCCTGCATCTTTTTCAAATTCTTTTCCCAATTAAGTTGTTACAGAATATTGAGCAGGGTTCCCTGTGCTATACGGTAGGTCCTTGTTGGTTATCCATTTTAAATACAGCAGTGTGTACATGTCAATCCCAAACGCCCTAACTATCTCTCCTCCCACCGCACCCTTCCCCTCTGTTAACCATAAGTTCATTCTCTAAGTCTGTGAGTCTGTTTCTGTTTTGTAAATAAGTTGAAAAAGAATAGATACATGTATATGTATAACTGAATCACTTTGCTGTACACTGGAAACTAACACAATATTGTTTATCAACTGTACCCCAATGTGAAATAAAATGTTAAAAAAAAAATCCTGCACCTTGATCTGGGATGTAGTTCCCGGGTTTGTACACAGGTACAAATTCTTGAGCTGTACACTAAAGATGTGTATATCTTACTGCATGGAAGTTAAAATGAAAGCAAAAACTCAAAAGCAAACAAAGCTGAGTGCCCAAGAAAAAGCTTTAAAAAGAAAACAGTACAGGGACTTCCCTGGTGGCGCAGTGGTTAAGAATCCGCCTGCCAATGCAGGGGACACGGGTTCGAGCCCTGGTCCGGGAAGATCTCACATGCCGCGGAGCAACTAAGCCTGTGCACCCCAACTACTGAGCCTGCGCTCTAGAGCCTGAGAGCCACAACTACTGAGCCCACACGCCACAACTACTGAAGCCCACCTGCCTAGAGCCCGTGCTCTCAAAACAAAGGAAGCCACCACAATGAGAAGCCCGCGCACCGCGATGAAGAGTAGCCCCCGCTCGCCACAACTAGAGAAAGCCCACGCACAGCAACGAAGACCCAACGCAGCTAAAAATAAATAAATAAATATATTAAAAAAAGAAAGAAAGAAAAATCAAAGAAAACAGTACAGAATGGTTGCTTCCGCCCTGCCTGCCTCCAACCTTCTCCTCTCCAGACGGGAGGACAGAGCAGTCAAGGCCCTGCCATCTACTTAGGAGTAAAACTTCCGGTTGACAACGGACCCACACATTGACACTGATATTGACAAAATGATGCAAGCACAAAATGAAACAGTCCCCAATAAGAAAGCATTCACGAATGGGAAGCCAAACAAAAGATGCATCAGGAAGAGCGTGCCGTGCCCTGACGTACCATAAATCTAGTATTTCCTGCCAAGAAGGAATTTCAACTCAGTAATCATTCCCTTTGAGGACAAGCTTGGTGCCTCCTAGCTAGAGAACTGGTTCCCCGGTGGCCACAGTGCCAAGGTGACCTCGATCTTGCCCTCCTTAGGACTTCCCTGTGAGAGTAGGAGCCCATGTTATGGCTGCACAAAAACCCCATAGGATGGCATCAGTTTCATCTGAGGGACCGGAATGTAATCACTCACCTAATGAATATAAAGAATGAGTGAGCTGGGTTTACGTGTTAGGGATGAGAACAGAAAGTATGGCCCCAGTTACACATGGACCCCTTCCAGGATACATCTGTCGTGTCTCTTGGAAAGATGTGGGGGGGAAGAGAGTTGTGAATGGGAACAAGCCTCAGGAGTTGGTCCACGTGTGATAACCTCGTGGGGGTAATTCTGACATCACACCCCACACAGAATGTGGCCCTTCGGGGGGGTGGGGAGGGGGCAGGATTCAGGTGTCTCCGCCACAGGGGCTCTGAAAGTCACTCAACCACATCTTTTTTAATGCAACTGACTTACTTTCTGCCTCCATGTTTGTTAAAAGTCCCGCCGAATTTATTCCGATTCAGGATGAGAGCAGCAATTTCGGGCACGTAGCGGGCAAACATTGCCTGCATGCATGAAACAAAGAAACAAGAGCCAAAAAAAAAAAAAAAAAAAATGGCATGCAGAGAGGATTCTACTGCAGTGGAAGCAACAAAACCTCTTGGCATACTTACTTTCTTCCACTAACCGCACTATAGGAGCCCCCGTATTTCTTGCGGTTTCCTATTAACTCTATGATTTCAGGGACGTAGCTGGCAAACATGGCCTGAGGAAAAGATAGGAGACAGAAGAGAGACTAAAAAGACAGGCCAAAGAAAGGGGGTGACCTTTTCAGAAGTGGGGGGTATTAAGATCTGAAAACACAAAAGGGCTAGAACTGCAAAGGTACATATTAATACGTTAGGTTGTAAATAAATAAATAAATAAAAGCACAAAAAGGGCAAGCTCCTGAAAATACACAGGACAAAACAAACATTAGCCAACCTAGACAACTAAAAAAAAAAAAATCACAGTCAAGAAAAATGTAAAGGAGACAGGAATAAATAAACTGATATCTAGTTCTTCTTCCTGAATAGAAATGAGAATGCACGCATGCTGGAAAAATCACACACACACACACACACATTATTTCAAGAGAAGCCCTTTCTTTCTAATTATAGTTCACATGAGAATCTATGCCTTTATGAACGATTAAAGACAATAAACACCAAAAGAGGATTTAAAAATATATAAACTTTTCCACTAAAAAAAAAAATCACTAAAAAGCACAAAACGTAAATTTAAGAAATCACATAGGAAAGGACAGCAAGGAGAAACACAAATCTGCCATGTTTTGTCCAACAAACATTGTGCTTGTGGCTGGATAATGGGGTCTCATCTGCAGGGACCTCACGGGTGCTGTGAGAACACTGTGCTAATGTACACACCACACGTACATTTATATACATTTTTCAAATGTATATGCCACATGCATACACAACAGAGACGCGGATGCATTAAATAAATGCACGTGCGGTGTACATGTGTGAAAGCTGTGTGTGAGTTTAGGGTTTTAATCACTTACCTCACACACAGCAAAAATCTAAACGTCAAATGAGCTACTTTGAAAGACAAAATGCAGCCACCACCGATGAGTTGCCAGAAACCCCTCTTGAAAAGCACAACACATCATAAACCACCGTGACGATCTGCACAGAGCAGAAGAGTAAATAGTGCAACTTTCTGACTTAAAGAGGGGGAGGGAAAATACCGTGTAAGGGAGTTGGTTGGCTGTTTACAAAACCATACTCTGCTCACGTAATGACGTCCATCCAGAGGAGACCAGCGGGCTCTCCTTCCTCCGGGGTGGGGACACTCCTCTTTAGAGCAAGGCCCCAGCCACAGTGTTTGTTGGAAGTGGAGGGAGGGGGAAGGGGGCAGGGAGCTCTTGAAACCGCAAACTGTCTACAGAGTATCAACAGTATCTACCCCCGTCAGGTGACAGCAGTGCCCTTGCAGAATATCAGAGGCTGAATTACATTACAAAGGCACAGACACTCTCACTTGATCAGCGAGCATCACTTTCTTAAGACAATTAGGTTTGCTCCGGGCTAAATGGCTGTCCCTCACAAGGACACCATGCCTGGGTCTCAGGGTAACAAATCCAATATACCAAAGAAATATGCAGAAAAGTCACCATGGCGTTTGGATTGACTTTAACCGGATTGTAACACTAAGGCAGTCGCTTGCCTCCAGTGCAGAAACACAGTCTCAAATACACAGCTTTCAGAAAATGGGTAATAGAAAAATACTAATGACCACAAAAATCAACATTGTAAGAAAGCGTTTTTACCAGTCCCCCGAGGATGAAGAAGACCATGAAGAGACGCCCGAGCGTGGTTTTTGCATAAACGTCCCCGTAACCAACAGTGGACATGGTCACCATGAGCAAATAGACACATTCCCAGTAGGTAAGAGCCTGGTTGTTTTGGAAATTTTCCCACGGGTCCCCTGAATTCTCCACCTAGAGGAAGGAAGAACATTACAGGCGTGATAAACCAAAAACACAGAAGCTCCGGCATCTAGGTTGTTTCTGGATGCACCGCACCCCCGGCCCGGGGAGTTTGCTGGCCTGAACTGAGCTCTGTAAGTAACGCTTACAACCTCTGAGCAGGTAGTGGAGAAGGTGGAGTGAAAGCCACACCAACGCGCCTGCCCAGCTGATCGGGGCAGAGAGGGGAAGGAACTGAGGAACATATCCAGAGTCCATTTTCTTCTCACTGTTAGAAAGATCTGAGGCCAGCTGAATTTTAGGGCGTTGCCTCTGGCCACGTGAGGCTAGAGGCAATGCACTAAAGGGCCAAAGAGGCCCTTCTCTTGAGTTCCTGCTCAGTCCCAAAGAAATTCTGGACCTTCCCACAAGGGACCTCCTCCTTTCATTGTTTTGACCAAGTAGCTGCCCGAGGGACCTTGCTCCTTCAGATCATACGAGCGAACCCCAAAGAACATCCCTTGCAGTCTGACTAGGCTTTCCTTGCTTTGCAGAAGACCAGTGATGGCTCTGCCCTGCGAACTGCAGAAAACTCCCTTGGAAGCACAAGAAGCGAGCTCATGAGAACTAGCTCCATCTGCACACCCCGTAGACCTAGGGCCAGCAAGCTTAGTCTGTAAAGGGCCAGATGGTCAATATTTTTGGCTTTGTGGACTACCGGGTTCCCTGCTCTCTGTAGGGACAACTCAACTCTGCAGGGGCAGCAGGAAATCGGGCAGAGGCAACAGGTGTGGAGAGCTTCTGCCCCAGGGTTGCAGTTGGCCCAGCTCTGTTTTAGGCTCACAAACACTTGCTATCCTCCCATCATCTATGATCTGCCGACAAAGCTGTGAGGCAGGCAGGAGAGACACTTTAGAGGAGAGAGGTCCAGCCCTACCATCCACTGGATGGCCAACGCCTGTGACCTGCCAGGGTGGTCCCTGCGGATGGGCAGCCCCAGGCCCCCTCACCCCCGGGCCTCCAACTCTGGCCTCTTTCACACATCAATGCTTGTCCTCAATGTGCCCTTTTCATGGAGGTTTCCTGGTGAAGCAGAAGGTACTTCACACAATAGTAAGGTGAGGCCACTGCTTATTGAAAGCAGCCAATGAACCCTCCGTATCTGTGATTTTTGGCACTTGGCAGAATTAGAGTGATTATCTACGGGTGATTTCAGCCAGGATACCATCAGCATAAAGGAGTGGGTGGGAAACCACCAGATCTAGTGACCGAGTGATTGCCCGGCAGTCTTCCTTCCGATGAGAATTACAAAAATCCCAACGGGAGGGAGGGGTAACAATGCTTCCTTCTACCCCTTATGAGGACGGGGGCTCAGCAAGGGAAAGGCACCTTTACCCAAAGCTTCCAAGTTAGATGAGGCTCCTTCCAGCATTAAAGGTTTGTGTTTGTTTGAAACACACTTCCCACAATAGCTATGTTCCCTAGAAAGCAGGCAGAAATCTGCCCTGGGAAGGTGAGAACAGCTTGACAATAATATAAGGCTTTGGAGTCGTTAATTTAAAAGAATTAACATTTTTGAGACACGAAATAACTTGACAAGCAATCAGGCCAAAGAATCGAAGAGGGCTTTTTGTAAGGGGCAAGTGGAGGGAAATTGAGGAATCTGAATTTGTTGTTTACTAAGAGATGGGAGCCAGACGTGCAACCTGGTCGCCAACCTTTTCTGGTGATTGCTGAGGAAGCACTGCCATCTTGTGGTTGGCTGGGGTTATTGCAGACAGGAAAAAAAAAAAGCAATGAAAGGGCCCCCATAGCAATACAGGTGAGCTGAAAAACGCAGGTGAAGGGTGTGACCGTGACTCACCATCTGGAACTAGTTTGGGGTAAAAGGATTGGAAATTTAGACAACTGTGCAGTTGCTTCTCGTGTTTTTTTTGCATTCTACAGCTGGGCTGAAGTTTTGTCTCCCAGGTAATAAAATGACTCAGAGAGGGCCTTGTTCCAGAAACGCCAGCACTGAAGCGTCTTCAAGGATACTCACCAAATGGATGAACCCGGCTGCTGTTAGCCACGTGCTGATAAATATGGAGAGCAGATTCACCAGCTTGATGGAATTACTGTGCAAAAGACACAAGCAAAATCCCCAAGTTACAGAAGAAGACTCACCTGGGGCTGCCTTCCAGAGGAACAGAGCCTCTCTAGTGCCCACTCCCACGCCCAACCCCCCAGAGCCACCATAAGGGAAGGATCTGAAAGGTGGCATAAGGAGCTCAGGCCAGAGCCTACAGGAAGATGACTTCTGAGCTCCTGAAAGTTGTCCCTCAATTAAGCCCTCTGATGGCTTAAAATGTTTTCTTAATTTTTATTTTGAAAATCTTTAAATCTACAGAAATAGTGAAAGAACAATATAATGAACACTTGGATGCCCTTCCCCTAGATTAACCAGTTAACATTTTGCTACATTGGCTTTAGCTCTATACATTTTCTCTTCTTTTTTTTTTCCTTTTCCTGGCTGAACCATTTACAAGCACATTGTAGACATCATGACACAACCCCCTGCATACTTCAGCACTGAACACCTACGGAGGACACTGTGCAAGACAATCATAATACAATTGGCCTGCCTAAGGAAACTGACATGGATTCAGTAACATCATCTAATAGGTACTCTCAATCTAGAAATCTCCAGTTGCTCCGAAATTAGCTTTACTGATGCTTTCATGTTTTCACCCTGATTCAGGAAGCCATCAAGGTTCATGTGCTGCAGTTGATTATGATGTGGCTTTAATCTAGGGGTCAGGAAGCTTTTCTAATAAAAGGACAGATAGTAAATATTCAGGCTTCGCTAGGTCAGAAAGTCTCTGTTGCAACTACTCAATTCTGCTGCTGGAGCAGAAAAGCACCTTGGGAAACCTGTAAAGGAATAGGTGTGGCAGTGTTCCAGGAAAACTTTATTCACAAAGACAGGCAGCGGGCTGACTGGCCTAAGTAGTAATGGCTACTCAGTTTGCCATTCTCTGCTTTATTCTCCTTTAATGTGTAAGTAACACACCCACCCCCAACCAATACACACACCCTTTTAAATCTGTTTTTAGTGCCAATTTAATTTTCTGTGCACCCAGGCCAGCTGTCATCCAGAATGTCCCATATTCTGGACTTGTCTGACTGTTCCCGCCTGAACAGATCCTGTTTCAATACGTCTTTTGAGAATACCCGCCTGGGATGGCATCACATCAGGAAATTCCAACTCAATTGCACCAGGTCCAGTCACCTGGTGAAGGTGGAAACGCCAGATGCCGCCACTGAGAGGTGCCCATTTCCCTTTGTAATTAATATGCCATCTGGGGAGTGGGACTCTGAGACCATATGAATATCCTATTCCCCAACAACCTTATACCTAAAAACTTCAGCATCCACCAGCGTTCCTTGAGGAAGATCGATTGCCACTCACGAGACACTTAACTCCCTTACAGTAGGGGCCCTGTCGGCAGGGACCCTGGGAGCAGTGAGTCCCTGGTGCACAGCAGGGCCTCTAAGAATCTGCACTGAGTGAGCTGGTCTCCCCTCTGTACTCGTCCCATCTGCCTTCACCCCGTTCACTCCTACTGGGTGTACAGCTCCTCAACCACTGTTGTCAGCAGGTCGCTGCCCTGTCCAAAGGCTCCTGTTGAGTAAAATATTAGGTCCAAATTCCCACCTTCAACACCCTCTGAAGTTTCAGGTCCTCCCACCATGATTCTTTCTACACAAACCTGGCAATTTCCATCACAGCCAGACTTACTCACCAAGTCTTTGTTTGTGTTATTACTCAGCTCGCAAGCCCTCCCCATCTATCCAAGTACTTCCCTTTCTTCAAAGCCTGGTTCAGTCCCTACCTCTTCCTTAAAGTGGTTCTACCCACGGGCAATACAAAGCGACCTACGTCTCCTTCACCTCCAGCTATTCATTGGCTGTCTTAAGGCATCGTTTCAGATTTCTATTTGACTCTTGTGTTCCCACCTGCGACGTGCCGAAAAGAGCTCTATCTCTTTCAATCTCCCCAGAGGGGCCTAACACTGCCCACAGCGAGGTTCAGCTCATCATCCTGGATGGATTGATCTCCGGCCACTCCCACCTCTTTCTCAAGGGAAACCAATGGTTTAAATTCTAAGAGTTTAAGATCACAGTGATAAGAATGGCTAACACAGTTCTTTCACAGGGCTTACCATGTGCACCACCATTTAAAGTGCTTCAGGTATATTAACTCATCAAATCTTCATAATGACTCTATGAGGCGGTCCCAAGGTTAAGACACTGACCCAAGTTCAACGCAGTAAGCAGCAGAGTTGGGACTTGAACCCAGGCAGTCTGGCTCCAGAGTCTGCCCTCTTGGCCACTACAGTGGAGAACAGTCACAGCCTGGGATCGGCCAGAAAGTCTTCCTCGTTGTGAAAGTGAAGCTGTGTGTTGAGGATATGAAGAGGGCCAGAGGCTACTGCCCCAGGGAGGATAGAGGCTATCACCACATCCAGTCCCCAACTAGTTTCTCAAGAGGAAGCCAAAATAAAGCAAAACCTCCCTGTCTCTGCCTTTTAGGCCCTCTGAGGTGCATTAACCTTGGAGAGAGAGAGACTGATGAGGGACAGGTAGCCAGTGGCAAAGGGAGAGATCTCAGGGAAATGCTGTTCATTTTCTCAGAGGATAATTAAGCGCCAAGGTGATCCACTTACACAGCCCTGGATCCTTGAAGTCTGATCAAAGCAGTGTCCCACCAATAACCATGTGGGGCCCCCTTGAGAGATCACAACTATTGGAGTCTCCGAGCCTCATGGTGCTTTGGAAAAATGACCTTATATGGTGATTATTAATCTCTGATTGTCACAGTGATATTAATAGTACTTAAGGGAGCTCTCTGTTGTGTAGAGAACATTTACTCATTGTTGCTGAAAGAGTCCCTATTTAGCACTGAAATCTGATTATTTTTTATGGCATCTGCATCATTAGAGATGCCCAGTATTAGGAATTTGCTTTTCAAATGAAACTCTATGACCAGGCAATCATCTACAAGCTCTGTGCAGGAGACACAAGATTAACTCTTGGTGGACTTTCTCCATATTCTGAAATTTGAACCTCACCAAGCTGAAGAGGGCTCCTTGGAAAGAGGGAAGGGGTTGCAGGACAGGGTTGTGGGCTCTGCATGGCAAGAGGCCACTGGAGATAGTCATAGACTTCAGGGCCAAGCCCAGGGGTCTGGACCAAAGGGCAAGTTCCCAATGGTTAGAATGACTGGAACTATTCAGGTTCTAGCCCCCCTCAGGATAAGGGATAGATTGTGACGTTAGCATGAGAACCTAACTTCATTTTTGTGTTTTCCATGATCATTTCTGGGTCCTGCCCCATGAGTTCTCACTAGCCATTAGAGTAATTTGTATCAGTGGATACAGTGAATCATCGTCCATGGGCAGGCACAGAGACTTCTCTGTTCTTATAGATCAGAGACCTTTTTTAGGACTCCGTAGATATTGGGAGAGAGAGTCTGTCTCTGTAGATACTGCAAGAATGAATGTCTGTCTTTTTCCAAGATTATAGCTGAAAACCCAGAACCACTGAGGGCCATCTCTGCTCTCAGTGTATTTAACAAGACATGTATGGGTTGAGACTGAAAGCATCACCTCTTTCCAAAAAGCAATACGAATTTATCTCTGTTCTACTTGACGAGTATTTTCCTCTTTGTTTCTGGCTGAGAATAGAGACAGGAGCCAATGCCCTTATTTTGTTTTATTGTTACGTTTGCTGGACAGACGTACAATCCCCTCAAAGTCAACTGCACTGTACCCCACGGGAATGAGTGGCCTGAACTATATAAGACACAGAGCGAAGCGAAATCAAGTCCTGTCAATTCTAACCCTTAAATCTCTCTCCATCCCTCTCCCTCTTCTCCGAAGGCCAGCCCCTAGTACCACCTGCCTGGACAACTGCCTCGTGACTAGTCTCACGGTCTAGGGCTTAGACGTTTTAGACCCACTCTCTATACAACTGGTGGAACAGTGGATCTTTCTAAAATGTAAATCTGACCACATTCCTCTCCTGCCCAAACCCCTCAACGACTCTTCCTTGCTCTCTGAGTCAAATCCATGACATCTGAGAACCTTCACGATGTGGCCTCTGCCTGCAGTCTCTATACCGATTACTCTTTTCAAGAACTTTAACCTTGGAGCCGTTTCTGAGGTAATATATGTAGTGCAGTGATTTCAGTTTCCAAAATGTCAAAAAAAAAAATGTGTTGTTTAGGTAAATGATGGTACATACATAGAGTGGCATGCTATGTGGGAAATGGAAGTGACATGGTAGAACATTAGTGAGGTTATCTCAACCATCGATGGTGCTGAGGAAACTGTGCTTTATCCTTTCCTATATTGTTGAAATGTTTACACTACACTTTAATAATCAGAGGAAACAGTTAAGGCAACTACCTTTTTTTTTTTTAAAAAAAGCACTAGGTGCCCATGCCCCCATCATAAGTATCTAAATCTCCATCATCAGCATTAAATGAGGTATGGAATGACAGCCTTTAGACAGAGCTGCTTCCTTTGCTCTGACTGTACGAGGCTGCTTGCCAGTTTGCTGGGCAGCTGAGGAACTCCCAAAAGCTCAGACAGTGGCACGAGGTCTCCCAGTGGCCCCTTCACTATGCCATTTATAGGACATGGAGCCTTTGAGGCCCTCCTGCTGGCTGGCAGTTTGGGGAATGACCCTGATGCTGCCCCGTTACTGTGACTCTCTGTTTTCTCTGTCATCCTGTTCACTCTGTCATCTTTTTCCTGATCTCCTCTTCATCCTTTCTGTCTCCCTCTTTCCCCACCCCTCTTTCTCTTTCTCTCCACACCCCCCCCCCCCCATATATTTCTCTGCCTGTTTCTTCCCACTTTGGGCCAGGAGAGGCAGCCGAAGAACGGAACATGAAACCACAATTTCATATCATTATTTCAAATCACATTTCAATGTCTCCACCGCTACCCAATACCCCAGGTTGCTGGGGACTGGCCGCTAGAGAAAGTCATACAAAACCCCCGGAAAGATGATGATGGGGCTCCACCCACCCTCCTGGAAGGTCCCTGTGAAAGCAGCAAAGTACAGAGGCGTTACCAGAAAATCCCTCAAGGTACGAAGCCCTACAAGGACCAAGGCTTCTGCTTCTCTGCGGCAGAGCCTGCGGGATCTGTGCCTGGGGCTCCCAGAAGGAAGGGGCCGTGACCAGCCAGGCAGCTGGAGAGGAAACGGGCTCAGAGAGCTATTCTAGACCTCCCGAGTTCCCATAATCAGATGAAGGTTCCATCTGTGCCCGGTGATCGGGTCTCTCCCTGCCCTCCTAATCTCATCTTTCTCTTTTCCTACCATGGAAACCCCAGTCTCCAAGAGCACAGAATTACTCAACGTTCCCCCAAGAGCCATGTTCTACGTGCTTTCCTGCAGCTTCCTCGATTGGAAGTCACCCCACTCACCCTTCCCTCTCACACGCCTAATCTCCAGCACCACCAGAATGACACCTGGCTTTCTACAAGGCTCACCGAAGACACCCCCTTTGCCCTGAAAAGATCCCTGACTGCCTCGCACTTATGCCGAGCCCCACTTAATCACTCTCCTCCATGCCTCCCAAGCCCTGGGTGTACCTGTACCCTCAGCACCAACTACACTGGGGGTCAGTCCTCCCCCAGGGAGCTCTCTGAAAGTAGGACTCAATCCTGGCACCCGTGTCGCTGCTGCACAAATGGGGGCTCAATTCAGGCTTGAATTCACCCTGATGCTGTCCCTGGTTGTGACAGGAACTGGGACAATCCAAGTGTGTGGCTGTCATGGAAACCACCCTCCCACAAGACAAGGAGCTTAATTCTGTGGGAAGTGGGGTGCTTGGGGGAAATGCTGTTGGGGGCTTAGGATGGCAGACATCCCAGTAGCCTGCCACCCCGTGACTCTCCCAACGTAGAGTCACCTCTTTCCCTCACTCGCTGCTTCAGATTTTCCCCCTCTGCACTGGGAGAATGAACCCCCATAACTGTGGAGTCATCAGGTGGAATGTTTCCCCAGGGATGCTAGCGCTATTTCCTGCATCCAGAGGAAAGGAGTCTTTTCCAAGGAATGGGAAGTTGGCGGGTCTCTTGGCAAAAGCCTAGAAAAAGATAGTTTACTCAGGGCTTCCCTGGTGGCGCAGTGGTTGAGAGTCCGCCTGCCGATGCGGGGGACGCGGGTTCGTGCCCCGGTCCGGGAGGATCCCACATGCCGCGGAGCGGCTGGGCCCGTGAGCCATGGCCGCTGAGCCTGCGCGTCCGGAGCCTGGGCTCCACAACGGGAGAGGCCACAACAGTGAGAGGCCGGCGTACCGCAAAAAAAAAAAAAAAGATAGTTTACTCAGATGGCTTATCATTCTCCCAAGTCCAGGAAAGATCCACATGGAGTACGAGGCAGGTGAGAACACAGTTCTCTCCATGTTATTCCCCAGAGTAATGGCACCTTCTTAAAATGCTGGCGTCAGAGGATTGAAAGCCCCCTAAACAAGTAAACTCGAGACAGGGAGAAAGAGGCACTATACCAGGTTAGACAGTGTGGATGACTCCACGTAACACCGTCCCCACAAGTATCTCTTAAATACAGCTCCTGGGATTGCCACTGGGTCCCCACCAAGTCTACCCGTAAAAATACAGTGTAGTGGAGCAAATATGATACAGGCAAAACTTGAGGGAGGAATATGAGTCCCTCGCATAGAAAAGTCACAGAAAGGTAGAAAGGAAGGTTACTGTCACTCAGAAGAAATACGAAGAATAACAATATTCAGTCTATGTTAATAATAGTATACACTATTAAATGGAGCGCCAACCAATTCTGACCCCAGGATAATGAAAGTAAAGGGCGTTGGGACACACTGTAGAAGATTTCCATGGCATTCGACGCTTATTTTCTTTTTAACTTGACTAATAGGAAGTGAATTTATTCCCCCATTCACGTAGATGAATAGTTAGCGAGGGGAAACCAATGTGAAATGAAAACAAACGAAAATAAACAAAACACACTAAGACCCAAAGAGGAAAGCCTGTCACATTTGTTGGATGTGACATACTCAGGAAGCTGAGTCCCAGCCTCAGTTACTGGGAAAACAATGCTGAATCCAAGCTCCCCCAAAATGCAGGTTTATTAATTACAAATCACAAACATAGAGATGTCCTGTTTTCCATCATTTATCAAACACGTTAAGGCCAACCAAAGAGGAAATGGAACATTAGCAGTGAGCTTCTCAAAGTGTAATTTCCTATGAGAGAAATTTATGACCTGTACTTATTCTCCATTAAAGGACATCCAACCTCTTTTATTAGTTTATTCATCAAGGCAGCCCTGGTTTCCGGCCAGCTCTGAGAACCTGCAGGTCCTCAGGAAAGGGGTCTCTGGGGTTTTTTTTTCTCCTGGTCCAGCAGTGTTTTCCAGATCATAATACAGTTAACAGAAGTAGTCATGGTGCATTCGGCGGGCGGTTTTTAGATAGTCCCCAGAAGGCAATTCACAGAGCAAGCCCCAGGGGCTACACGGGCTATAACGTGAACATCTAGAATGTACTTTGAAATGAAATGATTTTCTGTTTGCCGTATGAGGTTTGTGATTGCCTCTCAAAGAGCATTGCTTCCATTGCTTTTATGGCCAGGTTCAATTTCTTTGTTAGTGATGTAATAAAGGGGTGATTTAAAACCCGGGAGCAAGGACTTCCCAATCAATGAGCAGACCTATCCCTCACCCACTGTGCACCTCTCTCCATGGTGCTGCGGCCGGTGTCCAAGCAACCCCACAAGGTCCCCCAAAACTGGCTCTACTTCCCCCCACACACAGCTGTTTCTTTCTCTCTACCATAGAGTCCCCGCCCTGCAGAAGACCCTACCTCTAGGCCTCCTCTGGGTTTCTGTGTTAGATCACTCTCTCTGTGCATAAGAGAACTCTAACTTTATTGTGATGAAAGTACACAACACCTGATATTTACAACGTGGCACTGGGGACCAGAACGACAAAAAAAATATGAGAAAGAACATCTTACCTTGTTTTCAGGATATTCAGAAACTGCAAAATTTCTGAAAACTGGATCAGCCTGAGAGCTCTTAAAAATCTCAACCCTGGAAAGAGAAATGAGATAGAGATGCATTACTTTCAATGTGTGGTTTTAATGTGCACACACTGCCATTGGATTTACAGCTGCCAAGGTTAATGGGATATGAAATCCCTGCAGAAGAATGAAGCATCCCGTACCGCGGATGTAGCTCTTCCTCCTGGTCCTTGACTGGTTTAATCTCAGCTGGTAACCTGACTGTTTCATTAAAGGGGCCCTGCATGGAGCCACTGCAGACGATATTCTGGTGGGCAGAGCCCAGTTTACTGAGCTTTCTCATGCATCCATCTCTGATTTTTTTTTTTTTTTTTTTTTTTTTTTTTGCGGTGCGCGGGCCTCTCACTGTTGTGGCCTCTCCCGTTGCGGAGCACAGGCTCCGGACGCGCAGGCTCAGCGGCCATGGCTCACGGGCCCAGCCGCTCCGCGGCATGTGGGGTCTTCCCGGACCGGGACACGAACCCGCGTCCCCTGCATCGGCAGGCGGACTCTCAACCGCTGCGCCACCAGGGAAGCCCCCCATCTCTGATTTAAAGCACTATTTCTAAGTTACATGGTTGTCTGACAGGATTCTGTCTCTGAAAAATACTGGGAATAGCTCAGGGTAACCCTTGTGCTAAGAGCAGATTAGGAACAAGTCAGATAACCTCACCTCTTTGGTGGATTTTCTTTTTTTTTTTTTTTTAATCTTTATCTGCCATTCTGATAAAATGAAGAGTATAGCTCACTGTGTTATCTGTTTCCCACAAGGTTCTATATTTTTCTTCCAATCAAAAAAAAAATCAAATCATTAAGATATCACACCCCATATACTTCAGGATTCACAACTTATATAATTCTACTTCTACTGAGTGTCAAGATACAGGCTTCTCCATTCTAAATCAGCAACCTCTCTGGAATGGAGAAGAAGAGCCAGTGTTTCTATGTAGCAGGAGAGAGAAGGAAATGGGGAAGGAAGACACAGTTGAGGATTCAAGAAAATACAGATGATTGCTGTGTTTTAATAGCCATGGGTAAAATGTATTTCTGTTGAGATCAAATTTGTGAGTCAAAAACAATCTGAATGACTCATGGGCTTTGAATCTTGGCAGTTGTGCAAGAAAACTGTTTACAAAATACTTTATTACAGCTTTGAGACACTTTCAATAGCACACCCACTCCCAAGGGGATTCAAAGCATTTTATTAAGCTTCCGCATGTGCCATGCGTGGAGCTGAGCACAGAGTGGGCTAAGTTGTGGACGGGCAGCTCGATGCCCATGGCTGAGAGTTTATTCGGCCCAGTATGTGAGTCAGTAAAGCGGGGAGGCGTGCAGAGTGGTGGGAAGAAGTGGTGGTGATTCTCTCGAGACCCCAGGGTGAATCAAGGAAAGGAGACAGACCGGAAGTTCTCCCCTAAACAGCTCCATATTGGGCTCAGTTAGATTACTCCTTGTTCAAGCATAAGGTGACAAGGAAAAACTAACTTAAAGCCCACAGACGGAAAAACCCCACTGCTCAAGAGGGACAAAAGGATATGGCTCAAGAGGAAAATTTCTCATCTAAAAGGATTTACCTTCACGGACAGAAGACTTTTTCAGAAAACATCTGCCTTCTGTTCTGAATGATATTCATATTACTTTTATTCAACAAGAAAGTGCAGAGATGAGAAGGGATGTGGATGAAATAAAAGTCTCAGGAGCCAAAAACCCAGTCCTAACTGAGCTGATGAAAGGTTGACTTCACACTGCTAACAACGGGGTACAGAGGACAGAATGGAGAGGTCATCTCACAAGGCAGAGAAACGGGAAGACAAAAGATGGAACTTAAGATAACAGAAATGGAGTGGAGATCACAGAGATCCAACCTATGAATAAAATGTGTTCCAAAGGGAAGTGCAAACAACACATAGATCATAAGTAGCAGCCAGGACACCACAGGATCGAACCTTCTGGATATGAAAAAAACGACTCGAGATGAAAAGGCAAAATGAACGATTAGCTCTGAGAGACTGACACCAAGAAGTATCTTATTGTCTTTCCCTTCAAATTTCAAGTATTAAAATAAATGAAGATATAAAAATCAAAAAGTGTCAGGGTGAGGAGAGGGTTACCATTAAGGCAATTAAGATCTCATTACATAAGAGTAAGTGTTAAGCAATGACTGTGCAACACGCAGAATTTTAAAACAAGGAGAGTCTGACCCAAGATTTTTATGCCCTGTCAAGTAGTTGTTCAACAGTATAAGGGCAACAAAAATACTTTCAAATATCCAAGTTCTCAGAAAATATATTGTTTGAACAAAACATTTGCAAAGAAGTTCGTTAAGTCTTACTAATCAGAATGGGGGGTGGTGCAGGCTGGAAAGTGAATTGTTAATAAACTCTCCTGTTGGTCCGAAGCCTCCAGCCCCACCTGGATGGCCGATCTGACTGCAGCATCACTGTCACATGTTGCTGGGAGGTAAAATAACACATTTAGAAGCTCGAGGTAGAAAAAGACTGGCAGTGAGTACTGAAACCAGTCAGGGATATAAGGATGCTTTAGTAACATATTAGCTGCTAATAGTTTCATCCTGAAAATTTGTGTGTGTGTGTGTGTGTGTGTGTGTGTGTGTGTGTGTGTGTGAGAGAGAGAGAGAGAGAGAGAGAGAGAGAGAGAGACAGAGAGAGAGAGAGAGAGAGAGAGAGAGAGAGAGAGAGAGAGAGAGAGAGAGCGCTTTCATTTATGGAAACAAAAATTGAATACAAATGGCCCACGCTTTGAATGGGATTTCTTTCTTTTTATCGTGAAGAAATGCCTTTTGCATCCTGCATTATTGGTTTGTTGTTTGTCATACTTTAAAGCGACTCACAAAAATAAGATAGAATAAAAACTTTTCTTTTAATTGAGGTGTATGAAAATAAAGGTAGAAAAAAAAAAAGAATGCAGCAGTCACAAGGTCCTATCCTCTCGCTAGAGGTAAACTGTAGATCTAGGTCTGAGCTCTTTCCCAAGGAAAGCAAGCAGGGAGGCACTCTAAGATGAACAAAGGAGGAAAATAAGCTGGTTCTTAGGAGAAGAGGTTATCCCAGGAGGGGGACTCAAGAGACATGTCTGCCTGCCAAAGGGGCCTGGGGTGATGCAGGAGCGACATTCTCACGGGCTGAACAATGGTGGGCTTTGTTTACTTGACTGCCTCGTGCTGGTCACTGTCACGGCACTGGGTTTCACTAATGCAAATGAGAAAAAAAGTTCTACATAGGGCTAAAAAAATTCAGTCTACGTGTTCTCCTCAGATCAAGCCAGACACTTTGGAGAAATGCTTGGTCTGAAGTGTCTATCCTTCAGGCCACAGCTCACAGCATCTCCCGAACTGCTTTCTCCCCTGGACCACTTGTGGTCTATTCTCAGCACAGTAGCCAGAGTGAGCCTGTTACCAGGTAAAATGGATCATGCCGTTCCTCTGCTCAAAATCCTCCAATGCCCACATTCCACACAAAGTAGAAGTCAAAGTCCTTCAAGAACCTAAAGCAAGGCCAGCCCTCATTCTTTCTGGACCTGCTGGCCTCTTGCCCTCACTCATACTACTTTGCCTGTGATCTGGCCGTCTTCCTCAGTGATCCTTGACTGTGTACGGGTGCTCCTGCCTCAGGGCCTTTGCACATGCTCTTCTCTCTACCTGGAATGCTCCTTCCCAAATGGCCACATGATGCCCTCGCTCACCTCCTTCACGTGTTTAATCAACATAACTTTCTCAGGGAGATCTTCCCTGGCTACTCTGTCTAAAAGTGCAACTCCCCCCTCAGCCCCACCCCACCCCCCCAAAAAACTCTTTATTCTGCTTGACTGCTTTATTTGTCTCCCCAGAATAAAGCACGAGCATCTTACTTATTTATGTAGTTTACTTTCTGTCTCCTTATCCACAGCACCAGCTCTAGGAGGGGAGGGATTGATGTCTATTGTGTTCACGGCTGTATCCCATGTACCTAAAATAGTGCCTTGCATAAGGTGGATACTCAGTAACTACTTGCTTGAATTGAACTGAAGGAATCAGACTTCTGAGAATTAGATGGCAGAGAGCTAAAGGTTAGAGGCTCTGCATTGGGAACTCTGAGGCTACACATTGTTTTCTAAAGGGAAAAGCCAGGACTCTGAAAGTTCACCTGACAGAGGCCAGGGCTGACACTCTTAGGAAATATGAAGAAGCCTAACCAGGAAAGAGCCTTGACCGATGGTCACGCTGCTATACTCAGAGAGGTCCTGAAAGAGGACAGACAGCAACCTCAGACTCCATAAAGAGGCCAAGAAAAGGAAGCAGCGGGATGGGCAGTGCCAAAGTGACAAATTATTCATCTCCTTTGCTTTATAACACTATATTCTTATTATTTATTCTATATAATTTTAAATCTCTGAAATAAAATTATTTTTTAGGAAATAGAAAATGGCTATAACAGAGTTGTGAAGAAGAAAATAACATATTAATCATGCTCTCCAAAAGTCTAGAGAGTTTCATGAGCAAGTTCCTTTAAACGATCAAAAAAGAGTAAACTTCTCTACATATCAATACTCTCTATTATATAGTCAAGTAATGAAAATGGACTTTTCTCTCTCTTTCTGTACTTTGTATTGGTTAGAAAAGTGGTATTATTATTACTTTAAACTATTGGTAAAATGATGATGTTGACAATGATGTAAATCTATTATGATTGATCATCTGCTCTTTTTAATTATTTCTACATGCCTAAGTCTTTAGCTCTATCTTATTTAATCCATACAACCGAAGAAAATAGCTAAGGATACACAGACTAGAGAATGTGTCCAGCACACAGTTTGTAAGCAGCACAGCACAAATTTCAACCCAAATTTATGTAACGCCACAAAACCCAAGCTCGTAACCACTGCCCCGGCACAGCCTTTGGTCAGTCAGTTCCGATTCCAAACATCAGCACTCAAGTAAGCACTTCCAGCACTTGCGATCATCTTGCCAAACTCTCCTACCAATTCGCATTTCCGTCAGTAGGGAAATGCCCTTTGCCTACACCCCCATCAGACTGAGTATTCTGATTAAGAAGACAGGAAGAAGGAAGGGGAAGGAAGGGAGGGAGCAAAGAGGGAGGGAGGGAGGGAAAGGAGGAGTCCCACTTTGATAGGCCTCAACCCCAAATAGAGCCCATCACTGTTTTATTCTGCTTTTCTAGGTTAACAAATGAAGTCAACTGTGTTTTCACATAATTATTAGTCATTTTATTTTCTTCTCTAAAGTGCTTTATAATAGTCTCTGCCAGATTACCTGTGGGTTCATCTTATTCTTTTATTATATTTGAGCTCTTTCATAATGAGAATATTATATGTTATATATTTTATCCCACGGTTCATCATTCTTCTTTTAATTTTGCTCAAAGTTTTTTTTTTCTTTCCTAAGTCTTAGATTTTGCTTAAGGCGTTCTGTTTTGTTTTTTTCCCTGAATTCCAAAGTTTGTGATATGGTCAAATATATCAGACGTCCATCATTGTTTCTTTGCTTTAAAATTTAAAAATGGCCACCTCCATCGTAAAAAACAGATTTTTTAAAATGCATGGACATTTTCTCTTTGTACCTTCAGGGTGCGAGTTCTGAACCTTGGCTGCACCTTTAAATCACCTGGGAAGCTTTCAGAATTATTGATACCTTGGTCTCACTCCCTCCTCCCCAATTCTGACTTAATGGGTCTGAGGTACAGCCAGGCAGAGGGAATTCTAAAGCTCTTCGATGATTCTAATGAGCCATCACGGTTGAGAAGCACTGAAAACTTTTTCTACAAATGAGCAGGAAGTAAATATTTTAGGTTCTATCACAACTACCCACTCTGCTGTAAATGACATGTAAATGAATGCACGGGACTGTATTCCAGTAAAATTTTATTCAAATAGATAGGCCATGGAGCCTCGTCTGCTAAGCCTGCTTTAGAGACCAGAATTCAAATTCCACGCGCACACGAATCGCCTGGGATCTGTTAACATTCAGACTCTGTTCCATGGGTCTGAGATGGGCCTTGATGCTCTGCATATCTAACCAACTCTACGATGTCACCGATGCTTCTGGTCAGAGACCAAACTGAGAAAACAAAACTGCAGAGCCTGGGTTCCCAGACTTTGTTGCCACTGCAATCACCTGGAAATTCTGGAATAACACTGGTGCCTATCTCCCACCCTCAGATATTCTGATTTAATTGGTCTGGGTGACAACCTGGGTGCAGACATTTTTTATAACTCCCCCCATGATTCTAACGTGCAGCCAAGTGTGGGAACCCCCCGTTTAGGGTATCTTTTCTTCTTTTAACCTTTAATTTGTAAATCCATCTTGACGTATTTATTTATGTTGGTTAATAGTGGGCCAAAGGGACCAAGTTTTATTTTTTCCCCAAATAGTTAGCAAATTGCCTTTTCCCTGAGTAATCGCTTGAGTAATCTAAAACCAGTACTATATCCATTAAGCACCCTGTCTCTTTACCTTTTTGTGTGGTACGCGGGCCTCTCACTGTTGTGGCCTCTCCCGTGGCGGAGCACAGGCTCCGGACGCGCAGGCCCAGCGGCCACGGCTCACGGGCCCAGCCGCTCCGCGGCATGTGGGATCTTCCAGGACCGGGGCACGAACCCGTGTCCCCTGCATCGGCAGGCGCACTCTCAACCACTGCGCCACCAGGGAAGCCCTGTCTCTTTACTTGTAAAGAACATACTGGCTAACTATAAATTAGAAAAAATCCATAGTATAATAATAGATTACTTATAAAATAACGCATTCAGCTCAAGATCTTAGGAAAAAAGTAGTCTTAACAACCATAGAAGAAAAGATGATTTCTACTTTAGTGTTTATACTTGAATAATCAGAGAACTAATAAAGATTAAAAGTGATAAAAATTTTCAAATCATTTTATGGGGGCAAACAATAACAACAATAAAACAAACAAAACACATGCTTATCCAATAAAGAAACAAACAGACTGGGCTTCCCTGGTGGCGCCGTGGTTGAGAGTCCGCCTGCCGATGGAGGGGACGCGGGTTCGTGCCCCGGTCCAGGAAGATCCCACATGCCGCGGAGCGGCTGGGCCCGTGAGCCGTGGCCGCTGAGCCTGCGCGTCTGGAGCCTGTGCTCCGCAGCGGGAGAGGCCACAGCAGTGAGAGGCCCGTGTACCGCAAAAAAAAAAAAAAAAAAAAAAAGAAACAAATAGAAAATAAAGTCATGCACAATTTCAGCCTAATAAAATTTGAAATCCACACTGAGAGGGATGACTTTCCAAAAAATGTAAACTTTGTAAGTTCATACACACAAAAAAGAAAACCATGACAGGATGATAATTGAGATATAAATTGAAATTTTTATTAATATCTTCCCCTCAGAGAGTTTGCAACCATGTGATTTATTAAATTTTTCAAAACATTTACATTTTAATGAAACTCTAAACTATTCCATGCTACACAAAAAGAGGCAAAGCTATTAAACTTGTTATAAAATAATCATAACCTGGTACCAAAAACTGCCTCTCAAAACACAAAAGTAAAATAAGCTCACTAAGATTAGTGATGCTAAAGTTCTACACAAAATACCAACACAGATAATTCATCCGTGAATTCAATTAAGAAGCCAGAGCATTCTGGTTAACCCTAACAGACTGGACAGAATGATTTATCTCTGCCTCCTCTCAAAACTTCACTAAAATAATATTGAAGGGGGGAAAAAATAGCAAAATCCCACAAGGGCAGGAAGAAGGGAAGAGAAACTACAGCACGTTAACAGAAAACCACAAAACGATGGTAGACGAAAAGTGGATATTCTGTTGGAAATCAACTTGGCAAGGCGGAGAAACCTGATAACATATATAGTAAGAAACATATATAACATAATAAAAACAACATATCAGAAATGTTCTTGGCCAATAAATTTGATAAGGAATTTCACAAAGACAGGTTGGTGGGGCCTGGTGGGGTGGGCAAATCATAGATAAGGAGAAAGCAACTGTTCAAAAGATGAAATGAGGTGACCAACACTGGGAAGTGGGAGGCTGGGACAACTCACTAACGGATTGGGGTACGAAACAGGAGCAGCCAGGATAAAGCAGCAAGTGTGGGCATTGTAGTTGTTAAAGCAATATCCCACGTGAACTGGTGACTCTCAGGAGAAAGCTGTAAGACCAGCTACTGGACCAAAATACACTGCCACATACCCACCCCATCACTCCTCAGACAAGGTGCGTTAAGCAAAGACAGCATTGTAATATAGGCTAACAGGAAATCTCAAATCCAAAGAGCACGAAATCAAGAATCACCAAATATCTGAGGAAAGTCAAGCTTTCTTTGAAGAAAGGCACGTAGTCCAGCACAATTGACACTTAATGATACAACGTTAACAAAGCAACAACTTTAGAAAAAGTTTGAATGAAAAACAAAGAATTGTAAGAAAATATGTCAACTCAGCAAAGATAAACTAGATATTTTAGAAATTAAAATTTTAAACATCAAAACTTTAAAAAGCCAACTCTTAGAAGAATGGATACAGCTACACACAAACTACAGGGCTAGACTATCAAACAGAGGTCTCTTCATACAAAGCGGAAAAGGGGTGAAAAGTACAAAAGGGAAGTTGAGAGACATGGAAGACAAGTGTAGAATTTTTAACGTTTACGTAACTGAGTTTCCAGAAGGAAAAAATACAGGCAATACAAAGCAGGAAAACTGGAAATTCCCTGGCGATCCAGTGGTTAGGACTCCAAGCTCTCACTGTTGGAGCCTGGGTTCAATCACGGGTCGAGGAACTAAGATCCCACAAGCCTCCTGGCGCAGCAAAAAAAAAAAAAAAAGAAAAGAAAACAGGAAAGCTCTCAAACGTTAGAATAAAGTTTCCCAGATCAAAGGCATGACCTGCATCCTCAGATTGGAAAAGTCTGTTAAGTGTCCAGCAGGATAATTTTAAAGGATCCAAATTGAGGCATATTACAGTGACATTTCAGAACACCAATGCAAAGATATAAACTCCCCAAAGCAATGAGAATCAAATTATTGCCAGAATTCTCCTGGCTGCACTGGATTCAAGAAAACAAAGGAAAGATATCACCACAATTTTCAGGAGAAATTATTTTGAGCTAAAAAGCATATACTTAACCAGCTGAAAGAAAAATAAATCCAAAAGCAAGTGAGATACAAGAAGCAATGCAAGAAAAGAGTAAAAGTAACTGATTAGTTTATGTGTTGACTGAATATTACAAAAACTAATAAATAATAATAATAATAATGATTTAAAAGTAAAACCTCTAGATGATACTACATGGAAGATGATGGAGAGAGGGCAGTGAAGGTCAGAAAGTTGTGTTAAGTTCTTGTATTGCTTCAGGAGAAAGTACTAATTAATTATACATATTAATAGAAAATCTTAAGTTTAAGCATGTGTATCAGGAACTTAAGAATACATTTGGAATTATAAATTCCAAATCTCAGAAGGAAAAAAGAACAAAAGAATTTGATCAATCCAACTGAAGGAAAAGAATTGTGAAAAAAGAAAAGAAAAAAGCATATTAATTAGTATTAATAAAATACTACTGCAACAGCAAAAAGAATTATTTTTTAGTAATCACAACGAAATTGAGTTAAATTTATCTATTAATCGACAAAGACACTCAGATAATATAAAAACAGCAATAATCCATTCCACATGCATGTAAGAGGTTCACTGAAAAGAAGAACAGTTAGAAATATGTACCAGACAAATGCTGACCAAAGAAAAACAGGCAAACAGAACAATAATGATATCATATAAAGTGGCAGCTACTGTGAAGATGTACAAAAGAAAGAGTAATACTTCATATTCATAAAAGGAGAAATCCACCAAGAATATGTAACAGTGAAAAAAGTTTACACACCTAAGACTATATCTTTGAAGTACATACACAACAAAATCTGGCAAGAATGCGGCAAACAACAAAAACTGACAAAGCCACATCACAGTGGGAGACTCTAATATTCACTTTTCAGACACTAGCCAAAACATAAGCACAAATAAGAACTGTTCATATAACACTTAGTTCCTTGGGATATATTTGTATATATCTATCTGAATGGATGGACAGACAGACACATACATATATTATACCCAGTAAATAAAGAACACACTCTTCAGTAGCAACCTTTGAACAGTCATGAAACTGACCATGTACTAGGCGACAAAGAAATTTTACCAAATTCCAAAGTACAGAAATCATATAGGCCACATTTACCACAAAGCAACAAAATAAGAAAAAGCACAAAAAGATAAGCAGAATAGGGCCTTGACTGGTGGTGCAGTGGTTAAGAATCTGCCTGCCAATGCACGCGACACGGGTTAGATCCCTGGTCCGGGAAGATCCCACATGCCATGGAGCAACTAAGCCCGTGCACCACAACTACTGAGCCTGTGCTCTAGAGCCCACAAGCCACAACTACTGAGCCCTCGTGCCACAACTACTGAAGCCCATGCACCTAGAGCCCGTGCTCTGCAACCAGAGAAGCCACTGCAATGAGAAGCCCACGCACCGCAACGAAGAGTAGCCCCCGCTCGCTGCAACTAGAGAAGGCCCGCGCGCAGCAACAAAAACCCAATGCAGCAAAAAAAAAATTAAAATAAATATTTTTTAAAAAGATAAGCAGAATAGATTGTATTATATAGAGAAGAACTTAATATATGATAAAGAAGTCATCACAACTCAAGGCGAGACAAGCATTATGTAATAATGATGGAATAATTGGTTCACAATGAGATCAATTTAAACTGTCACCTCCTACCATAATTGAAATTAAATTGAGATTAAAATTAAATATAAATAATAAGCCATAAAAAAACCAAAGAAAATATAATTACATACTTATTAGCCCTCTGAAGAAAGGAAGAATTTCTAAACTCAGATGTGAAAGGAATCATAAAAATTTTTAAATCAGCACCATAAAAATATCAAAATTCTACATGTCAAAAAAAAAGTAATGAAGATCATAATCTATTAAAAAATAATTAAATCAAATATGATATAATAAGGATAAAGTCTTCATGATATCAAGAACATGTACTACATCACTAGCCCATAAATAGGCAAAACGTCACAAGGAGGCTTGCCATGAAATAGGAAATATAACTAGTAAACAACATTAGAAATTATTACACTTGGTTGAAATAAAAGATATGTCAATTAAAAATATAGTAACTTTGGTTTCTTCTGCTTAACTAGCAATGTATTTGAATTTCACCTACTAGAGATGCCCCTACAATGAGACAGTCTTATAATTTACGGTGGAATTGTAAACTGATACAGCATTTGCAGAAAATAATTCCACATTATAAATCAAACTACATTTCTGGGAAGGAAACCTAAGATAATATAACAAAACATGGAAAGATGCTACAGAAACAAAGAAGTTCCTTGCAAAAGTATTCATTAAACAAGAAAAACAGAAAGCAGCTTGCTATCTAAAAATAGGTCTTCTTAAATATAGTCCATCTATGGGATATTATAGTCAAAAAATAATGTAACAGCAAAGAAAATGCTTATGATATAATGTTAAGTTAAAGAAGTAGGACATATTAGAATGGTGGTTACCAAGGGCTGAGGAGTGGGGGGGAAAGAGTAGTTGTTTAATATGTATGAAGTTTCAAATCTGCAAGATGAAAATGTTCTGTTTCACAACAATGCCAATATATTGTACTTAACACTATTGAACTGTGCACTAAAACATGGTTAAGATGGAAAAGTTTATGTTATATATTTTTTACCATAATAAAAATATAGCAAACTGGAAACATTTTTAAAAACTGGAATATAAAGTGCATGTTGTTTCTGATAAAACTATGAAAACTATAGGTATATGAAAAATAAAAACTAGGAAACACATAAAATGATGACAGTGGTTGAGATATGGAGGTAGGATTTCTGGATTTCATTAATTTTCTTGAGTTTTTAAATTTTTCTGTAATACTTATTAAAAATTCTTGTTTTTATTCATAACGTTTTGTTGCTGTTGTTATCAAGTTAATGGCAAGTCAGGACTGAGGACAGGTGTTCTGACTCTGAGCCCCGCGTCCTTGTCAAAGATTCAGGAACCCGAGGCCAACGCTCTAGGCAGGGAGGACCCCTGGCCATTGCTGTCCCTTCAGAGGGTCACACTTGGCACCTGGGACCTGAACAACCAGGTTAGGCCATCCTGAGAACTACTGCCATGTAATTTTAGTGCTGGGCAACCATAAAGGTTAAGGGATTTAGGACCTCTTTCTCAGATGGAAGCAGAACAGCTACACTGACAAGAGACTGAGGGACATGCAGGTAAATGATGAATCATTCACCATTCAGGGTCCCCATCATCCCAAGACAGAAAGGACTCAGGAGATTCCTGCAAGCAAGGTCCCACTGGAGCACAAGACTAAGAAAACACAAAAGCAAACGCATCCCAGCCCAGGGTGGAAAGCCGGCCAGGGTTTTCCAATTTGCTGTTTTCCATTCCCTTTAACTCCTTAATCTTTAAATCCAAAAAGCCCAAAGGTTCAAATAAACCTCTGTCATTTCCAATCCCTCCACCCCCACGTAAATCCTGAAGAGCAATTACTTCTGTAGTGTCTGACAAGGTCACAGTCATCTGGCCTTGCAGCTCGAGAGCTCAAATCGATGACAGGAGTCATCAGGGTAAAGAGGGACAGACACAATCCCAGGGAGGCTTCTACTGGGTGGTCCCTGCACCCTGCTGCCATCCCCAGGTCCCACCTCCCATCCCGCAGATACATCACTGCCAGGACCACGTGCTCTCACCCTCCGCACAGAGAGAATCAGAGCCTCTTCTTCCCAGCTGGAGGGAGAGGACTGTCTTTCTCGCTCTCAAACGCCCCTGGGCTTTTGCTCCTCCAGTTAGAACTTGCGTTTTATAAATGGTGCTTGTTTGCCTGACCTTTTCACATCTTTTCCCTCGATAATTGCTCAGGTTGTTCTGTGCCCCACCTCATCCCGGTCCTGCTTCCTATCTGATAGATGCTAAACGTCGGGTGACATTCCAACTGGGATTCTCACACATTCATTCATGCTTTCCTTCATGAATTCATGCCATACATGTGCAGTGAGTGTCTCTCCGTACCAGTCACTCACTGTCCTAGATCCTGAAAGCAAAGGGGTGAAGCTCCTGCTTGACAGTCTCCTATTTGAATAAGGGAGCCAGAAAGGAAACAATTTTTTTTAAAGTAAACAAATAAATCTTGTTGATTTCACCTCTTAAATACATATAAAAAATAACTCATCTTTTCCCTTTCCAATGCCAGAACCATGGTCCAAGCCACTGTTAGCTCTAATTTGGCCAGCAGCCCCCAAGCTCGTCTGCACTTTTATTCCCTCAGCCCACCGTGCCCCACCATCCATTTCCTAGAAGCAGCCACCGTGATTTTTGCAGACATCAATCAGATCACATCGCTTCCAGCTAAAAGCCCTCAGATGGCTTAAGTTCAGACCCCTTACCTTGCTCTGAAGGCTTTCCATGATCTAGTCCGTATTCATTTCATTTCTACTCTCCCCATCCCCACACCTGCCACACTGCATCTCTGCTCCTGAGTATCTCCCAGTTCATTCTCAGCTCAGGGCTTTCCCTTCCATTCCTTTCTGGAATGTTCTTCCCCTAGATCATTGCAAGGCTGGCTCAACTGACACTGCCTCAGAGAGGTCTTTTCTAGCCACCCAATCTGGACCCGCCCCCCATTACTCTGTTCTTCTCTAGAGTATTTACCACAATCTACAATGTTCTTATTTGCTTGTTTATTTGCCTGTCTTCCTCTGTAGGACGTCAGCTCCGCTGCAGCGGCACCTCAAACACCTGTTCACCACTGTGTCCATCATCCTCCCAAACAGTGCTGATGGGCACATAGTCAGCTCTCACTACTGAAAGTGAATGAATGAACCCCTTTCAAGGGTAAAGTAAGGAGAGTGAATACTAAGCGAAAGCTGTGGTTTCACTCACGTAACTCTTTCTCGGGAAATGGTCCATTTTCTCTTAGCTTAATAATCTCATCATTTTCACTCATCTCTCTAGCTGCCTTAATATCGGCCCTTGGCAAGGCTGGATGTTATAAAGCACAAAGCAGTTCTTTCTTGAAGTGAAGGGAGAGGCAACAGAACAATCTGGTCAGCAGATCTAGGGTCACAGACATGGAGGCATGAATATTTAGATTCCGAACAAAGTCCATGCAGATGTTTCAGCCCAAGGAGGCCTTTCATGCCAGTTCTAATGAAAAGGATTGACTAGCACTCACCTATCACTTGCTTGCTAATTGGAATTTTGCTCTACACAGTTGTATAATACAGAGATAGTTCAAGCTGGGCCTATCCATATCTGAATCATAAGCTGGGTGTCAAAGGGACTATACTTCATTTTAAAGAAGCTACTTGTAACGCTAACCTTTCTGGAAATAAAAGATATCTCTTCCTATGACTGGGATTGTTAGATACAGAAATGCAAAGTTAAGTCATTTATTTCAAACTCCCATATATTACGGATGCCCGAATAAAACCAAATCCCTATTAGAAAGCAGTTGAGACAAGAAAATCTGTCCAGAGGATCTCTCTTATGATCTCTGCTGGGGGAGAATAATGAAGGACCATCCAAGACAGGCAAGAAAACATTGCCACGGCCCAGTATGAGGACAGAAGAAAGCAAACCAAAACGGCATTGTTGTCCGTGAAAAAAAAAATAGTCAATAGCTTCCAACACTGCTCCTGAAAAATGCCGACTCACTGGAAATTATGACCACTTAATAAATGAAAAGGAAGCCGTTCCTGTCATTTACCAAGCTTTCCCCAACATTTCTGAAATATATTCTTTAATAGCTCAAACACATTCAGGAGCACTAGAGACCAGTTATATTCATCTAAAAAGGAAGGACAGGATTTCTGCCTGGCCCAGCTCAGCTGCGCTCAGGGGTGCGCCAAGCACAGAGGAATGGAGAAGCCCATCACTTGTCGGCTAGCCCGCAGAGAGGGTACTTCTTTCCTGGGCAGCCTCTCAGAATACGGGATGCTTTTGGGGGGATCCTTACCCCAAGAGGCGCAAACCCTGCAACAAGACACCACCGACTTCCAGAAGCTCTGTGGTTCCTCCTCAGCAGCGCTGGGCCCAGACCTCACCCGGAAGCCATTACGGAACAAATCTCCCAGGGACTTTTTGCGGCGCCTGGTGGGTCCACAGACCTCTGTGCTGGAGCTGCTGGGTGGGTGATGGCAGACCAGAATCTTACTGGAGATCATGGTGGAGGCAGAGAGCTGGGCTGGGATCCAGGTTCCCTTGAATTCACTTCTTGCACGAGCTGATGCTCTGGAAGGACCTGTGTTTCTCTGACCTGTGTACAGACAGGTCCTCCTGTCCAGCACAGCGTGGCTCACCGGCATCTACGTCCTGGTGGAGCAAATCGACACTCTCTCCTCCCTCACCCACCCGCCAACTTCCAAGAACCCCAGCAGGCTCTGGGCATCAGCGGCATGAAGTGCGTCAGAAGGGCAGTCGGGAGGGGGGAGGGGAGCGCTCTGATCCACGATGTCCTAACGAGCTGATCCATCAGCTTCGCTCTGTAAATTACCACATAAGCTCCTTTGGACATGGTTTAGGGGAATGGCAGGAGAAAAGGCCGTAATTCCTTAAATCAGGGGATACAGAATACGGTGTGGGAGAGGCTGCAGTTTGGAGCCCGCTGGGCCATTTCTTTGATTTTAGCGATCCTGTCTGATGATGGATGGTGCAAAGGGAGGGCTCCTTTACAGGATGTGATGCCCAACTAGAGAGAAACACCACCAGCATAACCCAAATATGCAAATCCTCTGCTAATCCTACGTGCAGGACTGAGGCAGAGGAGGAACTCTGCTCTGAGGAGCAGACCCTCGCCTCCCACACTTCCATCTTGTAGTTCTCAGCATCTCCCCTCATTACCAAGGCCAGGCCCCTCTATCCCCCAGGGCAATGAGTGTAAACAAAAATAGAGCAGGGTCAGACAGAGGGAAAACATGAAAAATATAAACAGAGAAATATCTAGCTTCTGTAGGTTGTTAGTCAAGGCTCCCCATAATCTGGCCTCTACCTATTTTTCCAGCCTTATTAGATGGAATTTTCAAAGGGAACAACTTATTTCTCCTCAGTATAGCGTAGTTCATTCACACAACCATGATGTTTCAAACATCTATTATGTGCCAAGCATTGTGATGGGTACTGAGTATTCAGCTTCCAACAGGAATAATACAAGTCCAGCCTTGGTGGACGTTACAGTCTAGTAGGAGAAAGAAGCAATATAAAGACTTTATCATAATTTTAACAAATTAGTAATTTGGGTAAGGTGCTGCAAAGGAAAGTCATTAAATAGCTATGTGAGTATGTATGCGTGTGGTACATATACGTGTATCTGGATGTGAATGTTCATGGAATATGTTGTGACATGTATTATCAGAAGGGGGTTCACATTAATTCTGAATCCTAAGGGTTGAGCAGCAGATGGACAGGTGAGAAGAGATAAAGGTTGTGGTGAGGGGAACTTTTTTAGCCTGTGGCAACAGCAAAACAAATATCAGAAAGAGTGAAGAAAATGATCTGTTCCTGATTTGAAAGGAATCCAATGTGAGGTAAATGAAACAACTGATGGGAGATTAACTTTTTAACACCCAGAGTCTTCTGAAAATGACAGACATAACTACAGATCCTACAGACATTAAGAAGATAATGAAGGGCTATTATGAACAATATTATGTCTATAATTTTAAGAATTAAATGAAATAGACAATTTTTTAAAAAATACAACTTTTCAAAATGACAAGAAGAGACAGAAAATCTAGACAACCATATATCTGTTAAAGAAATCAAAACTTCAGTTAAAAACATCTCTACAAAGAGGAAAGGGGACCCTCCTACACTGTCGGTGGGAATGTAAATCGGTGCAGCCACTATGGAAAACAGAATGGAGTTTCTTCAAGAAACCAAAAACAGAGTCGCCACATGATCCAGCGATCCCACTCCTGGGCACATATCCAGACAAAAGTACAATTCAATAAGATACATGCGCCCCTATGTCCATAGCAGCACTATTCACAATAGCCAAGACATGGAAACAACCTAAATGTCCATCGACAAAGGAATGGATAAAGAAGATGTGGCACATATATACAATGGAATACTACTGAGACATAAAAAGGAATGAAATAATGCCATTTGCAGCAACCTGGATGGACCTAGAGATTATCATACTAAGTGAAGTAAGTCAGAAAGAGAAAGACAAATACCATATGATATCACTTATATGTGGAATCTAAAATATGACACAAATGAACATATCTGCAAAACAGAAACAAACTCACAGACATAGAGAACAGACTTGTGGTTTCCAAAGGAGAGGGGGTGGGGGAGGGATGGATTGGGAGTTTGAGATTAGCAGATGTAAACTATTATATATAGAATGGATAAACAACAAGGTCCTACTGTATAGCACAGGGAACTATATTCAGTATCCTGTGATAAACCATAATGCAGGGACTTTCCCGGTGGTCCAGTGGTTAAGACTTAGCCTTCCAATGCAGGGGGTGCGGGTTTGAGCCCTGGTTGGGGAGCTAAGATTCCACATGCCTCGTGGCCGAAAAACCAAAACATAAAACAGAAGCAATATTGTAACAAATTCAATGAAAACTTAAAAAAAAATAATGGAGAAGGATACGAAAAAGAATATATATATGTATAACTGAATCACTTTGCTGTACAGTAGAAATTAATACAACATTGTAAATCAACTATACTTCAATAAAATAAATTTTAAAAAAAGGCAACAGATTTTTAAAAAAATTCCTCTCCAATGAACTTTATTTTGAGGGGGGTGGCAGGGGGAGGAAATCTCCACAAAGAAAATTTCAGGTCTAGATGGTTTTCACTGGAGAATTCTACCAGCATTTAAGAAGGAAATAATACTGATATTAGACAAACTCTTTTAGAGAATAGAGGAAGAGGAAACAATTCCCAAAGTGTTTTATGATGTCAGCATAAATACGACATCAAAACCCTACAAGGGCATTACCAAAAGAAAAAAAAAAAAATTACAGACTAACACACCTCATCAACATAGGTACAAGAATCCTTAAATATATACTAGTAAAATTAATCTAGAAGTATATAAAAAGGATCATATATCATGACCAAGTGGAGTTTATCCCAGGAACACAAGATTAGCTTAACAAATGAAAACCAGCAATGTTATTCACCACATTAATAAATTCAAACAGAAAATTCATATGACCATTTTAATAGATGTCAGGAAAAAAAATCTGACAAAATACAACGCTGCTTTATGATAAAAACTATAAGCCTACATGTAGTAAGTGTGTTAAGACAATGTTTTATGGCCTAAACAAAGACACGCTCATTAATGAAACAGAAGAGAGTCCAGAAATAGACCCACATATATACAGTAAATTGATTTACAACAGAAGTACCAATGTAATTCCATTAGAAAAGGAGCATCTTGTCAATAAATAGTAATGGAAAATCTGGATATCTATAAAGGGAAAGAAATGAAACAACTCTTTCCTAATACTATACACAAAATTAGTTTGAGATGGGTCACATACTTAATGTAAAATCTAAATACAAAGCTTCTAAAAAGAAACAATGGAGAGTACCCTGCGGACACTGGGGTAGGTAAAGAGTTTTTTAGGAAACAAAAGGTGCTGTTAAAAAAAGTGATAAATTAAATATCATTAAAATGTTAAAACTTCATTTTACATTTAAAGATCATTCAAAGATAAGTCACAGGGGCTTCCCTGGTGGCGCAGTGGTTGAGAGTCCGCCTGCCGATGGAGGGGACACGGGTTCGTGCCCCGGTCCTGGAAGATCCCACATGCCGCAGAGCGGCTGGGCCCATGAGCCATGGCCGCTGAGCCTGCGCATCCGGAGCCTGTGCTCCGCAACGGGAGAGGCCACAACAGTGAGAGGACCGCGTACCGCAAAAACAAAAAAAGACAAAAAAAGCAAAAAAAAAAAAACAACAGGGTTTCCTGTAATAATTTTTTTTAATTTATAAAGAATTCTCCGCAAACATATGCACACACTCAAATGAATTTGGGCTCATTTCTCTGGGCATATGTGTATTGTGAAAAATGGTCCAGTGTGTCCCAAGGTTGCTACCCTACATCGTCTGCCGTAAGGAATTCTGTGAGGGTTTTATTTGTTCCTGAAGGCCCAGTGTTGCCAACATGGAACATTGTCCCTCATCTACAGAACAGGGTAGGGGGTAGTGGGGGAGTCAGTAAAGAAAATCATAAGAATATTAATCCATTCTTTTAAAAATATTGACCAAGCCAGAAATAGAGACACAGATGTAGAGAACAAACGTATGGACACCAAAGGGGGAAAGCGGCAGAGGGGTGGTGGTGGGATGAATTGGGAGATTGGGATTGACATGTATACGCTAATATGTATAAAATAGATAACTAATAAGAACCTGCTGTATAAAAGATAAATAAAATAAAATTAAAATTAAAATATTGACCAAGCAATTAACTCTGACACAATTGATCTCTTCGGTGAAATCAACAGATATCCAATTTCCTAGATCCTATACAAATTGATATGACAGTACATTTATTCAACTACAAATTTTAATTAAGCACCTATTTAGAAGAGAGGCAGGATTCTGGACCCAGAACAATGGGATTCAAATTTCAGCTCTGCCATTACCTGGGAATGGACATTTACAAATTCCTTCTGAGAAACTCACGGTATCTCAGTTTCCTCAACTATAAAATGGGAATAGTAACAGTAACCTCCCTCATCAGGTGACTGTCAGGCATAAAACAATGTATCTATAACAGTTAAAACTGTCCTTGGTTCATAGTAAGTATCAGAGAGTGTTTGCTATTATTATTACTATGAGTCAGATACTGAGCTAGACACACTGCAGATGCAAGTAAGATCAGCTATAAATCCATCCCCAAGGAATTTACACGCTTGTGGAGCACTTTACGATCTACAATTGTATTTAGCTAGATAGGACCACCTATATATCATTTTATTTTAGCAGAAGACCTCCAGATTAACCTCTCCCCTCACTTGTTCATTGGTGCCTGAAATTTCACCATTAGAGCAGCAGCATTACATAGTAAGAAAGACCTATGTATCAGATAGATATGGATTTGAACCCTAGCTTCCTTCCTTACACACTCTAAGAACCTGGGCTAGTTACATGAAACCTGCAAGCCTACTACTGCATGAAAAATACAGAGATAATAATTATGCCTCTAAGGGGTTGGGAAAATAAATTGATTTAACATGTGTTTTTAAATGCCTAACCCAGAAAATGTGTTACATAAGTACTCATTCCTGGTCTCCTCTGAAGCCCCCGTACTTGACCCCTCTTCCTTGGGTCTAATGGTCTGATCCTATTAAAATGCACAACTGCCTAGCAGTCATTGATCCCTTGGTTAGAAAATAAGGGGTTGATAGGGGTGAAAGAAACACTAGAGCTCCACCTGGGCCTGGGGGAGGAGAGTAGGTGCAGAGGGCGGAGGAGAAAGGGGCAAACTGGGAAGCAAATTGTGAACTAAAACCAACTCCACTTGCAGGCAAGCCATGGCCCTATTTTTAGCTGACAAAACAGCCATCCAACCTCTGTGATCTAAAACAGGGAAGACAAATGTCAAGGGTGAACCAATGACCAGGCACATATTACTTGTACTACAGTTTATCCCCCAAATCCCAGATCATTTGAATTAAGTGCCTCCAGGTCATTTCCTCACACTTCTACTCTTTTTAAAACTGGAAACTAGAAGCCTGTGGCATTTTCACAGACCTCAAATTACAAGGGAAAAGGATGCCTTGCTTTGGTCCCTGGTTCAGCTGTTCAAGAAAATTTTGCCTTATCTCCAGTTCATCTGCCTCCCTGCACTGTATGCCATCTTCCCCTCTCCCTCCCTCCCTCCCTCCCTCCCTCCCTCCCTCCCTCCTTCCTTCCTCCCTCCCTCCTGAGAACTAACCATCTAAGGGGGCAGAGCAGTCTGTGATTCAGCCCCCTCTTCCTTCCCCAGCCTCCCCCTCACCACCCAGTAGCACTGAATTTCTTGGTCCCTGTAGTTTCCTCCATTTCCAAAGTCACAGGTTCTGGCTGTCCTGGCATACCACGTGTGACGCTGGAGACAAATGAATCCAGCCTTGTCCAATATCCCCACCTCTTCCCCAAGATGAAAACCTGAGCTCAACAAAGAGAACTGGCCTAACCCTCCCTAACCCTACTTCCCAGGCTGAGCCCCCGCTGGGAAGCTGACACAGAGCCCTGCACTTCCCCCCTGCCTGCATTTGAACCCACAGGGGACAGAGGGCAGTCCCTGGTCACTGAAGTGCACACAGGTTTGATTTTTTGAGATCTGTACCCCTTTCTACTGCAAGGAGGACCTGAATCAGTTTACATGATGAAAAACAAAATCAAAACCCGTATATAGGGATAAACTAGGACAGGGCGCCTGCCTTCTGGAATTAGAGGGGATGGATGTCACCAGGCATCTGCCAGCAGCAGGACAAGAGTGAGGCCTCAGAGGCACCTAGGGCACACAATTTAAGGCAGCACCGCTTTTTAAGGCCAACCCTGCCTTTCATCGCCTCGAGAGTGCGTGCCTCCTTAAATTTTGCACCCTATGCCCCTCTCTTGCCTCACCCTAGTCCCAGCCCTGGCACCTGCAGTGAGTCCATTACTAAGTTCCTCTCTTTAACTGGCTCTGCATTTTCTGTCACCTATGGCAAGAGAGAAACATATACCAGGGTTGTGACTGTGAACCGGGAAAACCGATAAAGACAATTCAGAGATCGGCGTTAACCTAAAATTAAATTCAAGCAGAATTTTTGTGCCAGCGGCTTTGAATAAAGACTGAGGAACACAGTGAATTATATCTTCAATTACAGTTTACAAAGAACAGAGGCACTCCTTCCAAACGGATGCTCTTGACTTAGCACTCTATAAAGGCAGAAAGCAGAACACGGAACCTCAGGTCAGTAAAAACATTTTCATAAGGGCCTCAGGTTCCCCAGGATTTGGCTATGTTTAATTCTGATGCTCAAAATTAATTTAAGGTAAACTGAGAGGATGAAAACGAAGTGTTTGGTTTTGGGGGAATTAATTTGCCACCAGCTATGTTGTGTTCTGACGCTTTAAATTAACAACAGGATAAACTTGGACCATCAAAATCAGGGGTGGCAACGTTTTCTTCTATGAAGGACCAATAATAAATATCTCAGGCTTTGTGCTCCACACAATGTCTGTTGAAACTACTCAACCTGGCCACTGTAGTGTGAAAACCAGCCACAGACAATAAGTAAGAAAATGGGGCTGACTACCTTCCAATAAAACTTTATTTCCAAAGATAGGTGGAGGACCAGATTTAGCCTGCACGCCATAGCTTGCCAACCTCTGATTTAACGACACTTTGACGGGAGGAAGGAATAATTTGCCAACAGGTGCTCTTTCAAGTTAGTAACTCTTGGTATTTCCTTCGGTTCCCTGTAACACTCATTTTAGCGCCTGATATCATGCTCTTTTCACTTTCCTAGCTTAATTCAGGCATTTATACATCATTTCAGACTATGAACTCCTCAAGGTCAGGGGCTCTGTCTCTCTTCTTTGTGTATAATCTGTAATGCACAGCCGGGCACATTGCTCTTGCTTAAAATGATCTTCCCTTGCTGAACAAAGGTGATTCGCATCTCTGGTTCTGATTTGTGAAAATGTGGAAATCTTTTTAACCTAAGAGGAGAAAGAGTTTCTGCCAAAGGATGGACTGTCTGCCCCTCCCCATGTGCATCATGTTTTTAATAAGTCCTGAATACAGCTATGTTAAAGGCATAAAACAATTCGTTCAGATCAGAAGCAAGTTAGCAAGTCCCGCTTTGTGATTCCAAAGTCCTTGGCTCGTATGCTTTTTTCATCAGCACATTTTTTCCTACAAATAAATAGCTATATAACTTCTGTCTCTTTCTGTTCATATCCTCAGTGTCCAGCACATGGTAACATTCATTAAATATGTGTTGAAGAAATGAGGAAATGAATATAAGTTGGGCTTAGCTCGTAAACCCTTTGTTACACTCAAAACCTCTGCCAACCGGTTCAGGCAGTTACAGTATCTGTTAGGCAAGACCTTGTGCTGTGGGGCTGCCCGGTTCAAACCCAGATTTAGCACTGCTTAGTGAAATAAGCCATCTGCAGTCTCAGCCTGCATCCTTAACCCTGATTTGTCCCTGAGCACAAGGAGGTCCCTGATCTGAGTTTGAATGGCAGGCATCACTGACCCCCGTCAGTTCCATCAGCTTCACCCATCTCGGCCTACGGGCTCTGAGTGACAGGAGATGAGGACTGAAATCGCCATCCTTTCACAGAATGAGGGCAGGAGGCACAAAACCATCTGCTTAATGGTCATGTGGCAACAGATAACAGCTCGAAAGTCCTTACAGTGTATGACTTCACTGATGAAGATGGATCACACTTAAGCAGTGATGCTTGATCTCTACGAAACAGCTCATCCACAGCAGGGACAATCTCAGAGATAAGACAAACACAGCAGCAAGCTGGTCTGGGACTATGAAAACGCTGCCGAAACATGATTTATGTGAAAATGAATAAGGTGGGTCACTCCTCTATCATTAACAATAAGTGGATTCTTCCTGCCACAGATGTACTGAGGATGTAAATGAACAACACACTCGCATTATTACTTATGCTGTTTTTCTTTACCCACTGCCTGAGGTGTGGGTTTGCAAATAAAATCAACCCACCATTATTCTGGACTGATTACTCAATTAGGGGTAAAAGAGGCCAGCCCTTTCCTATTCTTCCATCAGATGCCCTCCTCGCGGCCATTTCACTGACTGCATGAGGGGACAAGGGAGGAAATCAGTGGGCACCAGTTTCAAACCCAGCAAACAAAGGGGAAGAATATAGATAAAAGAAATGAAATAATCAGCAATAATTCACTGCATTGCTATTACACGTTTGGTCCTTTTCGAGGAGCTGTTAGGGCTAGAAACACCGTAAGACATGGTCCCTACTGTAATGACGCACAAACAATAACAAAAAAGCAAAAATGAAAAACAGCAAATGAATAATCATTTTTTTGGAACAGACTATGAATAGCTTAAGGGTGCTGAGAGCACGGTCCACAGGACAGAAACCCACAGATAATGCAACAACCTTATGCTGGTCGACAATTTAGACTTCCTTTCATTAGATTCTTATGTCAGAAGTGCTGAGAGAGACAGAGGAGACAATAAAAAGCATAAAAACTTAAGACTTCTGGTGGGTATGGAGAGAACATATGTATGACAGTTTGAACTAAGTAGATTCTAGTTTCAGGAATGCTCCAGCATATCCTGTCACCTTAGGCCAGTAATTTTCTCTCCTTATGATTTAGGTTTCTCACCAGAAGGAAGGAAGGAAGGGAGGAAGGAAGAAAGGAAGGAAGGGACAGACGGAGGGAGGGAGGGAGGAAGGGAGGAAGGAAGGGAGGGAGGGAGGGAGGGAGGAAGGGAGGAAGGAAGGAAGGGAGGGAGGGAGGGAGGGAGGGAGGGAGGGAGGAAGTAGGGGGAAGGGAGGGGGATGGGGGAGGGAGGGGGGAGGAGGAAACAAGAAACTTGAAGAATTAGTAGTAGATGATCTCTAATGTCTCTTTCACATCAAATTTCTATAATTATTTGTCTCTGTGCTTCTAGAGGTCACTCATGAACAAAGAAATAATATTTTTTAAATAGCCAAAAAAGGAAAACTAAAAATCATTCTCATAAATCTACAGTTTCTGTAGCTACTTAATAACCATGAACAAAGGCTACTGTCTATGGAACACTGACTCACGCCTGTAAACTTCCCTGTGTCTGTCTCAGAGCCTGGCCGCCCAGCTGGACCAGATGCATTTGATGCTGGAGCACTAGGCTTATTAAGATGCCTAATTTCCGAATGATCCCACTCACACCAGGAGGACAGCTTTGGAAAAAGATGTTACATCTCAGCGGCCTCATCTTGTAGAATGATTTCTTTTTATAAATGCTAACTGCAACTCATTAATTAAGAAAGATGTTACACTGAGCAGGAAAATCACTGAATCAGCAAATCTTGCAATTTTCTCCAGCATTTATCATGAACCAAAAGACTTTATCTGATACATTTTGGGGTGGCCTAGAGGGCAGTGTAGGAGCTGAATATCAGCTCTGACACAGGGGTCACCATGGGTCTGACACAATGACATAGGTCTCCTAGCTTAGAAAGGGTCAAATGTCTATGCTTGGAGAATTTGTAGAGTACTCTGGTTAAGGGCAGAGACTTTGAAGACAGGTCTGGACTACTTTACTTCTGTTTATTGTTCAATAAACAGAGGGTTCTTTTTCGTCCTGTCATTTCATCATGTAGGCTACTGCCAGGCATATAGTAGGTGCTCAATAAATGCACTGATTAAATTTAAATCTTGGCATTACCATTTATAAGCTGTGAGCTGAGCTACCTTCTGCAACGTCTTGGAGACTCTGGATTTTTTTTTATTACGTTTTTGTCTTGCTTTTTTGTTTTTTGTAAAATGGGATATTTTAATTTGGCTTCCTCCAAAGCAGAACCTGAGAAAAGAATTTGCACATAGTTTATTTGGGGGGTGATCTCAGGAAACACCAATAGGGGGGTAGGGACATGAGAAAGGGATGGGAAAGAAGCAGCAATGAAGAGTTTATCAAGCAAGTATCACTGTGGCCCCTTGGAGCAGAATCCTGCGGGGAGACTCATTACCCTGTGTAGAAGGTACACGCAGAGCTTTCCACTGGTTGAGGGGAGCATTAATTCCCGAGTGCTTATGACCTGGTGGCAGCCCACAAGCAGGCTTCAGTGACTGGAGAAAGATCTCAGACAAAGAAACACTGATGCTGACAATTCAAACTCCAGCCACCTCCACCTGCAGGATAGGTAAGGGCAACAGGATATGGGCAGGGGCACCCAACAGGGCACGTCGCCCAAGGAATAAGAAAACCTACCTGGGTTTTTGTGTGGCTTAAATGAAACACTATATAGAAATGACCTGGCATTATCACTGCTCTCTGCACTGTGCCTCCATTTGCAGAGGGCCTATTGCTATTATGGGAGAAAAAGGTGATGGTCAGGCTCTTCCCTAACACCCCTGGAAGGCCATGTCAGGCAGAAGTACACTGGCCCAAGGGCATCTGAAGACACCAAAGGCCCAGAGAAATGCCACGTTCTGTCCTTGGAAATTGACAATGTGCGCCAACATATTAAAGGCTCTGAGAATTCCTGCAGTTAAGAAATCCTCTAAACTAGGAATTCCCAAACTTACTTTACCATAGTGCTCTTTTTCTATAATGCTTAGCAACTTTCTCTGTAATCCAAAATTCCATGATGCACATTTCAGGAAAAGAAGGCCTGAGACTGATGCATTTTACCCAGGAAAGCACTCCATAATTTTCAGCTCACCACCCCCGCCCCCAATTCTGCTGACAAATAAGTTTCCTTAGTTCCACCCAAATCTCTTGATTTCACCTCCTTTCTTGGTGAACTCAAACCCACACCGATGATTCTCTTACTTTTCATTTCTTGGGCTCACGCTGGTGCTAGCTTGCAGTTTGAAATTACTCTTTCTGGCACCCGTATATTCAGATCGTATCTCCGAAGAAAGGGCTCCTTGCAATCTGCAGCACTACCTAATGGGCAGGAGCCTCCAGTCCTGATTCTGCCACTTATTTCCTTTGAGAGATTAAATAATCTTCCCAGTGTCATTTGTATAATGGTAAAATGACTCTAGTTTGTAGGTTGCTATAAAGATTGAGTAAAATACAGCACAAAGCATCCAACACTATGTAGCACACAGCTGACACTCAATGAATGTCACCTGCCTTTCAAGTCTCCTGCTCTAACCACTCCCACAAGGGTCCTGATTCAAGTTCTTACTGACTCAGATAACTGTCATGTGGAGAGAAAATGGGATGATGAGCAGGTAGGAATGCTGCCTGAATAATTCAAGCCACTTGGTGATTATTATCTGTATGTGTATAAAGTCAGCCTGCTACTTTCTGATCTCTAAAAAGTGCGTGTGTGTGTGTGTGTGTGTGTGTGTGTGTGTGTGTGTGTTTCCACCCAAATCCTCTAACACTATCATAAGCCTGTGAAATGAAAAGTAAGGTATATATAGGTAGGTAAGTAGATTGATAGGTAGATATAGAAAGGTAGATGATAGAAAGGTATATAGATCTATATCTGTACAGCTACCTATCCATAGGTACATAGATAGATAAATATTTTGTTCATTAACTATTTATTGAGCCCCTGCTGGTGTCAGGCATTATACTCTCTGCTGTGTAGCACTGAATAAGACAGACATGAGCCCAGCCCTCAAGGAATTACAGTCCAGAGGGGCAGACTATAAGAATAAATAACCAAACAAATAATTACAAACTGCTACACATGGTCACAAAGTAAACAAACTTCTATGGGGGGCACATTAGACAATGTGGTCAGACAGACCAGGCCTTTCTAAGGAGGTGAGAGATGGGTGAGAACTGAGGGTGAGAAAGGGCCACCCAGGGGAGACGCAGGAGCACCACGTCCAGCAGGGGGAGTGGCAGGTACAGTGCTCAGAGCCAACAAAGGGCAAGGACGCCCCCCGACTGCAGTCAACGGGGCTCGGAGAGGGCAGGAGACCCCAGGACAGGCCTTGTGGGCTGTGTGGAGGACGCTGGGTATTAGTCTAAGAACAAGGAAAGGGGAGACCTTCAAGATGGCAGAGGAGTAGGACACAGAGATATCCTTCCTCCCCACAAATACATCAGAAATACATCGGCTTAGGACCTGCGCAAAAGGGGAGAGGCAGCATGTCGAATGGAGGGCCTCTGTAGTGTGGAGTTCTGGAGTTTGGAGACTGCCGAATCGAATGATCTCTGAGAAGAATGTGGTGATGAATTAGATGAAGATCACAGCTGGCTGATGCGTAACTGTCGCTTGAATTTGAGGGATATTTAAACATATTAAAGCTGCCAGATGATACTGTGCTTCACCTTCTTGTCAAATAAAACACACTCTATTCGAGGGTGAGGGGAAGATAGCGGAAGAGTAAGACGCGGAGATCACCTTCCTCCCCACAGATACACCAGAAATACATCTACACGTGGAACAACTCCTACAGAACACCCACTGAACGCTGGCAGACCTCAGACCTCCCAAAAGGCAAGAAACTCCCCACGTACCTGGGTAGGGCAAAAGAAAAAAGAGACCAAAGAATAGGGACGGGACCTGCACCTCTGGGAGGGAGCTGTGAAGGAGGAAAGGTTTCCACACACTAGGAAGCCCCTTCGCGGGCGGAGACTGCGGGGGGCGGGGGGCGATTCGGCGCCGCGGAGGAGAGCGCAGCAACAAGGGTGCGAAGGGCAAAGCGGAGACATTCCCGCACAGAGGATCGGTGCCGACCAGCACTCACCAGCCCGAGAGGATTGTCTGCTCACCCGCTGGGGCGGGCGGGGCTGGGAGCTGAGGCTTGGGCTTCGGTCCGAACGCCGGGAGAGGACTGGGGTTGGCGGCTTGAACACAGCCTGCAGGGGGTTAGTGCACCACGGCTAGCCGGCAGGGAGTCCGGGGGAAAGTATGGAGTTGCCGAAGAGGCAAGAGACTTTTTCTTCCCTCTTTGTTTCCTGGTGCGCGAGGAGAGGGGATTAAGAGCGCTGCTTAAAGGAGCTCCAGAGACGGGCGCGAGCCGCGGCTAAAAGCGCGGACCCCAGAGACGGCCATGAGACACTAAGGCTGCTGCTGCCGCCACCAAGAAGCCTGTGTGCGAGCACAGGTCACAATCCACACCTCCCCTCTCGGGAGCCTGTGCAGCCCGCCACTGCCACGGTCCCGGGATCCACGGACAACTTCCCGGGGAGAACGCACGGCGCGCCTCAGGCTGGTGCAACGTCACGCCGGCCTCTGCCGCCGCAGGCCCGCCCCGCACTCCGTGCCCCTCCCTCCCCCGCCCCGGCCTGAGTGAGCCAGAGCCCCCGAATCAGCGGCTCCTTTAACCCCGTCCTGTCTGAGCGAAGAACACAGGCCCACCAGCGACCTACACGCATAGGCGGGACCAAATCCAAAGCTGAGCCCCTGGGAGCTGGGAGAACAAAGAAGAGAAAGGGAAATCTCTCCCAGCAGCCTCAGAAGCAGCAGATTAAAGCTCCACAATCAACCTGATGTACCTGCATCTGTGGAATACATGAATAGACAACGAATCATCCCAAATTGAGGAGGTGGACTTTGAGAGCAAGATTTATGATATTTTCCCCTTTCCTCTTTTTGTGAGGGTGTATGTGTATGCTTCTGTGTGAGATTTTGTCTGTATAGCTTTGCTTCCACCATTTGTCCTAGGGTTCTATCCGTCCTTTTTAAAAATTTTTTTTCTTAATAATTATTTTTTATTTAAATAACTTTATTATATTTTACTTTATCTTCTTTCTTTTTTTCCTTCCCTCCCTCCTTCCTTCCTCCCTCCCTCCTTTCTTCCTTCCTTCCTTCCTTTCTTTCTTTCTTTCTTTCTTCTACTAATTCTTTCTTTCTACTTTTTCTCCCTTTTATTCTGAGCTGTATGGATGAAAGGCTCTTGGTGCTGCAGCCAGGAGTCAGTGCTGTGCCTCTGAGGTGGGAGAGCCAACTTTAGGACACTGGTCCACAAGAGACCTCCCAGCTCCACATGATATCAAATGGCGAAAAGCTCCCAGAGATCTCCATCTCAACACCAACACCCAGCTTCACTCAACGACCAGCAAGCTACAGTGCTGGACACCCTATGCCAAACAACTAGCAAGACAGGAACACAACCCCACCCATTAGCAGAGAGGCTGCCTAAAATCATAATAAGTCCACAGACACCCCAAAACACACCACCAGACGTGGACCTGCCCACCAGAAAGACAAGATCCAGCCTCATCCACCAGAACACAGGCACTTGTCCCCTCCACCAGGAAGCCTACACAACCCACTGAACCAACCTTACCCACTGGGGACAGACACCAAAACCAACGGGAACTACGAACCTGCAGCCTGTGAAAAGGAGACCCCAAACACAGTAAGATAAGCAAAATGAGAAGACGGAGAAACACACAGCAGATGAAGGAGCAAGATAAAAACCCACCAGACCTAACAAATGAAGAGGAAATAGGCAGTCTACCTGGAAAAGAATTCAGAATAATGATAGTAAAGATGATCCAAAATCTTGGAAATACAATAGAGAAAATGCAAGAAACATTTAACAAGGACTTAGAAGAACTAAAGATGAACAAACAATGATGAACAACACAATAAATGAAATTAAAAATACTCTAGAAGGCATCAACAGCAGAATAACTGAGGCAGAAGAACGGATAAGTGACCTGGATGATAAAATAGTGGAAATAACTACTGCAGAGCAGAATAGAGAAAAAAGAATGAAAAGAACTGAGGACAGTCTCAGAGACCTCTGGGACAACATTAAACGCACCAACATTCGAATTATAGGTGTCCCAGAAGAAGAAGAGAAAAAGAAAGGGACAGAAAATATTTGAAGAGATTATAGTTGAAATTTTCCCTAATATGGGAAACGAAATAGTTAATCAAGTCCAGGAAGCACAGAGAGTCCCATACAGGATAAATCCAAGGAGAAATCCGCCAAGACACATATTAATCAAACTGTCAAAAATTAAATACAAAGAAAACATATTAAAAGCAGCAAGGGAAAAACAACAAATAACACACAAGGGAATCCCCATAAGGTTAAGAGCTGATCTTTCAACAGAAACTCTGCAAGCCAGAAGGGTCTGCCAGGACATATTTAAAGTGATGAAGGAGAAAAACCTGTAACCAAGATTATTCTACCCAGCAAGGATCTCATTCAGATCTGATGGAGAAATTAAAACCTTTACAGACAAGCAAAAGCTGAGAGAGTTCAGCACCACCAAGCCAGCTTTACAACAAATGCTAAAGGAACTTCTCTAGGCAAGAAACACAAGAGAAGAAAAGACCTACAATAATGAACCCAAAACAATTAAGAAAAGGGGAATAGGAACATACATATTGATAAGTACCTTAAATGTAAATGGACTAAATGCTCCCACCAAAAGACACAGATTGGCTGAATGGATACAAAAACAAGACCCATATATATGCTGTCTACAAGAGACCCACTTCAGACCTAGAAACACATACAGACTGAAAGTAAAGGGATGGAAAAAGATATTCCATGCAAGTAGAAACCAAAAGAAAGCTGGAGTAGCAATTCTCATATCAGACAAAATAGATTTTAAAATAAAGACTATTACAAGAGACAAAGAAGGACACTACATAATGATCAAGGGATCGATCCAAGAAGAAGACATAACAACTGTAAATATTTATGCACCCAACATAGGAGCACCTCAATACATAAGGCAAATAGTAACAGCCATAAAAGGGGAAGTCGACAGTAACACATTCATAGTAGGGGAGTTAAACACCCCACTTTCACCAATGGACAGATCATCCAAAAATGAAAATAAATAAGGAAACACAAGCTTTAAATGACACATTAAACAAGATGGACTTAACTGATATTTATAGGATAGGACATTCGATCCAAGAACAACAGAATACACTTTCTTCTCAAGTGCTCGTGGAACATTCTCCAGGATAGATCATATCTTGGGTCACAAATCAAGACTTGGTAAATTTAAGAACAACTGAAATCGTATCAAGTATCTTTTCCAACTACAGTGCTATGAGACTAGACATCAAATACAGGAAAAGATCTGTAAAAAATACAAACACATGGAGGCCAAACAATACACTACTAAATAACCAAGAGATCACTGAATAAATCAAAGAGGAAATCAAAAATTATCTCAAAACAAATGACAATGAAAACACGACGACCCAAAACCTATAGGATGCAGCAAAAGCAGTTCTAAGAGGGAAGTTTATAGCAATACAATCCTACCTCAAGAAACAATAAACATCTCCAATAAACAACCTAACCTTAGGCCTAAAGCAATTAGAGAAAGAAGAACAAAAAATCCCCAAAGTTAGCAGAAGGCAAGAAGTCATAAAGATCAGAGCAGAAATAAATGAAAAAAGAATGAAGGAAACAATAGCAAAGATCAGTAAAGCTAAAAGCTGGTTCTTTGAGAAGATAAACAAAATTGATAAACCATTAGCCATCAGGGAAAAATGGGAGAAGACTCAAATCAATAGAATTAGAAATGAGAAAGGAGAAGCAACAACTGACGCTGCAGGAATACAAAGGATCGTGAGAGATCACTACAAGCAACTCTATGCCAATAACATGGACAACCTGGAAGAAATGGACAAACTCTTAGAAAAGTACAACCTTCTGAGACGGAACCAGGAAGAAATAGAAAATATAAACAGACCAATCACAAGCACTGAAATTGAGACTGTGATTTAAAAACTTCCAACAAACAAAAGCCCAGGACCAGATGGCTTCACAGGCGAATTCTATCAAACATTTAGAGAAGAGCTAACACCTATCCTTCTCAAACTCTTCCAAAATAGAGCAGAGGGAGGAACACTCCCAAACTCATTCTATGAGGCCACCATCACCCTGATACCAAAACCAGACAAAGATGTCACAAAGAAAGAAAACTACAGACCAATATCACTGATGAACATAGATGCAAAAATCCTCAACAAAATACTAGCAAACAGTGCTTCCCTGGTGGCGCAGTGGTTGAGAGTCCACCTGCCGATGCAGGGGACACGGGTTCGTGCCCTGGTCCGGGAAGATCCCACATGCCGCGGAGCGGGTGGGTTTGTGAGCCAGGGCCACTGAACCTGTGCTCTGCAACGGGAGAGGCCACAGCAGTGAGAGGCCCACGTACCGCAAAAAAAGAAAGAAAAGAAAAAAAAAAAATACTAGCAAATAGAATCCAACAGCACATTAAAAGGATCATACACCATGATCAAGTGGGGTTTATCCCAGGAATGCAAGGATTCTTCAATATATGCAAATTAATCAATGTGATACACCGTATTAACAAATGGAAGGAAAAAAACCATATGATCATCTCAAGTGATGCAGAAACAGCTTTTGACAAAATTCAACACCCATTTATGATAAAAACCCTCCAGAAAGTAGGCATAGAGGGAACTTACCTCAACATAATAAAGGCCATATATGACAAACCCACAGCCAACATCCCTCTCAGTGGTGAAAAACTGAAAGCATTTCCAGCAAGATTAGGAAAAAGACGAGGTTGCCCACTCTCACCACTATTATTCAACATAGCTTTGGAAGTTTTAGCCACAGAAATCAGAGGAGAAAAAGAAATAAAAGGAATTCAAATTGGAAAAGAAGAAGCAAAGCTGTCACTGTTTGCAGATGACATGGTACTACACAGAGAATCCTAAAGATGTCACCAGAAAACTACTAGAGCTAATCGATGAATTTGGTAAAGCAGCAGGATACAAAATTAATGCACAGAAATCTCTTGCCTTCCTATACACTAACGATAAAGAATCTGAAACAGAAATTAAGAAAACACTCCCATTTACCATTGCAAGAAAAAGAATAAAATACCTAGGAATAATCCTATCTAAGGAGACAAAAGACCTGTATGCAGAAAACTGTAAGACACTGATGAAAGAAATTAAAGATGATACAAGCAGATGGAGACATATACCATGTTCCTGGATTGGAAGAATCAACATTGTGAAAATGACTCTAGTACCAAAGCAATCTACAGAGTCAATGCAATCCCTATCAAACTACCAATGGCATTCTTCACAAAACTAGAACAAAAAAATTCACAATTTGTACTGAAACACAAAAGACCCCGAATAGCCAAAGCAATCTTTGGAGAAAGGAAAACGTAACTGGAGGAATCAGGCTCCTGGACTTCGGACAATACTACAAAGCTACAGTAATCAAGACAGTATGGTATGGCATAAAAACAGAAATATAGACCAATGGAACAGGAGAGAAAGCCCAGAGTTAAACCCACACACATATGGTCACCTTATTTTTGATAAAGGGAGGCAAGAATACACAATGGAGAAAAGACAGCCGATTCCATAAGTGGTGCTGGGAAAACTGGACAGGTACATGTAAAAGAATGAAATTAGCCCACTCCCTAACACCATACACAAAAATAAACTCAAAATGGATTAAAGACCAAAATGTAAGGCCAGACACTATCAAACTCTTAGAGGAAAACATAGGCAGAACACTCTATGACATAAATCACAGCAAGATCCTTTTTGACCCACCTCCTAGAGAAATGGAAATAAAAACAAACAAACGAGACTTAAAAGCTTTTGCACAGCAAAGGAAACCATAAACAAGATGAAAAGACAACCCTCAGAATGGGAGAAAATATTTGCAAATGAAGCAACTGACAAAGGATTAATCTCCAAAATTTACAAGCAGCTCATGCAGCTCAATATCAAAAACAACAAACAACCCAATCCAAAAATGGGCAGAAGACCTAAACAGACTCATTTCTCCAGAGAAGATATACAGAGTGCTAACAAACACATGAAAGAATGCTCAACATCATTAACCATTAGAGAAATGCAAATCAAGACTACAATGAGGTATCATCTCACACCAGTCAGAATGGCCGTCATCAAAAAATCTACAAACAATAAATGCTGGAGAGGGTGTGGAGAAAAGGGAACCCTCATGTACTGTTGGTAGGAATGTAAATTGATACAGCCACTATGGAGAACTACTGTTCCTTAAAAAACTAAAATTAGAACTACCATACGACCCAGCAATCCCACTACTGGGCATATACCCTGAGAAAACCATAATTCAAAAGGAGTCATGTACCACAATGTTCATTGCAGCTCTATTTACAATAGCCAGGACATGGAAGCAACCTAAGTGTCCATCGACAGATGAATGGATAAAGAAGATGTGGCACATATATACAATGGAATATTACTCAGCCATCAAAAGAAACGAAATTGAGTTATTTGTAGTGAGGTGGATGGACCAAGAGTCTGTCATACAGAGTGAAGTAAGTCAGAAAGAGAAAAACAAATACCGTATGCTAACACATGTATATGGAATCTAAAAAAAAAAAAAAAATGGTTCTGAAGAACCTAGGGGCAGGACAGGAATAAAGACACAGACATAGAGAATGGACTTGAGGACAGGGGGAGGGGGAAGGGTAAGCTGGGACGAAGTGGGAGAGTGGCATGGACATATATACACTACCAAATGTAAAATAGATAGCTAGTGGGAAGCAGCTGCATAGCACAGGGAGATCATCTCAGTGCTCTGTGTCCACCTAGAGGGGTGGGATAGGGAGGGTGGGAGGAAGATGCAAGAGGGAGGAGATATGGAGATATATGTATATGTATAGCTGATTCACTTTGTTATAAAGCAGAAAGTAACACCACTGTAAAGCAATTATACTCCAATAAAGATGTTAAAAAAAAAAAGAAAAGAAAAAGGAAAGGCATAAAAAGGTTTAAAGCAAGTGAATAACATGACTGGATTGAAAAGGATTTGACATCTTAAAAGATCCCTGCAAACGATTAGCGAAGGGAGAGGAGTATGAGGTTCTGAGAACATGCTTTCTCGCCTGCTACATACTCGTCTCCAAAAAGCATGATTTTCTAATAAGAGAAACACTTCCAGTGGATCGGATACCTTTCTGAGCATTTTTAAATAACTCATTTCATCCCTACAAAACCCTAAATGAGGGGGCAGTAGTTGTCCTCATTATACAGATGCAGCAATTGAGGCACAGAGAGGTTAAATAGCTTGCCCGAGCTCACCCAGCAATTAGGTGATGGAGCAGGGCTCAAGGCTAGGCAGTCCAGCTCCAGAGGCCAACAACACTCCTGCACTGTCCTACATCCCCCAAGTCCATGATCAGTCACTGCTCAGGCCTCCTCTCCCCTGAGCCACACCTCCCACACCAGAGATTTCATCCTGAATAACCCTGAATCCAAGGATCTTCGTTCCCCACTACCATCTTCTCTAAAACAGTAAGAAGAAGCTCTGAAAAAACAGGACCTGGGGTGAGTACTTCACACTTTATAATACTTAACTAAGACCAAATGAAAATGGGAACTCTAGTTCCAGAAGAGAATGTTATAAAACCTTGACAAATTAAAAATAACTAATTTGTGAGGGGAAAGCATGTGGAAGGAAATGTAAATGTGGTAACTTTCCTTTCACAACAGAAAGTTCATCATTATTACATCAAATTAACAAAAAAAGTTAAAGCATGACTCCACCTCCATTAGTTTTCCTAATTGGTTTCTCCTAATCATACCCACATGTCTTAGGAACTAAAAGTTACTGATGTTTAACAATTCCTTCAGTTTAATTTTTTTTCCTGTTATGTTCAAATAAACTTAAATTTGACATTTTAATTTTTAAAACAGCACGTGTAGTATGAACTCATTTTATATGAATTTCTGTTTATCTAACATTCATTTATCTAATGCGTGGAAAGACGTCTGAAATGATCTTCACCTAATGTTATCACAAATTTTATGATGTTTAGTTTATTTGATGTATTCTTTGCATTTTCTGTGTTACTTCCATTTCTTTTATATGACAATGTGTCATTTTAATAAAAATTATAAAAGAATTACTTTGGAAACATACAATTAAGATGTCCAGACTTCTTTTACTCAATCCCATAAAATGAAATCTTCTTCGTTTTGGAATAAAATAAGAGCTGATCTTGTAGGGACTGGAAGCCTGTTTAGGGCTTCAAAGTCAAAGCTCGTCATCCTAGGCCAAGTTCCTCAGGGATGGCCAAAGGCTGGGAGGTTCTGAGCAGGACACCGCAGTGTCCTCCAAGCCCCACTGCCTTTAATAAGGACAGCATCCTGGCACCCTCTCCAGGACCAGTGCAGCGAGCAATGGCCTCTGGTCACCTGCATCCCAAATGCCCCAGCAAGGCCCGACAACACTTTATAAACTTCCTGTTGTGTGAGTTTTCTCCCCATTCCTTTCTAAAGCAACTGACTTGGTACATAAATCACACTGCATGCTAAGGAATATATTACACATATAATGTAATACATAATAATACATAATATATTACATAATATACGTATTACATAATAATACATAATATATATTAGATAATATCTAATATATACTACATATTATGACTTACAAGGTCATAATTTTACCAGCAATTTTAGATGCTGTCCTAAGCTGGCCAATGTCTAAAGAGAGCTCTAATACATTTTGATTTTTTCCTAAGTCCCCAAGATGGCATTCTAGGCCAGTTATGAAAAGCCACTGCATTTCTTGCTTTTGTATTAGGAAAAAAATAGTCCAGTATCACCCTCTCCTCCTTTCTTTCTTTTCTTCTACTATATCACTGCCTTTTCTCTTTCTTCTTAAATTACTGTCCCGTTTCTTTTGTTCTTTCATTCGTGTATTAATTCACTAAATATTGAGGGCTTCTTTTAGTAACTTCACTAAGATTTAACATGGTACCTGGAGCATAGCAGGTACACAATAAATGTGTGTTGAATGAAACAAAATGACATGAAATGAAGGAGTGGGTAGATGGGTATCTGGATGAGTTCCATCTACTGTGCATCTGTAGGAGGGAGCCAAAGAGAAGGAGCTTAACCGAGTAACAGGGAAGGCTCTCCTCCAGGGCCCTGATCTTCCCCAAAGGGGGCTTCCAACAGCCTGCCCTTTAGGGGGTGAATCCAGTTACGTTCACCACCAGTGCAGATCCATCAGCTACCCACACACACACACTCAGGTACATCCAAACTAGTCTACTTACTGGCTCCCCAAAGCAGCACGCAAATTCCTCCTCCCGCTTACCTTTTCCTCTTGTCTGGAACACCCTCTCCTCTTCACTCCATTGAGTCAAACCCCACCTGTGCTCTAAGGCTCAGATCAAGTCCCATTGCCCCAGCAAGTCCCATGGAACAGGCACATCTCTTTGCTTTCGACTCTCGCATACATGTTCCCAAACCAGATAATAATTCACCTCATCTGAACATACACCTAAACTAGTCAGCACTGAGAAGGCAGAGCCTCGCTATAGCTCTCACATCAGAGTGGTAATGTGACTGGTAAAAAGACCCTTAATTCTAGCCTTGGCCATGCCACCTTCCAGGTGTGGGATATGGGACCAATCACAGGCCTCTTGGAACATCTTTATCCACGTCTGCCAAACCGGGGAGAAAAAGAAGCCCTACTCACAGAGTTGCTTAAATACAATAGCACTCACAAAATGCTTTCAGGCAGTAGAAGAGCTGTAGAAATGCTGTGTGTCTTACAAATACACGTAAACTCAAGCCATCCTGATACACCCCAGTTTCTGTTTGTCGTGGAGGCCACTCCTCTCCTATGGATACTCCCCTTTGGCACTGAGATTTCTTTCAAGCTAAGAATTGAATGTTCAAGCAGGAGACTCAACAGCTCAAAATTTAGGTCTGCTTTCACTCTCGCCATGAAATTCCACAGGAAGTTGACACCCTGCTCTTGACTTACAAGCTTACGTTTCTAGGAGGCGCAGTCTCTCCAAGGCTCTTTCATCCACTCAATAAGGTCAGTCACAGGCCTGGCTGGCGTCACCTGATGATGGAAACATTGTCTGCCTGTTTGCCATTCCTCGCCTACGTGATAGCCTTCAAGGACAGATGTGGGGTAGGGAAATAAATAAGAGCTGTTTTGCTGATGCTGTATTCATTCACTCAGGGCAAGGTGAGCAGGACACGGAGGATTTTCCATTTGGAACTACTGGTATATTCCACTGGTTTTAATATTAGTTACTGCCTTGTGCCAACAAGATACCTGATCTGAGAAAGTCAGGCACATGAGATTCTATCATTCAATTACTCTGCTCCTAAGTTGAACTCAATTACGTGTGTGTACAGATATGTGTGTGTCTCGTGTAATCAACGCATGAGTAACATGTGATTTATATCCACAGTAAAAAGTGCATCTGTGGGCTTCCCTGTTGGCGCAGTGGTTGAGAGTCTGCCTGCCGATGCAGGGGACTCGGGTTCGTGCCCCGGTCCGGGAAGATCCCACATGCCGCGGAGCGGCTGGGCCCGTGAGCCATGGCCGCTGAGCCTGCGCGTCCAGAGCCTGTGCTCCGCAGCGGGAGAGGCCACAACAGTGAGAGGCCCGCGTACCGCAAAAAAAAAAAAAAAAAAAAAAAGTGCATCTGTGTGTACAATGCACATCTTCTCATGGTTACTCTTCAGTGTTTTTATTTAAATATTTATGCATTCCTCTGTTCTATTTACCTATTTATATTTACATGTTTATATGTAAAATTTATCCATTTATATATTTATGTGTAAATTTTATCCATTTACATATTTATGTGTAAATATAAAGCTATACTTATACACATTTGACATAAATATATTTACAAATACATATATGTATTAAACTGTCTTTAATATGTATTAATCTGTTATATATATTGTTATATATATATCATACTCATCAAAGATTTTATGTTCCTGTTGTAGACGGGTATTTTGAATTCCCACATCCATAACAGGAATAAGCTACTCTAGGCTGAAACTGTGTCTTATGTTTCACAGCATCCCATGCAAGGCAAGCGCAGAGCTACGATCAATACATTATCTGTTGGATCACGTATGAATCTCGAATTACATCCCCAAATCCTGCTCTTTTCTCTCTCTGCCTTTTTCCAGGCTCCAAGAGGTACACTGAGTCTACTGAAATTATTATTACTTTGGGTCCAGTTAAAAGCACCCAAAATTGGTACTCTGAGTGGCCCTATTCCAAGCATCATTTTATATAAAAAGAGCTATAATCCTATGAGCAAGGAAATGTAAAAGTGACTGCAGCAGGGGAATTTCTCCCCCATACAGACAATGGCCCCAACCGTTATGGCCCCAACCGTTCTAATAAGCAATGGCCCCAACCGTTGTGGCCCCAACCGTTCTAATAAGCAATGGCCCCAACCGTTATGGCCCCAACCGTTCTAATAAGCAAATGAAATCTCTCAGACACTTAAGTTGGTGTTTAAGGCCATTTGCTCTGGAATCCCCACAAGTATTTTGAAAGATTGCAAAATTGTTGGTGATAGAGAAATAAACCATTAGCTGGAGTATAACAGATTATTTAATTAAGACTGGCCAGAAACAGACAGACAAGAAAAGTATTATGCAAAACCTTTTAGCATCTAACCTTATGTTACTTGTATCATTACTAATGTTTTCCTGGACCACTTTCCATTGTCAGGAAATAAAACAGACAGGGAGTTTTATTGTTTTCTGACTACAATGTAGAGATGATATCTTTGCCTCTAGTTTTGATCAAGATGGAGACTGGGAAGACCCAAGCCAACTGAGAGGAGCTAGGAATGTTTCTTCTTAAATCTTTTTTAATCTCTAAGGAAATGATCTAAAAATCACAGAGAAAGACAAATGATACTGCTAATATGTGGAATCTAAAAAAAAACAAAGATACAAATGAACGTATTTATAAAACAGAAATAGACACGCAGACATAGAAAAGAAACTTACGGTTACCAAAGGAGAAGTGGGGAGGGCTAGGGATAAATTCGGAGTTTGGGATTAACATATACACACTACTATATATAAAACAGACAATCAACAAGGACCTACTTATAGGACAGGGAACTATACTCAATATCTCGTAATAACCTATAAGGGAAAAGAATCTGAGAAAGAATATATATGTATAACTGAATCACTTTGCTGTACACTTGAAACTAACACAACATTGTAAATCAATTATACTTCAATTAAAAAAATAAAATGAAGTGTAAGAAAAAATAAAAAACGAAAAAAAGTAAAGAATAAAAGTCACCAGCAAAGATGATTTTTTTGGTCTTTACCTAGATGAGAAGTATCCGGAAACTTTTAAAACAATGGTTCTTAACATGGCATTCGTGGAACTTACATGGAAAGTAAAAATAAAAATCCACTGGCACTCTCCAATGGGCAAAGGGAGAGAGAACGCACAGAAAGCTTTTGAGCACTAGACAGGCAAGCTGACTTAGGAACAGTGGGAAAAATCACTCCATCTACACTGATTTTCCAATCTGTAAATAGGGAATGTTGGAAAGATGCCTGTGACATGTGACAGGTATAGGCTGGAAATCCCCAATTAATTTTAGAGGGCCTCACATGCATTAGTGAAATGGACAGTGTGGTTCTTATTTACTACACTGTCATGACTCCTCCTTCAAAGATCTGACCGGCTGAGGATAATGATCTTGTCTTTATACTGATGAGTAATCATCATTCTGACTGCCGAGAGGCCGGTCATTCCAATTCTGTTTCCCCAGAGAAGTACAGAAATAATTATTCCCGTTTTACAGATACAGGAATTAAACCTTATGAGGAGAACTCTTTAAAAATTCACCGAAGGGGCTTCCCTGGTGGCGCAGTGGTTGAGAGTCTGCCTGCCGATGCAGGGGACACGGGTTCGTGCCCCGGTCCGGGAAGATCCCACATGCCGCAGAGCGGCTGGGCCCGTGAGCCATGGCCGCTGAGCCTGCGCGTCCGGAGCCTGTGCTCCGCAACGGGAGAGGCCACAACAGTGAGAGGCCCGTGTGCCGCAAAAAAAAAAAAAAAAAAAAATTCACCAAAGAAGGAAGCACAAGAGATCCAATTACCCTCTCCTAAAACATGCCCCCCTTCACTATTCTCTGTGAGGGTGATGGTACCATTCATGGGGAGACATCCAAACCCAAACCGATCATTCTAGATTTTTCCTAGCCCCCTCACCCTCCACACATCCATCAGCCACAAGGCCTATTAGGGTCTTTCTCCTTAATCTTTCTCTTGATCCCCTCAACCTCTCCATAACTCCTGCTTCTGCATTAATGAACACTTCTCCCTTAGATTCTGAGTAGTCTCAAGTAATCCCCCATCTCCAAGCTACTTCCCTCCCGATTTCTCCCCACAGGGTGTTCTCCACACGCTTTCCTGTAGACTTCTGGATTCTAAAAGATTTTCAGAGAGACAATTCCAAGATCAGACATGCACACTGCAAACTCGCTCACACGTGACTCCAAGTCCTGGCCGATATGGCCCCTGCCTCCCAGGGCTGCCTTTCCAGGGCCTTGTCATCACACCTACCTGCAGGAGAGGGATTCAGGACCCATAAGAGAAACTGCTTCGGAATCTTTCCTCACATGGTTCCTTCCCTGTCTATTCCTGGGCATCATTCAGGCCTTGGTGGTGCAAACAACACCATCTCTGCGAATGGAATAGAACTGACCGCTCCTTCCCCGTGCCAAGCTTAGGTCACTTCACTATATATGTTTTTGGTTTTGTTTTTTGTGGTATGCGGGCCTCTCACTGTTGTGGCCTCTCCCGTTGCGGAGCATAGGCTCCAGATGCGCAGGCTCAGCGGCCATGGCTCACGGGCCCAGATGCTCCGCGGCATGTGGGATCTTCCCGGACCGGGGCACGAACCCGTGTCCCCTGCATCGGCAGGCGGACTCTCAGCCACTGCGCCACCAGGGAAGCCCACCCTATATATGTTTATTACACCTTTATTTTTACATATATCTTCTTCAATTAGATATTAAACCATCTGAAGACAGACACCGTGTCCTATTTCTGCTGTATGTTCACTGCCCGGTACAGAGCCTGGCACAGAGCACGTCCTCAATAAATGCTTGAATGGATGAGTCAATCAATCAATTAAAAATCTCATAAAACCTTTACTCTAACCATTAAGCTACTCCTATAGCAGCAGATGGTGAGCTGTAGCCTGTGGGACAAATCTGACCTTTCACTCTTGCCATACAACCTGCAAGCCAAGAATTCTTTTTTTTACATTTTTAAATAGTTCAAAAATATTAGTCCAATAATATTTCATGGACATGAAATTGGATGAAATTAAAATTTCAGTGTCCTCAAAGTTTTGGTGGGATATAGCCATGCCCATTCTTTCACGTACTGTCTATGGCAGCTTTCCTGCTACAAAGGCAGAGCTGAATAATTGTGACAGAGACCACCTGGCCCCCCAAAGCCTAAAACATTGACTATCTGGCTCTTTAGAGAAGTTTGCTGAGACTTATCTTATAGAATGGAACTTGGGCACCCTTGTCATTTTATCATTCACTCCATGGATATTTACCATATGTCAAGTGTTCTGACAGGTTCTGGGGATAAAACATAGAGCCAGGAAAGGTACCTGCATGGTGGGACTCACAGTCGGGGTCCAGAGCAGGAGACGGAGACTAAAAAATAATCTTATAAGTACCACTGCAATGACAAGTCTGGTGGGTGCTAAGAAATGTTACGTGGGCTAACTTCCCATTATAAGCTGACAGTTATTATCATTATTAAAGATTGTCAAATCAGTGCCCAAACTGTACAGCACCAAGGTAGATCTCTTTTTCTCCTTTCCCCCTTTTTCTGCCCCTAGACTCTTGGCTCTCAATCAGGTTTTGCTTTCAGACTGACTTGTGACAAGCTTCTCCTCCCTGGGTGACACTTGCCCACTTCATAACCCCGGGTCTGAGAACAAAGCCTGGCCCGAGAGGCACTCAGGCGTCAGTGTGGAATACACGGAAGACTTAATTAATTAATGGAAGAAACGTGGGCCCATTCCTTGGCATCCCTGGGCCTCCGTTTTCTCGTAAGTACAATAAAGGACACATTGTTCCCAAGTCCTTCCAGTTTTGCTCTCTGCTATTCCTCATGTCCTTAGAGGGGGCCCCCATCTGGCTTTCTGATTCACTCATTTCCTTGGACATAAGGCAGCCTCGTTCTGCCTCTGCGGCCTGATGCATTGTCTCTTGAATGACACATGAACTCTGCCCAAGGCAACGCAGCCCACACCAATCCGTTCCACAGATCGCTGCTGACAGAGAACAGGGAGTATACCTTGGGGTTTCAGCCAAGGTCTGCTCAAGGTCTTTGGCATAAAGGGTGGCCAGGCTGCACGCACACCAGCAGAGAAGAGAGATAACACTGGCTTCATAAACTGGCCCATTAGCACTAAGAATCATGAAGATTTTCCCTCCACACACATTTTCAGATTGCGACTTCAACATGGGTTGGCTATTTTAAAACACACACAGATACACACAAACCACCCCCCTTGTCTTCCTGGACACGCACACACACACATTTTTGAAGATCCTGGAACCTGTAGGGCTCTGGAAACCTAATTCCAGGATGACTCAGTAGTTCTTTCCCCTCCAGAAGCAGTTGTTTTCCTTTGCTACCTATACCCTGTGGAAGCAATATGGACAAAAGGAGATCTGCACCCATGGGTATTTGTTTCTCTTGCCCTGTTAACTGCCTCATTCTAGCAGCCAAAGTCAGATAACTGAAGTGTCCCTTCACCAACCACAAATACTTGCAGGATTCCTGTTACCCCTGGAATAACACAGCCAACTGCTCGAATGTGTTTCCTCCTTGAAATCTCTCAACTTTCCATATGGCAAGAGGGCATCCAGAATTCTGTTTTTCCTTCTATTGTAGCTCTCACTCCTCTTCTGGTCTCTTCCCTTCTTTTTTTTTTTTTTTTTTTTCCCATCTTTGGAATATTTTTTCCATCTTTTTATATTTTTTTCAACTTTGCTGAGATGAAGTCCAGCGAGAGAGTCAAAGGAAATGACAGAAATGTCACACCAGGATAAATCAACAGGCTTTCTCTTCCCTAAAATGAGTTGATACAATTCAGGATAAAAAATATTCACAACTTTTTTCGGCCTCTTTTCATATTATTCTGCATCTACTAGGGGACTGAAAGCATATTATATGAAAAGCTCTATTATCTTCTACAGAAATGACCTTTGAAACCCACCCAATGGTCATCAATGGTAATATTCTGCTAACTCGCCTCCCAGGAGGAAACAGTAAAATAATAATACTAGCACAGGGGCATCTCATTTCAACACCACAGTTCTGTTTCATATATAGGTGCTGCTATATTGACGTATATGTATTACGACTACACTCAAGTTTATTAATAAAGTTCCTATTTCTGTTTAGGTTTGACAAACATGTCTATTCAAATCTGTGAATTCTTTGATTTTTGTAAAGTGACAGCTTGATGTGTGAAAAGGAAAGTGACAGATCACTTCAATGTTTCTTTCAAATCCAAAACCAAGTCAGTCAAAAGACGGGAGGAAAATATCCTCCTGGGCTTAAAAAGATTATGTAAACAATTGAAGATGGTCCTTCACTTTAATGAAACAGGTAACATCTTCACTCTGGATTCAGGCTAGAATTCCTCTCCTAGACCTGTGTTGGATGCCCACTGAGATTTGGTTTTGTTGGGGGAGTGGTTTCAGCACACGTTTAGCCTGAATACACATGCCGGCCGCCTTCTCCAAATCCTAGCTATTGGACTGACAGTCATCTTTTTCAGGCTTCTATACATAGTCTGGGGACCATTTGAGGGATGGGTTATCTTCTCAGCATCAAAAACTTAGACCTGGGCTTCCCTGGTGGCGCAGTGGTTAAGAATCCGCCTGCCAATGCAGAGGACATGGGTTCGAGCCCTAGTCCGGGAAGATCCCACGTGTCATGCAGCAACTAAGCCCGTGTGCCACAACTACTGAGCCTGCGCTCTAGAGCCCGTGAGCCACAACTACTGAGCCCACGAGCCTCAACTACTAAAGCCCGCGCTCCGCAACGAAGAGTAGCCCCCGCTCGCCGCAACTAGAGAAAGCCCGCGCGCAGCAACAAACACCCAACACGAATTCTGAGGACAGCAGCTCTTATGGTGTCCATTCCTACTTTCTCTCACTAGGTGGCAGCACTACACAGCAAATCTTTGCAGAACAGTGGCCTGGAAAACACAACGGTGCTGAAGTGAGGGGCTGGGGAGAGCCTCTGAGTTACTGGAAAAGGACAGACACCGGCGGGAAGGTAAATGCAGGTCAAAGCATGTAGCATCTGTGTTTCTCATAGGTCCCTTTGTGCTTGCAATCGAGCCTGGCCCTTCCTCTCCACCAGACTAGAAGTGCTTTGACTAACGGGAGGGAAGCAAAGGCATATCGCCTAAAATAAATTTTAAAAACACAAAATCAGAATAAGAGGGCCTCAGACAATGTGCACTTTGCTCCAGTGGCCATAACATTTGGGAAAGGATTTCTGACGTAGTTTGCAAAGTCAAGTTACAGTGTCTTAAGCTGCCTAAGATATTCACCTACCATGTTAAGAATAGTTAGTTGTTACTCTGCTGTAATCAGTTCAGTGTTGTCAACAGATGCCAAGTCACAGGCTTTGTAATGATACCAGACAATAGATGTAGTAAGAGAGAAAAGAGTCTAAGAAGACCATATTCTATAGAGAAGACAGCAGAATTTCCTGTGTCCCTGGCAGAGAAATAGCCTATATCAGTTTCTAAAAGGCAAGTCACTGTAGCCAAACATAATTGATCTGGAAGGGGAACAGCGGGGAGGGGGAACGGGGAGGGGTGGGAGGAGGAGATGCAGGGGGGAGAGTGGGTGGAGGGACAGAGGGCAGATGGGAGGGGGAGGGGGAGGGGGGAGAAGTTGCCACTGGACACTGAGCAGGTGTCAATATGGCAAGAATCAGCCAAAGGTGATCATTGGCTATGCTTTTAAGAGGAGTATTCACTACCCAGCCAGGCAGCCTCCCCTGTCAGGCTTCGCTCATTTGTCATCTTCCTGTCCCTGTAAACATTTGCGTTTACAGCCTGGGGTTTGTAGACTTGTCTTTCCCATCATGGGGGAAAGACATCTTACTCACAGTTTAAACTCCAAGCCCAGCACAGCAACTAACATATTACAGTTGTTTTAAGGTTTGTTGAGTGAAAGAATACGTGAAAAAGATAATAACAATATAATAAGGTTCCTTACACTAGGGCTGAGATTAGGTTAAGGTGAGTGAGGGGCCCAAGGAACAAAATCTAAGGAGGTGCTCGCCTTCAGGGCCACTGTGTCTTCCTAGTTCCCTTTTTACCATATGCCAGTTTTGTTCGTATGCCTTATCTCCTTGATAGGGTTTTTGAAGATTTCCATCTCTCCTCACATATAAGGGCTAGTACTGAACAGTGAGTACCTAGCAGTAATTAAAAGCGCAGGCTCGGGCTTCCCTGGTGGCGCAGTGGACGAGAGTCTGCCTGCCGATGCAGAGGACACGGGTTCGTGCCCCGGTCCGGGAAGATCCCACATGCCGCGGAGCGGCTGGGCCTGTGAGCCATGGCCGCTGAGCCTGCGCGTCCGGAGCCTGTGCTCTGCAGCAGGAGAGGCCACAACAGTGAGAGGCCCGTGTACTGCAAAAAAAAAAAAAAAAAAAAAAAAAAAAAGATCACAAAGCCCTGAGTTCAAATCCTTACTGCATCACTTTCAGAAGTCAGAGCTAAGGAGATAGTTCACCAGTTGCAGGTCCTTCTGTCTTACAGAGCTGTTAAGAGGATGAAAGGAGAAAGCATATAAAGAGTTTGGTGCAATACCTGCTACATAACACATGGTACCTCTAATCATAATATCAATAAAACAGCAAATGTAAGATTTTGTTTTATTACTCGTACCTTTCTAACCAGGATCAGAGGGAAGTTCATGATTAGTAGCTACTTCGTGCAGACCTTTAGAGGAATGTACAAGAATATGTAACAAGCTGCTGATCTAGAGAGCAGGGGTCAGATCACAAACTTTCTGTAAAAAGCCAGATGGTAAATCTTTTAGGCTTTGTGAGCCCTAAGTCTCTGTCTCATTGCCAAAGGCAATACGTAAATGAATGGGTGGTTGTGTTTTAATAAAACTTTACTTACAAAAATAGGCAGTGAGCCAGACTTGCCAATTCCTGATCTAGTTGAGCCAAGGACTTGTACGTATTCCTTATAAAAACACAGCCAACGTCAGAAGACCGCCCATTCGAGATACAGATGATAATAGTTTTAGAAGAGTCCAGATCATAACTGGTTGAGTTCAGGTAAATATTTAGAGAGGACAGCTAGACAGGGCAACTACCAAAGTTGTGGAGATGGGATGTATCTGCAATTGGGGTCCGAGCGGCTGGTAAGTAGGGTGGCTGGAGAAAAGAGGCGAGACACTCACAAAGAGGCAGACAAACAGGGGTGGAAAGGGAGGCTGGATGAGAATATAAAGGTCAAAGACTGTGAGACTGAGTTTTTGCAAAAGGGAAGAGTTTGCTGTGTCCCTGGTCGGGCTGGGAGGACGTTTTTCAATCCACCCAGGAAATACTGACGTAAACAGTGCCCTTTGTGGGGTGGGTTGCTCAATTCTTATCTGGGAAAAGAGGAGTTGAATACAGTGATTGTCATATGGGAGCAAAGTGGTGTCGTGCTGGTATCTGGTACTTATGTCTAGTAATACAGTGTGTTTCATTAAAAACGGAGTTCTGCTCATCACCCATCATCTGCCCTTCCTTTGGCCAGCAGGCCCAGGTCCAGGCCTGGGCATCTCCGTGTCTCCAGGTGGGATGACTGGGAAAGAAGGTTTGTTAAAATAAATAATCCTGGGGGAGGAGAGGGGTCAGGCCCTAACAGAATCCCTTCCAGGAGAAGGGAGCTGAGGGACTCTATCTCAGGCGAGGGAGAAGGGCAGGCTCGAGGGAAGGGATGGGAGTTGGGCCTGGGATTTCTCCCCTCTCCCCTCTTCTTTCCAAATCTCCAACACATCCTCTTCCTGTTTTCCTTAGTGAGCCAACTCTATCCCAATTCAAGGGAGTTTAGGAAGAGATATCCACCCAAACTGGCTCTGGAGGAAATATGAGTGACTAATAAACACAAACAAAGGTCCTTATTCTCACTAGTAACCCAGGACTTGGAATACCTTAGAATAGAGTTACGTATGGAAGATCAGAGGTCTTTCTAAAGAGGGCCCCTCTGTTCAAGTTGAAATTATACTGTGTATAATACACTGGGTATATCTCAAGATGTAAATGATTCAGATTTTAATTTCAAAAATATACTGAACTAAGGGATTACATCAATAAAGATACGGATATTTTGGTAGGTAAAAATAGTAAGGTTTACTAGAATATGAGAATCCTGTAAACTGGCAGAGCAGCCACTACTAGAAATCACGGTCAGCCTCACGCTAGGCGGGACTACTGGTTCCCAAAATGTGGCCCCAGACTGACAGCATCAGCCATTCCTCGGGAACTTGTTAGCAATGCACATCCTCAGGCCCCAACCCAGATACCCTGAATCAGAAACTGGGAATGGGGCCCAGCAATCTATGTTTGAACCAGCCCTCCAGGTGATTCTGATGCACGCCAAAGTTTGAAAGCCACTGATCTATCTAGAATACGTAGTGTCCTTGTTCCGAAGCAACTATCCTTAATGATGACCAGAGACTCCGACTCAATAGATCTGGGAAGGGGATCACATGTATTTGTTCTTGTTTCCTAAGTTTTTCAGGTATTCGGGTATGTTCCTGATTTAAGAACCACACCTGTGGAGGGCTTCTCAGACTCAGCTGAACGTTGGAATTACACAGGGAACTCTAAAGCATTACGATGGCTGAGTTCCACCCTAGTGATTCTGATGTACTGGGTCTGAAGTACAGCCTGGCTGGGGGCGGGGAGGGGGCGGGGAGGGGGCGGGCGGGGGTGGAGGGAGGAGGGAAGTCTCAAAGCTCCCCAGGCGATTCTAATGTATTGTCAAGTATGTCATAATATACACTAACATACTAGTGTATCTAATACACAGTTCAGCATGTATTGGGTTGGCCAAAAAACTTCGTTCGAGGTTTTCCATAAGATGTTACAGAAAAACCCAAACAAATGTTTTGGCCAACCCAATATGGCAATTACCTGGATAATTTATTAAACCAAATTCCTCAGCCCCATTCTCCAAAGAATCTATAGGCTTGGATGTGGTCCCGAGAAGTTTCACCTCTGACGAGCTCCCAGGTGATGTGCTGGCCAGCACTGCTCTAGAGGAATATGCTTACTTTTTAGATACCTGGGATCCCCTTTGGGCTGGGATGGCCAACTTTCCTCCCTCTGAACTCCTGGACTTTTATTGTTCATTCTTCCTTATAAAGTACCCACCCAATTAAATTACCGACATCTTTAAGGCAGAACTGTTTTCCCCATCTGTGGGCCACTCCTAGGAATCAGTGAATTGCACACAGTAGGTATTCCGTTGAATGCGTGCATGAGTGTCTCGGAGCTGCTTCCCAGTGTTCATTGTCTCCCGACTGGATCAGCTGGCCCGGTCAGTCCATCACGGCCCTGATCTCCTCGAGAAGAATCAAGGCATCTAGTTTTTGAAGGTGATGGGAAGGTAACTATCTGTCCAGTCCTAGAGATTTAGGTTGCTTGGGGAGACTGTTCCAATAATACCCCAGATGAAGTACAGCCATCTGGAGAGGGTTTGGCACCGATGAAAACCTACTGCTGAACGTGTTCCTTGAAGACATTCATTTTAGAATGTTATTTCCAATTTGGCATATCCCAGAGGTGTACAAGTCAGAGAGGATTTAGAATCTCTGCTACCTACAGAGGGCATCTTATTTAAAGCATGTCCCTGACAAAGCAATATCAAGTGAACACAACTGGAAATCTCTTACGGGGAATAATTTCCCTCGAGGCAGTTTCAGCTACAGAAACTACTGGAACAGCAATCAGCTTCCTGACAAACATCCGAAACCTTTAGCGTTCCATTTTGCTGGGGCTGCCTTCTTCGGAGCCCAGTCACAGGGACAGAACTCAATGAATTCGTTTGTCTTGTCCCACTACAGCAATTCAGTCTCAATGCCATTGCCAAGATGCATGTGCCACTGAGGCTTCCTGCCCCGCTCCAAAATAAAATAAAGTTCAGGCAAAGAGTAAAGCCCGTACTGTCTAACATTATGGTCCATTCAAGGTGGAGTAACAGTAGTAACATGGACGATTTTTACTCATTTGACTACTAGTATAGAATAAACCAAGAAGCTCAGAAGAGGGGGCTGGTAAAAAAAAAAATAGTTTGAAAGCTGATAGGTGATAGAATTGTTATTAACTCAATTCTTTCAAAGAATGGAATGAGTTGCTTTTCCTCTCAATTTCCCTTCCCACCTGGGAGTACCAATTCAATTCTGGTAGGATTTGTCAGGGGACTGGGGCAAGGAGGAAGCTTTAGTCTTTCATCTGATTGGACAAGACTGTTAGACTAATTTTTTAAAGTGTAACTATTATGGCTAGATAAGCTTAGAGCTTAAGCATAATATACTATTGAGAAACATGGACCCTGGAGGTAGGCTGCCCAGGTCCGAAGCCTGGCTCTGCCACGTACCTACACTGTGACTCTTAGCAAGCTACTGAAACTCTCTATGCCTCGGTTTCCCCATTTATAAAATGACACCTATTTCATAGTATTCTTTGTAAGCTTACCTGAGATAATGATATATTGTATGTGTATATGCACGTATACACATATACATACACGTACATATAAATACATAATGTGAACACATCTATCACTACTCTGGTTACAGACCTTTCTCTTTTAAAGCTCTCTCTCTCTCTCTCAACCTCCTTCTGCCCCCAAAGACATCAGACCCAAAAAGAGAAGTCACACTTTTAATTTGCTTTATTATTATTATTATTTTAAATGAAACCACTGACTATAGGGAAGGGTTCACTTAGAAGGCTTTGGGCTTTAGAGAATCTAGATGTAGGAGCTGAAAGTCCAGCCGCCTCAGTTATGGAGTAGGTGACCTCTGGGGACTCTCAAAGGCCCTTCCTTCCACAACTTGGGCACTGTGACCTGGAACCCCCTTGGTCATCGTGGTTGAGTCAAGTTATCAGATGCCAGGTACCTTATGGGAGGGCAAAGTGAGCCTACCCACCCCTGCCCGTTTTGAGTTTGAGTTCACGTGTCGCCCTTTCCTCTTCCATCTGACTTAATCTCACGCTAATCCAGCAAACTCCAGGACAGTCCTGTAGGGGGAACCAGAGTCCTTTCTTTTCAGAGCCCAAAAGGCCATTTCGGCTGCAGTAAGAGTCCTGGCGATGAAGCTGGGGCTGGTGCCAGGGCCTCTATTATACCTTTTTGCCTACTCCGGCCTTGCGCACATTTAATTCCATTTGGGTAGGGTGGTGAGGGGTTTCACTGACACCATACTAATGAATTCCCTAGCAACCGTCCAAGAAAGTCAATTACTTCGTTTCTATACAGACTTGGTACCATTGGACCTTCCACTAAAAATAACTTCAATAAACATTTGTTAAGCTTCCACTGCATGCAAGAGTGTCCCAGGGGTACAAAAAGTAAAAGTTCATGGTACTTTCCAACACAAGACTCACATCCGAGAGCAGCGGTGTCCAAGAGAATTTTCTACGACGGTGGAAATGTTCTCTATCTGTGCTGTCCACTACCTTAGCCACTAGTCATGTGGATCTCTTAAGTACTCGAAATGTGGCCAGTATGACTGAAAAATTGAGTTTTTATTTTATTTAATTTTGATTTTAATCTACGTTTAGATAGTCAGATGTGGCTAGTGGCTACCCTATTGGATAGCACGGTCTAGGCTGGAAAGCCTTGCTACTTAAAGTCTGGTCCCCAGGCCAGCACCCATTAGCATCCTCTGGAGCTTGTAGAAATGCAGAGTCTCTGATCCTACCCCACACCTCCTGAATCAGAAACTGCATTCGAGTAAGATCTCCTGGTGCCTCATGTGCACGTTGAAGCTTAGGAAGCACCCTTCTGGGGAGGAATTCATTCGACAGTCATAGTTAGAAGATACATATATATCCAAGTGGTTCTCATCCTTACTGTGCTTTAGATGCAACTGGGGAGTGTTAAAAAAAAAATGCTAAGCCTGGGTCACTCCCCCACTCCCAACCCAGATCCTCCCATCTAATTGGTTGGAGCTTTGGCCGGAACATGGTGAGTTTTAAAAGCTCTTCAGGGATTCCAAGAGACAACCAAATCTGCAAACCACCCGAGCACAGCCTAGGACAGTGGTTCTCAAAACTGGGTGGACATCAGGATGACCAGGAGGGCTTGCAAAACACACAGACTGCTGGATCAAGCTCTCAGAGTTTCTGATTCACTGGGTCTGGGTTGGGTTCTAAGAATCTGCGTTTCTAACAAGTTTTCAGGTGATGCTGATGATGCTGGTCCGGCAACCACACTTTGGGAACCACTGGCTTAGTCATTTTAAAGCACCGACTCCGGAATCAGACCCACCTGGGCTGAGTCCTGGATCCACCATTTACTACCTGGGGAAGTTACCTAATCCCCAAACCTCAGCTTCCTAAATTGTAAAATTGGACTAACGGTACTTACTCATTGAGTTGCTGTAAACGCTAACTGAGATAATGCCTATGAATTGTGGAGCCCAGTGTCTGCTCTTAATAAGCAACCAAGTTCATTATTATCATTAGTGGAAGAAGACACCCATTCACTCAACAAGCACCAACTGTGTGTCAGGCACTGTTCCAGACACTGGGAACACAGCAAAAACACAAGATGGTCAAGGTCTCTGCCACAAAACCCACAGAAGTTGAGTTCGAACTGTGAGTAGAAAACAGACTGATTATACAGCTCTTACAACATTAATCGCAAGAGCAAAGGAAATAAAGGTCAGGGAAGAATTCATTCCAGCTGGGAGGACGGGAAAGCTGCCCACAGGAGGTGGGATTAGAGCTGTGCATTCCTGAGGAGAGAGACGATATTCAGAGCAGCAGGGAAAAAACTCACTCCTGAGGCAGGGACGAGGGAAGGCGAGCAGGGCAGATGCAGCCTGGTGGGGCTGCAGCTGGAAGTCTAAGGAGAAAGAGAGGCAGGGCTGAGTGCCTGGCACCGGCCTCCACTCTCTGCCCAAATCACACTCGGTTTTTGGTTTTATTTTGTTTTTTGTTTTGAATATCAATACACTAAAAACTACTGATGTCCAGAAAGCGAAACCAGCCAAAGGCTTTCATTCTTGATTACATTCCCCCAATGCAGAGTTTAGTTAATGAAGGTTCTGATATGAACCTCACCCCACCTGTTGTGGGATTCCTCAAGCAAAGGAGGGGCCTTGGGGCGAGACGCCCTATAAAGTGGATGGACAGCACAAGAGACTCCTGGCCCTTCAGCCGAGCCCCCCGAAAGACTGATCACTAAAGGGGAGAGAGGGGCTCTGACCCCGCACACTGCTTTCCTTGGGAAAGTGGTGACAGACCATCACAGCTCACTCCCTCATCTGGCATTCTCCAATTCCATTCCTCTCTACTCTTAAGGAAATTCCAAAAGGGCAAGAAAGCATGAGCTCTAAGGAAAGAGGGCTTTTAAGCAAAGGACATGCAGACCAAACACGTTCTTCTCGGTTACTGCAGCCTCACAGGAAGGGGTGCCAGGACCTCTGTAACTTGCTTGAGTACAATGATAACAGGCACATCTAGTAATTCATCTGTTCCCAAGAAAAACAAAAACAAAACTCATTGCCTGATAGAAATGCAGGGAGGGGTAAATTCTCTGGTTCCAAACAAGATCTCCCCGTGGGTCTCCTCCCATGATAGGCTGGAAAAGTGCAAAGAGTCAAGGGCACAGAGGGCCCTCAATGCCTACTGGAGCTTTTGGACTCCACAGCGCTATGTAGAGCCACTTGACAGGTCTGAACAGGGGCATGGGTCCCAACTTAACAGTTCCTGGCTCTCTATGACTTTGGGCAGGTCACTCACCCTCTATGAGCCTCAGTTTCCTCTTTGGCAGCACGGGAATAATAGGAATACCCCTTTCAGTAGGCAGAATAATGCCCCCACAGATGTTCATGTTAACACCCAGAACACGTGAACACGATAACTCACATGGCAACTAAGATAGCAGGGGAATTAAGGTCGCCAGTCAGCTGACCTTGAGATGGGGAGGTTACTCTGGGTTATCCACGTGGATCCAATGTCATCACCAGGGTCTTTAAAAGTAGAAGAGGGAGGCAGAAAAGAGAGGCAGAGAGAGGTGAGGACAGAAAGAAAGATCAGAGAGGCAGTGTGAGAACTCAGCCCACTGTGGCTGCCTCTGGAAGCTGGAAAAAGCGAGGAAATGGAATCTTCCCTGGAGCTTCCAGAAGGAGCACAGCCCTGAAGACACTTTTATGTCAGCGCCGAGAGACCTACGTTGGACTTCTAACCCACAAGACTGTAAGGTAATAGACGGGTGTTGTATTAAGGCACGACACCTGCCGCAATTTGTTCCTGCAGCAATAGGACACAAGCACATCCATCTGGCAGGGCTGTGAGGCTGATACCTGGCACGCCGTAAAAACGCCTTCTTATCTCAGGTGGTATTACCATCCGTGGGCCCCTGCCATTCTCCAGACAGGCCAGGCTCCTCTCCGGCACAGGATGCTCGCTGCTTCCCACTCTGCCTGTCTCACCCCTCACCACAAGCCTCAGCTGAGCCCCAGCTCCTCGAAGCCTCCCCGCTTTCCTCCACCCACGTGAGCTCTTTCTTCTCTGAACTGCCACAGCCCTTGCAGCCTGGACCTCGCGAGCGATTTCGGACGTAATTAGATAGCTGATAGTGCTACCTGCTGTTGTTGCATGAGTGTTTATTTTGGTTCCAAAACTAAATTGAAACCTTGGTCTCAAACAGGAACTATGTTTTGTCCTGTCGTTGTTTTTAAGGACCTGTACTTTTTTTTTTTAACAGTCCTGTTTTTATCACCTTTTGACACAAAAAGGCACTGCTCAGGCATGTATTTATAAGCAGATACTCTACATCATTTTAATTTCCCTATGACTGAGCACTAACTCATTTTCTCTATTTTTTAGCAGAGTCTTCTATTTTCCAGCAGAGTTTGCTAAAGGGTCTAAGGTCTAAGGCCAGGTCTAACACAGACTAGAGAAGCACGTTTAGTTTTGTTTTTTTTGCGGTACGCGGGCCTCTCACTGTTGTGGCCTCTCCCGCTGCGGAGCACAGGCTCCGGACGCACAGGCCCAGCGGCCATGGCTCACGGGCCCAGCCGCTCCGCGGCATGTGGGATCCTCCCGGACCGGGGCACGAACCTGTGTCCCCTGCATCGTCAGGCGTACCCCCAACCACTGCGCCACCAGGGAAGCCCATGTTTAGTTTTTGACCACAGTTCAGTGACTGGGGCTCCTCACCATACCCTGATTTCATCAGTCAGAGAAGAGGGGGCAAGGTTGGAAATCACAGTAAAACTAGGAAAGGAGGTGGCCAAGCATGTGTTCCTCTTATCCCAGGGCTGAGTACACAGTAGGTGCTCAATAACAGCCAGTTAAATGACTGGCTGGTGCGTGTATTCTTATCTTCTCCTCCACTCTCTTCCTTTAACCCCACAAGATGACCCTCAACAAAAACACATCAATAAACAAAGGAGGCACAGCCCATTGACCTACCTTGGGGACATAGTTCGCACAAGAATGAGACAAACAGACAAAAGCGTTCTCCCCAGAGCATGTTATTCGAGTCTCAAAATAAGATTCATCTCTCATTTCAAGGTACATTTATTTTAGTGAGGATTTTGTGAATAAGCTAGTGTGTGGGAACAGGAATTAAAATAAGCAGCGACTTGCTGCCTGCCGACATGGATGTCCTCACATCCCACTGCCTTATTTTTGGTTCCATTCCGGTTTGTTTTCTTCTCTGGGACTTTAAAATATGATAGAGAGGTTAGAAAGAGAGGCTGGGGATAATCATGGCTTCTGTTCATGAAGCTCGTCCCCACTACAACTCCTTGAGGTGAGTGCTATTATTATCCCCATTGGACAGGTGAGAAGACTTGAGTTTAAGACAGGGAAAATGACTGTGCTCAAAGCGACCCATTGGAAGTGGCTGAGCACGATGTGAATTGAGATGGTGGAGCCCAGAACATGACACCGATCCAAGTAGCTCTACGGACCTAGGACCTGCAGGAGCCCCCAGTATCTACCTGTATATCTGCTTCCCTCTCTTCCTCTCAGGTGGAGCAGGTCCGATCCCCAAGTTGCTAGGGTACCCTGGGACTCAGGAGACTGCACGCTAGCTCTATTTGTTTCCCTGGTCTTAATGGCAGTTCTAGAAACTGGAGGTAGACAAGGAAAAGTGAGAAGAAAAGGAGACACGAGCTATGTGTGTTTTTAAGCAAGATCTCTTCCCTTCCCTGCCTGCCCGAAGTGAAGCTTCTATGAGATAGGATGAAACAGAGGGATGCCAACATAAGGCAGCCAAAGCTGCTTAGTCATTCCCAACCCAGTCCTCAAAACCCCAAATCTCTCAAGGGTAAGGACAGAGGCAGAAGAGCAGCCTAAGAGAATGGACATGAAGTCAGACCAGATCTTGGGTAAAGCACGCCTTTCCCTACTCCCAGGCTACAGGACCCTGGACAAGAAAGTTAACTTCTTTGAGCCTCCATCTCCTTATCTGTAAAATGGGACAATATTTCCTACCTCATAGGTTTGCTATGAGGATTGAGTTCACGTTTGCAAGGGCTTATCGGAGCGCCCAGCACATAGCACAGCTGGAATTAATACTAGCTGTTTTTATAAATATACTGTCCAATGCACTAAGATGATGCATGCAAAAAAGTAAATATTGTATTATATAATATGCAACCATATATTAAGAACAGGAAATCAAACGTGATGCAAGTTATGCTCCAGAAAAGGTAAGGGCAGCGGGGAGGGGGGGCGTGGTGTTCATTTCACTTTTTATCCTCCGCGGTGCCAGCTATAGCACAGCCCACTGCTCCTGACCAGGCTCAAGAAGTGTGTGCAGATCTGGGACAGACTTCAGTTTCCTGCATCTTGTCCCCTTTCTGAAATGCCCTGTTTGATGGGATTACTCCTTTTACTTTATAAGCCATACTTCATGGGAATGTTCATTTTATCTCTGGCAGCTCATCGGTACAATAATTGTTTCACGGTGTAATAACCCATGTATTAAATCAGATGCAGGAACCTCCTCAAATATCATTATACTGAATTCTCTTCCATAACAGGCAGACCAGTTTTGGATTTTACCCAAGGGGCTTAGTTACCAAAGAACCAAAAGTATTCCATTAAACGTGTTTTCTCCTGCAGGAGGAGAAAGGTTCTTAGTTGTTGTTGTTATTATTTCATACCCCAAAGGTTGCTGGTCTTTGTTTCCAACTTCAGTAGCACTTATGCTTCCTAACATACTATGTAATTTACTTATTTATTAAGCTTGTTGTTTCCTGTTCTTCCCCCACTGCAATGTCAGAGGGTGGAGTGCTGCCTATGTTATTCACTGTTGTTTCCTAATCATCTGGAAAAGTGCCTGGCACATAGTAGCTGCTTTATAAACATTGTTCAATTCACGAACAAATTAAAGCACATTCTAGAGCATATTTTTTTTGAAGAGCAACCACAACTGAAGCAAAGTGTCTCTCATTACTCTTTTCTCCCTCTCTTTGTTTTTTTTTTTTTTTTTGCGGTACACGGGCCTCTCACTGTTGTGGCCTCTCCCGTTGCGGAGCACAGGCTCCGGACGCGCAGGCTCAGCGGCCATGGCTCACGGGCCCAGCCGCTCCGCGGCATGTGGGATCTTCCTGGACCGGGGCATGAACCCGTGTCCCCTGCATCGGCAGGCGGACTCTCAACCACTGCACCACCAGGGAAGCCCTCTTTTTTTTTTTTAACTGAACTATAGTTGATTTATAATGTTGTGTTAGTTTGTGGTGTACAGCAAAGTGATTCAGTTATATATATATATATATATATATATATACACACACACACACATACATATATATTCTTTTCCATTATGGTTTATTACAGGATATTGAATATAGTTCCCTGTACCATACAGTAGGTCCTTGTTGTTTATCTATTTTATGTACAGTAGTTTGTATCTGCTAGTTCCAAACTCCTAATTTATCCCTCCCCTACCCTCTCTTCTCTCTCTTCCATTTTTCTGTTCTCTCAGACTGATTTTCACTAGATCAGAACACACCTCCAAAAATCAGGATGACATCATCCACAAAAAGGCCCGGGTTGTTTTTTTACAACATCCAAGTCCTCCCAACACTAAGACTCCAGGGAACGTTTCACTCACAGCAAGGAGACCTGGCTCCGCACCCTTACCTGAGGCGAGCCCTACCAGCTGCAGACAAGGGATGTTTCCACCACAGTCAGGTAAGGGTCCTCTCCATCTTCTAGGACCACAAGGAACCCTGACATAAAATTCAGATTCAGGAAGTATGAGGGCTGGAAGGTAATTTAGTCTAAACCTCCCCATTTTTCTGATGGGAAAACTGAGGGTCCAGAAAAGTGAGTGGTTGTTCAAGTGCGCAGAGGCGTTAGAACACAGCCAGGAAGAGAAGGCAGATTCCTTTTCTTCCTCCTTCCTTCTTCCTTTCCCCCCTCCACCCTTCTCTCTCTTTCTCTCTCTCTCCTCCCTCCCACTCTCTTCCTCCCTTCTTCCTTCTCTCTCTTCCTTCGTTCCTTGTCTATTTGTTTGGGGGTGTGTTTGGGTGAACTCTTCACAACAGGATGGTTTAGAAAGAGCCCCGGTTAGCAGTCCATACATAATCTTGACCCAGGTACGTTGGTGATTTAATTCACTAAATCCCAGTCCTCTGCAACAACCAAGATTCCAAATTTTCTCAAATTCCCCATGAATGATGCAAGAGGCTTAGAGATTTTCTGAAATGAAAGAACCTTAGCGATTGTCTAACCCAACCTCTGTTTCACAGATGAAAAACAACAGGCTGAGGGAAGAAGAGTGAGTTCCTCAGGTCACGAGGCTGGTTAAGAGCTCAGCTGAAATGGCTGGGACCCCAGGCACCAGAGCAAATGAACAAACACACACTCAGGATGTTTCTCAGATTGGTGTGCAGCTCTAACGGTCTCATCGTGCTGGCAAGAAAACCCCATCTAAGCAAGCACCCCTCAGATCAGGAAGGAAGACATTTCCATTGAGCAACTGAATACAATGCTAATGAGAAAACTAGTAGAAAAGAGAATCCAAATAAGATACACACACAGAGATACATACATACATGTATGAATGTGATTACTGCATACATTGTATGTAACAGATACTTATTTTTAAAATACTTGATACTAGGTATATAATAAATTCACAGTGCTAGCAAGGACATCAAAACATACTGCTAGCAGAAGCATATCTTGATACAACATTTTTGAAAAGTTCTCCATTAATATCTTCACAAACGAAAATATACATTCTCTTTGATCCAGCAAGTCCTCTTCCAGGAATTCTATCTAGAGATAGAATTGTACAGATATGTGGATGAGAGTGTTGACTAAGCCACTGTTCATAGCAGAAAAGAAAATGATCATGTGGTACATCATTTGGATCATGGCTGAATAAATGCACTACAGCAACGTATGGGACTGTGTGCAGTTGTCATAAAATGAATCACTACAGACCTGAAGGGATGGCTGTCACTTATCAGTCAGTAAGAAAGCCAAACTGCAGTGCAATGGGACTGATACAATGATCTTGTACAAAGACCACCACCTCTAAAACACTATTATGTGCGCACATCCGTGTGTGTTTGTGGTGAAATCAGCATGAAGGAAAGATGTGAAAGTCTATAACGCTGAGCATCCCAGGGAGAGGGCAGTGATGGGTGCGGGCGGAAGAGACGCTTAATATTTTCATTATGCATCTTTGAATGTTGATATTATATATATATACACACACACACACATACATGTATACATATATATATATATATATATATATATAACTTTGGAAAAAAACAGGTTAAGACCAAAAATTTCTGAACATAAAGACAGAAGGATCCCACAACGAGTCCTCCGAGTCCTGTTTCAGTCTCCCCTCTTCCCCTGTAGACCCATGACAGCAGGAACACTCTGAGGAAATTATTCAGTGTGGCAAAGAGAACCCCGAAGCTGTCTCTCTAAGCCTTTGGCTGTCATGACCATCCTCTGAGCTAGTTACTTTTCCCACCAAATTGTCCTAATCCTGACACAGGAAGTGACCTGCCAAGCAGACACAGGAAGTGAGGTGTGAACACAACTCCAGCAAAAGCTCTTCCTTTAACACAGGAAAGGAGCTTGATCTCCCTCAAGGTGAGGGTGACCCTAGACACTTACCTCATCTCCCACCCCATAAGGGAACTCACAACTATAAAGAAACCAGGCAGGACCCACTCATCACAAAACTAAGAAGCAGATAGAAGCTAACTTTGGCAGGCAGGCCTTCTGGGGCACCTGAATCAGCTACTCAGAAAGTTGGCCTTGTGCCCATGGGCTTCTTCATCCAGTCCTGCCTCCCAGTTGAATGAAAAGTGACAGAACCATGAATGAAGAGGTCCTGGCTGTGACAGTGATGGCCGCTGGGCTTCCACAATGATAAAACATTCTCTGAAGCACTCACTGTACACATCCTTCTGGGCTACTGCTTGCTTCCAAGAGGACTCTCACCGTCAACTTCTAAAACTCCAGGAGTTGTTCATATGAATCCACAAAACTTTCCTTCTGTGGATTCCCAGTCCTCTGATGCACCCCACACGCACCAGATTCTATATTTCAGCCATGGCTCAGAAACCAGTAAGAAGGAAGGAAGAGAGATTGACTTACCAAGCCAACTTCTGTTTAAGTACACAGACACAAACACGGGGGGGACCGTGAAGAAATCTACTACAGAGTTCACTTCCAGCCAGAACCACAGCTTATCATTGGCTGCAATAAACTGGGGGAAAGAAAAAAGAAGAGAGAGAGAAAAAAAAAATGAGAAGCATGGTGCCGGCATTCAAACTATACTCTTTTGCCAAAGGGTACGTTTTGCTTTTTCACGGGGGCCTGGAGGGAGAGTTTATATTCTTCTTATATCTATACCAATCACAGGCTATTTTTGTCTTCGAATTTGCATACACTCTCTAGTCTTTTCTAGAGACTGACTGTAAGCTACGTTAGCCTTGGGGAAAGATCAGGTAGTATATTTTTCTGTGGTTTTCAACGGCATCATAGGGAAGTTTGAATTATCTCACCTTTCTTAAAGTCTCTAATATCAATATAACTATAGATAAAGCATATATGTATGCATTCATTCACACACACAATCTCTGTAATCTATATTCTGTACAGCTCCCTTCATAAACAGGGTCTAGTATAAATCCCCCAAGCCGCAAATTCTGCCCATCTAGCCCCTTGATTCAACCCTCACAACTCACTGTTCTCTCAGGATTCAGCTAAGTGAGCACTGATAAGCATAATCTTAAGAGGAGAAGGTTTTCTTCCCTCCTATTTAAGGTAACCATGCATTCATGCGTGACTAGAGAGATGAAAAGCGGTAGACCAGTAGAGGTGTAATAGTTATTTCAATGCCTATTTCTCCTGCTCGGAACAAAATGAACAGGTACTTCAGGAAATGCTGAGCTAAGGAAAGGGCTCTCTCGCAGAAAATCAGAATGCGGATCTATCGTCTCCCCTGGAAACACTGGGCTTCCTCTTGCCTGCGGGAGCGGATGGCAGGTGTGGAATGGTCCCTGGGTGTAAGATGTGCATGCCTCATTGTGCTACTGAGCAGTGCTGTTCAAACTTACCCGCAAGCCAAAGTAGAGAAGGAAGAACACGTTGAAAGCCATGTCGATCTGTAATGTGAAATCTTTGTAGAAATTCTGGCAGGATTCTATTGGGCTATTAGACAGGAAGAAGAAAAAGCAAGAGGTAAATGAAAAGCATCGTCAAGTCTTCCACGTTGCTGTGCAGTGGTGGTGCTTGGGGGAGAGGACAAAATGAACGTTCATAAAATAAAACATTTGGTCTTTCTATCCCCTGTGATCATCAAGCAAGCATTGCCAGGGGGTCTTTCCATTCAACCATACAGTCTTTTGTTCTTTGATTTGTTTTCATCATTTTATACATATACTATGTTCATCAACATTCGACAGTTGAGCTAAGAATCTAAAGAGGCTCATGCAGACACCGTGGAGGAAGGACAAGCAGAAGAAACCACCGAATTCCTCAATTTCATATTAACCCTTAAAGAACTGACTTCTTTCAGAGGACACAAACGTAAGCTAAAAGCAGCCCCTCCTACTCTCCGGCACATTAGAAATGAAGCCCATTTTCAATTAAACACAATGGCTGTGTTTTAGACCTTTTAAAAGCCATCAGTTGATTCATAAGAAAGGACCCAGGAGCATCTCAGGAAAGCTGTGGAGGAGAGGATCCTCCCTGATGTTCTGGCTAGACTAAATATGGACTTAAATGCAGCACTCTGATCTGGGGAAAGAAGCGTTGCCCAACTGGTAAAATTCAAGACCATTAAACCAATATATTGAAGCAGTACTCTAAGGGTTAATTTTTTTTTTTTTTTTTTTTTGGCATGCAGGTTAATTGCCTTTGCGTGTGTCAAGCAGCCAGTGCGAATCCCCAGCACACTCTACTTTGTTCAAGAGTAGGCAGTTCGAAAGTGTACGACTATACAAACTGGTACATGGCTTCCATGTGCTTTCCTGCATCAAACTGATCAGAGGATCGAGTGTGAAAAGTCCCAAGGTCTGGGCTGGGTGGGAAGCAGGAAAGCCTCACAAGCCTTTCAAAGCTGTGAATGAAAAGTCACAGTATACTGTTCTCAGTGAGCACATGGTTGTACTCAGGCCAGGAACATCAAGAAGGTGAGGTGAGGGAGAGAAGGGAGGATGGAGAGAAGTAAAATACTTTCCCCAGATGGGAAGCAATATGGACCTCTGGGCCAGGAGAGAGCTAGCTTGAGAAGTGCAGGATGGAGGATTTCCGAGTATCCCCACTTCGGAAATTGCTGTACACGATACCAGTTAGTATAGTTGTACTTCTGTAACGGCAGTGCTGGGTTGTTCAACAGGCAGGAATCTGTGCAGTATGAGAATGCAGGGCCCACTTAAAGGCAGGGTGAGTCCGTCTGTGGGATTCTCCGATCATGTTACATGCACCGGATTTATCCATTCTTCATCTGTATTACAAGTCAAACATGCCCTTTGTCATCTCCCAAATCACAAATACGTGGAAAAGCCTCCGGACAAGCATGAAGAGGAATCTACATGTGCATTTACACACTAAGCGGACTGAACAGAAAACAAACACTGAAAAACAGTTCTTGCATAAAGGAAATGGCAACTGCTAGGTTTTCACTAAGGGAAAGTGGGAGGAGAGACAGCATGGAGTTTGCTTAGTCCCATGCTGAAAGGAGGCAGGAGCAAAAGAGACTCAACACCACAGCCCACCCTGCTCTTTGCCTGGCCTCCTACTCAGGTATTGATTCAATGAGAAAAGGAGAATTCAGGCCTGGGGTTAACAAGTGACACTTCTACAATTCCCAAGCCATGATGACCTTTTGTTTTGTTTCAAGAACAAGACCCACAAGGTCCACATGTGTCGGAGTTCTTAGCTACTCTAGCTGCAAGGAAAAGAAGTACATGAACTAGGTTGACCAGAAGTCCACTACAGATCCCAAGGGATGAAGAGACAATGCAGCTCTGTGCTATGTAAGCCACTGGTATGACATGCTACAGAAGTAGTGAAGAGTAAACAGTGCTTGTGTGTGTGTGTGTGTGTGTGTGAGAGAGAGAGAGAGAGAGAGAGAGAGAGAGAGAGAGAGAGAGAGAGAGAGAGAGAGAGAGAGAGAGGAGAGAGAGAGATTGAGGATGGGGGGGCTCTGTTGGTAAATACTATGTTGCACTCATGTCTTCCCTTGTGCCAGCAGTGATTTAGCTGTGCATTATAAATTCGTTTTCATCAAGACTGATGTACACACAATTTAGGGGACGGAGAGAAAGTCTTGGTTCTCAAGTCTATTATGGACAACCCAGTATCACTTCACCAAGGCCACACTATAACCTTACAATTGCTCTCACAATATTTACTGGTGGTATATTTGAGGGCCCTATGAGTTCCCTAGCTCCTATTAATTCCATTGCTTCTGTAGTTAATTTCGTAGTAACCTTGAAATACATCGAGCAGGGAGAGTATCTGCTAGGCTGTGGAAGAGAATGGAACAGTGGGGGAAGAGATGTTAGCTCAATGCCATCGAGGATATTTCGGTTCGACACAAATGGAAGTAGATGTTTGAAAGAGTACAAGGAATTAGGCTGTAGCAAGTTATTTGCACTGTTTCTTGACTTCCCTGTCATTTCTGCTGTTTCCTCCTATATTGCCCATCCCTAAAGGTAGCAATGAGAGGGCTTGATGCTAAAGGACACTCTGTTGAAAAATATACCTCAACAGCACTCCTGACTTACAGAGAACAATGTTGAAACAAAAATAGACCTTTCCTCTAGTCTTCTATTCAAAACTTTAGAGAACTGATTTAATCATCCTTTTATATCATTCCTTGAGTCTCAGACTTTGAGCTGAAACAATAAAGGAAGTAAATTATGCTGCTGGTGCTGGAGGCTTTCCCTCTGGCTGAAGCTCACCAGTAACATGAGCCACTTCACTAAGATGGAGAAGGGGGAGAGAAGCAGGAAACTCTGCAACAGAAGAGGGCCAGCCCCCAGGAACCCAGTAGGACCAGAGTGATCAGGGAGTCTGGTTTCTATCTCTCTCAGCTCTTTCCTGCTTGCCCTAAGAGCCCAAGGAGAAATGTCCTGCCTAGTTTTCTCAAGTGGCATCAGAACGGTTTATCAGGATCCCCTCTAAGATAAATCCTCTGAGTGCCTTTAGTCCATGGACTCACACAATCAAAGACCACAGAGCAGAGATTCTAAAGCCCCATCGTTTCATTCCCCAAATGGAAACAACCCAGGGAGAAGTTCATTGATCTTATAAAAAGAAAATACAGAATTCAACAACAAAAGGATTGGCCATATCAGCCAGGATTTATTTTCCTCCCAAAGAGACTTTATCTTAACGATTAATGCTCACTGTAGGACGGAGAATGAAATACAAACTCTTCCTTCTTGTGTAAAAATAGAAGAGTTCCTTGTCAGAAATTTTAAGAGCTAGAAATCACTTTATTTTTTTCTACAAAGGAAAGTGACTCTGAATTACACACTTAAATGTGGATCGCCATTCTGATGAGGCATGCCCACATCAGAACAGGCTTTTTATGGACATATGTTGCCAACAGAAAAAAATAAATAAATAAGAGTTTTAAGAACTGCGATAAAAACACTAGACCTGGTAGTAGAACTGACTTTCCCTAAATTGCTCTTGGTTAACTAATGACTTACTAATTAGAGAAGATAAGATACTTGGTAAGCTGATGGACTGTTCATTACTAGGCTCCCATAGTCCATGGATCAAGTGTGATACTAAAACCTTAGGCAAATTTAGCATTTTGATCAGGACTCTATGATTGGGGCACCTTCAAAAGAACCTCAATAAAAAGCTGCTCCTGATGGGATAAACGTTCAGCGTAGAACAGGTTGGAATACGAACCCTTGTTTCCTCTTGACCATCAAGTAAGCATAACCTAAGTATTTAGATGTCTCTAACAGAGGAAAATGAGACTCACCCAAGTGGGAAATATATCTCTTTTTTCACCTATTTAACGATACAGTATCCCACGAAGACCTTTGAGCAGGGAGATCCAACAGCCCTTCTTGAAGACTGACTTCAGAACTTATCTTTCCAAAGCATGAGGCAAGCAATGACTACCCAGGTTTTCTTTTAAGGGGCAGGGGGCTAAGGACAAAAATCTCACTTCTAGCAGTTGTGATGCCTGTATCATCTCCAAGAAGGAAGTAACTGCCTCTCTTCTCAGCCTCTAAAGCCTCCCTGGTATTTTCTGAAGTCTGTTTTCCTAACTCTCTGAGGCTGGCTTTCCAACCCTTTGAAAATATTTCTCCAGAACAGTGTTTCTCAAACTTTAGCATGCACCTGGAGGGCTTGTTAAAACACTGGTGGACCCCACCCCCAGAGCTCCTGATACAGTTGGCGAGGTATGGGGTCCTGAGGATCTGCATTTCCCAGATGCTGCTGCTGAGCCGGGGACCCCACTTTGAGAACCACAGCTCTTGAAGAACTTTCCTGCAACTACACACTCCTTACAGGTGTTGCTGCTCAAGGTGACTCCTATTCAGACCTGAACAAAGAGGATTAAGCGTTGGAGCCCATCCCCAGACAACCACCTGCCTACCTGCTTAACTAAGTGCTGAGATCAAGGGGTTGAATAGAGACTATCATTTTCAGATGTGAACAGGGCGATGGGGGTGGTGCGGAATTAAGACAATACAGGGAAGTAATTACAATGCCACCATGCAAGCTTCACCAATGACATTCCAATTAACAACCAGACAGTGCCTGAGGAGCACATTTTTAGTTTAAGATTAAAAGGAAAAATGATGAGGGCTGGATTGGGAGAGGTTGTGGAGACCGTCATTTATGAGGGAAAAAGACATGCTAAGCATTTTAGGAATAGCAGCAGCAGCAAATATCCGAGATAATTTAATAAATAACCACATGAGAGGGAAGGGACTAGCTGAGGAACAAAATAGCACTTTGTGAAATAATTTCCGACATTTAAATTCTCCTCACTCTTGTGGTGAGTCCCTTTTTAAATTGGATGGAGCCTTCTCAATTCCCACCAGGATTATGGACCACCAGAGTTCAGGCTCACACGCTACGGACGTGAATCAATACAATAAGCTTCATGATTCCAGACTCTTCTCCTAGTCTTGCCTCTGCAATGTTGCTGGATTAATTTAATTAAAAGGTGTCATTCATCCACCATCATAGCTCTCTCCTGCCTCATGCATCAATTCCAAGTCTGGCTGAGAAAAACCTCTAAAACCTAGCCTCACCCTGTATCTCCCATTTTCAACCGCGCTCCACGTCAAAGCCCTTTGCTGCCACAAGCTGGTATCTTCATAATTTCATGCATGTGACACCCCGCATATTCCTAATTTTAACTCTACGCTTCTGCTGTGGCCTCTTCAAATGCTCCTCCCTCTTTGTGTTCAAACCTCAGGCAGCTTTCAAGGCCAACCAAAAGGCACGGCACGGCCAATTATTCCTGCCCTCACTGAACTCTCCCATCTCTGAATTCTTACAGCACTAGGAGCAAGGAATTCTTAACTGTCTCGGAATGTTGATCCTCATTCAATTCAATATAATAATAACTGGCGATTGTATAGAGTTTACACATACTATTGCATTTGGTCCTCACAACTTTGCAAAATATATAGTAGCAGGCATTTTGTTCTAATCCCCCATTTTGCAGACAGAGAAGCAGAGGCTCAGAAACCTACCCAAGATCACGTAGCTAAGCGGTAGAGTTGGGACACAGACCCAGTATCCTTTCTGCCATACCACCTTCCTTTTCCAGATAATCTGCCATATCCTTGGAGAGGAAAAGGAAGCATAAGACATGGTATCCGCTATCCACAGGGCCTGCCATGGAGCTTACATAAAAGCAACAGGGGTTGACAATGGGGTATGACTGACTGTGGGAAGAGGGAAAACTGCCCTAGAAAAACATGTATGTGTTTATCGAATGGTCTGGGAAAATTCAGAGGAAGCTGAACTCTCTAACCTGTACGTAACCCTCCTCTGTAAAGACTGTCATGTGGGACATTACTAATCCCCAAAAGTCCTTCCTGGGACCCTGAATGGTAGTGGTGTCATGCAGCTTGACCCTGTCTGCTGAGGCTAAGTTCCTCTGCTTATAGAGAAATAACTCCTAGTTATCCAGCTGCCTAAAGATGGATGCCTCAGCCTCTCTCAATTCTAGAAGAAAAAGAATGAATATGGTAATGGAGGGCTTCCCTGGTGGCGCAGCGGTTGAGAGTGCGCCTGCCGATGTAGGGGACACGGGTTCGTGCCTCGGTCCGGGAAGATCCCACATGTCGTGGAGCAGCTGGGCCCGTGAGTCATGGCTGCTGATGCCTGCGCGTCCGGAGCCTGTGCTCCGCAACGGGAGAGGCCGCAACAGTGAGAGGCCTGCGTACCGCAAAAAAAAAAAAAAAAAAAAAAATATATATATATATATATATATATATATATATGGTAATGGATGATAATATTTAGATACTTCTAATCATGGATTAGACAATAAATAAGCTTTGCATCCCATTCCATTCAATCAAAATATAGAAAAATGACATTATATAATCATGGATATTAAGAAACCTACCTGCAAAGGAGAGGTAGTAAATCTAAGTGATTTGAGATTTTCCTGATAACATTAGGATATATCGGATAAGCAAAGTGCTTTGGTTTTCCTGCTCACAAAATAGAAATAAAAGCACCTAGCTAATCAGAATATTCGAGACCAAGACATTTTAAAAGGAAGGCGAGTCTTTACAATGTACTCCAAATTAGAAATCAATTTTATTATTCATATAATTTTAGGTATCGCAAAAATATCTTGCAAGCTAGTAACAATCGTGGATTTTGTGTGAATGGTGTGATGCTAATTAGTCATTGAGAAAGCAAGAATCTTTACGTAGAATATTGTCTTCTAAACTGGACAGCACCTCAGGACTGCCCAGGTTTTGAATGGATCCAAGTTGAAAGCTTTCTATCTGGTGGCTTTTCCCAGTGCCTACATTTTAATTCCCTTGACAGAGCTGTGTACTTAAGAGCTAATCTTTCCAATGTTGGTGCTTTGGCGTTTATACTGGGTGGGGCATGTATTCAATAAGTTGTGTAGTTTTTATCAGTTTTACCAAACAGAAGCTGGCCTCTTCTGTTCCCCGTCATTGTGATTTTATCATAGAACATCTTGAAGTCGTTACTTTCTAAGATGCTGTTATTGCTGATGGGTAAGCTTTTGTTCAATCATTAATCAATACTACTGATAACAACAGAATGGGCCCTTTGTTTTATCATAAAACACTTTTCTTAGACCTTGCAATGGTTCTAATGTGAATAGAAAACACTTTTTGTTACTTGCAGTACTGCTGTATCATGATCTCCAGCCAGTTGGTTAGATGGCTTTGCTGGGAAATCTTCAGTTACGGGTTTGTATCAATCGGCCTATTAAACTTTCTGACAGCAGCAGGCTTCTAATTATGCCTCTGCTCAGTTGATGAGATGTAATCCAACAGCCACAAGCATATACCTCATTAGGGTCATGTTGAAATGAACTGGAACAAATGGAGAGGCAGTATATAAACCCTCACTACTCTTTGGAACCCTATGTGCTCTGTCTTCCTGAGCTTTGAGTGATCTGGAGAACTGTGGAACAATGACAGCAGTAGACTTCAAAGCAGTTCTATGGCTCAGGGTATCTACCTGAATGATGAGTCCTAATAATTAAGCATTCTTCTAGGAGACAAAGAAAATGACACAGATCGCTGTTGGAGAGGACAAAAGATGTCAGTTCCTTACACATTGGATTTCTCAATGAAACACAGAGACCATCTGTTTTCATGAAATCTCTGTCACTTTTTGTGAAGCTCTTCTATATTTTCTCAAAGAATTTCAATATGGGTTTCCCTGGTGGCGCAGTGGTTGAGAGTCCGCCTGCCGATGCAGGGGACACGGGTTCGTGCCCCGGTCTGGGAAGATCCCACATGCCGCAGAGCGGCTGGGCCTGTGAGCCATGGCTGCTGAGCCTGCGCGTCCGGAGCCTGGGCTCCGCAACAGGAGAGGCCACAGCAGGGAGAGGCCCGCATACCGGGGAAAAAAAAAAAAAAAAAAAAAAAATTCAATATACCTATCTGAGCTTAGGTGCTCCTTCTCACCTTCATCCCGAACCTTTTCATTCACTAATGCACCCAAGTGTGTAAATCAACAGCAAAATGTGAGTTGACCTCGAGTGGTTAGCAGTTTTAGGTAGTTTTGGAGTTCAGTGGAAGAGATCCCAGCTCTATCACTTACTAGCTGTACGATTGTGGGCACATAATCTGACCTCTCCAAGCCTTGGTTTTCTCATCTGGAAACTGGAGATAAGGATCAAACCTCAAAGGCTGTTGTTGTGAGAATGAAATCGGATAATGAGTGAAGACTAATTACTGAACAAGTGATAGTTATCTTAAAAACCAAGGTAATAACAATAATGATAATAAGAACTGTTTGTAGAAAAATGCCCCAAAAGGCAATCATCCAAATGAACAAAAACTGACAGAATCAGTTATTTCACATTCTATTTTTTTGTATCTGCTTTATTGCCTCCTTATCAGGTATTGCGATATAATTCAAATGCCCAACAGGATTTGCAGTGAGCTGACATCTGGTGTGATTCTCTATATTACAGCATTAATTTTGGGTAATATTAAAAAAAGCAACACCTGGAAAATGATATTTCCACGAAGGCAGCCATACAAGTCTCATAAATACTAAATAATTAACCAAGATCTCCCGGCAGAGAAAGCCATGAGTCATTTTAATGAGGGACCACACAACATTGTGTATTCTCCTTTTTCCAGGTCTTGAGCAGAGGAAAGAGTTTTCATTTGCCTGGTTGGCTCAGCATGGATGTAGGAGAGGCAGGGGGATGAACCAGTCCTAGGTCTTCTAAATATCTCTTCCAATTCTATGTCCATAGATTATGTATTTCTTCACTGTTGGACTCTTGGAATGATGTCCAAGACAACCTGCCCACTAATGCTTGTTTTCTCCAGCTTATCTACAAACTACAATTATTTCAATCACAGTTGTTACCAGAGTGGAATTACTGTTAATATTTGCCAGAAACTTTTATGGAATAAATCAGTTAAGCTACTACATAAAACAGAGTCTTGCCAAATGAGTGCTGGTTCAGTTTTCACCAAACTGTCTGAGGAGTCCTGACCAACTGATTCTTTTTTTTTTTTCTTCTAGATTCCACATACATGCGTTAATATACGATATTTGTTTTTCCCTAACTTCACTCTGTATGACAGTCTCTAGGTCCATCCAAGTCTCTGCAAATGACCCAATTTCGTTCCTTTTTATGGCTGAGTAATATTCCGTTGTATATATGTACCACAACTTCTTTATCCACTCATCAGTCGATGGGAATTTAGGTTGCTTCCATGACTCGCACTATTGTAAATAGTGCTGCAATGGACACTGGGGTGCATGTGTCTCTTTAAAATATGGTTTTCTCTCGGTATATGGCCAGGAATGGTATTGCTGGGTCATATGGTAATTCCATTTTTAGTCTTTTAAGGAACCTCCATACTGTTCTCCATAGTGGCTGTATCAATTTATATTCCCACCAACAGTGCAAGACGGTACCCTTTTCTCCACACCCTCTCCAGCATTTGTGGTTTGTAGATTTTCTGATGATGCCCATTCTAACTGTTGTGAGGTGATACCTCATTGTAGTTTTGATTTGCATTTCTCTAATGATTAGTGATGTTGAGCAGCTTTTCATGTGCTTCTTGGCCATCTGTATGTCTTCTTTGGAGAAATGTCTATTTAAGTCTTCTGCCCATTTTTGGATTGGGTTATTTGTTTTTTTAATATTGAGTTGCATGAGCTGTTTACATATTTTGGAGATTAATCCTTTGTCCGTTGATTCATTTGTAAATATTTTCTCCCATTCTGAGGGCTGTCTTGTTTATAGCTTTCTTTGCTGTGCAAAAGCTTTTAAGTTTCATTAGGTTCCATTTGTTTTTGTTTTTATTTCCATTACTCTAGGAGGTGGGTCAAAAAAGATCTTGCTATGATTTATGTTCTTCCTATGTTTTCCTCTAAGAGTTTTATAGTGTCTGGTCTTACATTTAGGTTTTTAATCCATTTTGAGTTTATTTTTGTGGATGGTGTTAGGGAGTGTCCTAATTCCATTCTTTTACATGTAGCTGTCCAGTTTTCCCAGCACCACTTATTGAAGAGACTGTCTTTTCTCCATTGTATACCCTTGCCTCCTCTGTCATAGATTAGTTGACCATAGGTGCGTGGGTTTATCTCTGGCTTTCTATCCTGTTCCACTGATCTCTATTTCTGTTTTTGTGCCAGTACCATATTCTCTTGATTACTGTAGCTCTGTAGTATAGTCTGAAGTCAGGGAATCTGATTCCTCCAGCTCCAGTTTCTTCCCTTCTGATTACTTTGGCTATTTGGGCTCTTTTGTGTCTCCATACAAATTTTAAGATTTTTTTCTTCTAGTTCTGTGAAAAATGCCATTGGTAATTTGATAGGGATTGCACTGACTCTGTAGATGGCTTTCGGTAGCATATTGATTCCTCCAATCCAAGAACATGGTATATCTCTCCACCTGTTTGTGTCATCTTTGATTTCTTTCATTAGTGTCTTATACTTTTCTGAGTACAGGTCTTTTTACCTCCTTAGGTAGGTTTATTCCTAGGTATTTTACTCATTTTGTTGCAATGGTGAAGGAGATTGTTTCCTGAATTTCTCTTTCTGATCTTTTGTTGTTAGTGTATAGGAACGCAAGAGATTTCTGTGCATTAATTTTGCATCCTGCAACTTTACCAAATTCATTGATTAGCTCGAGTAGTATTCTGGTGGCATCTTTAGAATTATCTATGTATAGTATCATGTCATCTGCAAACAGTGACAGTTTTACTTATTTTCCGATTTGGATTCCTTTTCTTTTTCTTCTCTGACTGCCGTGGCTAGACTTCCAAATCTATGTTGAATAATAGTGGCGAAAGTGGACAACCTTGTCTTCTTCCTGATCTTAGAGGAAATGCTTTCAGTTTTTCACCATTGAGCATGATGTTTGCTGTGGGTCTGTCATATATGGCCTTTATTATGTTGAGGAAGCTTCCCTCTATGCCCACTTTCTGGAGAGTTTTTATAATAAATGGGTGTTGAATTTTCTCAGAGCTTTTTCTGCATCTATTAAGATGATCGTATAGTTTTTATTCTTCAATTTCCTAATATGGTGTATCACATTGATTGATTTGCATATATTGAAGAATCCCTGCATCCCTGGGATAAATCCCACTTGATCATGGTGTATGATACTTTTAATGTGTTGTTGGATTCTGTTTGCTAGTATTTTGTAGAGGATTTCTGCATCTATATTCATCAATGATATTGGCCTGTAAGTTTCTTTTTATGCAGTATCTTTGTCTGGTTTTGATATCAGGGTGATGGCCTTGTAGAATGAGTTTGGGAGTGTTCTTTCCTCTGAAATTTTTGGGGAGAGTTTGAGAAGGGTGGGTGTTAACTCTTCTCTAAATGTTTGACAGAATTCACCTGTGAAGCCATCTGATCCTGGACTTTTGTTTGTTGGAAGATTTTTAATCACAGTTTCAATTTCATTACTTGTGATTGGTCTGTTCATATTTTCTATTTCTTCCTGGTTCAGTCTTGGAAGGGTATACCTTTCTAAGAATTTGTCCATTTCTTCCAGGTTGTCCATTTTATTGACATAGAGTTGCTCGTAGTAGTCTATTAGGATGCTTTGTATTTCTGCGGTGTCCACTGTAACTTCTCCTTTTTCATTTCTAATTGTATTGATTTGAGTCCTCTCTCTCTTTTTCTTGATGAGTCTGGCTAAAGGTTTACCAATTTTGTTTATCTTCTCAAAGAACCAGGTTTTAGTTTTATTGATCTTTGCTATTGTTTTCTTTGTTTCTATTTCATTTATTTCCGCTCTGATCTTTATGATTTCTTTCCTCCTACTAACTTTGGGTTTTGTTTGTTTTTCTTTCTCTAGTTCCTTTAGGTGTAAGGTTAGATTGTTTATTTGAGATTTTTCTTATTTCTTGAGGTAGGATTGTATTGCTATAAAACTCCCTCTTAGAACTGCTTTTGCTGCATCCCATAGGTTTTGGATCATCATGTTTTCCTTGTCATTTGTCTCTAGGTATTTTTTGATCTCTGCTTTGATTTCTTCAGTGATCTCTTGGTTATTTAGTAACATGTTGTTTAGCCTCCAGGTGTTTGTGTATTTTTATGTTTTTTTTCCCCTGTAACTGATTTCTAATCTCATAACATTGTGGTCGGAAAAGATGCTTGATATGATTTCAGTTTTCTTACATTTACCAAGGCTTGATTTGTGACCCAAGATGTGTTCTATCCTGGAGAATGTGCCATGTGCACTTGAAAAGAAAGTGTAACCTGTTTTTGGATGGAATGTCCTATACATATCAATTAAATCTATCTGCTCTGTTGTGTCATTTAAAGCTTGTGTTTCCTTATTAATTTTCTGTCTGGATGATCTGTCCGTTGGTGTAAGTGAGGTGTTAAAGTCCCCCACTAGTATTGTGTTACTGTCGATTTCCTCTTTTACAGCTGTTATCATCTGCCTAATTACTGAGGTGCTCCTATGTTGGGTGCATATATATTCATAATTGTTACATCTTCTTCTTGGATTGATCCCTTGATCATTATGTAGTGTCCTGCCTTGTCTCTTATAACATTCTTTATTTTAAAGTCTATTTTGTCTGAGTATTGCTACTCCGCCTTTCTTTTTTTTTTTTTTTTTTTTTTTTTTTTGCAGTACGTGGGCCTCTCACTGTTGTGGCGTCTCCCGGACGCGCAGGCTCAGCGGCCACGGCTCACAGGCCTAGCTGCCCCATGGCATGTGGGATCTTCCAGGACCGGGGCACGAACCCGTGTCCCCTGCATCGGCAGGCGGACTTTCAACCACTGCACCACCAGGGAAGCCCTCCAGCTTTCTTTTGATTTCCATTTGCGTGGAATATCTTTTTACATCCCCTCACTTTCAGTCTGTATGTGTCCCTAGGTCTGAAATGGGTCTCTTGTTGACAGCATATATATGGGTCTTGTTTTTGTATCCATTCAGCAAGCCTGTGTCTTTTGGCTGGAGCATTTAATCCATTCATATTTAAGGTAATTATTGATATGAATGTTCCTATTACCATTTTCTTAATTGTCTTGGGTTTGTTTTTGTAGATCCTTTTCTTCTCTTGTGTTTCCCACTTAGAGAAGTTCCTGTAGCATTTGATGTAGAGCTGGTTTGGTGGTGCTGAATTCTCTTAGCTTTTGCTTGTCTGTAAAGCTTTTGATTTCTCCATCGAATCTGAATGAGATGCTTGCCAGGTAGAGTAATCTTGGTTGTAAGTTCTTCCCTTTCATCACTTTAAATATATTGTCCCACTCCCTTCTGGGTTGTAGAGTTCCTGCTGAGAAATCAGCTGTTATGGGAGTTCCCTTGTGCATTATTTGTCATTTTTCCCTTGTTGCTTTCAATAATTTTTCTTTGTCTTTAATTTTTGTCAGTTTGATTACTATGTGTCTCAGCCTGTTTCTCCTTGGGTTTATCCTGCCTGGGACTCTCTGCGCTTCCTGGACTTGGGTGGCTATTTCCTGTCACATGTTAGGGAAGTTTTCGACTATAATCTCTTCAAATATTTTCTTGGGTCCTTTCTTTCTCTCTTCTCCTTTTGGGACCTGTATAATGCCAATGTTGGTGTGTTTAATGTTGTCTGTCCCAGAGGTCTCTCAGGCTGTCTTCCTTTTCATTCTTTCTTCTTTATCTGTTCCCCGGCAGTGAATTCCACCATTCTGTCTTCCAGGTCACTTATCTGTTCTTCTGTCTTAGTTATTCTGCTACTGATTCCTTCTAGTGTATTTTTCATTTCAGTTATTGTATTGTTCATCTCTGTTTGTTTGTTCTTTAATTCTTCTAGGTCTTTGTTAAACATTTCTTGCGTCTTCTCGATCTTTGCCTCCATTCTTTTTCCGAGGTCCTAGATCATCTTCACTATCATTATTCTGAATTCTTTTTCTGGAAAATTGCCTATCTCCACTTCATTTGGTTGTTTTCCTGGGGTTTTATCTTGTTCCTTCATCTGGTACACAGTCCTCTGCCTTTTCATTTTGTCTATCTTTCTGTGAATGTGGTTTTCGTTCCACAGGCTGCAGGATTGTAGTACCTCTTGCTTCTGCTGTCTGCCCTCTGGTGGATGAGGCTATCTAAGAGGCTTGTGCCAACTGATTCTTACTCCCTTGTTTCCCTACCTCCACTGACTCGAGCCAGTTCTTCTATAGTGAACTCTTGTTTTTCTAGTGGAAGGACATGATGGAGTAGATAATTCAAACAGCCTTGGTGTGTATATACTCACGCACAAATATTACAAAACAGACTGAGTTCTTTAAGGGCAGGGTCAGTGAACCATGTACAGGCGAGGGGTGCTACCTATGGGTGGACACACTTGTGTGCGTATCTAGAGCTTTCCAGCACAGATGTCTGCTCTCTATCCAACTCCAACCTCATTCTGGGGCCATTCACAAAACTGGACAGCCTGGGTGAGGTGATTAGAAATGGGGAGAAGAAGGGGGCAAAAAGAAGTCCCAGGTCTGAATGGAGAAGAAGGAACCCAGACATAGTGCCTGGCATGGGGGAGGTGGGGCAGTACCTCTGACCCCTAGAGTCCTACTCCTCTCATGCCTATGAAAGCTTAGACTTGAGGAAGGAAGAATTGAGTATTCATCCCACCACTGCCTCTGCCTCCAATGCCTTTTTTTTCCTGGATGTTAAATATCATCATACCTGACTTAAGAGGCCCATAAACAACCATCTCTAACTAGTTATAACCAATCATCAGGTTCTAGACATTGAGGAGCAATTGCCTGGTGCGCTTGTTTCTTAAGGAGAGAGCAACCTTGAGGAACAGCCTGGGACACAGTCCCAAGGTGCTTCAGCCTCAAAGCTCCCCACAGAAGAAGCTCTCCTGATTGCAGAGAGGCTCCTCAGAAAAAGCATGATCCCTCTGTTGACAAAGGCTGGCCCATCAAGGGCAAGGTTGGGCAGGTGGGTTGGGATTTCTACAGCATAACAGGTTTTCAAATCATCGTGGACCTCTTTGGGCTGTTATTGGGTGCAGACTTCAAAATTCTTCTCTGAGTCTTCTTCAGATGTTTGTCCTGGACTCTTCTGGGCATTTCCTGGGCACTCATTAGTCTCCCATTTAGCTTATGCCCTATGTTTCCATCCCTGTCTTCCTCACCAACATAATCTCAGTACAGCTGGACAGCCTGACCTTGGCAATGCCTCCTTGCCGTGGGTCTACCTGCCAGGACTTAGAGTGGGGAAGCCTGTACTGGGTCCCAGTCTGGCAGTCTAACCAGATGGGTGTAATAAGGATGCATGAGACAGCTCCCCTTCCTGTTCTCTTTGATGAAATACAATATTCCACTGGCCGCCTAAGAGACCTACTACAGTTTCAACCCTGCTATTCCCCCAGCCACATCAGGACCCAAGCAGAATGGCAAGCAGTCCCCTCAGTGGTCTCATTCAAAGGGCTACAGTGACAAAGAATGCCAACACTGAGGACCTGCCAGGCACCAACTGTAGGAGGCCCAAGACCCTTCGGGAAAAAATAATGGGAAAAAAATATCTATGTAAAGAGCAGTTGTCCCATGTACCTGTCATCTCACTTTGAAGACTAGAAAACACTGTCACATAACATATATATTCACCACCAGGACCCTGCCATTTGTTAAAAGCTACACGTGGATGTATATGTGATGCTAAAGGGATAATTATGATAGCTTTATTTCTGACATCCCGTGGTTTTTTTTTTTTTCGTTTGTTGTTTTTAAGGAGACACAGAGAAAGATCTGGTACACGTCTCTCTGACATCTGGCATAGAAAACAATCATACCTTTATTACACAAGGAATTAAAATAGCTGTGTCTTAGCTCTGTCTTTGGCCGACAGCTGAGGCATGAAAGTTTTGCAAGTATTCCTATTTAGGAGTTTTGTTGAGAGCCCAGCAGCCTCACGGCCAAAAAGGAGAGTCGGAGATATTGCCGATTAGAAGTCCTGAGTCTGCTGAGTACAAAGCAGACGTCACTCCTTAGGAATGTCATAAAGCGACCTGGGCCATGGAGACCAATGTCACCCTGGACTATCAAGTTACCTTAGAAACAAATCATCATCACTAGCAAGGAAAGTGGTAACAACTTGTTAAATCCTATGATTTCACAAGCATATCTTCAAGTATACACTTTTTTAATACCCTTCTTAAGTACTTCATGAAAACAACTTCTTATCTCTTGGGACATTTCTTTTCCTTCATTTTTTCTTTCCTGCTTGCTTCCAGTTAACATTGGAAATCACTTATTTATCAAAATAGTTCTGCTCATTCCTCAGAAAAGAAGAGCTCTTTCTACCATATCAATGGTGTCCACTTGACTTTTGGATCCAAATTTAGAAAGGAATATCATGAATTACATGTTCAATGGGTGAAGTTTCTTTTTCCTTCCTTCCTTCTGCAGGTCCTCTTTTTAATTCTATTGCCGTATTTTTGACTTTCTCCAGAGTTGTTTTCCCTATCACTGTAAAACCATCTGTGGGAGGGATTCGGGAAGCCCCTAGAAATCTGATTCCTTATGATTTTCTCCTTTGTCTCTATAAATGGATCCACTTACCTCACTCTATGTTGGGTTTCAGAAATCCTTTCATTTTATCCAGAAGCACTGTGTTTTTCAGAGAAAGAGGAATGGGTCTCTGCTGAAGAATCTCACATGAAGGACCAGTTGTTTCATTTAGCAAACTCCCAGATGAAAGCTTGGGCAAGTGAGAGCATTTCAACATGCCGGTCAGCATCACCTGCTCTGCACAGGTCTGCACAATAATTCCATCTAAGCTCCTTTCAGAAAGGGAAATGCTTCCATTCAAAGGACCTTTATGCTGGCTACCAAAGGGCATGTTATGAAATTCTAAGTAAAGCCTATTTCTATAGGGCGAGTAGGACACGTTTAACAGAATAGAGGGGAAAAAGGTGTGGCAAGAGCTTCAATCAGCTAAATCCCCCAGATATGCAGAAATCACAATTCATGAGGGAAAAATAAAGACAGGATACAAAGCCTTCAATTTTGTGTCATTATCACTGCTTAGTGCATAGTTTTAATCTAATGGGCGCTGGCAAGCTAGTACCACCAGGAATCCCTAGGAACCCTCGTTCATACCCTAGGATTATCAGAGCTTGCTAATGCCCACCTGTCATCTTTCTCAATTTACAGCCAACGTACATCTAAAGTGTTTCTATTTATATGAAATAACAAAAAAATTCCAGTAAGAAAACAGATCCTGACAAGTATGCTATATACAAGTTCATTCTGAGAATAAAAGAGAGTAAAAACGAGGAGACAAAAACATGTTAAAAAAAAAAAAGAACATTTTTAAAGAAAGCCATAAGTCCTTAGGCAAAAATATATTTCAAAGAGAGAAAATGATCACAATTATAAATTAATAATGTAAATACAGTGCCAACATGCTTCAACGAACACGATATTCCTTTTTAGTACTACCATTGCGTGTCTTTTAAAGCTGAATTAGTGGCATTCCTGTTTACACAATAATTTAAGAGAAAGGTCCATGATTGTATTCCCCAGGACAGTTAGCTTAAGAGAAGCTTTTTTTTTTTTTTTAAGTATATACATTTAGATCTAAGCAAAAGATTAGATCTAAATTATTGGATCTAAGCAAAAGCAAACAAGGTAATAATGTTCAGAAAGATGTGATACGGTACTGTAACTCTGGTCACTTTGGGCCCACCCATGCAGAGCTGGGCATCTAAAGGACTGTAGGTAAGTTGTTACTTGGAAAACTGACCCTCACTTCTAAATTCCTCATTGTTAGCCTTTGCTCAGCACATCCCTAAAAACAGAAGCTTCATCTCTCTCTTTCCCAAGGTTCTAAGCTAGATTTTTCAAGGGACTGAGAGGCCTTTGTGATATCACAGCAAACTGGGGGCCCTCAAAGATATGCAAAGAGAACCTTAAATCCCAGAACTTCATTGTATTAGAATGCTCGCCGCATGCATGCACCCGGCACTCACTACATTCAGGTCCGGGCCCGGGGGGGAAGAACGCAACATGCATGGGCAGTGCAGGGAAAGGATCTGGTTAACCTGGAGGCGACAACCGAAAGGGTGACGTTGCATCATGCAATGAAAATCACAGCTTGGCCTTAGCTGCCATGCAGAAAAGACCTACATCAGAGAGTCTGCAGTGCGGCTCCTGGGTAAGAGTCGACATGAGAGAGGGGAGTTACTTCAGCAATGAAGGACACGGGCAGAAAAATGTTCAAACCACTCTAAACAGAACACTGTACAGAGCACTGGCATTACGCACGAGAAGAGGCAGCTTTGGGGATGAGGAGGGGAGAGGCAGAGGAGGGAAGGGGAGGATAGAACTGGTCGTTACTCTGACCAGATGGTTTCCCTGGCCATCCTTTCATATGCAGGTCTTGTTATAATGTATATTGTGTCAACAGATAACCTCGTTAGGCTCTTTAACATTGATGTTTTGAAAATTCAGGAGAAGCAATGCATCAGTTACATGAAGATACACACCATGATTTCCTGGGTTATGGTTCGTTACAGAAGCAGAGCTGAGCTGGTCAGATAAATACAGACAGTTAAGCGCCAACATCCTTAACACGTTGGTTACAGAGCTCATGGTGACTCCCAAGGCATAACATGGCATTGAAGGATCCCAACAGTCATGAAAGCTCAGGGTGGTGAAAGGGTAGGTAACTCTATGCTACTATGACCCCAAAAGCCACCCATGACTCTGAATTTAAACCCACTCCCAAGGGGAGTCATCTTTTCATCATCTTAGCATGCACGGCAGGTCAGAAGTGAGTTCACCCCATATACCTTGACCATTTCATGGAAACTTAATTACAGGTGAGATTTCCCAAAAGTGTTTTTATCAAAATCAATTGAACAGCAAAAATAATAATAGGAGTTTAAAGTTCTTTTTAAAGAAATAAAAATACTACTGATTCAGCAGGGGCCCATCACACCCCCCTCTGATACCCAGGCCACAGGCCATACCTGAGGACTGCTTTCCTGGGAACAGCCTACTCTACATAACATCTGTTTTCTTTTATCCTCCCCCTTTGCCTCTTGTGATCCCTGACACATTGAACATATCTCAGAGGATGGTGGATTTCTCCCTCCTGGTGCTGACCAGAGATAGTATTCCTCTTAAAATGTTCTGGAGCTCAGCCTTCACTTTTCCTGCACGTGTGATTACAGCCATGAGAGGGGATTCAGGCCCCATGTGAATGAGCAGGGCATGCTCTCAAGCTTACCTACTCAGGGAGAGCTGGACATCCGCCAGGACCCCTGGAATAGGTGGACACCAGTAGATTCCTCCCAGCACCCCCTTTCTCACACCTCAAGATGCAGCTCTTTCCACTTGACCACAATTGATTCCCTTTTATTGATTAAAAACCTGAAAGTTTAAGTTGAATGCTTTCAAAAACACTCTATAGTTTTGAACGAAAAGATAACAGTCCATACATTCATTCAACAAATTTCTCCGGGCTTCTTCTTCTGTGACCTGCACTCTGCTAGTTTTAGGGAAACAGACTGATATTCTCTAAAGCGACTTTTACTGTGCTGTTTAGCAGACACTCAAGGAAATGGTCAGGATCATCTGGGAAGGCATGGCCTCATTTCAAGAGAGTGTGATAAGTCTGTGTTCCTACTATGAGTTTAGTTTATCATGTTTTCTTCTTCACATGTCTGAGGGCAGAGGGTTCATTTTCCCCATGTCAGCATTTGTACGCTTGTCCTAGCTTCACGGAAACTCCAAATGAGAATGGATTTGGAACAAATGAAAATCCACCAGACAAGCATGATCACATGGTCACAACAGCATATAAACAAAACTTTACTGTTTCTGCTTCATCAGCTGAGGGTACAGGGTCCCCACGACCCTTCTCCTTGAAAGTTAAGTGAGCATCAAACATAACTTGGTACGTTTTCCCTTTTTTCAAGTGAAAGTATATACTATCGAAAGTGGTATCTTCCCTCTTGCTGTCTTGACTCAAACCAAAAGAAAGCTACGCCTCCCAGAATTCATATTCTTAGGCAACCCTCTGGGATCTGAGGATATCTAAACCCATAAAAAACAGGACTCTGTGAAGGAAAAACAGTTTGTCATGCTCGTAGCAGCCTCAGTGTACACAGGATTTGCCAGGCATTTAAGAGGCAGTGGAGTGTGAGGGTTTGGTGGCATTGCTAACCAAGTTCTTTGGAAAATGAGCAGAGAAGGTGTTAGCCCTAACTCTTCTACACAATACGAAGTAGAGCATTAGGGCCTCATCACCTTCCCCAGGTTACCCTCCTGGTACTTATCGGATAGAAACCAACTGGAAAATCGCAAGAGCTAAGAGCTCCTGCCCATGTTCTGAAATGTCTTCCCCAGAAACTCAGCAAGTAGGTCTGCTTCACCTGCTCCTGGCCAACCTGTGCTCCTGCCAAGAAGCAGTGATAACTGTGTGCACATCCATATGTACCCATCCACCTGTGGTTTCAGGTGAACATGACACGGTAAGAAAAACTTTTCAGTAGACAGCAAGTTTCCATCTTGATCAACAGAAGTGACTACGGTTCGAAGATGCTTTTATTTGGAGAGTTGAAAAAGTGATTTTTTAAAAAAACCCACATATACTGTATTCACAAGTAGTCAATTGAATTACAATAGCTTTTAGTGGCTTTCAAACCTCGATCTGTCGTTTTAAAATTAGTACCATTAGTACTAATTTAATTAGTACTAATTTTAAAATTCACTAATGTGACCTTATAAAAATGTCGGTGTATGTTTTTCAATTTATTGATCTTTTTTCAAAAGTTAGTTTCCCACAAGGGAATTTCTTCGTGCTGATGGAAGAGTTCTGTATTCTTACTGGGGAGGTTAAAAATATAAAAACATGCGATAAAAGGTCCTCAAACGATACAGGAAAAAAAAAAAAGTGCTTCTAACAGCTGGCAGAAACACAAAAAAGGTCAGTATGTGAGTTAAGAATATTGTGCCTATGTCAGTTTTCTGGTTTTAACAACATACTACAGCTGTGTAATATACAGTACTCTCAGTGAAGGAAAGGTGCACAGAAACTCTGTACTGTTTTGCAACTTCTTGAAACTATTTCAAGACCAAGTTATAATAACAAAATAATCAGTTATTTGCCTGCTTCATTTTACCTTAGCCAGGTGTCAGGCTAGTATTCTATTTGTGGTGATAGGAGGCTCAAAAAATATATACAGGGCTTCCCTGGTGGCGCAGTGGTTGAGAGTCCGCCTGCCAATGCAGGGGACACGGGTTCGTGCCCCAGTCCGGGAGGATCCCACATGCCGCGGAGCGGCTGGGCCCGTGAGCCATGGCCACTGAGCCTGCGCGTCCGGAGCCTGTGCTCTGCAACGGGAGAGGCCACAACAGTGAGAGGCCTGCGTACCGCAAAAAAAAAAAAAAAAAAAAAAAAAAAAAATATATATATATACACACACACACACACACACACACACACACACACACACACACACACAAAATGATTTCGTTAAAAAGCATTTCTTTGGCCCCTGCTATCTGGGTAGTAATGTGTTTAATTCCAAAAGATACATAAGAGGTACAAGAGAGACTAGCAATCCCAATCAATATTAGCTATCCTCCTCCCTTTCTTAGAGGAGCACCAGCTAAGGCAGAGATGTCATTTATCTACTATGCAAATATTCATAGACCATCTCTCAAGACAGAATCAACTGTCAAAAAATATAGATAGTTAATGTGATAAGGCAACTCCTAGAATTAACCCACAGGAATCTCCTCAGGTGAGCAGATGTCAAGTAATGAGTTATGTTGAGTAATGCTGCTGATGTTATAATGACCTCCCCCACTTAAGGCTGGTCCTGGACTAAGCTATCCTTTTGCTTGTTTTTTCAGCCTCTCCTTTTCCCTTCCTGGAGCTCAGTGCTTCCCACACTAAGGAGCCAATAACCGAGACCTGCTTAATTAAGGTACAAGATGATATGAAAAGATATTTAGATTTTAAAAAGCAACCTAAAAGCCTTTAAGAATGAATTCATCATTGTAGAATTTCAGGTAAACTGCAAGTTAGAAGGAGAGATACTTTGGAGTACAGAGGTCTCTGCAGCATCCCCCCAAATCACCCAAGGGTACCTGTCCACTCTACCTACTAAAATGATGCCTCTCCCAGGCAATTCTATTGGAAGTCAAGGCCCAAATATGGCAGTAAAGATAGATCCCTAGAATGCCAATGACTTTACAAGAAACATTTCAACTGTTTTATCTTTCTGAGAAGCTTCCCTTAAAACAAAAGAAAAATGGAGAAATGTGCAAGGAATAAAATCTCCCGGAACTGGAGCCTCACAAATGAATGTCTAGGAGAAGCCAATTCAATCCTCCCTGAAATAGAAGATGTGGCCTTGCTGTTAACCTAACGCTGTTATAACCTGCAGGTGGCTTGGGCTCATAAGGAGTCTGGAACTTCCGTCTTCCCCTAGTTGTTTAAAGGACAAACAACCAGGACAGCTCCAACTGGAAACAAATGAGTTATTCAAGCCATTCCCTGAGGAGCCAGAAGCTCCCACCATGAAGGGTCCTATCCTAACTGCAATATATATATTTTTAGGAATTTGTTAACCAATGGAAAACGGAAGACTTACAGAACTATCCGGCATCTGTAAGAATGAACACCAGCTAAGAAAGAATGGGCCGCTGAACTGACCCTTCTGTTTCACACCCATGCTATTCACCTGCAAACTTTTACTTATTCACCTTGGAACACAGCACTGGTCACCTCCTACAGGAGGCCTCCCTTAATCCTCCCCTCCCCTGGAGGGAACTGAGCCCTTTTCTGGGTTTTCCCTTTCTTCATGGGTGCTTCCACTGTGCCACTCATAACTCACTCAGTGGTCATTTTTCTGTTTGCTCATCTCTCTCCCTTCTCTGCTATACATGGTGAGCTCCCTAAGTGGGGGCTCAGGGGTTATTTTTTCATGTCTGTGTTCCTGCTAGCACAGTGCCCAAGTAGCAGACCCTCAACAAATGTTTAAGGAAGAGGAGAAACATAAAAGGATAGAGCGAGGAAATGGAAGGATCTGGAGAAAACTGATCACAATCCAATAGCACCAAGATGAGTGCCAAGCCTACTAGAGAAATCCCAACTTCTCACTTGACTTTAAATGGCCCCAGGATCCTGTATGGATTGAGAACTTAAATAGTATGACAATTACTACATCAGCCATGATGTTACTACAATGCCTAGTAGATGCAGTGTCCTCAAAAGATTAATTTATGGACTCCTCCTACGTTCCAGGAGAGTGACAGTTTATCTCCCCTAAGATGTGGGAAGGAGAAGATTCTAAGCCTTAGAATGGGAATGGTCTTGGAGATAGCAAGATTCACCACTCATTGAAGCCAACTGACCCACTAGCTGTGAAAAGCCAAAGCCCTGAGAGGTTACAGGAGATTCTAAATCCTATGGTACCAGGTTCTACACTGGGGCACTTGATTTCTCTGTGTCACTAGGTATAACAAAATGAAATGCCTAAAACTAAATTAAACCTCATTTCTCTCAAACTAATGGATCTGTATTTTTCTCGTTAGATGAGGATTATCTTCTATCACGGGGAGGCCAGGATGGAAATAATACATAGAGATGACTGGAGTCTCAATTCATTCTTCTCTATTATCTTCAGATGATATCTACTTTTTGTGCTCTAGATCAGGAAGGTTGATCCAAACTTGACATTAAGCATATTAGCAGCATAAACTGAAAATCCAGAGATATCAACACAGGTCACACTTGCTTAACCACTTCTCCAGGAACCCAATCCAAAGAACCAAGTGTTGAAGTAAGAAGAGACAAATTAAGGATCCCCATAAAAGCACAGGGGGTGAGTTCAGATGAGGATTTGAACCCAAAAGGTGTGCCTGCAAACAGACTAGTCTTACTGGATATGGAACATGCGCTACTATTCAAATAATGCTGAATGTAATGCATTCTAACCTCCGAAAAATACAATAACATTCAATGCAGTCTTAGATGAAGACCAGTCCTATCACAGCTATCACTCCAGACTGCACATGTGGTGAAGGTTCCCTTAAAGATGGTCTCTGAATCAAGCATTTAAATCATTTAACTTTGACTTTCCCTTTAATTTGTCCTCTCAAATCAGCATATATTTTGATGGACAGCTCCTTCTAGCCATCTCTCTCCCTAAACAGTAAATGGATTTTTAAAAATCAGGATGATTTTCTAAAATTGTATGAAATTGTAAAAAAGTTTAAAGTTGTCACTAGCTTCTAAAACACGGTGCTCTGTGTAAGCAATTCTAAAGACAATCTGTAGTTATGTGTGAGCTAACAGCAGAGAAGCAAAGATGTAATGCTATTCATTTATTATGAGCAGCAACAAAATTCTATGACTCAAAACACCACTTTAGCTCAGATGAAACTATGAACAGCATATCATAGCGTGAACAGAGCAAACAAAACAAATGGATCCATTCAGTGGACCAATCTGCAAATAAGCCAGTTTCACGATAAATAGGAAGAACACTAGTTTAATTTAAAGCTTAAAATAAGCCCATTAAATATAAAATACTTTTCTGCATTTTAAAAAGTATGTATATAAAAAAACCTGGTGGCGCAGTTGTTGAGAGTCCGCCTGCCGATGCAGGGGACGCGGGTTCGTGCCCCGGTCTGGGAGGATCCCACATGCCACGGAGCGGCTGGGCCCGTGAGCCATGGCCGCTGAGCCTGCGCGTCCGAAGCCTGTGCTCCGCAACGGGAGAGGCCATAGCAGTGAGAGGCCCGTGTACCGCAAAAAAAAAAAAAAAAAAAAAAGTATGTATGGGGCTTCCCTGGTGGCACAGTGGTTAAGAATCTGCCTGCCAATGCAAGGGACAGGGGTTCAAGCCCTGGCCCGGGAAGATTCCACGTGCCGTGGAGCAACTAAGCCCGTGTGCCACAACTACTGAGCCTGAGCTCTAGAGCCCACAAGCCAGAACTACTGAGCCCACATGCCACAACTACTGAAGCCCACGTGCCTAGAGCCCATGCTCCGGAACGAGAAGCCACGACAATGAGAAGCCTGCACACCACAACGAAGAGTAGCCCCCGCTCACCGCAACTAGAGAAAGCCCACACACAGCAACAAAGACCCAACACAGCCAAAAATTAATTACTAATTGATTAATTAATTTTTTAAAAAAGTATGTATGAGTGCTAAGGCCATTACATTAGAACAGCATCACCACTGTTAAAAACTGAAAAAAAAAAACACCCCAAAACAAAAACCGTAATGTCATTGTGTCCTAACTCACTGTTAATTCCATAAAAGGATTTTTTAGAATTATTAATTTGACATTGAATCCATTGTTTTTCAACTTGGTAGAGATGTTTTAAAATCCACTGAGTGGAGTTGTGAAGTTTAAATGAGTTAAAATCTAACAGGCGCTTAGATAGTCCCTGGCACCTAGTAAGGGCTCATTAGCTCATTTCCTGTTGATGATGTTAAAAAAATGTGAAGCCAGGAGCCAAGCTTCCATCTGTCTTGGGTAGGTCTCGCTGCACAGTGGAACTCCTCTGTTTCTGCCGTAAGTTTCCTTCTCCATACATCACTATCTCTCTTGCCCACTAAGATCTTAATAATAATCTTTTTTTAGATTACAATAATAATAATAATAATATTTTTTTTTCTGGTCCTCCAAAATAATCTTTTTTCTGGTCCTCCAAATCCCCACATTTTTGTCCACTGCCACTGGAATGCAAGCTCCATGAAAGCAGAAAACTTGTCTTATTCATTGCTTCACCAGAGCCTAAACTAGTGCCTGGAACACAGTACGTGGTAGGACTCAATAAACTTTGCCGAATGAATAAACAAATAAATGGAGATCCAAAGGAAGGAAGGGAAAGAAGGAAGGGAGGGAGGGAGGGAATGGGAGTGGCGGGGAGGGAAGGGAGGGAATAAGGAGGGAGAGGAGAGAGGGAAATAGGAGGGAGGCAAGAGGTAGGGAAGAAGGAGGGAGAGAGGACTGAAGTCCTATCTCAACCTCACTAAGATTAAGTCTCTGGTTAATAATGGTGCTTCCCTTGTCAAACCACGATTATTAGCATGAGATTTCTCCCACCTCACTTCCTATGTATATATGACTTGTGTACCCACATCAAGGGATTTTCATCTCTCTTATTCCAACATAAGGAGTCCCTTGATAATTGAATAGTCTATAATATATGCACCTGGAAAGATGTTTGACACCTAATTTTTGATTTACACTTAATCACATACTTCCAATCTCACTTGAAGGCAAAACAGAACATTTCCTTGTCAATTGCCTTCCTAGGTTATGTGAAGAAGAAATTGACAGCCTATTAATGCAAAGCTCTTCTTATTATGTACATTAATAAAAGAGTACCCCTAAATAAATGTGAACCCACCCATGCCAATCTCCCACACTTAAAATGTGCTTACAGTGATGAATTATCCAGGGTTCCACAGATATTGGCATATAACAGGATGTATCATTTTGGAGCGAAGAAAAAGAACTCTGGATTCAGACCAGGGGCTCCAATTCTGGTCCCAATTAGTAACCATGTGACCTCAGGCAAGTTATTTAAACTTTGTGAGGCTCCCTTTTCTTCATCAATCAAATGGAGAACATCACAGTGGTGCTACTGAGTAAAACAGTAATCGCTGCACATAGTAAGTTCTCAATAAATACAGAAACTGCTTACAGTCCTAGAGAGAGGAAATTGGAACTAAAGTCAGAAACCCTTAATGATAGCTAGCTAAGCCATCACCTGACCTCATGACCATGTGATAAATATTGGTTGTAGAAATGGCTGCTTCCTGGTGACTGGCCATGCGGGGTCCCTCCCCTCCCTTCTTTGCTGATACCTGTTCAGTTTGTGTGGTGCTTCCTGCGCTTATGAGATGCGTTTTGTAGAATGTCTTTCCTTGAGCGTGTTATCGCCAGAATTGCATGCATACCAGAGATGCCTAGGTAGGGAAGTGCCTCTGTGAGACTCTGAAGCTAGCTCCTGCTCATGCCTTTACCCATCAGTACAGCGCACTTGAATCTTTGCAATGGCATTTCTGTTTAGAAGAACAAACCAGGGGCGGCTAGCGCAGGGCTGAGAATCTGGGATGCAGATTATAACGGCTCAGCAAGTTGACCTGTGCAGACTGCTTATGCTTTTTTTTTTTTAACATCTTTATTGGAGTATAATTGCTCTACAATGGTGTGTTAGTTTCTGCTTTAAAACAAAGTGAATCAGCCATACATATACATATATCCCCATATCTCTTCCCTCTTGCGTCTCCCTCCCTCCCACCCTCCCTATCCCACCCCTCTAGGTAGTCACAAAGCACCGAGCTGATCTCCCTGTGCTATGTGGCTGCTTCCCACTAGCTATCTATGTTACGTTTGGTAGTGTATATATGTCCATGCCTCTCTCTCACTTCGTCCCAGCTAACCTTCCCCCTCCCCATATCCTCAAGTCCATCCTCCACCTCTGCGTCTTTACTTCTGCCCTGCCCCTAGGTGCTTCTACTCTCATGTAGAAAAGAGCTTTGGCTGCTTAGTATCAGCACACCCTCCACTTCACACTAAGTTTCTGAGAAGTGGAGAGTGGAATGGCACACTGTTGCAGACCTGCTGATTACCATCTGCTTCACTTTATTGGATCGGGTGGATTTGGAGAGATGGGGAAAGAGATATTTGGGCCCCAAAGTTCCAGCCCAACTCCTCTCTCTTAGTTCCAGTTCCACACTTGTTGAACTTTCCAACACAACTGTACAGCCCTTTCCTGGGTGCCACCTTCCATAGCTGTGGGTTGAACTTAACAGGCATTAACCTCCATGTAGGAATGAATGCCCATCATAGCCACACAGAAAGTGAAACACAATTCCAGGATTATGGAGAAACCAAGGGACAGATGAATATGTCTAGATTAAGATCCCTTAGCTTCCATTGTCCATATGGGGGCTTCCACAGAAGAACCCACAGGAGAAGAGAATGCATTAATATGCCTTTGTTTTAGATTTAAATGCACTTTTTTTTCCTCATTCGTGCTATTGTAGCTATGCAGTTTGCTCTTTTTTTTTTTTTTTTTTTTTTTGCGGTACGCGGGCCTCTCACTGTTGTGGCCTCTCCTGTTACGGAGCACAGGCTCCGGACGCACAGGATCAGTGGCCATGGCTCACGGGCCCAGCCGCTCCGCAGCATGTGGGATCTTCCCAGACCGGGGCACAAACCCTGTCCCCTGCATCGGCAGGCGGACTCTCAAACACTGCGCCACCAGGGAAGCCCAAGTTTGTTCATTTTTAATGCACAGGGGAGAGCTAACCCAGTACACTGATCCCCCAGTCTGACCCTCAACAGCATCGAGACTTATTTTTATAGCGGTGTCAAGTACACGCACCAGCCATTATGGGTACTTTTGAAGTAATCCTCATCCTGTCGACCGCTGTAAGGTCCTGGAGCAGATGCCGAGCAAGCCTGGTGCTCAGTGGTTATGCAGGACTCGGCCAAGCCCAGAGGGTAATTTTCCCTAAGTATAAATGTGCTTAAATGGCACCTACCAATTATATCTCTTTGTTGGAGCACAAAGGTGGTGAGCCCAGCCTCCCAGATGGGTGCAGCTCCCACCTCCACAGAAAGCTCTCTGCCTCTCCTCCCTAGAAGCACCAGGGCAGCCCTTCTCTCGGGCACAGGAGAAGCTGGGAACACTGTGACATGTACCACTATTCTCAGTTCTGGCTCTGAGACTCGAGCCAGAGAAAACTTACTTTCAGACATGGCCACTACTCTGAGATGCCTCCACAGGAAAGAAACAAAAACAAACTGGTCCCCTGTGATACAGCACCCAGTTTTCAAGTCGATCTCAGCACCCCAGTCCAAAACTATCCAACAACTAGAGACAATGCAAATGAAAAATGATCGTGAGTGCTACATTTATTCTGTATTCCGTATTTCAAATAATGGGTGTCTCTCCTATTAATTTTTGGTCTCACACATTTCGTCTTGAAAAGACCATGCCAGGCTCCTGGCCCTAGAGTTCTAACTTCAAATAACAACCTCAGAAGGAGTTTGGGGAACAAAACCAAGGGTGAAGGAAAGAAAAAGTCAAAAATGCCAGAGCGAGGTAGGTAAGGACTAAAGGCAAGTTTCCAATAATAAACTTGAATTGTTCAAATTTATGTGATTCTGGGCTCCACATTAAATCGTACTGTGCTGTTTTTAATTACTAAATGCCAAATTTGTTAATCTTCCCTCTCTCTCTCTCTCATCAATCTCTTCCTCTTTGCTCCCTCTTCTTCTCTCCCCTTCCCCCTTTTCCTTATTAAAGAAAGAAAAACTACCTGCTCTGGGGCACGGCAACGGCGTATCAATATTCTTGCCTTCGACATCCTCAATTCTTACCACCATTTCCTCTGCTCGAGGAAAATATGACAGGAAACTTCTAGACAAGGTGATTCCCTGCCATGATCCTTAAAGATCTGTCCAGACCACATCATTCCTTTCACTTGCTAATCGGTTTCATAAGCCTTCTTCCTTCACTTGTTTTCTTACCTTGTTTTGGGGGCAACTGCCGAGGTAGGCACAATTCTGGATTTTATTTTAAGTAATCTGTAGTTGACTATCATTTATTTGTGCAGTTGGCGTAATTAAATCTAATTACATGATTGGTGAAAGCCTGAGTAATCACATAATTAGAATGTACAACAATAACTGTTGAAATCCCATTGTTATGACGTGCAACGATCCAATTATGATGTGTAAATAACAACGTGGTCTAATTCACAGGGCACGCTGCAGAAGAGCAAAAACAGCTCTGGTCCTACACGCGTGGAATGCAGCTGAGGTTGGAGACCTGAAAGGTACCTTTCAGCATCTGGGCTTAGACTTTCTATTCCTCTTTCTCTCCTTAATCGAATCCTTGATGTTTATGTTCTGTGTAGATCAAAGGCAGCAGTAGAGGAGGCTTGAAGAAGGCACTTGTGAGGGCAGAAGCAATCACATCTCCAAGGACAGGTCACCCCAACAACCACCCTTAAAACATAAAGCAGGAGCTGCAAGGGAAGGCCTTGAACTTCTGAAACTTTGATTCCTGTACATCGATTTTAAATTCGAAGCTGTATTCAAGGCACAAGAAACAGGGTGGCAAAATGTATCCTGATCACACACACAGTTACAGGTGGGTCTAAAGGGTATGACTAAGGACCTAGCTCCTGGCTCACGGTCCTCCCCATCCCCGCCACCTCCTCTCATTGTCTTGATAACTGTGACACAGATGAACCATCAGAAAGGCTGGCCTCTCGGTTCCTTGTTGTGCCTGTATCTGTGACCTTTCCCCGTACTGCATGCCACCCATCCACTTCCATGGACATGCTCTGCACCTGGCTAGCAACAGCGCCTGTGGCACATCTGAAACCATGACACCAAACAACCCATTCTTCAACCATGACCTCTTACCTCTTGGGCTCACCTGCTCAAGAGTCCCCACTGGCATCATTCTTCAACCTCAGGGAAACCTCCAAACTCCCAAACCCCTGGCCAGCCATTTGCTCCTGCCTCACCTCCCACCCCTCTTCACAATCCAGCCTTATCACCATCCCTTTGGAGCCACCCTTCATCCCTAACAAAAGTCCTTCCCCACGATGGTCTTAACTCTTCCTCTGTTCCACATGGGCTCCTGGGTAGCTGAAATTTCCTGGATAAAAACCACACAACTGGGCTTCCCTGGTGGCACAGTTATTGAGAGTCCGCCTGCCGATGCAGGGGACGCGGGTTCGTGTCCCGGTCCGGGAAGATCCCACATGCCGCGGAGCAGCTGGGCCCGTGAGCCATGGCCGCTGAGCCTGCGCGTCCGGAGCCTGTGCTCCGCAGCGGGAGAGGACACAGCGGTGAGAGGCCTGCGTAACGCAAAACAAAAAACAAAAAACAAAAAAAACAAACCACACAACTGAAGTGACTGGGTTCACTTTAAACTCATGATCTTACGCTGCAAACTGACCCTCATTATTAACCGGCAAGCTGCTATTTTTCTTGAATTGGTTTGCTTTCTAATTTCCCATTATTTCATAGTTTCTCTTCTCCTCCCTAACTTGCCATGTCCTTTTCTGCACCACCATGCTCAGCTGATGGCCTCACTTCATACTGTCATTAAAAATAATACATGAAATCAGATCAAGTTTCACTCTTTCCTACCAGCAGCCCCCCACACCCGCACTCACAGCCGTCCAGTCCCTCCTCTTTGCCACCTCATCCAGTGGCGCAAGTTCCTCTCCTATAAAAGGCCACACCCTCCACGGATGCTCTTTCAGCTTTGTTCTGTCTGTGCTGCTCTAGCGCTCTCTCCCTCACGATTGGAACACTGGCATCAAAGTATACACGTGCTCAGCTATCTTCCACTGTATAAAACAAAACTTCCCCTGATCCCACAGCCCACTCAGATTCTCGACTCAATGTCTTTACAGTCAAATTTCCAAAAGAGCTCCGTCCTCCATCCACCTCACCCTGGCCCCCTCCCTACCACTTGCTAAGTCTGCCCTTGTCAAGGACACCAACGACACCAGTGTTATAAACTCTGCAGGTGACCCTGGCCCCTTGTCCTCCCTGATGTCTCAGCAGCACTTGGCAGTGGACCACTTCCTCCTCCCTGAAACACTATCTTCCCCTGACTTCCATCATCCCACCCTCCTGGGTCATGTTCTTTTCTCAGTTTCCCATCCAGGCTGCTCCTGCTTTGCCCAGTCTCTAAATGTTGGAGACCTTCCTCTCTCCACCCTGGGCCACTTTCTCCTCTTTCCCCTGCATGATCCCACCCACTCCCATGAGTTCAAAATCATCTTTTTATTTCCTGAAAGTATAACTCCAACACAGAGTGTCTCCCCGGTTCTAGACTTTTGTATCCAACTTCCTACTTGATATCCCTTCTTCCATGTTTCACAGATTTGTCAAATTTAACATATCCATGACAAAACCCCTGCTTTCTTCCCAAACAGCTTACTCCCAATGCAGCTCTCCCCTTCTCAGTAAACAGCACCGCCTGTTATTAAAGTCAAACACGAGGAAGGACCCTTTGTTTCTTCGTCCTTTGCTCCACATTCGTCCATTAGTGAGTCTTGCCCAAAATGTCTTTCTTCTCTTTAATTCCCTACTTTACCATCCCACTATATCAAGCCACCGCAATCTTCTGTTTGACTGGTCTCCTCTTTTATTTTCAGGGCATGAATGCAGAAATTTTTCTAAAATATTTTTTGTTTTATTTTTGCTTTTTTTTTTTTGCCTGCCCCCCCCCCCACCAGTTTATAAATGGTCCCTGATCATGTTTACTGGCTTGCTGATTTAGAGTATCCAGCACAGATCAGGTAATTAAGTTTCTGCTGAATAAATAAATGAATGACCATGGTGTTAGCACCTATGAGCTGCAGAGTATGTGACTCATAGTAAACTCGTAAGGGTCACTATAAACACTGGAGCCCGAACAGAGCTGATAATAAAAGAAGCCAAAGGGTCTCCAAAAGTTAAGCATAGAGATGCATATGCTATGGACTGAATTGTGTCTCACTGAAATTCGTACATTGAAGCCCTAAGCTCCAACGTGACAGTATTCGGAGATGGGGAGATAATTAGGTTTGAATGAGGTCATACGGGTGGGGCCCTCAAAATGGTATTGGTGTCCTTATAAGAAGAGATATAGAGAGCTTGTTCTCTCCCCCTCTCTCTCTTCCCCTGCCGTGTGAGGACACAGGAAGAAGGTGGCTGTCTGCAAGCCAAGAAGAGGCCTCTCACTATGCTGGCATCCTGATCTTACATTTCTCAGCCTCCAGAACTGTAATCAATAAATCTCTCTGTTGTTTAAGCAGTCAGTATAAGGTATTTTGTTATGGCAGCCCAAGCTAAGACATTTTATGATCAATAATTCCACTCATAGATATATACTCAAGAGAAATAAAAACATATATCCACACAAAAACCTGTACACCAATGTTCACAGAAGCATTATTCATAATAGACAAGAGGTGGAATCATCCTAAATGTCCAACTGATGAATGGTGAAACAAAGTCTGGTATAGCAACACAATGGAATATTATTTGGATGCCACAACGTGGATGAACATGCCACAACATGGATGAACATGCCACAACATGGATGAACATGCCACAACATGGATCAACCTCGAACACAATACGCTAAGTGAAAGAAGCCAGTCACAAAAGGTCATGTATTATACGATTCTATTTATGTGGCATGTCCAGAATAGGCAGGTCCATAGAGACAGAAAGCAGATTAGTGGTTGTCCAGAGTTGGGAAGATTGGGGGCAGGGGTTGGGGAATGGGTGATAATGGATAGAGAGCTTCTTCTGGCGGTGTCGAAAATATCCTAGAAGTAGATTGTGGTGATGGTTGCACAAGTCTGTGAATATACTAAAAACCACTGAACCATTTCAAATGGTTAAATTTTATAGTATATGAGATATATCTCAATAAAAGTGTTAAAAAGAAGAAAAAAAGGAAGAAGAAGGAAGAAGAGGGGGAGGGGGTGAAGAAGAAGTTATACGTTACACGTGTAAAGTATAACTATAGCCTCACCTTTAAAACTATAAATACTCATTTTCACTGAATCTAAGTTGTCATCAATAGGAGAAGATGGACCACTATTTTATGTGTCCCCAAGAAGGAAAAAATGTGTCAATTATTGCCTTAAGAAACCATCAATTATAAAGACATTTCTTGATTTTAAAGATGTTATTAAACTATGGGAGAAAACTGTACCATATTAATGAAATATGTAGCTTTCTTCGGTTCTAGGCATCAGCTCCAAAAGCCTTCCAAACAGGAATTACTTCCTGAGAGGGAATTCAGTCACCATGAACTCACTCATGAGAAAAAAAGAACCAACATTTATCAAATGAGTGCTATAGGCTGAACGCTGGCTTTGGAGGTGACTTTGAACACATCATTCATCTAATCCTCAACAGCTACACTTCAAGATAAACATTATGCTCCCATTTTACAGACAAGAAAATGGGCTGCAGAAAGTTTGCATTGCTAGTACCTAGAAAAGCCAGGACTTTAAGCCCTGTCTCTAAGCCTCCACTCTGCCACAACATCATAAATGAAAAGTTCAATGTGAAAATCTTGACAGCAGAGGCCTCCATTATGTTGTGGAAGCTGTTTTGATAAACCCTACTTTCTCAGTATTGGCTACAGAGGTGTAGATGCCAGATCAAACTCCATCATCTCATCCCCCCACCTTTTCCTTGATCGTCTCTTCCCAACAACTGGTACATATTAAAGAAAGAGGAATTATGATCCATTTATCCAATTACGGAGCGTGTTTCTGGCTTCCTACATTTAATATGTGGGTTTGTTTTGAAGTCCCCAGAAACTGTAAGAATGAAAACACAGAGATACTTAAAGATGACACAGACAGACCAAAGTGGAAAATGAAAAACAAAGGGAGAAAAAAGTGGTATGAAGTGCAGGTGCACCTCAATTTATGCTGCAGATGTTTTGCTAAAAATTATGTGTAGGTCAAATTGACTTATCAACTAAATCCTATTGTAAATTCAACAAGAACACTGTGATGGAACCTTGGGATGGAAATTTTTATAATGAGAAAAATCCTTTTGTGCTGAGAATAGTCAACTCCTAATCTCCATTCTGAATTCAATTTGGTTTTTTTTTTGTCTTTTCAAGTGGGGCCCACCTCTACATAAACATCCCATAACTCCCTTGGGTCCTCAGTGGACAGGAATATCATGAGACCAAAAGATTTTTAAAAGACTTTAAAAGTGTACCTGTCTACCCTATTTATAATAGAAATTTCCATTATGTTTTAATGGAAGGGCTGCAGGGATGCTTTCCAGAAAAGGATGAGGAAGTGTAAGCCCTGGAATGGAATTCTAGGACCACCACTGGCAGTGATGGGATGGAGAAGCTTGGAGGATAAGACTGTCTCCATCAGGTCCCCCCAAAAGCTGTGAGCCCTTCTCTTTTGACAGCTGAGGGGGTGGTGGCCAAAGATGAAGGCGTGTAGCCCGCTGTTCCCAGCTGGCACCAACGGCTGCCCTACACATACGAAGCCGGCTCCCTGGTCTTCTTCTACAGTCAAAGGTTGCCGAATAGCCAACCACATGGTTTTTTAAAATCTGAAGTATTACATTAAAAAAAAAAAAACCCAACAACTGTATTTCCAGAATCACTCGAATAAAAGGAAGATCTGAAAGACTTGCTCCATGTTCCTACCGGGCAATAATTCACTACAGTTGAGTGGGTGTCCCCTGTAGACAGGTGACACCAGTCCCCACCACTTCTTATTGTATTACGTCCAGCCTGACTCCTATGGGCATTTTCTCCTTAACCCGGGAAGAAGGAAGAAGGCCCTTCAGAGCTAAGCCCCACCCTGTGGTTCAACCACATCAACGAGACAGAGGCAATTAGCTTTGCCCAATCCCACCGACAGCCCACAAATACCCATGATCTCAAGAAGGTCCTTGCTCTCCTGTGGGTCAGATTCCAATGCTTATGAGACCTTTTCCTTTCTTCTTAAATGCGTTTTTGCTTTTTAGACCCATCCCCAAGTCTTCCACATCCTCTGCTCTTGTAGCGCCTGTCGGAGTCTCTTCATCTAGTGACCATCATTCCTCTACATCGCTGCTGTCGCCAGAATTAGCAGTGGAGTCATGGCCCTGGAGCCTTTGCTTCACAGATATGCTTCATAAATTAATTTTACCCTTTTAGAGCACAGGGCCTAGGGAGGAGCACTGATTTTTTTTTCTGCTTTCCATCAGCATAATATAATCTTAAAATCATTCTTCTAAGAAGAACCCTAATACATTCATTTCTTCAAAGCACTATTACCAGTGAACTTTTTTCAACAGCACTAGTATCAGTGAGCTTTTTTTTTTTTTTTTACCAGCCCTATTACTAGAAACTTAACACACAAAGGACACAGGTACTCAGGCTCACTGTGCCCAAACTGAGGGGTGGTGGATAGATGTGTAAATCCTATACCCTGGCAGACCTGGCGTCTTGGGTGCCAAGAGACATGCTGCCCAGGCCTTGTAAGCGTTGGCACTGACTGAAGCCGCCTAGGACAGGGGGCAGATCAACATTTTAAGGGCTCTGACCTGCTACAAGTTTTCTCAGCAACCTCAAGTCTTAATCCAAGTGGGAACTGCCAAGACCCAGTGATGCGTTTCTTGTCACTGGAGTTATGGCCACTGCTGCAAACACCGATGAGCATGAACGCTCTGCCCAGCACTGTTCTCAGCACACTGGCTGCATTATTTCATCATCCTCAAGACTACCCCAGTATCATCAGCACCTTTCTACAAGTGGAGAACCTGAAACTTAGAGTCCAAATGATAATAATAATATCTAAAAGGAGGATTTCCCTGTCAGTCCAGTGGTTAAGAATCCACACTTCCAAAGCAGGAGGCGTGAGTTCAATCCCTGGTCAGGGAACTAAGATCCCACGTGCTGCATGGTGCAGACAAAAATAAATAAATTAAAAAAAAAATTTTTTTTAAATAATAACAACAACTAAAATTCCTTGAGAGCCCTGTTCTAATCCTCTAAACAGGAAAGGCACTGTTCTAAGTGCCTCCATATGTTGATTCAATTAATCCTCATACAAAACTTATTTGTGGGCTTCCCTGGTGGCGCAGTGGTTGAGAGTCCGCCTGCCGATGCAGGGGACACGGGTTCGTGCCCCGGTCCAGGAAGATCCCACATGCCGCGGAGCGGCTGGGCCCGTGAGCCATGGCCGCTGAGCCTGCGCGTCCGGAGCCTGTGCTCCGCAACGGGAGAGGCCACAACAGTGAGAGGCCCGCGTACCGCAAAAAAAAAAAAAAAAAAACACAAACCTTATTTGTGTTACGATTTATGTTATTATCTTTCTATTACAGGGGAGGAAAGTGAGGCACAGAGAGGAGGCTAAGACCAAGTTCGTCAAGCCAGTGAGTGGTGAGGAAGGACGTGAGCTCAGGCGGTTGGCCGCCAAAGCTGTGCTTTAACCTCTAGTCTTTCTTGTCAAGGTCATTCCACTGGGCAGGGCTAGAGGAAAGAGTCGACCCCACACGGTCAGAGTCTAGAGCCACAGCAGCAGCCATGTGCTCCGAGGCCTCTCAGGGTCACTGCAGGGTCAGGTCTCCTCTGGAGTGTCTCAGAAGACTGACCAACAGGCTCTGGGATGGGTGTTCTACCTCCTCAGAGCTGAAGGGTGTTTCCTGGTCTTATTTATTTCTGAAATCTCAGGAGATTACAAACTCCTAGCAGAGGAGATAAGCCACATAAAAGAATTCTGCATCGTTGTGGTGCATGTTTACATGGGCCACTCTAATATTAGGGGGACCTTCTCCAGGCGTCTTCTCTAAATACAAGAAGCAGAGTTGTGTTAAGTATCCTTCCCAGTGGGTTTGAGAAACTCTATCTAGTATTGAAATATAAAAATCCCCAAGCTCTTGGGTCTAATCCTCCTTACCCTTTTTAGCCACATATTCCAGTTGCTGCAAAAAAGTGTGCCTGAAGACGTGTAAGACGACCACATTCATGAGGCCACCTGTTTTCCCTTTTCAAAGAAACTAGAGACTCTGGGCTCTGAGAAGTCTCTAGCGGTCAGTGACCCGGCCACCTGCGTCTGGGTTCTACAAACACTGGCCCTGGGGAGTACACAATCAAATCATCAATCGCTCACCCCCACTGGCCTTAATAGACAGTGGAGAGGTGGAAAGTTTATAAATCAGGATGAGTCATTTGGTTTACTGAGGGAAAAGATAAATAAACCACCACTCCAATTAATTTTAACCTGAAAGAAGGAAGTGCTTGTGAACAGTGCCTCAGCCAACTCCGGAGGGGCCGAACAACCTTAATTATTCACAGTGCAAATTGCTTTTACTGCTTGCTGGATAATTCCTTAATGCCACCCATCCTGCTTCCTCTTCCCTTCTCTCATCTCCCCTCCATCCTGCTTCTCCTTCCCTGCTCTTTATTCCTAAAGAACCAAAAAGAAAGTTCTGGAAATGGTCTTCCAATCACTCAATCGTTTTCTTTAAAAATTGTTAATGGATCTTTTACTTTTTTTTTTTTTTTTTTTTTTGGCCGCACCATGCATCACGCGGGATCCCAGTTCCCCGACCAGGGAATGAACCTGGGTCCTGGCTGTGAAAGCTCTGAGTCCCAAGCACTGACTGCCAGGGGATTTCCATGAATCTTTTACTTTTAATGAAGCTCCCCAAACCCTAATTAGCTTAACCCGAGATCCCAGGACTCCCGTAGGCCTACATAATCCACAGATGGTGTCCACAGTCCCCTAGACTGCTGGAAATTGAGTGCAAAACTGTGGGGTCAAGGTGTACCCTGACTCTCCGCCCACCCACAGGTCTACAATTTTCATAAAAATTTTAAGGAGGTCTATGTCCTCCACCATCTTCCAAAAAAAGAGCATTAAGCGTTAAAGAACTACTCCATACCTACCTTAACCACTGCATCCCGAGGACATTTAGGATGCAGAGTGGCAGAGTCTAGACTTTGGAGCCAGGCAGACTCAAATCCCAGCTCTGTCACTTACAGGCTGTATGAATTTAGACCAGCGTCCTAACTTCCCTGAGCCTCCATCTCCTTAGCTGTAAAATGATGGTCATAATAACATCCTCATTCCAGGATTATTAACTGATTAAACAAAATAATACATGAAAGCACATAGCATTCATCTGCAGAAGAAGCAAAATGAAAATCCTCTCTACAGGAGAAAAGAAGGTGAATCTAGGCTCATTAGCAGCGAACTTGCTGTCCTGTCTTTGGGAGGTGCATCTCAGGCTTTGTTACAGATAAAGGTCACTACTCTACAAAGACAGTCAGGCTGGGACGGTCCCTAGGAAATCCATAAGATCAGATAGTAGGAGCCCTCTTTTCTGAGCATCATATTAGATTATAATCATTTTTATGGATCTCATAGTGAAATGCCCAATCTGAATTAAAATAAACCTCCAACCTTCCGCTTCCCCACCCACTCGAACCTACTGCCCCCTCCCACCCAACATAATATGATAAGCGAGGTCTGAATATTTCAGTCACGTAAAATGTGAAGTTGCATCACTATAAAGGTACTAAAGTGACCTGAGGGAGCCTGCATAGGCAGCCACCAGGGGTCCTGCTGCAAGATCACATCTTCTCCACCCCAAAGACAGCCTGGTTCTACCTGAGCCAGCTGGCTCTCTGGGGTGAAGGCCAACGGAATGATTCTAGATCCTTTGGCTGCTGGGGCTTCCAGAACAGCAGCAATAATTCCAGAAACATCCTGATTAGCTGGCTCCTGTTTTATTGGCCAGACTCCAGGGAAATAGGGCCAGGAAAACACTGGGGACAAGGGGACCCCATTTCTGCATTTCTGCTTCCCAAGGCAAAGTTGCCCTGACCCCCAGAAAAAAGAAAAAAAAAAAAACCTTTAGTGTAATTAGCTGAGACCAGGTCAGGGATTGGAGCTGATTGCCATTCTCTAGATACCTGATTTTACGTTATGGATTGGATCTGGTGTGTGCTACTGCAGAGTTGAACTGCATTTAAATACTTATGACATTTCTCTTTGGCTATGAAGAACTATAATTTGGAAGCTATTTATAGTGGTCATAGTTTTTCTCATCAGACCACGTTGTGAGAGACTATTGTCGGTTTTTTGGGTGATACTGACCCAGCCACTTGCTCGCCTTGGCACTGCTCAGGTGATTCCTGCCCACCTGTACTGTCATCTTTAAAGTCCTACTTACCAGCCTTACTCTCCACTTAAAGAAACTGTCTTTAACAAGTTTAAAAGAGAGGGCAGGAGAGTGAGAATGTGCCCAGGATGAATCAAGAATGAGAACCACATGACAGTAGTGATCTCTTAGGATACCTTCCTGATTGGACATGGAGACATGGTGGAAGGAAACCCAGAAGGCAGGAGGGTCAGGCCAAAGGTTCGCAGAGCCACTGCCAGAGTAGATGGCTGCCATGCCTCCTTTCCTTCCTCAGTTCTGGGGGATTGTCCCCTGACCGAGGGTCACTTCCCTAGGCAGCACATTTTCAAGGAGGGTGACCTTAGGCAGAGGTCATGGGCAAAGTGAAGAGGAGCACCTGGGTGATGCTGGCTCACTGGCAGAACCAAACAGCCCAACGAGCCAGAGATTCGGGACAGTAAGTATATGGGAAGTGTCACTACTTGGTATACCCACCTGACATCAGGCAAGTTCCAGAATAGGGTGGGCCTTGAACAAGCCCACTGCCTCTCCCACACGAACCTGGGGCTCACAGAAGGGTCTGGACAGCTTTCCCTGCCACGCTTCTGCTATCGGCCTGCTGCTAAAGCTGGGGCACAGACAAGGGGGAGCTTCCCATGCGCTGGTCTGCCTCGATCTCTGCCTCTGTCTCGAGATCTCCTTTTGCCATATTTGCTATACATCTGGGATGTTACAGTTCCACGGACCTGGACACACCTGGGGTTCAGCTCATCTAATAAGCCCTAGATGTGTCTGCTCCCAAAACAGAGAGTCAGTTATTCCAATCTCTATTCTAACCAACAAGGCATGGCCCAAGGACCATGACTCTTAACCCCAGCTGGGGAGAGGAGCCACATTACTTCTGAAAGTTTCCTAAAAGGCTTTTGATCCCACACTACGGTGACTTTGAAAGTCTGTTCTGAAAACAGAGCTGAGCACACAGATATGCAAATTCTCCTCTCTGCATACAGCTCCCAAGTCCCTGGATCTAGAGGAAGAACACTGGAAAACTCACCTCCTTTGCAGGGTCCTCACACTACAAGAAAGGGCTGTGGGGCAATCCCAGCACCTAGAACCTGAGCCCAGTGCATGATGCCGAAGACCGGGACACCTTGGGAAGACTCAGGACCCAAGCTCAAGCATCAGCCCCCTAGAGCAGCTTTTCCTCACCCACCAAGGTGCTGACCGCTCCCCTTACACCCACCCTGTCCCAGACCCACCTCAGCTGGAGTGCCAATTTAGAGCAACCATCCCTGGAGCTGAAGCTCCCAGGATCCAGGTGGTGGTGGTGCCCCCCACTACTGACGTGGTGTTCTTGGGGAGCTCCTTACCTTCTCTGAACCCCAGCCTCCTCACCTAGAAAGTGAGGATGGTGATGGCGGCGAGGCTTAGACGGGCTGATAAGAAGGAAATGCTTCGACTGCGGACGACCACAGAGTAAGCACTCAATATACTTCTGTTGCTGTTGTTACCACCACTACCATCATTTGTCAGATTCCATTTGAGACTATGAGCCCCTCAGGGGCAGGAAACTTTTTCTATTCTCTTCTGTGGCCCCAGCACCGAGCCTGGTGCATAATAAGGTTCAATAAATGTTTGACGGATGCATGAAAAATGTCAATCCAGTAGGCGGTGCTAGGCTATTGACGCTCAGCTTTACTAGCCATGTTGCCTTACTGAGTCCTCCCCTGCAGTATCCTGAGAGAGGGGAGAATGTCACTGGGCACACCAAGCAGAGAGGATCCGAGCTGGGTGAGGACAGACAGAGGGGAATGGATGTTGCCGCAAAACAGGATGGCATTGAAGTTGACCAACCGGGTGGTCTCGGCATGTACATTTCCTCTCAGGCCTCAGTTTACCCGTGTGTGTGTATAAAGACAGGCTATTAGGAAGATGGGGTATCATTTCAGGAAGAACTAGGTGCGGAGGGGGAGCATGGCCCATCGTTCTCCACCTGCCCCAGGAGACCACCATGACCAGCAAGCTCTCAATAGGCCTGGCTTCTGAAGTCGCAACAGAAGCCAACTGGTATCCCAAGTAATCTTCTGGGGTGCGCTGTTGCCCCCACCCACCTGGGAGCCAGTTTTCCCCTAGCATAGGCCCTCAGAGTATAGCATCCCACTGTGTCTCCTCTCTGAACCCAGGCAGCAAGAGGCTTGTGACACTCCTGCAGTTGGCCACAGGCAGCTCACAGTGCTGGCCTGGGCCGTGGGCCACTGTGTAACCATCACTGGAGAGGCATTTGTGGCCCTCCTCCTGTGACCTCAGGACCAGGACCCGGCAGGCAGCCAAGGAGCCACGGTGGCCACATGCCCACGTAGAGGAGGGGAACAACCTCCTCTGAAACCGAAACTGCTGAGGTCCCGTCCACAGCTCAGACAGCACTATGGGCTCCTCCCGAAGGATCATTATCTCACCTGGGCCCTGACTAAACAGCTCCGTGATGCTGCCGTTCAGACCCCAGATTCTAGCTCTAGAGGTACCTTCCTACCAACGCCCTGGGACCTCTGTTGCCAAGAGACATGCAACCATCACGCAGGAGGCCCATGTTCTCCCAAGAATCTAGGGGAGGAAGGAGGGCTCTGAACAGCTGGAACAGGCATGCTCTACCAGCCCTTTGTGCTTTTAGACGTGGTATTTAATCTCTTTTGAAATGCTAAATAATACTGAAGGAGCGCATGCTCTTTTTACAATTTTTCGGGAAGGGTCACAGACTAATAAGAGGTTGAGAACATCGCCTAGAAGGTTCATGCCCCCGCTGTGTGTACATATCGCTGTTCTATTTATAACTGATATTAGTGGCCTCACTCCTAACATGGAAACAACAACAGAGCCCAGAACTAACAGATGTATCCATTCCTTTAGTCTCTCCACTTGTTCTCTCAGATCTCGAATATTCTGGATTTTCAGCTAAAAGGTTAACATCAGCGGAAAGGAGCTGAGGAAATGCACAGTCCAGAAACAAAGATCCCTGTCCCTCTTTTGTCTTCACCCAGGAGACAGCCTATTGGACCCATTCTGCCTGGAGATCCAAGCCTCCCACTCCCTCCCAAGCATGAGATGGCAACAGAAGGTCCCCCGCAGCCACAAACGTTTGTCAGGGTGATTTGGTGAGGGTCAGCACTGAAAGCAATTTCTTACTCAGAAAATCATTTATCATGGACAGTCTGTCGAAAACAATCTCATTTCAAACCCTTCCCAGGGAGAAAAGAACTGACAACTAGCACTAAGTAACTTACAACATGGCTACTGGGAGTCATTTATCTTTCCCTCGCTCAGCCCAGGATGCTTTCAGGAGAGAAGAGGAATGAATCATATCGGCTTGGAGGAAATCTGCTCACCCCATAAGGAGGGGCTTCAGATAAAAGCAGGGGGAGGGGGGATACTGGGACGGCCACACACTCCTGGGGGCATAACTGGAGATTCTTATGGTCTCCATTTTACAAAGAGCCAACGTCCAGAAAACAATTTTAGTATTCTAAGAGAGAGATGCACCTCCCTCATTGCAAAATATGTTATTTTTGTACTTTTAGTTTATCTTAAAAGCTAGAATTCGCCTTCTTCGGGAGTAATTAAGGAAAAGCTTATTGCTTTTTATATAATCCAGTTTCCCCTTTCCCTGGGGCAGTATTTCCTTTGCCAGACCATAGCATGGAGTCTGTGACGTATTAGATAATTATTCTGTGCATGCCGTTAACACTGACGTCAACACCCTGGAAACAGACAGAATATCAAGCAATTTAAAGTCCGTGGAGAAAAGCCGAAGGTGGAAAATTTTCCCCGTTAAGTTCTTGGCATTTTTTTGGTAATTAGCTGCAATAGGAAAAGCGATCAATCACTTTCTCTGCTGAGCATCTGACTAAACCCAGGTTCTGGTTCTGAGGTTCACCGGGCCCCCGAAGATGCCTGCGGACTTCAGAGTCCCATCATTCTAAAGCTTTGGCCAGTCAGGGACTTGGAGAGTACTGCCGAACGCGAATTATGACGCGATGCTAACTTCCTAGGAACCAAATTAAAACAAAACCACCTTTATAGATGGGGAGCTCCCACCAGTTCTCAGAAAGAATTACATTATATGTATACTTATACTTTGGGATTATAACCGCTTTCGCTCTGAAATAAATCACTAGGGTTGGTACCTGTGATATTTTAGGATCAAATTGTCCCCAAACTGCTTTCACTTGTTATCATTATCAGAGGATCTAGAATCCTGACTTTGAATGAAAGAAATAATATGCAATTTTGCCCAAGACAAATGTAGGGATTAAAGTTAAAGATGTGGATTCGAATCCCCCTTGTGCCACATCCTAGCTGCCACTTTAACCTCTCTGTGCCCTGGTTTCCTCACCTGTAATGGGGGTAATACTAGTGTCCACCTTACAGGCTGCTGTGAGGATGAATTAAGGTGACATTTACACTGGGCTGAGCACAATGCCTGCCACAGAGTAAGCATTTCATTAAAAACTTTTTGGAAAATTCTTGGCCAGAGGTGAATTAGGGGCTGGGCCAACCGGTCAGTGTCCTGGGGGTCAATGTATAAGATGCCCGAGAGATCACTGGAAAAGTAACACGATCAAAAAATGGTATTTTCAGCAAGAGTACTGACTACACATGATTAGGAAGAAGCCATGGACAATCCATTTGTGAAGAGCTAAGACTCTGTAAGGACAAATTCAAAGACCAACAGAGGCTCTCTGAGGTGGCTGGCCAGAGCCTCAGAGGTACCTCTGCAGCGGTTTTCTTCCTCCCCCTCCTTCTCTTCCCCAACAGGAAGCTCAGTCTCTTCGCTAAATAAATATTTAATAAAGATGTAAAGAATATCAATTAGAAGGCATGCCATATTATTAGTCTGTCCAGGTGTCTCCTTGGTCTACCATGCTCTGAGCTATTTGGGCATTGGGCCTAAACACTCTTCTTGCTTTTCTCATTCTCTCCCATTATTTAACCACCACCAGTGATCAGAAATTCCAGCTCAAGCCACCTGTAGTCACGAGGCACCTCCCTCCATCAGGGCCAAACCCCAAGGGAGGAGTGGCCCTCAGCACTTGCCAGGTGAGGACCTACAGCACGTGAGACCAAGAAAGAAAAAAAATCCACCATGAAAACTGTATCGCTGGGACTTATCAGTGGGTGTTATTTAGAAGATGTAGCTGAAATTTTTATGTAGGGATGCAGGTTTACATGATGAGTAATATACAGTTGCTGACTTTTCCAAAGTTAAGGAAGCAGCTTGTGGGCCGCAGCTTTTTCATTTTGTTAGAATGATAAGCAGGCCGTGTTCTGATCAATAACCACTCCAAGTCCATCCTGAACCATGGACGCTGTGGAAAGTTAACAAAGATGGGTCACCAACCTGAGGAATCTTAAGATCAAGAGGTGGGTAGTTTATCTTCCTGATTTTGTCATACAGATTCATCCCTCTCACCCCCATCAACAGGTATACACATAGAGAATAAATACATGAAAATTTCAGTATTAATTTAATCAAGCATGATTTGGCAGGAAACCCACTGCAAAGAAAACACTCGGTAAAGTTCAATACCAAAAATAGTAAGAATTTAAAAGCAGATTATTTAAAATCCATCTCTTTCCCTCTACTGGTATTCATTGTTGAGAAGGAAGATAATTTATTCAGCCTACTATCTTCTAGTCATGTGCTAGGAAGTTATTCATATCTTCACCTTATTGTTAAGGTAGGTAGTATCATGGCCACTGTACAGGTGAAATGACTGAGACTCACAGAGATTATAACTTGCCCAAGGTTACACTCCTAGAAAGAGGCAGACCTGCTCTTCCCACATTGCCCTGCTGGCCCACTCCTAAAACTGTCCTGGTAGATGGAGCAAAGCCCCTCACATGAACCAGGGGGAAATCAAATGCTGGGCGTAAGCTGCTTTTACTCCAGAAATCAAAGACAAAGAATAGTGGCTATAAGCAAACAAAAACAAAACAAAAAATAGGAAAAAAAACCAAGCATTGACAAGGATGTAGACAAATTGCAATCCTCACACGTTGTTGGTGGGAATGTGAAATGGTACAGCTACTGTGGAAAACAGCTTAGTGATTCCTCAGAAATTTCAAATTGTTAGATGACCCAGCAACTCTCCTCCTAGGCATATAAGAATTGAAAATAGGAATTCAAACAAATACTGGTACACAAATGTTCATAGCAGCATTAGTCACAATAGCTAAAAGGTGAAAACAACCCAAATGCCCATCAACAGATATATGGATAAACAAAATGTGTTACATCCACACAACGGAATATTATTCAGCCATAAAAAGGAATGGAGTACTGACACATTATGCTTGATGAACATGTTTAAGATACATAAATTCTTGAATAGATCCTTTCCTACTTACGCTGATCTCTTTCCACTGAACAAATTTGCATTGGCATGAGAAGTAGTGAGGTTAGTGGTTCATTCCTTCTGCCCTGCCTTGGCTTTCTGAAGTGTGTGGTTTTTATGTTGTTGCCTTAAATGCATGAGTATGCATGTAAATATGTGTGTGTGCATACACACAATGAATATTCTTCCCTGTTAAAAGTTACAATGAAATTGATGATGATAATACCTTGCCACCGAGCTCTCTGAAATTTTGTAGTGTTCAGGTCTAACCACTAATCCTCTCAATATTTCTACAGACTGGAACTGAAGCTCTGGTCTTCTATAAGGAAAATACTAGTTATTAAGGTTCACAACCTAGAAGTCACTCCTGACTTCTATTTTCAACTAAACAGCACATTCTTTCCATGATACCCCACAGTATGTGCTCACCACCTCCACTGCCTCACTCCTAGCCCAAGACATCACCCTCTCATCTGGGACTAATGAAACAGCCTCCCAAATACTCTCTTTGCAAGATAAAAACCTTGGGCTTCCCTGGTGGCGCAGTGCTTGAGAGTCCGCCTGCCAATGCAGGGGACACGGGTTCGTGCCCTGGTCCGGGAAGATCCCACATGCCGCGGAGCAGCTGGGCCCGTGAGCCATGGCCACTGAGCCTGCGCGTCCGGAGCCTGTGCTCCGCAACGGGAGAGGCCACAACAGTGAGAGGCCCGCGTACCGCAAAAAAAAAAAAATCTTGTGCTTTACACTCTATTCTCTGCATCACAATCAAAATGACTATTTTTGCTAACAGCTTTATTGAGTTATAATTCATATACCACACAATTCACCCATTTAAAGTGTACAATTCAATGGTTTTTAGTATATTCACAGAGTTGTGCAACCAGCACCACAATCAATTTTAGAACATTTTCATCACCTCAAAAAAGAAACCCTAGGGACTTCCCCACTGGCACAGGGGTTAAGAATCCGCCTGCCAATGCAAGGGACACGGGTTCCATCCCTGGTCCGGGAAGATCCCACACGCCACGGAGCAACTAAGCCCGTGCACCACAACTACTGAGCCTGTGGTCTAGAGCCCATGCTCCACAACAAGAGAAGCCACTGCAATGAGAAGCCCACGCACCGCAACGAAGAGTAACCCCCACTCAACACAACTACAGAAAGCCCGCACGCAGAAGACCCAACACAATCAAAACTAAAATAAACAAAAATTTTAAAATAAACATTAAAAAGTAAATAAAACAGCTGAAATTTATTAAAAAAGAAATCCTGCATCCTTTAGCTATCAATTCCCAATCTTCCCACTCTGCAAGGCCTACAGCAAACATTAACCTATCCTCTGTCTCTATATATTTGCCTATTCTGGACTTCCATATAAATGAAGTCATATAATATGTGGTCTTTTGTGACTGGCTTCTTTACTTAGCACAGTGTTTTCAAGGTTCATCCATGTTGTGGCATGTATCAGTACTTCATTCCTTTTTATGGCCAAATAATATTCCATTGCATGGATAGACCACATTATGTTAATCCAATTGTCCACTGATGGACATTGAAGCTGTTCCCACATTTTGGCTATTATGAATAATGCTGCTATGAACATTCAGGTACAAGTTTTACACAAGCATATATTTTCATTTCTTTTGGGTATTTACCTAGGAGTGGAATAGCCACGTCTTATGGCAACTCCATGTTTAACTTTTTGCAAAACTGACAGACTGCCTTCCAAAGCTACTGCATCATTTTACATTCCCATCAGCAATTTACAAAGGTTGCAGTTTGTCCACGTCTTTGCCCTTGCCAACACTTGTTATGAGCTATCTTTTTTATTACAGCCATATTAGTATGTGTGAAGTGGTACTTCATTGTGGTTTTGATTTGCAATTCCCTGACGACAAATGTGTTAATGAATATCTATCCTTTGCTCATTTTTCATTGGGTTGTATTTTATTACTGAGTTGTAAGAGTTCATTATGTGTTCTAGATACAAGTCTCATCAGATGTACGATATGCAAATGTATTCTCCCATTCTATGTGTTGTCTTTTCACTTCTTGGTAGTGTCTTTTGAAACCCAAAGTTTTAAATTTTGATCAGGTTCAATTTATATTTTTCTTTTGTTGCTTATGCTTTTGGTATCATACCTAAGAATTAATTGCCAAATCTATTGCCACAAATGTTGATCCCCATGTTTTCTCCTAAAGGTTTAATAGTTTCTGCTCTTACATTAGGTCTTTGATCCCTTTTGAGTTAATATTGTATACGATGTAAGGTTAGGGTCAAACAAACTTCATTCTTTTACAAATGGCTATCCAGTTGTCCCAGCACCTTTTAAAAAAAATACTACTCTTTCCCCATTGAGTGATTTTGACAACCTTAAAAAAAAAAATCAATCAACTATAGATGTATGGGTTTATTTCTGAACTCTCAATTCTATTCTGTTAATCTATATGTCCAGAATGGCTTCTTAAAAGCAGAAATCACATGATTCATCTCTCAGTAAAACAGCTCAGCCCCCATCACAAATCACTCTCTATTGCAAAGGTTCTTACCCAGGGGCCACAGATTCCCAAGAAGTTCCTGGATAATATTTAGGAAGTCCATGAACTTGGATGAGAAAACTTACATCTTTACTTTTATGAACCTCTAACTCAAATTTGCCATTTCCATATACATATATATATATATATATATATATATATATATATATATATATATATATATAAATAAAAGTGAATGACAAACTAGGAGAGTATTAATGCTACTTCTAACTTTGTTATCAATAAAACAACCCAGATAGTTACATATACGATTATAACAGAGGCAGATATCTCAAAACGTCATTTACATTAATCCTACTTTGAAATTATAGGGGTGTATTAGAACTGTTGCTCTTGGTCTTGATAATGCACTAATCAAGAAGCACACATACTCAATAATGAATTTGTTTCTTATATTCTGATAACTGTATTTCAATATAACGGGTTTTCTTGTAATCCAATGTTTTTGTATTATGCATTTATAAATATTCTGAAAGGTGGGGTCATAGTCCTCACAAGACCACCAAAGGAGTCCTCAGCACAAAAAAAGCTAAGAAACCTTGATTTTCCCATTACCAGTTTTATTTTTTCCCAGCAATGATCATCAACTTATTTATTTGTTGACGTGTTTATTGCCCGTTTCCCTCTGACACTACAATCGGTAAGTGCCCAGGGCTTAATGTAGTGCCTGGCACATAATACCCATTCAATAAATATTTATTGAGTTAATTACTGAATCATCAGTCATTTTCTAAGCAAGAGTGAAATCATCACTTAATGAAAATAAAAATTACTGATACCAAGTTAGTGATGTATAATTCATACTGAAAATAATTTCACATTTATACTATCATCATCAGATTTAACAAGTGCCAGTATGTCCTGTGTCCTGTAGTAAGTGCTTTATGTGCAGTATCTCATTTCCTGTCCTCAGAACTAAGGGGCAGGAATGATTATGATCCATATTTAGAGCTGTGGAAACAAAGGCTCAGAGAGGTTAATTTTTTCCCAAGGTCACACAGCTAGTAAGTGACAGAGTCAGGATTTGTAACCAGGTCTACCTGCCTCCAGAGTATCAGGTTTTTTTTTACTACAACAAAACACTTCTAGGGGGAAAAAAATGGGGATTTCAGAGAAAGGGAGGAGGATTTTTCTTATTGTCCAGTTGAGAAAGCTGAAATCCTGTGAAGTTAAGAAATATGCCCTAGGATGTAGAGTTCAGCAGACATTTCCAGTAGAATGTTCTTTCCACTGTCCTGTTTACGAGCCACAGCAGAAAAACCCCTTAGCAAAACTACTGGACTGCCTCACATGAGAGGATGAATATTTGAAAAGGTTTATTTTGCAAGCACAATTAATACTAATAGGCATTAACTGAAGTCTGTTCTTTGCTTTCCTGGGGTCCAGCTTGTTTCTCTAAATATTAGGGCTCGGCCTCATTCGGGACATTAAGCACTTCATTAAGCTGAAATCCAAGTTAATTTGATTGCACAATTACAAACTGTCCCTGGCTGGAGATTGTCTCATTTGTCAGGTGGCAAGCAGGCAGCATGGCCTGATGATACACTGGATCTGCATTTTATCCCCAGCTTGAGGTCTCAGTGTTTTCTGGTTTCGACCTCATCCAGCCTTACAGTAGGGAAGTTAAACTGAAGCAAGGAGACAGATGTTCTCCTTACCAAAGCTGCCAAGGGCACCTGGAGACCCATCCATTGGGTCTGCAAAGGAACAGGGCACAGGAAGACTCCTGGTCACTTTGAGATGGCAGCAAATGGGGTGAAAACAGAGGCCCACTGCGCCCCGGGCAGCTCGGTCACATGGGGAGCATGCATCCAGCGGCCCCCTTCCTGGACCCTGTGCCCAGTTTCATTTTACCAGCTGCAGGCTCACCTGACAAGTTATTCAGCTTGGGTGTGCACGGGGACCGAGGGGACAGATAATCACATTCAATGGTGATTTTCCTGACATTAACAGACCCGGGAAACACCACATTTTCTAAAGTAGTATTTCCCTCTCCTCTACTATTCATGCGTGTGATCGAAAGACACCCCCCCAGTCTTCTCCAAGAGAGACCCCTCCCTCCAGCCAGCCCAGTCCCCCCATTGACTCTGCTGTAAAGATGTTAGCCTTGCCCAAGAGAAGTCTGCCCTTGGCCCTCAGCTGCTGGGAGGCATTCTCTCAGTCCTTGGGATGTCATGTCTGAACAAAGTCTTTGCCTGGGGGTCTTGGGTCAGTCAGGTAGTAACAATGAGATTGGGAGCAGGGGGAGGGTGGTAAACCACACAAGAAAGTCCAACAGTGTGATATACATGGAGGCTTTGGGTCACGTGGAATCTGTCAAGCTCCAAAGTGGCTGAATAGTAAGGTCAGCCACGTGAGCCGTCACCCAGGTTTACGTGATTGAGTCCCAGTAAAGCTCTGAGGTTCAGTGAGCTTCCCAGGTTTGCAGAATTCCTCATACTGTTAGGCATCAATGCTGGAAAAGTGCCACTGTCATGACTGCAAAGGGAGAGGACAGTGTGGAAGCTCTGTGCTTGGTATTTCCCTGTGTCTGCCCTGTGAGTCTCTTCCCTTGGCTGATTTCTTTTTTTTCACTTTTTTTTTTTAACATCTTTACTGGAGTATAATTGCTTTACAGCGTTGTGTTGGTTTCTGCTGTATAACACAGTTAATCAGCTATACGTACACATGTCCCCATATCCCCTCCCTCTTGCGTCTCCCTCTCACCCTCCCTAACCCACTCCTCTAGGTGGACACAAAGCACCGAACTGATCCCCTGTGCTATGCAGCTGCTTCCCACTAGCTTTCTATTTTACGTTTGGTAGTGTATATATGTCCATGCCACTCTCTCACTTTGTCCCAGCTTACCCTTCCCCCTCCCCCTGTCCTCAAGTCCATTCTCTACGTCTGCGTCTTTATTCCTGTCCTGCCCCTAGGTTCTTCAGAACCATTTTTTTTTTTTTTAGATTCCATATACAGAAAGAGAAAAGCAAATACTGTACGCTAATACACATACTTAGCTGATCCTTTCCTTGTAGTAAACTGGCTGTGAGCATAACAGCTTTCAGTGAGTTCTGTGGTCCTTCTAACAAATTATCAAAGCTGGGGGTGGTTTGGGGAGCTCCCTGAACCTGCAGTTGGTGTCAGAAGTGAGTGGTCTTTGTGGACTGCTCACCCTCTCCCCTTCTTCTGTATTATCTAAGTTCCACCCATGCCCGGGGACCCAGACCTAGTCTCCCTTCCTCCCTGAAGATGCCCTAAATTACTGCAGCCCAGAAAGCATGCCCTCTTCTGGACTCAAAGCTTGTGTTTCTCAAACTGCTTTTAAGCAAAACCCACAGGAAGAAATAAATCTTACAGCACAAACCAGTACACACTTATGTTTACACAGTATATAGAGATCTGTATATATTACTGAAAGAAAAGTTTCACATAATCACACTGACCTTCCAGAGCAATATTTTTATCTAAGGTCCAATCTCCTCTTTTTAAAGATGATTGCCGTGGCCCACTGTAATGCTTTTACAAATCAGTAACGAGTTGAGATTTGCAGCTTTAAGACACTCAGGTCCTGCCCACTACCTTGATAATTAATCACGTTGCTGCTTTGCAATACATCTTGGGTTTTTTTGGTCCCCTTAACTTTAACGTGGTCACATCGCGTCTCTTTGAAGACCTGACGTAAAGTTTCAAAACAAACCTCCAAAGGACAATAACAATCATATCTAGTGCTTTTTTGGCCCCTTTCATGCTGGGCAGTATACGAAGAGGTTTTACATGCGTCACCTAATTCTCACCACACACTGCTCCAAGGAAGGCATTAGCATCATCCCTCACCACCATTTTCACCCTATTGCACAAAGCTGGGAGAGGTTAACCAGCTTACCCAAGGACACACAGCACTCAAGTGGTAGAGCAGGATTAAGTCCATGAAGGTCTGATTCCAGAGCCTGCTGCTAACCACTGGACAGCACTGCCTTTCCTTTCCACCCATTCTCATTCCCAGCCAGAGCCCCCCAGCCGACCTCCCCGCCCCTCAGTGGACGGGGTATCGACAACACGATGAATGTACAATCCTGCCCAGTCAGCTCGGGGAGGAGGGGGCTGGCAAAGTCCCCTCTTCACTCAGTGCTCTTTTCAAGCAAGGGCCAGTGACCTTCTGCCTGCACGCAGCCCTCTGAAGCCTGTCTGTCAGGGTTGCCCTCATCCGTCTCCGGGGAATCTCCTTCTTCCAGAACGCCAGTCACCCACGCCTGCTTCTCCCCATCCTGCCTTCCCTGCACCAATTAAACTGTCACAGTCGACCGGCTTGGAGACGGGTGAGGGCAGCAAGAAATCCAAAGGAGGCAGGGAACTGAGGGAAGATGGGGCTTCTCTCAGAAGCCACTCTTCCGTTTTCTGTCACACTGGTCTGAAGACTGGCCGCATGCACCCACTGCGGTCCCCAGCGACTCTCCAGGGGTGCGGAAGAGTCACAGCCTTGGGGAGAGGTGGCAGCCGCGTTCTGCATCTATTTGGGGACCCCAACGATGCCCAGGTCCCAGTGCTCCAGAGCTGGGTCTCGGAAGGGGTGGTTTTGGCTGGAGATTATTTGCCTCCCTGACTCACAGATCAAGGAGGAAAATTTCCCCTAAAAACAGATGCTTACCCACAATGAATAAGAGATGCAGAAAACAAAGAGTACTTAGGCTCTGCCCTATAGACCCATCCCACTTTACATACTGCTTTCTGTGTTGCCTGGTATTAAAGGAAGAGCTGGGGGGGGGGGGGGTCTGGGGCCTCCCTTCCCTGGTCTCATCAGCAGTGCCCCTACATTTTCAAGATTTCAAAAGCAGTGGGGGAAAGGGTATGACAAGAAGAGATACACTACCAAATGTAAAATAGATAGCTAGTAGGAAGCAGCCGCATAGCACAGGGAGATCAGCTCGGTGCTTTGTGACCACCTAGAGGGGTGGGATAGGGAGGGTGGGAGGGAGCGAGACGCAAGAGGGAAGAGATATGGGAACATATGTATAACTGATGCACTTTGTTATAAAGCAGAAACTAACACACCATTGTAAAGCAATTATACTCCAATAAAGATGTTAAAAAAAAAAAAGAAGAGATATTCACTGCAGAGAAACTCACACGGAGACGTGTTTTGTATGGCAGAAGGCGGAGGATTCCCAATCAATCTCCGCTTAATCTTTGGCTATGAAGCCTGCCCTCTGTCTGCCACCTGATCTTAATGGCACAAGAAACAGGAATGAGTGAGCAGATGAGCCAAGGATCATCTACAGAGCAGAGACCCTTAGCTTAGGGTTCATGGACCAACTCGAGGGTCCCTGGCAGGCAAAAATTCCTATAGCACTCATCAAATCCCCAAAAAGGTGCTTGACCCACAAAAGAACCACCACCATCGTACACGGTAATCTACACACAGTGCTCTCTATCATTGTACTTGACGTAGCTCCCAACTGTTACTCATTCGTCCTCCTCCTAGCATATGTACACGCATGCATGAGCCACACAGGCACCACGTGCCCCCTCCCTGCCTACCCCCCGGCCTCACCACGTACTTGATAACAGACTGTGCTCGAAGGCACAGCCAGGCTGCATGGCTGCCCAGAGCACATCTCAATTATTATTTTTTTATTATTTTTATTTTTTAAGATGTTGAGGGTAGGAGTTTATTAATTAATTTATTTATTTTTGCTGTGTTGAGTCATCGTTTCTGTGCCAGGGCTTTCTCTACTTGCGGCAAGCGGGGGCCACTCTTCATCGCGATGCGTGGGCCTCTCGCTATCGCGGCCTCTCTTGTTGCGGAGCACAGGCTCCGGACGCGCAGGCTCAGTACTTGTGGCTCACGGGCCTAGTTGCTCTGCGGCATGTGGGATCTTCCCGGACCAGGACTCGAACCCGTGTCCCCTGCATTAGCAGGCAGATTCTCAACCACTGCGCCACCAGGGAAGCCCACATCTCAATTATTCATGCCGCTCTTTACAGACCTTGCCTTATTATTCCTGTTCATGCTATTATGAAGAGGGCGAAATCCTTAATGCACTCCTCGCCCACTTGCTCCCGCTGCTAGAGGAAAAAGCATGTGCCAGGTGGGATCATCCAACAGCCTCACGCTCTTCACCTGTCTCTACATAAGGGCTCTGCAGTTCCCTCCAGGGCATCAAGATCAAGTGTATCTCAAATTGGGTTGTGGGTTCATTTTCTGCACTTTCTGAGGGGGGCTGGGAGGACGAGGTAAAAACACCAGCTCTCAAAGGAAGAAACGAGGACTCTGAATAGGAGATCTGCATGACTAGGAACATGGGTAGAATATCTTTGTTGAGGAGGACAAATGCCTTACTGTAGATTCCAACATCTAATAGGTAGACCCTGGAACCCTACCTATGGTGTCCTCCTGAGAGAATCATGATCAGTGAAAGGCAGTATGAGTATTTTCCATTTGGACATCAGACCGACGAAGCAGCTCTACTAGAATCAGGGTTATCATAATGGAATGGTCATCTCTTTTCCAGCTCTGAAAATATCTGAGCTCTGGGTTCTATATTGAAGCAGAGCTTAATGCTATCCTAAAATGAACTGCCAAGTTTCCATGCAAAAAGTGAAAAGTCAGGAGATAGCGATACAGCTCAGACTTGAGACCATATCTGGGGAGAAAGGTCCAGAGATGCTTTCGGTTTTGTTTTTGAAGGGGCCATAACATAAGAGTTTCATCAGCTGACCCTAACGCTCAGCAAATTGGGAACTTTAAGGGTTATGAAACTACAGCCCGGGTTCATCTATGTTAACCCATGCTTTTATACCCACATATGTTAGAAATTAAACCAAAGTTCATGCAATGTGCCCATTTAGCTGAGCAAGTCAGAACACGGTCTCGAGCAATTATCAACACTGACACGCTTAGTATAATCAACTCTGTTTTGGTCCAGTTAATACACTAGTAGAACAGACAGATTTGGGCCTCTTTTCTTATAAAGAATCTGACAATTTAAGGGGGTTATGTTCACTTCCATTTATGTCCTGGAAAATACACTCTTGTGACTTAGCAACCATGTTTAGAAAAACTCTTGCAGTTCTTAAATAAACAGAGTGTATGTTTATGAGGTCCTAATGACGTTCTTTTCAGGGACGATGTAGAGTTAGTGATACGTGGCTTTGGGGATTTACAGTAAGTTGTGGGTGATTTATTGCTGTGACATACAGCATTTGCCTAGAGAAAGGTGGACATTCACTTATGCAGCGTTGGAAGACGTGTTAAACGGGAAACAAGCTGGGACGTGTAGAGACCAAGGACTCCTCACCATGGAGAGAGAAGGGCCCCTTTTTGGGAGACAGAGGTCCAAGGGTTAAGAGTATTTTCTGGCACTCAGGGAGCAGAGCTAATTCAAGACCAAAAAGAGAGACAGTTTAGAACAGAGACTGAAAACGGCCTACGGAGGTGTTTTGTTTGGCCCACAGAGTACTTTTAAAAGTGGTGGAGTCGTGGGCAATATTTTAAAACTGAAGATTCAACATGAAGGCCCAATTTCTTCTCTTCTCTCTGAAACAGGGGAAGATCTGCCTGTACGAGTCTGCATTTTTGCTTGCGGACAGTCAGCCGGAGCTGGGAAGTCATTTCAGGGAAGGCTCGGGCTCTCAGCGCCTCCTGGTCTCACATACCTGCTTGCCTCATTTCTAACATCTGCCCACCCCTTTCTACTTGAGCTTGCAAACCTCGGTGCAGGAAACGTTCTTTTTTACTGTGGTACTTTCAGTGAACAGACCTCTTACACTGGCAAGACTCATTTTCAGATATGAGAACGGACAAAGCACGTGTGTCTCCCAAACGCAACAGGAAAGCAAGATTATTCGGTTTTCTTTTAAAAACTGACATAACCACGGGTGCCATTTTTGATTAAATGATGGGTTGCTGACGTTAATATTTCCCAAAGCCAAATCATAAGACGTGGTTTGAAATGGAATGTTTAGTTTTATTTTCTCATCTGAAACAATTAGATGACACTGGGAGGGGTGTGGTAAGAGGCGTCTGTCTCTGGGCATGTTTTCTTATCTGTGAAAACTTCCAGACGGTTGAGGCTGACAGGAAGGGAGGAGAAAGAGCCAACTTCTCCATCAGGCACTGCAGACTCAGGGCCGAGGGCCCACCACACTTCTAGCCAACCACAAAAATGGATGAATTCCAATTTCTTTAAAACCAGAAGGAAAAAATAAATATAACAATGAATAGGTCATAATGACTCTCGCCTGGATTATACTCATCTTTAGAGGAACACAGCAGTAAAACGTAACTTTTAATATTCTTTTTGGAGAAAGAGACCCAAGAAGGCAAAAGTACCTAGAGCCCACGAAAATCACTGTGCAGCCCCTCCAGGCAAATGCTGGTCTCCAGGCCGGCAGCTCGGGTTGAGCCGTGGCGGGTGTGCCCATAGCATGACCTCACTTAGCCAGGACTGTCATCCCCCCATGCCCCTGGATGCTCTGCACGTGGCAAATTCATAAACGAGGCCCCTGTAAGGCACATTACACCCTGACCTCAGTTTCAAAAGGACGGAGCAGCTGCCTTTCAGCCAGCCACTTCTGGAAAAGTGTCCAAAGGTTTTCATCGTGTGCAGCTGGAGAAGAGGTATTACCACCACTAGAGACAGTTTGCTTTTCTGATTCCGTTATGCCATTCTGAAAGCACTCTCAGTCCTTAATCTTGGAGGCCAACTTCAAGGCAGGGCTTCGCTGGACTCAGCACATACTGAAAACAAAATCCAAGAGGCCAAAGTGTGCGCCATAGTGAGAGCCCCTCTTATGGGCCTAGAGGTGGGTGGGAGGCTGAGTTTTCTGTCTCCTCAACTCAAAATCTCCCCGGGGCCGAAACACTCTGTAAGATCCAGCTATCTTTCCAGCTTCTGAACCTTCAGCACTTATTGTTAGCAAAGCTCATATTAGAAATTGATGATATATAGCCTAGGGATACCTCACTTGTTACCTTGTTTTGTTACCTCATTTTTCCTATATTTACGGCCGGACTTCCTGAACCTTGTGAAAATATATATAATTTAAACATCTTAATGGGAAAAAAATCTAGCCTTATACACAGTACTTGAAATCCCCTAATACCTAGAAAAATATCTCACACACAGTCAGTACTTAACATACATCTATTACTTTATTGATACCTTTAAGGTACGTGGCTCTCAGCCCCATCTCTGTTATTATGATGAGACTGGTGGCCAATCCTCCCATGCTATGCTTTCCCATCCACTCACAGGTGGGACAGGATTGTCCCCTACGTACACACATGCGTGCACACACAAACATACACATGCCCTTCTCCCAAATTCCGGGAACAGTGACACGTACATCCAAAAAGTCCCAAGGGCATCCTTACTGCAATTGGTTCTATTTTTACAACACAAATAACTCATCACTGACCAGGGTCTCCCCAAAGCTTTAATTTGTCAGGCTGTCAGGAAGAAGGACAAGAGGAATAAAAGCAAAGGCAGAGGTCACGTCTGTGTGCAGCCCATAAACCCCGTGATGAAGCTGTAGCCGTCAACACCACACCTCAGCACAACCATGGCTGTGTTAAGCATGAGTTCTGTCCCTGTGTTTGGATTAAACCATTCTGAGCTCTAACCTTTCCCTCTAGCTGGCTTCCGTACTGATCTCTTGGCAGTTTCTGAGTGCATGTCTGCCTGTGGCTTTGGGTAAAGGACCAGAGCTGGGCAATGAGAAGATCCAGCCCTCTGGCGGTATAAACACATGTTAATTGCAGAAGACATAGATAGCTTACTGGGCCTTAAAGGGAATGCATCTTCTTCATTTGCCCTGAAACAATCATTCTTTTTAAAGAAAAAAAAAAAAAGCCAGAGGGCTGAGAGAGTGTCAGATAATCCAAGGGTTTCCTTTTAAATCCTAGAGAGTGGTGAAAAGAGAAGAAATAATTCATTCTAATTTTGGAGGGTAGAGTAGATATGGATTTATAGAAATAGTTGTCAGATGGTGTTTTCACTGGAGAAACAAATGAGCAGTGGGGCAAAATGTCCTCAAAAGTTATGTGTAATGAATTCCAAACAGCCCAGACCAACGCACTCAGCCTGGTCAACCTTCCACAAGAGAGCTGAACTCTTACTTCCCCTCTGAAATAGTACAGGAAAAAGAAAAATAAAAAGAAAGAAAGAAAAGCAGGACCATAAAATCAGGAAATTCAAAGCCTCTCGCCAATGGCGATGAAATAAACTAATCTCCTACGCACCCACCTGGCTGGGTTTGCTCTTTTCCACCTGGGATTATCTTTGTTCTTTTCCATGCCCCTGAAGTGTCCCCCAAGATAACAGCCTGAAATTCCGGAATTGAGTAAAAGGTCATTATGGGCATTGCTAGTCAATGGATAATATTCACTATCACATCTTTATTCATTTCTTATTTAGTAGAAAGAAACCAAAAGATCAAGTAGAGAAGGGACTGGTCTGGGCAGGAAGAGCTCTGACTTCTGGCTCTAGTTCAGTCCCTGGCTAGTTGAGTGACCTGGAGAAGGTCACTCAGCCCTCACTCGCCAGGAGAGGACGCTGAGGCGCAGGGAACAGTGTTACCAGGCGGGCTCCGAAGCCTCTTCAAGTTCTAGCATTTTATTCTAAAGTCGTCTTTTGCAGTAAGCCTGGAAGGTCTAGCTCCATCTTCCTTCCGGCTCCTAACAGCCCCTGACTTTTGCCTCAGGAAATGCCAAAGACGAGCAGTTCCCTTGATGCCTCCAAGTGCGGTCGCATGCGGTGCCTCTGTGTCTCCCTCAAAGTGAGACGTGAGCAAGGAAGCTGAGACCACTGCACAGCGTGCAAGACGGAAGGAACAAGAGCGCTTACCCCCTTGGCACACCCGTCTTCTCTACCAGGTTTACAGCCCACTGATGAAAGAAGGGCAATTTGCAAAACCAGATGAGGTAGGATGGTTGAGTTCGGGTTGCTCCCATGCCTGAGCATCAAGGGTTGCCATTCAAGGTTAAATTCTGAAAGGGGACAGGACTTCCCATTGGGAGTTATTTACAGCCTCTCTGCCCCGAAGGCGTCTCCTCTTCCCCCCACCCCGCCTGCAGTGGGCTCCCCTCCCCCACCATCTGACATGCCATTCTTTCAACAGCTGCTGGCTCTCCTGCCCTGCTCCCTTCACAGATGTGCAGTGCTGTTCTGAACATCCTGCCCTTGAACTTTCCCTACCCGTAATTTTCCAAACCAAAGCCTGGCAGTAAAAATGTCAGTGAGGGATGGAGAAAATTGGGGGGAGTATTTAAAAAGGAAAGAAAGAATACGGAGACGCTTTGCACACACAGCGATTTGTGTTGACTTCCTCAACAAAGGTGAAATGCCATGAGTTCTCGAAAAGGGGCTAAAAGCAGATCTCTCAGAATACTACAAGAAAGATCAGGTTCCATAAAGGAGCTGGGTCCAGAATAAAATGGTGAGCTTCCTTCTCGATGCCACGGGCTGCCCGGCTGTTCCTGCTGTGGGGCAGGGGGTGTGCTAATGGTGACAGTGAAAGTAGCATTCACAGTCCTTTACAGGTTACAATGCACTATCGTGGAAGTAACCTACACTGTCCTCACAGCTCTGCCAGGTGCCCACTACGAGGTCAACACCTGTGTGCACTGTGGGTAATAACAAGACTGGAGGTGGAGGCTGGATATCTTACATGGTTTCAAAGACCTCCAAAGAAACCTCCTTGGGATCAAATTTTCCTAAAGTCCACGGGTTTGATATGCACACAATGCACTAACTAACTCTGTAAGCACACAATGCAAAAGTATAACACATTAACTATACGCTGCAACTCTCTAAAGAGACAAAAGAAACTAATGGGGAAGGAGAGACTCTCTGGTTGTCTACTTTAGTCTGCCAAATAACTGGCTCAGAGACCTAGGTAAGGATTGGGAGGGCAAAGGGACTTTCCACCGGGAAAGAACGAATCCCTTAAGGCGGAGGGCTCCTTAGGACATGATCAACTTTCCCTGTTCTTTGCTAACTTGACCTTAGTCCATCACAAAATGCTGCCACCCCACTGAGATGAAACGGAAGAGAGTATTTTTAGAGCCACAGTTTAGGGAGAAATGAATCAAGGCCCAGACAGACATGAGGCAGCACATGGCCCACACGCCCCATGTCCCGGTGAGAAGACTCACAGGACCCTCGTGAGCACAGCTGCCTTGCAGACTTGGCCCCGAAGGTGCGAAATGGGGAGACGAAGAACAAACGAGAAAACAAGACAGATGAATTGGCAGGATGAGGCGACGTGACCTCTCTTGAAACATCTCACTGAACCCACGTAGTCGCTTCCACATCTGGAATTTTACTTCCTGACTTGGAAAAGAGGTTCCTTCAAACACATGGATTCAAATCCTGGCTCCACAACTTACTAGCTGCATGGTTTTGGGCAAACGTTGCAGTTTCATCTGTAAAGTGGGAAAGGTCATAGTACCCACCCTTTCAAGTTGCTGGGAGAATTTAATGAGACTGCACATATAATTCATTTTAAAGTGCTTAGTGCTAGACCTTGACACAGCACAGAATCAGTGAATGTTCTTCCCTCTACCACCCGGCCCTCTCTTCCCTTTTCAGGAGAATTTCTAGGCAAAGGGATTAGAGCCTGGCTGTGTGAAGATTTGGGCAGGTAAAATGGTGGGGTAACTAGCCAGTTCTGTTAAAGCTCTTGGTATCGCATTACATCAATGATGCCCATGTTATTTTTAGAGACTATGAAAACAATCTGGTCAATTTCTACTGCAATCTTTTTTTTTTTTTTTTTTTTTTGTGGTACGCGGGCCTCTCACTGCTGTGGCCTCTCCCGTTGCAGAGCACAGGCTCCGGACGCGCAGGCTCAGCGGCCATGGCTCACGGGCCCAGCCGCTCCGCGGCATGTGGGATCCTCCCGGACCGGGGCACGAACCCATGTCCCCTGCATCGGCAGGCGGACTCTCAACCACTGCACCACCAGGGAAGCCCCTACTGCAATCTTAAAGACAGTTTTCTTTAACTATAACCAACCTCAAGCAATTTGACCGTGTGGAAAATATTCAGCATGATCACACTGCAACTGTCTCAAATGAATGAACGAATGAATGAATGGATATAAAATGAATGAATCACTGAGTACAAATGTAAAATCCTAAGGACTGGGGGAAGGCCCCTTTCACAGCGCCAACACCACTGGCAGCCTGGAAGCTGGTCCAAATTTTGGATGCTCTCTAAAATTCGTGCTGCTTTTCCCTTCCCCTTCCTAATGTCCATACCCCCCAAAACAGCACTGCTGATACCAGAAGCCGAGAGCAAAGACCGGTGAAGTCAGCAGGTGCCCCCACTGTGTACCAGCCATTTTGGAGCAGATAAAGCCATTAAGGAAAAATTTAACAATGTATAACCTTTCAGCTTTACTCTGCTCACAGCAGGCAGCGTGCCTTTTAGAGACACAAGCCAGCAATGAAGTCACCAGTGAGCAGGACTTGACCTTCCTTTTCAGTGTGTGCAACATTAAATATTCATAATGCACTGAACTGCAGCATAAGAAGTAGTGGAGTTTAAACATGAATCAAAGGGATAAATAGCTTCACACAGGTGAGTCATCCTTTCCAAGAATACCCCTGGAAAACCTGCAAATACCCAGGGCCCTGAGCCTCTACCTCTTCCAACGTTCTTCCCTTGAGAATTCTAGAAGCAGCAGGAACTGATGCATTACGCAGTCCATGAATCCTGCCCTCACACTGACACCTTTGGGTCTTTTTTCTTTTTTTCTTTATCTGTTAGAGAAGAATTACTGATCCTATGTCAAAGGGAGGAAACAGACAGGGATGGGACCAGCAACGGTGACAGTATCACCCACGGGGCGTCTCGGGGCACTTCTGACTTCATTATACAATTTAAAAAAAATCTTTGCTTCACAGAAGATCAGAATATGTGGAAGTAAAGGGGGGGGGTGTAGGTATCGAGAGACGTCAAAATTAGAAGTTGGAGTGCCTTAAATTGGGCACCTTTAAAAAGAATGAAAGTTAAAGAGAGTAAATCCTAGGAGTGCTCATCACATGGAAAAAAACTCTTTTTTCTTTTAAATTTTGTATCTATGTGAGATGCTGGGTGTTCACTAAACTTATTGGGGTCATCATTTCATGACGTACGTAAGTCAAATCATTATGCTGTACACCTTAACTTATACAGTGCTGTATGTCAATCATATCTCAATAAAACTGGAAGGAAAAAAAGAAGGAAAAAGAACTGGAGTTTTTTGGGATAGTATCTGCCTCGTGTGGCCATTCAATGTCTTTGCGGGGGATGGAACTACTGTGTGTGGTGGGCTTAATGCTTCTCTGTGTCTGCTAAGGAACTGACAGCTGTGTCCATCCAAAGATTGGGTGGAACATCTCCCTCTGCTTGGGTGTTTCTAGAAAGTCTACTGCTGGGATGATGAAGCATAACGTTAACATAGTTTCATGTAATTCTCTTTGGCTTTCCAGTCTAGGAGCTCTGAGCACAATCTGTCTCGGCCAGATAGTAATCAGTTGAGGCTGCACAAGTGATTTCTTCTGTGGTGACCACTCTAAGAAAATCACACCCAAAGAAGGGCCTCCCAAACCCTTGAATGTAAAAGAGCTACTCAGGGATCCATCCTGACTTACCAATGGAAAAGGAAAGAAGTTTGGGAGAAGAAGTCTTTGGAAATGACTTACCTGCCGACTCTTGATGGTGAAATAAGCTTTGAAAGGTTAAGAAAATCATAAACCCACCAATTATGACATTTATCTGAACTGCCTGTCCACTCATACAACCTGCATTGGCCTGCCCTGACAGTGAGTTAACAGAGCCGACCAACAGAGCCTGTTTTCTATATTAACGTGTGTTCCGTGCACTATTTAAAGGGCTAGGTCAGAGAGCCTCACATCTTGAACTTGTGCTGTGGCGCATTCCCCACCATGTTGGTTAAAACTCACCGAGACAAGCCATTTCACGGACCATGTCTGCCCAGTTAGGTTCACACAACGGAAAGCCTATGCACTGTCTTTTAATTTATTTATTTGAAGAGTATAAATACTAACTAAAATTCATCTGAAGAACACTAGGTACACTTTTTCCCAGGGTGACGATTTAGCGTAACTTCCAAGAGACGTTTGAAGCTCTCTTTCCAAGATGCCCAGATGGCCAGCCAAACCACGAGTGTGTAAAACCGGTGAGAGTTTTGAATGAGAGGGAGGGATGAATTTTAAGAATTTACATTCTGCTTTCTTACCCGCTTTTCATTTGCATCTTATATGTGGACAGAACTTCTTATCCTGTTTACTATGCTTGATTATAATTTATCTAATGGGCTCTTTTTTCATTCCTGGGAATGAATCTATGGCCTATCGTGGAGGTAACTTTTAGATTCTACTTTAATTCATCCCCTCACTTACACAGGAAGCATCCTTACTGGCTTTCCCCAGGAAGACAGTAGACCCTTGGTATTGACTATGCTGATGAGTTCCCCCGTAGGACAAACTCCTGGGGTTTGACCTCGGAACCCAATGTAGTAATTCCAATGAAAAGCAGAAAGGGCTACACAAATAAACATAAGACCTTCTTATAAACAAAAACGCTCACTATGCCAAACCACTCAGTTTAGGGACAGAGAAGAAAGACTGAGGTTAGGATCAGGCTGAAATAGTCCCCGGGGAGAGTGAGGACAGTCTTGGTTCTAAGATTCTTAGCATTTTTGCTGGGAAAAGCTGAGCACAGGACTGAAGGGCCATTCTTAGAATAGACTCCTTGCAAGTTTATAAGAGAAACCAGAACCAGAGAGGGTTCCCAGTACTGGCTTTCCCAGGCTCAGCAGAATCATAACTAAATCCAAAGGACACTGAAGTGGTGCAGGGCATCCAGGGAAGAGGGTCTTGCCTTGGGAGATTCTATTCCTTTCCCTCCTTTCACGTGGAGCCGAGAACACCAAGAACTACAGAGCAGAAGACCGCCCCATAGCAGAGACTATAAAAAAGGACACAATTCAAATCCATCTTACAAGAGCACTTTATTTCTGAGAAATACAGAGGTGCAAAAAGGAAGAGACAAGGAAAGAAGGCGCCAAGGCACCTGTCCTTCTGGCCGATCACCACACTCACCTCCACGTTGAGGGTTTGCCCGCTGGGGCTCACAGACTACATGCCGGAAAGTACCTTCTGAGCCCCGGCACAGAAGTTGGCAGGGTACGCACCCCATGACTTGTGAGAGTACTCCTCACCCCTGGGGAGAAAATGGAGAGGTAAGACCAGGAGCTTTAAAAGATCTTTGGTTCAATTAAAATAGGATCGAGAATTATTAAGAGGAGATGTTTAAATGGGGCTTACCTTCAATGACATGCCAATTGGAGTTTTCCAAACTTAAAAAACTCTTCTCTTTCTCGGCCAGGAAGAGTTGATGGAAGAGTGCGTGGAATCTCAACTCCTGGAGGACTTTTCAAGGCCCCTCCACCTGAGATGGGCAAGGGCAGCCCAGCCTTGTGCATGGGGATGGGCTGAAGGGCCGCTGATATTCCAGATGTGGCTGGTTCCCAGCGACAGGTGATGATGTTTTCTTTATTTTCCTTGGCATGATTTTGGCTCAACACCCAAATGCACAAAATCCTTTGGCTGGTGACCAGTAACTCTGAGAAATTCAGAGTTTAGGCATGCATGAAATTACGACAGAAAGAGAACGCTGAGCTCAAAATTCAGGCACACGAGGCTCTGAGCCAACAGGGATACCAGGCAGGTTTCCTCAGATCAAACTCCAGCATCCAGGTGTACCAGGGTGAGAGCTCAGGGAATCAAAACCACTCCTACAGTGGATGAGGTAGGCAAAGAGCTGAAGGCCACCATCCAGGTGTCAGGTGCATGTCCCCACAGAAAGGAGTCAGACCAGCTCAGCTCCCGTTTCCCGAATGCTGTCAACTTCAAGCTTGCGACAGAACATTTGGAACAAATGATGTACCGAGGGGGTGACACGTGCAGGAACCAGGGCAGAACTGGCTGCCACCTAGCAGCTCCGCTCAGTGCCCCCTTCTGCCTCCTTCAAAGCCTTTTCTGTCCATGGCTCAGACAGACCCCACCCCAGGCTCACCCCAGAGCACCAGTTCACTCAGCCGGCGCCCCAGGGGTCTGCACGAGTGTCCACTATAGGAAATCTCAGATGGCCATGGGCCTCCACCTCTGGGAGTCATCACAAACCCCTCCATCCCATCTCCTTACCTTCACAAGTCAAGAAGCACCAGCCAGTGACGCTTCAGCTGAATATTCAGTTGGCAGGCACAAAGGACAGCATCAGGCTTTCTATGCTGACCTCCAATAAGAGTAAAGCTTTGGAAACCCTCACCAGAAAAGGTTCCTATCACCACGGCAAGAATGGCTCAGACCCTCACCGACTGGACACCATGACTCTCTCAGAGGTTGCAAATTCACACCAGAGCCCTTCTGACCTCTTGACACCTTCAGTGCAAATATCGCACCAGGAAACAGCTATTTGAAAATCAGTAATACCCAGGGAAAAGGTGTGATGACCTCAGATTCCTCTCCCGCCCTCCTAGGCCAGCGTAATCAAAGTAAGTCTTCCTCATGAGAGCTTGCTTTCCCATTCAGAAAATCCGCACAGACAGCCCTGCCTTCCTCCAAAAGCCTTCCACACTCAGGAGGCTCTGGCAAAGGTTGGTGTTAAAGGAAATCAACGGATCAATGTAAAGGCTCGTGATGGTTTGAGAAAAGAGGGCAAGACAACGTATTTGAATACTCACTTTGACGAATCTATGAAGTATATTACAAGTGCACCAATGCTGAGAGCAAAGACTAACACCACCTGCAAAAGAAGAGAAAAACACCATCAGTTAAGGGCTGAATGCTGGGAAGTTTACTTATTTATTTTCTGGACACATGCAGCTGCAGCTCGGAACATGGTGTTTTCAGGGGCCTGCTTGGCAGTGTCGCCCCCTTGCTGCGCCCACATACTACCCTGCGCACGGCTCCTCACCTTGCAGTGGACAGCAACCTCACTGCTGGCCAACAGGGCGCAGGGCAGACTTTTGTATCCCTGGGCACTGGGGTTTCATCTGGCCCTGTTACCTCAGGGTCCAGCTTCTCTGCAGCTGAAGTCAACACACTTCAGTGGGAAAAAAGCAGGTAAAAAAATTGCAGGGATACAATTTTTCATATTATATGTAACCTAGGCCCCAAAGGAACTCAGAGACGAGGACATCAATTTTTAACAGCTTTGCTGAGGTACCATTTACATACCATAAATTCACCCATTTTAAGCGTACAGTTCAATCAATGACTTTGAGTAAATTTATCAAGTTGTGCAACCAGCAGTGTCATCTACTTGCAGAACATTTTCATCACCCCGGAAAAATCCCTCCTGCCCATTTAACAGTTATACCTGTTCCTACCACCGACCCTAAACAAACACTAATTTACTAGCTTACTTTCCGTTTCTATACAAGAAATATTAATCAAAAAGCACAAATTTGGTGTCTAAATGTCCATATATGCGCATGTACGTATATTTATATTCATTGCATGAACGTGTGTGTGCGCATGTGGTTGTACTACTTCTCGGGTGTTCTGGAGACAGTTTAGGCGCAGGGAGCCAAATTAGGTCATACGATTGGCCAGGTATATGACAACGTTCTTCTTCTTTTCACTCTTCACTCAAAATCACCACTGATACAAAAGACAGTTTTGGCATCTCCTCCAAAGGATACCTGTCACAGTAAAGTCCATCAAACGAATATGCAGCACGTGAGGCTGACGCTGACACTTCTGTCCTCACTCCACACTCTAATTTCTTTATTTACTCCTTCACAGAGGAGGCCAGGAGTGCAACTAGAAGGAGGTACAAAAATATAAAAGACGCCAAGAGCCAACAACGAAGCTTGAGAACAAAAACTAAACACCACCATTACGCATAATGCCAGGGGGCAATAAATATCTAGGAGACGTGCTAATATCCTAACGGGACTGCAGGGTGAAGGGTGTGAGAAGTGTCAGCCTCTTCGGCATATCTTCAAATTGACGTCCCTGTGGCATTGGCTGGCGGATAGAGGTGAATCCCGATTTATGTGACGATTAGGCATGATGGAGTCGTGTGTGTGTGTGTGTGTGTGTGTGTGTGTGTGTGTGTGTGTTCACATGCACGTGAGCCAAAATGGCTGATAGAAAACGAACTCTGCATACCTATTCACTTAAAACATTTACAAAATGCCATGGAGTTACATGCATTCCATGGATAGTGGGTACAAAGCAGACAACTGACAGTTGAAACAACTGGATATTATACAAGGAATATGTGGCTTCATAGCCTCTGATGAATTCCCCTTATGAAAGGAAGTATTAAAACAATACACCACCGTGGCTGATTTTATTCTTCCATTGTGTTTTAAAAACTGAAACGGGCTCCAGCTGAATCCAAGGAAACTCCTGCAGTCTGTCAGTAATTACCCTCGGCCCAGGGCTAATGCCCCTGGCAGGCTCACCTCAGTCTCTCTCCTCACACATGCACTCATTCATTCATTCATTTCTTGCAAAGTTATACACAAAAACAAACACATCAAGAAGCCTCTGCTTTTCCCTCTATTATCTGAATGAGGCAGCAAATCAAGTAGCTTAAGATTAATTTTGATCTGTGCTATTTCTGAGACATAAGCAGTTAGATCCGGGCCCTGACCTCATTCTCAAAATGCTGCAAAGAGAAGGGGTGTGGCCAGATCAGAGGGGAAGGACCTCTTCTTCATTCATAAACAGCTGATGCAAGACTAATCTCTGGCAATTTGGCTGCGTGTGTGTGTGTGTGTGTGTGTGTGTGTGTGTGCGCGCATCCGTGAGTGCAGAGCTTCTCTCAGAGCGGGCTGTGCAGGCTTAGGCCATTAAAGCTAGAGAGAAGATGAGGGCAAAGGATGGGGGAAAGGGGAGGAGAGAAAGGGAAAAGAAAGGGAAAAAGTTCCTGCACACCGTATCTGCATCATTCTGAAATGGGCTCAAAAATCTAAGCTCTCCTGCCATGACGATGACTTCCCAGCATCGGAGGGGACAAAGTAGCTGACACTGATGTGTTCCAGCTGCCTCTGTGATGGGGAGTAATGTGCAGCTTTAAGCGAATCAGCCAGTGACAGCAGGGGCGGCCTCTTGCTCTCTTCAGATGCAAAGTCAAATAGCAGCATCGCTCTGACAGGATGAGGGAGGGAGAGAAACCCAGGAGGAAGATGACTCCACAGTTCCCAGGAGCTGAAGGTTCTGAGGAGTGGACCTATTCTTGGGTCCACACGTTCAGCTGGAAGACTCTCAATGGGGTACAGGGTGTCCGAACTGTCCCATCCCCATCCCCCAGCCACCTGCCTCCAGGCAAGAAATGATCAATGGGGCGGGGGAGGATCTGCTTCTCGGTACTGGCGGCCACCATGCCTGCGATTTTTAAACTTGCTAAATGGCTCTTTATCATGTCAGGCTTGATTACATTGTCAACCCAGATCCGGGTGCTGCAGATAAGGAATCAATCCTTTGGATCTGGCCATGAAAATAGGAATCCAACAGATGAATCTTCTACAGGGCCCTCGCAAAGGGCTAGTTCTCTCTCATCTTGCATCTCTCATCTCTCATCTCTATCTCTGGCAAACACCCCACTGTCTGAGAACCCTACTCTAAAAATGAAAAACTTCAGTCCAACTATACAAAATGATTAGATTTGAGCCTAAGTGGTAATGGTTACATTACAGAGCAGCCCCAAATAACCACCTAAGTATTTCACATTTGCTATGCACAAGGCCCTAGGAAAAACAAAAGGAAGAAATCCACTTGGAGTCATAAAATACGCTCTTTTTCTGCAGTAACCCTTACATAGATGAGTCCTGTGCTATTATGCAATTAGTGCTCAATTGTAGGGTACAGGTAGAGTCAATATATAGTAAGATATGGACTAGATGGGACATACATAAATGGAGGAGCTAGGGAAGGGCGGGAACAGCAGAGGTTCTTGTCTCAACAGCCACTCCCTTCTCAAAGTGTCCCTTCTTCCGACGCGTTATGGCTACTCTAATACCCCTTCATTAAGGGGGAGGGCCGCTGGGAATCCTTCCGTGAGCAGCTACAGTCCCAGGGGCCAGGGGCAAGGCAGCCCAAGGGACATGGTAAGCTGAGACCAAGGAAAGAGACCGGGAAACATCTGCCATCTAGCAGCTGAGTCGCGGAACACCCCTAACAATGACCAAGCACTTTTACAAAGTACTGTCGCAAACGAGAGTGTGTGGACACAGTCTGACACGAGGGATGAGGTGAGCAGTCCCTCTCAGCGCACCCTGTGCCTGTCATGAGAGCCCGGCCAGCCTTCCTAACTCTTCATAGTCTGGGTTCGCCACATCACCTTGGCTACCCTGCGTAGTGCTAATTGCCATATTCTTAGGTTTACTGCAAACACCCGTACGCTGTGTGCTGGTACTGAGTCCTGAGTGATATTTATAGAGCGCCAGATTCCTAAAAACAAAAGCAGTTTGATAAATGTCATTGGAACAATGGTGCCCGTGAGTCATCTATTTTCAAAACTCTAAGATCAGATATGACATGTGTTTGTACAGAAGAATGCTAGGTACACACACACACACACACACACACACACACACACACACACACACAGTATACTAAAAGAATGCCTGTCCCCAACACCTGACACCAGAAGTCTGATGATATGGGACTTCCCTAGCAGTCCAGTGGGAAGACTCTATGCTTCCAATTCAGCGGGCGCAGGTTCCATCCCTGGTCAGGGAAACTAAGACCCACATGCTGGGCGGCCAAAAAAATAAATAAATAATAAAAATTTTAAAAAGCGTAAAATTATATAAAAACAAAAGTCTGATGATACTTGGTGAGCAGAGAGGAGAAAGACACAGCCATCTTCACGATGGAAATTCGAGCAGACCCTGAAAACCTTCCAAATGTCTTGGAAAGTTCAGAAAAATGCACAACAGTATGGCGAAGCACAGAATATCCTCCCTCAGGTCACTGAAGCTCCCCAAGGAAAAGACAGATCCATTGATGCGATACGGAGGTGAATGAATCTGGAAAGCTGGCTCCTCGGAGACACTGCCTGCTCTAGAACCTGGTTTCAAGCTTTCGGGTTTAGGCCCAAACGCTTTCAAACCCACACATAAGGCTACATGGGCCTTCAGACATGGATTTGGAGCAGAGGGTCACAAAGGTTGCTGCCACTCAAATCCTATCCCCTGAGGAGCTCTCCTTAAAAGCCCTCACCTCACCGGGGGGGACCAGATAATTGAGAACTGGGGTGAGGGGGAGGCCGCATATCCCTATTTTTAACAAGCTCCTCCAGTGAATCTGATGTGTGGCCAAGCACGGGGAGTCACTGAATTAAACCCATTAGAGAAAACCACTTAGCTCAAGTCAGAGGTTAATTTACAAATGTCGCCTTAACAATTAGCCCATTAGAACATATGTAGGAGGCCTGCACACTTTGAGAATCGTGCTAGGAGTACTCTAAAAAATACAGAGAGGGGGATGAACTAATTCTCTCCTGAACGGGTTTTACACATTCTACTCAGCTCACCGCAGAACAAATGACCCTACTTAATGATTCTGCACGTTTGACCAGGGCCTAGCCAGCTACTGGCAGCAGCGACCCCTCAGAAAATGAACAATTTTTGATATAGGATCCCAAAGGCACATTACTTTCTTTTATTGAGGTATAATTTATACGCAATAAAATGCACTATATAAAAAAAAGACATGAGGACTCCCAAGGCCAAACAATCTGGGGATGGTTTGTTTATGAGAGAGAACATCATTCCAGCATCCAAATTATAATGTTTGGTCTGGCAAATTGTACAACTCTACAATCAACCTTTATTGAACTCCTCTGCTTGAGGTCCAGAGGGGGAGAGAGGGAAATAGAAAACTGAAATAGCTAAGTCAGGCCTGATCTTTGCCCTCAACTAGCATGGAATCCAGAAGTTTAAATTACTCAGGAGTCCTTGTGAATTTTATAAATGCTACACATATAAACAGACACTTCTGAGAAGTCCAAGGAAGGAGGGGACCTAGAAATAACACCACCGCCATTGCAAACTCCCACAGTGGAAGAGGAAGAGGAGAATGGAAAACCAAGGAGGAGGAAGGGAGAGTTCCTGATGCTCCAGGTCCACCTGGCTGGTCCAGGGAAGGGCAGACACCAGGTGCATGGGGTGGCTGGCACGTGGCGGGGAGAACGCGGGACTCCAGCAGGGAGGCCCGCCTGGGTTTGAATCTCAACTCTGCCCCGATGAGCAGCATGCTCTTGAGCACATCACATAATGTCTCTGGGACTCAGTCTCCCAATCTGTGAAACGGTGGGATTAGAACAGATGCTTATCCAGTGGGGACCTTGACAGGTTACTGTAGACAGTGAAAGATGAAAACTGTTTGGCTTGAAAAGGCAGAGCTCTTTTATGCCAACTGTATGCCATTTCTGCATAATTGTAATTCAGCACGATGGCAATAAGTGTGTGTCACTGATCTGTGTCAGAAAGGCTTGCTTCTTTCATAAAATCACAAGTGTGCACTCCATGGGCACTCGGATTCAGAGTCTGCGCTTCCAGTAGCACAGTGAGTTGCCCCTGTGGCTTTTCATCTCACAAAACTAAAAACCTAGACCCACTAGCTGCCGCCTCCTGCGTCTGTGCCTCAACTGTGCCATCGCTACAGGGCACTGAGTGGTGGTCTGACACAGCCCCCTCTCCTCCTACCTCGGTGATTCACTAAAAAACCTATGTTTCTGCCAGTTTTACCCCGAGAAGCTCACAATGAGTCTCAATCTTTTCTCAAGGGAAAAGGGAAAGGATTTCTTTTTCTTCACTATATGGCAAGATTAGTAGTATGTTTTTCTCATCCCTGAACTATTAGCTGTTCTCAATAGGAGAAGACATAATTTTGCTACCAAAAAAGGTATTTTTGTTATCCTAAATAACAAAAGATTTGTAAAGTATAAAACCAATATTTTGACAGCGCCATTTAAACAGCCAAATGTCCCCTAAGTTTCCAACCTAACATTCTGGTGCATTACATTTGACTTACGTTAAGTGCTTACACAAAAATGCCGTAAGTGGATTCACTGGAAACCAAGACTCCAAACAATAGTTGAAGTGCAGATGTATTCAAGATGAAAGAGGGAAAGGAGAAAAAAGGAGCTTTCAGCAGTTGGTATTTAGAATTATAGCATTCAAATAAAATACACGGGACTTCCAGATAAGAGTAAAACAGTGCTTTATTCAAATGTAAGGAAGCCTAGTAAAAATGCCTGTGAGAACGTGTGTGTATGTACAGCTGATTCACTTTGTTGTGGAGCAGAAGCTAACACACCATTGTGGAGCAATTACACTCCAATAATGTTAAAAAAAAAAAAAAAGAATTTCATTGGATGAATATACTGATTGGAGTATATTCAATCATTATAATTTTTAAAGTAATAAAAGAATATAGTTACAAAAAAAATGCCTGTGATTTTGTGGGCATTCAAATCTGGTGTTTCCAAAAATGCAATACTATAAAGCCATACTCAGTGTAGAATGGACTGGATTTTCAGGACACGTGATATAAAATGGCGAGGACCCCCCCCCCCAATCGCTGCAAATGATTTCCATGGCTTTTGGTACGAAGATAAACATCCCTGACACAGCTTAGAAGACCCTGAAAACTCTGGCCTTTTTCCTCCTCTCTGGCTTTATCTCACACTTTCTCCCTCTCTAGACGCCAACTAATGGAAATTTCAGTTCTTATTTACCGTGTGCACACCCCCCCAACCAGCCAACCACAGGGCCTTTGCACAAGCACTTCCTTCCTCCTGGAAGACTTACTTCCCCTCATAGACTATCCATCCTTCAGATCTCAACTCCACCATCACTTCCCTGCTCACATAATATAGGGAAGTCCCCCATGAGCACAGTCTGTACCTTGTGGCACTTAGCACAGGAGCAATTTTACGTTTCTTTGTGTAATCGTTTGATCAATTCCTCTCTCCTCCACTGGACTGCATATTCTGTGAACACAGGGTGCATACCCATTTTTACTCATCATTAAATTCCCAGGAGCTAGCAAAGTGTCTCGATCAACATTTGTTAAATAAATAAGCATATGGAGAAAAGACTGGAGAAGGGGTTTGGAGACTGGGTGCAGTGAAAGAAAAAGAAAGCTGGAAGGATATGAACCCTCACTGAGTGGGACTTCAGAGTTTAAATCCTTCCCTGTGATGGTAGGATCCAAGGGACCCCTGCTGAAGTGGAGCAGGGTTGAACATCACTGCAGTCAGGAGGACAAGGATGGGGGACGCACAGGGGCCGGCTAGCACATTCAAGTGCACAGACTGGAAGCTGATGGCCAGAGGGGCCTGGAGGTCGGTAGATGACACCAGCAGGGAGAGTAGACAGAATGGGGATTTAGTCAGGTGGCAGGGGCCTCAAGAGAAAAGGTTTTGCACAGGATGGAAGAGGCAATGGAGGGCCAGAGTGTCCAGTGATCCCTGGGCTATGGAGAAACAAGCCACCTCCATACAGAGAAGTGAGGGAAATTACAGCTCTAAGAAAAACAGGTTCAGTTGAGATGGGAGATGTCAGGAGTGTTATGTGAAGAGGTTGAGAATTTAGATTAGGTTCAGGACTGGGAATCTTAGGGAACAAAGGGAAGCCCACGTCCTGAGGGGGCATGATACAAAATAATATAAATATAAATGCATACATGGGACATGAATATATATACATGTACACGCGCACACACACACACACACACGACAAAGAACACAAAGACAAACGAACACTCTGCTAATTAATCACAAATGCTGGACGTCTGTCAATATTTGTTAACCAACTACATTCCCAGCAATGTGTCTCTGTCCATTTTCAACTTAGGTAGTAATTTCAAAATTACTATAGATACAGAGAAGCCCTGGAAAACAATAAGGCTCCTCCTTAGTGTACGCTAAGAACAAGTTTATTATAAACCATGCGTCTGCTGGTATACAGACAAATTAAATACAACAGTTGGCTTTCTGGAGAGGGTGGAGGAGAAACTGACTAATACAAATAGATACGGAGGGTCTGGGTTCTGCTTGGTTTGTTACGTTCCTCAAAGAAGAATCTGGGGCCTAAGTTATAAGTCAACTGCCTACTCTCTTCCCCTCTGAGGATGCATGTTGAGTGTGAGTTGTGTGAACTTCTGCAGGTTAGTGTCCCCAGCTGTCACAGGAGGGTCATCTGTCTTACATCCTGGATTTCATCGACCATGCTCATCTCATTCTGCACAACTTAAAAATACAGAAAAATTCAATGTGTTCCTCTAAGGTCTAAATTTTTTAGAACTGAAATAAGAAACTGAAATGATGGAAAGCAATAGCAACATGAAGACAGAAAATTTTCCCTAAAACTTGTGTGCTTCCTGAGAGTTGAGGTTTAATGACACTGAAACCTTAGGCCACTGCATCAAAGAATTTTAAAGGTTCATTTCTGCATATTTTAACCAATGGCATGAAAACCGCTGCCTTGGCAAACAAGACAAAAATCTTCCATTTGAGGTCTAAAGTTGGAAAGACCTTTCCTGTCTAATTATTGAAAAACCCAGGGGAAAACATTCCATCAGCTGGTGGAGCTCCCAAGAATCTGCACCTAACGAGCTTTTTCAGAAATTGTCTGGTTTAAGTGCATGTGAGTTTGGCCAACTGGACTGTTAATTTAATTAGGTTCATAGGATGAGAAAACTTCTGTGGCACTGTCAGGTCACCAGTTGCCGCCTGTTGTCACCAAGGTCTAAATTTATGGCCATCTTTGCCCTACTTTTCAAATTTTGCCAGTTCTAAAAGTATATTAAAGGGAAAAATGGAATTGAAAGCTGGGACTCAAACAGCCACCTATACACTCAAGTTCACAGCAGACAAAGGTGGAAGCACCCAAATGTCCACTGACGGATGAATGGATAAACGAAATGGGGTCTGTACATAGAGTGGAATATTATTCAGCCTTAAAAAAGGAAGGAAATTCTGGCACATACTACAGCACGGATGAACCTTGAGGACATCTGCTAAGTGAAATAAGCCAAACACAAAAGGACAAATACTGTATGATTCCACTTATATGGGGCACCTAGAACAATCAGATTCAGAGAGGCAGAAGTAGAAGGGGGATTGCCAGGACCTGGAGGAGGTGGGGATGGAAAGATATTGTTTAGTGTGTATAGAATTTGTTTGTTTTTCTATAAAGAGCTGAATAGTCAATATTTTAGGCCACAGGGTCTCTGTTACAACTACTCAAGTCTGATACTATAGTGCAGTGGGCCCCCGCCTTTTTGGCACCAGGGATGGGTTTCATGGAAGACAATTTTTCCACGGACTGGGGGTGGGGAGGTCTGGTTCAGGCAGTCATGCGAGTGATGGGGGGGGGACAGTTCAGGTGGTAACGTGAGCGATGGAGAGCAACGCGGAGCCAGATGAAGCTTCGCTCGCTCGCTCGCTCGCCTGCCCGCCGCCCACTGCCCACCTCCTGCTGTGCGGCCTGGTTCTTAACAGGCCGCTGATGGTTCGGTCAGTGGCCCGGGGCTTGGGGACCCCTGCTATAGTGCAAAGCCAGCGGAGACAGCACATAAATAAATGGGCATGGCTGTGTACCAATAAAACTTTATTTACAAAACCAGGGAAAAAAAGAATTTGTGCTAATGAAAAAGAAATTGCAAGTGATGATAGTTGTAAACATTGCAAATGCACTTAAACCACAGAATTGTACACTTAGAAATGGCTATAATGATAAAATCTTATTTTATGTGTATTTACTACAATAAAAAAAAGGGAAGAAAAATTCTGAGAACCTGCAAGTGGAATCCAGCAGTATAGATTTCAAATCTCAAATATAATCACCTTCTCAGAGTGATACAAATATCTCTCCTTTCAATAGCAGTTGCTATCTCCAAGAAACTTGTATTACATACATGTCATTCTTGCCTCTCTGGGATGTTTGATCTTACCCCTTAGTTAATTCGAATTTCTCCTTTAGTTTCCAGAATCTCTCCCCATTTAGCCATAGACACCTTATATGAGTCCCCACCTTCCCCTCCCCCTCCCATCCTCATCTTTACCTGATGCACAAAGTGGGCTATGACTTTCTCAGGAATCGGGGAGCTGACTGGAGCCAGAACCTACTTTGTCTTCCGGTAACTGTAGCTAAAGTCCGAGACATGATTGAGAGTTTTTAAAAAATGTGCCCTTGACCACAATAGAAAAAGAAAATGGGCTTCCCTGGTGGCGCAGTGCTTGAGAGTCCGCCTGCCGATGCGGGGGACGGGGGTTCGTGCCCCGGTCCGGGGGTTCCCGCGTGCCGCGGAGCGGCTGGGCCCGTGGGCCATGGCCGCTGAGCCTGCGCGTCCGGAGCCTGTGCTCCGCGACAGGGGAGGCCACAGCGGTGAGAGGCCCGCATACCGCAAAAAAAAAAATTAAAAAAAAATAATAATAACAACAAGAGTGTGCCCTTGGCTTGTAACCACTTTAAAAACACATAACAATTTCCTCTAAAAGGTAATGGACTAGACACAGGGCACTGGGTCTCCAAGTCTAAACCTCAAGGCCAAGCTGCAGTAATGACTTGGTCACAGGCCCTCGGTGTGTTAATGGGATCCTATAGTCACACCTAGAAACAACCTAAAATGTTCTTCTTCTACAGTAATGATTTTCCGGCCAAAGGGGTGGCTTTTAAAAAGGATTGGCACGCACCCTAGAAAATAGTGCATCAAAGCCCCTCAACCCCAAGGGAGTTGGCTAGAGACGATGAACAGCCACTGAACTGAAATTACAACATTGACACGAACACTGACCAGGCTTCAGAACCCATCACCCACGCATGCTAGGCGTGGCCACCGATATGCACGACTCGGTTCTGAAAGCATCACACTGTATTTTCTCCTTTGTAGAACTGACTCCTGACCGTAACAAATGGGTTGGCGTTGGCAAACACTACCTGGGCTAAGAATGAAACTAGCAAATACCTTTTATTAAGGTCTACAGCCGAGTGAAATCCAGGTCTCCAAAGAGAAGGCACTAGATTGCCCACTTCTGATCTCTCTCCCTCCTTCCCTTACTCAGAGGAAAAAATATATATTTTGTATATTTACCATTGAATTCTTACAGACAATCTACCCTTTCTGAAGGAAGTAGAAGGTTTCAAGAGATAGCATTCCTCATGCTCACGAATTTCCACTCCCACAGCTGGGAAAATCACAAGTCAAGGCATAAACCTCCACATGGATAACTATGGATGGGATGCCCTGAGTGATGACTGGATGTCCATCAAACACTGCACCACTACTAATTCAGAAAGGCTGGACCACAGCCCTGGCTGCCGCCCCACTCCCTTCATGGGTCTCCCTGTCACCCCATGAGGATCAGACGCTCACAACGCCGCAAAGGGTGACAGGAGCTCAGGCGGACTAGAGACCAACAGTTGGAAAACCACAAGCTCCATTTCACGGGGCACTTGCTAGGGGGTGGGGGGACGTGAGCATCGCCAGGTAACACAAGCTGGCCCGCCTCTCAGCCTCACAACTACTCTGGGAACAGAAGAGGGCTGTGGAATGCCACGTGTCTTTTCAAGGCCATTTAAAATGAGGAACAGTGTGTGTCTGACGTTCAGGGCTGCTTTAGACTTCAGACTAGGTACAGAGTTAGCCCTTCAGCAAGGCAGGGGCCAGAAAATGTGCGAAGGATGATTTATTCCCTATTTTTAAGAGCTTCGAAATACTGATCAAGGAGAAAGCAGAACTGAGGTGCATGTCCTTCAGGCTTTTGCATGGGTTTTTCAAGTTTTCGGTTTCCATATTGGGAGAACCAGCACCTTCTCGGGGTTTGCGGGCTCTGTTGTCATAATCCAGCAACGCGCTTTTTTTTTTTTTTAATTTATTTATTTATTTTTGGCTGCGTTGGGTCTTCATTGCTGAATGCAGGCTTTCTCTAATCGCGGCGAGCGGGGGCTACTCTTCGTTGCGGTGCGCGGGCTTCTCACTGCGGTGGCTTCTCTTGTTGCCAGAGCACAGGCTCTAGGCGCGCGGGCTTCAGTAGTTGTGCCACGTGGGCTCTAGAGCACAGGCTCAGTAGTTGTGGCGCACGGGCTTAGTTGCCCCGCGGCATGTGGGATCTTCATGAACCAGGGCTCGAATCCGTGTCCCCTGCATTGGCAGGCGGATTCTTAATCACTGCGTCACCAGAGAAGTCCACCAGCAGTGCATTTCAATCCCAGCCTGATCACCAGACTCCCCTCTCCATCCACTCCGTTCACTCCTCTGAACTCCCCGTTCCGTTCCCCATTCCCTCATTCATGGCACCCGTCTGCTGAGTGTCCACTATGGACTCGGGGTTGAGCTGGAAGGGGATACCGAGCTGGAGAAGAAGGCCCCTGTTTTATACAACATGAAGGCCAGCTTTCATTCTTGTGCAAGGCAGGATGACAGATGCCAAGATGAGGTTCCTAGCATCGAAAGCCTTTTGAGACATTTGTGCCCCAGCCTAAGAGTGGTTCTCAACCTCGAGTGCACATCACAATTCTCTGCAGGGCCTGTTAAAACGCAAATTGCTGAACCCATCCCAGAGATTCTGATTCTGTGGGAGCCCGAGAATTTTCATCTCTAACAAGCCGGTTCAACGACTATATTTTGAGAAACCCTTGCTTTAAAACCCTCATAAAATAATGAATAAATAAATGAATGTTTATGTTTTCAGGATATTCTTTCTTTTTTGAATATGGATGGAAAAACATCTTAAATTGGTTATTTGGCTATTTGGACAAATTTCCCTTAAAATATCTATAAAAACATACCTCAAAGACTTCTGGAAGGAAAAAAAAATTGGCTAGAACTCTTTATCTTGAAACATTATTCAAAACCATTTTCACACTCTAGTTTGATGTGCTAGTCAACGCCAGCCAGATTTTTTTTTTAATTAAGTTGACATATCTTCCCCCATAGAAAGCTACCTCATGAATTTAGTATATGATGTCACTACTGCTAATAAAATGATTAAAACCCCCATTTCCAGGGGCTTCCCTGGTGGCACAGTGGTTAAGAATCTGCCTGCCAATGCAGGGGACACGGGTTGGAGTCCTGGTCTGGGAAGATCCCACATGCCACGGAGCAACTAAGCCCGTGCGCTACAACTACTGAGTCTGTGCTCTAGAGCCCACAAGCTACAACTACTGAGCCTGTGCACCTAGAGCCCGTGCTCTGCAACAAGAGAAGCCACCAGAATGAGAAGCCCGTGCACTGCAACAAAGAGCAGCCCCCGCTCGCTGCAACTAGAGAAAGCCTGCTCACAGCAATGAAGACCCAACGCAGCCAAAAATAAAGAAAAATAAAATAAATTTATAAAAAAATACCCATTTCCAATATGTAGGCTTAGATTTCTGGAGTCCTAGTTCCACCCAGGATTATACATTTGTAAAGGCTGAGAAGACTTGGTTTCCAAAGATATCAATAGTCCCACAAAGGGAAGATGGGAGCTCATCAAAAAACGATTTTCTTTATTGCTGGAAAGAAACAGTGTGAAAGAAGAACAGTTGCCAACATGGCTTCCAAAAACAAAGGAACCAAAGGCCATGGCTCTGCCCATTCTCCCCAGACATGTCTAAGACAGAGGGAGGACAGACCAGCGCCCTCTGTTTGGGCTCCACCCATGCAAGAACCTTCTGGCAGTCGTTGGTCTGCCCCACCTTCACAAGAATGTGGGTCTGCTTGACAACATCTCTCCCACAGCAGTCACGTTGATGACCTTAAGCTGCCTTTGTAGATTTTGTTGTGAATGCTGTCAACACAGGGTGGTTGAAATTGTTTTTAAGCCTTGTTTCTTTTAACTTTTCTTTTTTGTTTACTTTTCTATTGAAAAATCAAGGACTTCCCTGGTGGTGCAGCAGTTAAGAATCCTCCTACCCATTCAGGGGACACAGGTTCGATCCCTGGTCTGGAAGATCCCACATGCCACAGAGCAACTAAGCCCGTGCACCACAACTACTGAGCCCGCATGCCACAAGTACTGAAGCCCGCGCACCTAGAGCCCATGCTCTGCAACAAGAGAAGTCTCTGCTCGCTGCAACTAGAGAAAGCCTGCGTGCAGCCACGAGGACCCAATGCAGCCAAAAATAAATAAAATGTAAAAAAAGAAAAGGAAAATCAAGCCACTCAGATGCATGTGGGGTGACAATTCTTAGTCTTTCTCCCAAAATTACCCTTCCTCTGGCTGCTCCACTGAGGGGGGCCTCCAAAGGAGTCTGGGGAGACTCTGATTGAGGAATTTACCCCCATTCTCTACTGTAATCACCAGTTTTCTTCTCATTCTCTCAAATATGATCTCCTTGAGGGTAGACACTATGTCATTCACGTCTGTGTCCCCACCATTCTCTTAGTCATTCCACAAACGTTTATTGAGGGACTACTTCATGGCAAGCTATGTGCAATGCCTGGATATATAGCAGAGAATAAAAGTGGGCCCTGCCTGCAGGAAACTCACAGCCTAGAGGAAAGACAGACAGTCAACCAATGGTCACACGAGTAAAAACTGCACATGGCGAGAAGGGCGCTAACGAGGAGAAGCGAGCTTTGTTGACTGCGGGGTCCACGGAGACGTCCCTGAGGAAGAAGGATTAGAGAGAATTAACTAGAACAAGATGAGCATTTCACACACAGAAAGCAGCAGGTCCAAAGCTTCTGAACCACCGTCCCATCTGTATTTGCTGAGTGAACAGAGGGACCGAGATGGTGCTACCCATCACCATGAGAGCATGGAGTGAGGGCAGGGGAAACACCGACCACACTGAGCTGAATGAAGACCCACTGTCCTCAAGAAGGAAGACGTACCTCCATTCTGAAGGTGGAGAAACTGAGGCACGGGGAGCTTAAATATCTTGTGAAATAGGCAGACCTGGGCCTCAAATCCATGTTCGGCTCCCTGCCTTCGTTCTTTTAACCCAAGACGCCAAAGCTACTTCCTGAATTTGGGATTATGAGGCCTCCAAGGTCCCAGAAACGCTCCCCCCATCACGCCTTCCCTGGTGGAACTCTGAAGTTTCATCAGCTTTTTCTGAGTTCCTTAGTGAAGAAGGAGCAAGGCTGAAAAGTGCTCTTGGAGGGCTGTGATGGGAGACCCCCCCCCCAAAAATGAGGACACAAAAGGCAGTCAGCGACTCCACCGGCCCCACAAACCCTAAGCAACCCTCTCTCCCATCGCTACGGACAGTGTATGTTTACTGCTTTACTATACATTATTAGCATATTTTCCAGTTTTATACCCCATATTGGAAAATTCTTTTATTACATTCTAATCGGTAAGGACCATCCAGTAATGGAGTAGGCTGCTATATGTAATACTGAGCTTTCTGTCCCTGGGGATATTCAAGTAGATGCAGGAGGTCACCGGCCAGGAATACCATGGAAGGAATTTGCTTATTATATCAGCTTCTGATCCCATTTTTAATAAGCCAAGATTAGAAGATCTTTACAGCAGAGATTGTGTTAGGTCTCTAGGCCTCTGCTGACTACACATCCCAGTCTGCCTGGTATCCAGGAATAATTATTAAGAACACTCCTTTTCGTGCTCAGGAGTGTTCTTTGCAGAGGACAAAAAATACGGTCATCCAATTTAAGACTCCTGGATGCTTGCAGAGGCCTAATGCATCCTGACACACTAGCTGTTAAATATCCCGAAGATGGGAACAGATGGTTTAGAATTCTTAGAGCCACATCAGAAAAATTTCTTGTTCTCTGTTTAATAACCTGATATACCTGACCCAGCAACAGGTGAATGATGATGTCTAAAACCTCCATTATGTCTTACAAATTCTCTCTCTCTCTCTCTCTCGTGTGCATGTGTACACACATACAGGAAACTGTATGACATGACACTCAGCCATTTGCACAGTACAGGAAAGACATAGGAAAGACAGAAGCTGGTAGCCTTTCTATGACACTTGTGCTACCTTAAAGAATGAGTTTTCTTTAAAAAAAAAAAAAAACTCTTAAAAAAGGTCTTGTAGGGAGGGTGGGAGGGAGGGAGACGCAAGAGGGAAGAGATATGGGAACATATGTATGTGTATAACTGATTCACTTTGTTATAAAGCAGAAACTAACACACCATTGTAAAGCAATTATATCCCAATAAAGATGCTTAAAAAAAAAGGTCTTGGCTGGCAGAATATGACTCATACATTGCTGGAGATGATGGGGACTGATCCACTCCAACTGAATCACTGGATGTTGAGAAGAAGAAAAGTGGATATCGAGATTTCAGATCAAGAGCAGTCCATTAAAACCAGTTCCTGAGGCCATGGGAAGTGGCATATGCACGCTGGAGGAGCATCTAACACGGCATGCTCTCAAAACTGGTTCTTGGTGAAAAGAGCAACGCAGCCCCTGATCCCACGGTGAACTCGAACTCATGGGGAGTTCGGGTCTGTGTCACTGTCATATGCTCTCCGCACAAAATAATAAAAAGGGGAGTGATGGGAGCAAATACTTATAGATGCTATTTTGTTTATTTCTTTTTTAAGCTTTATTGAGGCATAACTGACAAAATAAAAATTGTGTATATTTAAGGTTTACAACGTGATGATTTGATATATGTGTACACTGTGAAATGATTACCTCAATCACACTAATTACCACATCCATCACCTCACATAGTTACCATATTCTTGTGTGTGTGGTGAGAACACTTAAGGTCTTCTTTCTCAGCAAATTTCAAACATGCAATACAGCATAATTAACTATAGTCCCCATGCTGTACATTGGGCCCCCAGAAGCTATTCATCTTATAACTGGAAGTCTGTACCCTTAGACCAACATCTCCCCAGCCCTCCATCCCACCATCACCCAACCCCTAGAAACCATCATTCTACTCTCTCTGCTTTTGTGAGTTTGACTTTTAGATTCCATACGTAAGTGAGATCATGCAGTATTTGTCTTCATGTGTCTGGCTTATTTCACTTAGCACAGTTTCCTCCAGGTTCACCCATGTTATTAAAAATGGCAGGATTTCTTTCTTTTTTATGGCTGAATAATATTCCATTGTAGACAGATATATAAATATAGACATTTATTACATTTTCATTATCCATTCAACCATCAGTGGAGACTTCGGTTGTTTCCATATCTTGGCTATTATGAATAATGCTGTAATGAACATGGAAATGCAGGTATCTCTTTGATCCACTGAAGCTGTTTGTTAAAAATACATGTCCAGATGTTCTGATTCTAAAGGTTTGAGGAAGGGCTCTGAAATCTGCATTTTCAACAAGCAACACCATGCCCCCATACTCTGTAATTCTGACACATTTTGAGAGAGGTCTGTTTAATACATCAGTTCCTCTCTGGCAAGAAGAACTTAAAAGTTTTTAAAACCCAGATCACCAAGTTGCACCCCAGAGCAATGACCTGAGCATCTCAGAGGGGAAGGAACAGGCATCGGTAGTTTTCCGATGTATCAGAAAATAAAGCTCCTTAGGTAATTCCAGTGTGCAGCCTGGGCTAAGAGCCACTAACAGCATGTATCTGAAATCTGTGGTCACCTGAGCAGTGACTGGGAGGCATCCTAGGGCAGAAACATGCAATGACAACTGAGGGTGTGGGTCCGTGAAGCCCAACACAGAGAGTCAGGGCTCTGTGCTGGTGCATGGGAACTACCTGATTCCCCAGCATCTCCACTGGAGTGACCCTGGAAGAGCAGTCCTCAGTGAACCTCCTCAGTCATTGAGGAGGCCCGCCTCTCCCCCGACACACCCACACGCCTCTTTGAAACCGAGGCCAGCAGGGAGGCTGTGGCATGCTGAACCTCAGGGTGGTGGGGGACACAGATGACAGTGTGACGGCTAGGATGGAGCCAGAGCCCGGCACTGACTGGACCACTGGCTGCCATGTGAGCATCAGGACCCTGAGGAGTTTGGGCAGGCTGTTGCCGGCTCTGCAGCGTCCCTTGAGCAAGCACGGCCATCTCATCCCCCGCTCCCTGTCACCTCTGGGTCCAGGTACAGGGCTTGGCCCTCAAGCATACAGACGGGGAGACAGCCGCTTCCTGCCAGTGGCAACGCAGGCCTCAGTCCTTACCAAGTAACAGGCAGGAGCAGAAGGTGTAAGTAGGATCTGGTTTGGAGATCCCCCAGCTCCAACCAAATCCACATCTTTTTCAGCAAAACGAAGGTCAGGCAAATGTATGAGTTTCCACAAACTTCTTGTGGCACTCCGTCTGCAAAACCTTAGTAACAACAGCACAGGTTGGTCTCTGGGAACTGGGGACAGGAGTGAGGACAGTAAGTCCCCAGAAGTCCCTGGAGAACTGCTCATCAGGATGATGGCTCCGTGTCCACCAAAACACAACAGCTAGTTCCTATCTGCTCAAGCACCCTATGCAGCGGCATGAGGGTGAACTGTAGGCCAGTGCCATGCAACAGAAATAGAATTCAAGCCACGTTTGTAATCTTTAGTTTCCTAGTACACACATTTTTTTAAAACTTAAGTGATATTCACATTTTCAATATTTCCTATTTAATCCATTATATCCAAAACACTTAAGGGCATTAAGAGGAATGTGAACATTCAAAACACAGCCTCAAGGAGCTTGTAGTCTAGTTGGGGAGATAAAACATACACAAAAATAGTTAAATATCTACATCAAGTACTGTGGAATAGAGTGTCATCAAAATGTGAAAAATGATATGTGCTTTGGAACATCGAGCAAGGAGAAGGGAATCTGTACATCAAAGAGGGAATTCATTCATTCATTCATTCATTCATTACTTCAACATGCAATTATTATCAAAAATTATTAATGAGATACTAAACACAACTTGTGCACCCAACACACCCACTGCAATACAACAATTTCTTTTGTGATGCCACAGTTGTTACATTTAGTGAAAAGGAGTCCTACCAAAACAATAAAGTTGTGCTTAACAGAAAAATATTTTATATTGCCTTAGTTTTGAGGTTTATATTGAAATTAATTGAGGTTAAATAAAATTTGAAAACTCGGTTCCTCAGTGGCACTAGCCACATTTCAAGAGCTTGACAGACACATGCTAGTGTCCACTGTATTGGACAGCACCCAGAAGAACATTTTCATCCTTGCAGAAAATTCTTTGTGGTAGCATAGCTCTAGACCCTTAAGCAATTACAAAAGGTCCCCATTCTCTTTCTACCAGTCCAGGATGACAATGCTTGGAAGTGTCCTGAGTGACATGGATGGTCCCTCCTCTCGTGGTAAGGAGCATGACGGTTAAGGGCTCGAACTGTGCACTCAGACACTCACCACCATGTGACCTTGAGCAGATCACGCTCTGTGCCTCAGTTCCCACATCCATCAGAGGGAAGTAAGAAGAGCATCTACCTCAAAGAGTTAGAAGGATGAAATAAGTTAATATTTGTAAGGCACTCAAGACAGCGTCTGCCATGTGGTAAGTGCACTATCGATAAATGTTAAACAAATACATTTCCAGCACGAGGTCTGCCGATTGGGCACACTGAATATTACATTCCAGAATGATCTTACTGGAAGATGCAAAAAAAATCTCACCTATAAACAGCTACCAACCTTCTAGATGACAATATCATTCATTGATTCACTCAAGGAATATTTATTGAGTTCTTACATTACACAAAATACTGCAACCCCAGGCTCAGAAATGTTTCAGAATGTCTGTCCCTTTCCCATCCTCCAAACCGTATCTTCCTGGTCCTCCAAGGCAAGGATAGAATGCCACCCATCTGCAGGCTCCCTTCCTTATTCAGGTCTGACCTCAGGTCAGCTTTCCTCATTGAAGCCTTTCCTGACAATCCTTCCTAAAGCCGTACCATGGGTGTGCTAGTGCACACAGGTACACGCTGCACCGGCCTGTCCCCTCACACTGTTCATTTCCTTTGTTGGCGTATCATTCCCTGAAATTACTTTGTCTCTTTACTTCTTTACTTGTTCATTGCTTATCTAACCCCGAGAGAAGACAAACTCTGTAAGGACGGAGATATGGTCTGTTTTGTCCTTGCTTTATTCCCCGACACACAGATCAGTGGCTGAAACACAGTAGGTGCTTTCTATAGAATTGTTGAATGAATGAATGAATGAATGAATTCCCCCTTTGATGTATAGATTCTCCTGCTTCTTCTTGCTTGATGTTCCAAAGCACATATCATTTTTCACATTCTAAGGACACTCTATTCCATACCAGTTGATATAGATGGTTAACTATTTTTGTGTATATGTCTTGTCTCCCCAACTAGAGTACAAGCCCCTTGAGGCTGTGTTCTGAATGTTACGTTCTTCTTAATGCCCAGCATAAGGCATGTCCTCAATGAATACCTGTGGATGAATGAATGGGAAGGATAAAACACAGTCCCTAAATTTATTTTTTTGGTCACACAAGGTGGACTATTTCTACAAATAATAATTTGTAAAATGAATATATATACATACAGCTATATATGTGTGATGTTTCACATTCTAATTAAGTGAAGCTATTTTTGCAACTATTTTCCAATCCAAGAGTAAAACTGTAAAGAATAATGTTAAATGTTAGATCATTAAGTCAGCTTTCTTTAATTACATGGCAGTGTTTCAAAAAAGCTTTGAGTCATCCTTAGGATTCTTTGCCGGGGTGCAGCACGCGCTACATTTAAAACGGCACTGACTTTAGTAAACGCATTTCTATTGCAAATGATTTGTTCCAACAAAGCAAATCCTTGGCAAAGAGCTGCATTTTTATTTTAAACCCCCTACCAAGAAGAGATACATGGGAACATTATAAGCACCAGATGAGAGATGAGAAAACTTGAAAAGCTCCCTTTATCAGAAATCTCCAGGATACACTCTGTTTTAACAGAAGCATCAATTTGTCTACCCTCTTCAATTTCCAATCCTAGGACACCTCCTTTTTGTAAATATTTTCTATAAGATAGCTGTAAGTCCTCAGAACTTATAATAAACACTTAGGGATATCAATATACATCCATATTTTCTTTCTCTTTTATTCCCTGCCCTCCTGTCTCTCTCCCATTCTTCTTCTTTCTTTCTAAAACAAAAATCTGGCAGTCGGTCACATGCATTCCTGAACGATTAAGCATACAGACCAATCACTTGAAGCAGGAAAAAAAAAAAAAAAAAAAAAATCCCATAAAGGCTAAATTATGTTCTGATGTACTTATTACATGAAGGGTCTATTATGATAAGCTATTATACTTGTGAGATGAATTGAATTCACATTTATGCAACTCATCTATTCCTAGAGAAACACAGGTAAAAATTGTACAGCAGCCTGAAAAGGTTTGTGAAATGGATCTTAAGAAGATCAATACTCTAAGATTTTAATGTCAAATTGAGACCATGGAAAAGATGGTCCACAGCAAGGACTCAATTTCCAATAAAAAAGAAAAGAATTAATCAGGTGAGCAGAGGGGAGCATGGACATTCAGGTGGGAGCTGTTGGGGAAGGAGCTGGTGGAAGTCTGGTTAAGCTATTAAGGAATAATGGGTAGAACTGGAGGGTGGAAAACAGTCCACTTATGATTTCATTTCTCCACCCGTATGCACTGACCTCCTATTATATTATGGACAACATTCCCAGCAGGAGGGACATCACAGAGAACAAGGGACAGAGCCCCTTACGCAGCTGATATTCTGTTGGGGTGAGGACCCTTTCTAAAAATTAGTTATGACAAAACATGCACGATGTGATGTTTATATGTACATGCGGGACAGGGAAGGACTTTTTTTTTTTTTTCTGTTGCCTTTCTCTTGAGTTTTGGAGGTTCACCTTTATGATGACATCTAAAATTTCTCTGGGCTTTGTGAGATTTGCATTACAAACAAGGAGCTTCCTCTCATGGAGTCTATCTTCCTTTCTCCTTCCCTCTTGCCATTATGAATCGGGGGGTGCAGTTAATGACCATGACAAATCATAAAAGATTTCTCCTAACTTCTTCAAGTCTGACTATCCTGATCAGAGCCTGTAGGTACAGCCAGCCGTGAACCACATGCTATTTATAGGCTTAAAACCCAGGCAGGATTTGTATCACACATGATGAAAACGCCAGCCTCTCCCAGGACCTAGGATCCTAAACAAATCTCCTCCTCCCTAAATGCCTGGAGGATGCCCACACAGTTCCTCCCATACATGTGTTTAATCAGGATCCCCTCCTCCACCCCCAATCAAGGAACACACAATTACGGAGCTAATCATTTAAATGATGCTAGTAAGAAACAAAGCCATTTTCCTTGTTAAAAATGTGTCTGCTGTCCTATCCATTTATCTGTTTTCTTGGCAGTGCTCTGTATTAATTTATTGCTCAGTAAAGCACAGACACCAGCACAGTTGCTGAGCCATGCCTAGTGGAAGGCCCACTATTTCATCCAACAAAGACAGCCCATAAGCCAAAGACACAAACAGAAGCACGCTGGGCCTCACAAACCCTGGCTGGTTAATCCTGGCTCCATTTGCTCTCCCAGAGACACAAAAGGGAGGCAAGGGTACAGCTCTGGGGAGAATGCAGGTGACTAATAATTATCGATTATCAGAGGAAATGGAGTATGTTTGGTCTGTTAGCCAAGTGCCACTGGGTAAACCTCACTACCACAGGTGACCTCGTGGTGAGCTTTGACGGGGGAACAAGCTGAAAAGGGAAATGATAAAGATGAAGATGGGGGTGGGACTTGGCTTGCCAAGGTGCCTGCCATTCCAGGAGATTCTCCCTCTAGATGAAAGTGACGCTTGTGCTTCCTTTGCAATTAAGACAACAGTGACTCATCACAGGGTCCCTGTTCAGATCTTTGCTTCAGTGCAAACTCTTGGCAATGATTACCTTGCGTATAGAAGGGCTTAGCATCTGACAATCTCTCTCATGGATGATCAGTGGATGGTCAGGGATGGTCAACCACATAGACACAGGTTCTTCCTATTTGAAGACTTAGACCTCAGAGAGCCTTTAGCAACTGCAAGTTCATCAACTCAGAGCTGAAGGGATGGCCGCGGGTATCAGGATTCACTTCTTGACTTCTTAACCAGCACCAGCCTAGCAGAAGGTTTCCAAGGAGAACGAGCCCAGGAAATCTGGGCCTTGCTCAGGAACCTAATAGTGAAGGAAGTTTCAAAGCCAAGAAAACTGAGCACCAAGGATAGTTCCAAGGATTCAAAAAGGTCATTGACTGTTAACTTCTATCATCTTGTCCTGGGCCTGAATTTTAGGGGAGAAAACTGGGACCCGGTGAGGAACTGACTTGTCCAGGGTCCTTCTATGAGTCGGAGACAGAGGCAAAATTAGGAGGATGGATGACAAGGAAGGAAGGGAAACGCCCAGAGGGTCTGCCTTCAACTCAGTGGCTGCTGCCCCAGAGAGGGCACACCTGGCCAAGCTACTCACAAGCAAGAGACGTAAAACCACAACAAAACCCACAAAACAGACGGACATCCTTCCCTTCTGCAGGAACTTCTCAGCAAGCTACACTGGTATCATCATCGCTCAGCAGAAGGACAAGAGTGAGAACAGCGGCACATGTAACACTGTCACCAGGAAAGAGAAAATGGCAAGGGAGGTCCAGCACTCACCGAGGTCTAATCCATTCATGCAACCCCCTTTCTGCCTCTCGTTGTAGTGACTGGTGAGGTTATGCTCCCCTCCATCTCTCCTCCTAGGGTCCCCTTGGTGAAGGCATAGGAAGGCAATGTGAAACTACCTTCTCTTGCAGGGAAGGTCTTCAGTTCACCAGAGAGAGTGGGGAAATGCCAGCAGGGGTCCTCACCAGCCCTGTCACATGCCATATTCCTTTCACCTCTGAACCTTCCTTCAAACGGTGTTACCATGCGCACTGTCCTCGCCCCTCTCCTCCACATTCACAAATCGTACCAGTCTGTGGAGCTCCATTCATGAACCTTCCTCTAGCCACTCCCGTCCCCATGACATCATCCTTTTCTGAGCATGGACAACGTGTATCACGACCTCACCAGTTAACTGGGTTGCTTCTCAGAGCAGGCACAGCAGATGCGCACAGAATCAGAGCCTGCTATGCACTTTAATTTAATTAGATGATCACTTCCATGACCAGACTGCTCGGGAGCTGAGGTCATCCTGCTTACGTACCTCCCACTGTGTGTCGGGAGTATGCTCTGAAGCTAACATGCAGATGCCGAGGCCTAACCTCAGACCTGCAAACTCAGAATCTGGATCCAGGTCAGGAATAATTGCCTCAGAGTGCTTCCCACTGCAGTGGGCGTGCAGAGGACACGAGGAAACACTCGCTGACCTGGCACTGTCAATGCTGACCACGGAGAGGGGGCTGGGCTTAGAGTCAGGAGACCTCGTTTTAACCCTGCGTATGTGGCCCTGGTAGTTTCTTAACCCTCTGGGCTTCTGTTTCTTCACCCCTGTCACAGACACTGCAGGTGTGTGGCTCAGGGATGTGAAGTTTCCGGCACAGATCTAGGTGTAAGAGGTGCTCACTTCGAGGTGTTTGTATGAGGAGTGAAATCTGTGCAGGACTGATTGATCCAGAAACTACCCTGAACCAAATCCATAACAAAAGGCTAGTGACTGGGCCTGGCTTGGGGGTACACTAATAACATAATAACTCTATAATAACTCAATATAATAACATATGACATCAATTAATAACATAATATTAATAGCAGTCAACATGTATGTGATACACATTTTGTGCCAGGCAACTCTTCTAAATATTTTACTTGTATTGTATTAACTCACTTAATCTCTACAAAACATTTCAGAAGATAGCACTATTACTATCACACCCACTTTATAAGCTAGGAAACTGAGGCCCAGGGCTGCTGGCTCATTGGCGGAACATCCCACAGCAGCCAATGGCACAGAGGTGACATTCTTACACCCGTCACTCCTTCCTGAGATGTCTGCCAGCTGCGTGGTTCATTCCTTCTCTTTGTGGTCGCTGCCCTGGGATCTGCTAAGAAGTTCTCAGCAAGCTGTCCTTGCCAAATAGAGAGCTTTGTCCTCCCCTGGAAAAAGCCCTCAGTCCCCCAGGGGAACAGAGGAGGACGTGAAGAGCTGCTATATTGGCCCATTCCATCCACTGGCAATGTTTGCAGGGCTGAGCTCCGGGCCAAATCTTAACAGGAAGAAGCATCCCTGGGACCTCTCTGCCAGGAGCACAGGTTCCCAGCCCCACACAATAAAGAAGCTGACTAATGCGAAATGCAGAGGCTGTACCCTGTTAGCTTTCCCATGATGTGGCTGGGCTCAGAACAAAGGGGTTGTCGATTACCCGATGCATTTTTTTCAATAATAATTTTTATACTGATTATATGTTAAAATGGTAGAATTTTGGATATACATTGAGTTAAATAAAATGTGTTATTAAAATGAACTTTACCCAATTCTTTTTCCTATTTTTAATATTAGCCAATACATTTTTAAACTTCTGAATGATCGATGCTCTCTCCCCAGGCAGAGAAAGTAGCTGAGAGGATCACACAGTCCACATGCCAACCCGACAGAGAAGCTGGGGCTGACCACAACATGGACACCAGCCCCCAAGCTCTGCCCCTGACAACTCACCTCCAGGGACAGGGAGTGTCTCCAAAATGAGGGTGGCGTTCCTCCTGGGGCTCATCCTCTGGATTCTGGCGTCACTGCAAAGGCCCTGATCATTTATCCACGTAACTGCCTCTACACCTTCTAAACAGATTCAGCACATCACACTTCTCCCCACTCCCATTGCACCAAACGAACTCCAAGGCACCAGATTCTTTCACTATTCTCCTAACTGGTCACCCTGCTTCTACAACTTGACCCCAAGCACCGTGGGTTAGTGGGCAGGTACTGATTTTCAAAGCTGCCTGAGAAATCTATAGTTATCCCCATGGAAATGGGCTGTTGAGTCCTTTCGGTTTCTAAGAGTTCAGCCAACGGACAAAAGAACGTTGGAGATGTTTCCTTTCCATCTAAACAATTAAAGGGTTACAGCCTTCCAGTAATAAATGCCTTCTGGCTCAATTACACGGACCCCACCCCCATTCAAAAAAAAAGCACGGCTTATTTCTCAAGTCAGTCTTGCCGATTATATGTATACAATCAGCGTGCTCTGAACTTTGGGACAGTCCACTTGGTGCATGTCTAGCCTACGCCGTTTGCATTTAAGAACTAGGAAAGAATCTGCTCAGCACCTATAGTAACTTGGGCTACCTGCTAGGTGATATAGAGGACACAAGAGAAACAAAATATGATTCTCTCTTTTAACGAATATATATGTCCCATGGACTGACAAAATGAATACCCATAAAACAGCCTGACAATCGTATCAGATTGTGTACGGTTAAATGGAACTATCAGTAGGACAGATAATAAAAGCCTTAGGAACTGAGAAGCAGATGATCAGTGTGCCTAGAATGGCTGGGGAAATAATCTATCAAAAGTAAGGGAGGTAATGCTGGAGAGGGTGTGGAGAAAAGGGAACCCTCTTGCACTGTTGGTGGGAATGTAAATTGATACAGCCACTACGGAGAACAGTATGGAGGTTCCTTAAAAAACTAAAAACAGAGACGCAAGAAGAACTACAATCCTGAAGCCTGTGGAACAAAAACCACATTCACAGAAAGATAGACAAGATGAAAAGGCAGAGGGCTATGTACCAGGTGAAGGAGGTGGAGATAGGCAACCTCCCAGAAAAACAATTCAGAATAATGATAGTGAACATGATCCAGGACCTCGGAAAAAGAATGGAGGCAAAGATTGAGAAGATGCAAGAAATGTTTAACAAAGACCTAGAAGAATTAAAGAACAAACAAACAGAGATGAACAATACAATAACTGAAATGAAAAATACACTAGAAGGAATCAGTAGCAGAATAACTAAGACAGAAGAACAGATAAGTGACCTGGAAGACAGAATGGTGGAATTCACTGCCATGGAACAGAATAAAGAAAAAAGAATGAAAAGAAATGAAGACAGCCTAAGAGACCTCTGGGACAACATTAAATGCAACAACGTTCGCATTATAGGGGTCCCAGAAGGAGAAAAGAGAAAGAAAGGACCAGAGAAAATATTTGAAGAGATTATAGTCGAAAACTTCCCTAACATGGGAAAGGAAATAGCCACCCAAGTCCAGGAAGTGCAGTGAGTCCCATACAGGATAAACCCAAGGAGAAACATGCCGAGACACACAGTGATCAAATTGGCAAAAATTAAACACAAAGAAAAAATTACTGAAAGCAGCAAGGGAAAAACGACAAACATACAAGGGAACTCCCATAAGGTTAACAGCTGATTTCTCAGCAGAAACTCTACAAGCCAGAAGGGAGTGGCATGATATACTTAAAGTGATGAAAGGGAAGAACCTGCAACCAAGATTACTCTACCCGGCAAGGATCTCATTCAGATTCCACGGAGAAATCAAAAGCTTTACAGACAAGCAAAAGCTAAGAGAATTCAGCACCACCAAACCAGCTCTACAACAAATACTAAAGGAACTTCTCTAAGTGGGAAAGACAAGAGAAGAAAAGGACCTACAAAAACAAACCCAAAACAGTTAAGAAAATGGTCACAGGAACATACATATCAATAATTACCTTAAACCTGAATGGATTAAATGCTCCAACCAAAAGACACAGGCTTGCTGAATGGGTACAAAAACAAGACCCATATATATGCTGTCTACAACAGACCCACTTCAGACCTAGGGACACATACAGACTGAAAGTGAGGGGATGGAAAAAGATATTCCATGCAAATGGAAATCAAAAGAAAGCTGGAGTAGCAATACTCACATCAGATAAAATAGACTTTAAAATACAGAATGTTACAAGAGACAAGGAAGGACACTACATAATGATCAAGGGATCAATCCAAGAAGAAAATATAAAAATTAAAAATATATATGCACCCAACATAGGAGCACCTCAGTACATAAGGCACCTGCTAACAGCTATAAAAGATGATATTGACAGTGACACAATAATAGTGGGGGACTCTAACACCTCACTTACACCAATGGACAGATCATCCAAAATGAAAATAAATAAGGAAACAGAAGCTTTAAATGACACAACAGAGCAGATAGATTTAATTGATACTTACAGGACATTCCATCCAAAAACAGCAGATTACACTTTCTGCTCAAGTGCACACAGAACATTCTCCAGGATAGATCACATCTTGGGTCACAAATCAAGCCTCCGTAAATTTAAGAAAATTGAAATCATATCAAGCATCTTTTCTGACCACAACACTGTGAGATTAGAAATGAATTACAGGGAAAGAAACGTAAAAAACACAAACACATGGAGGCTAAACAATACGTTATTAAATAACCAAGAGATCACTGAAGAAAGCAAAGAGGAAATCAAAAACTACCTACAGACAAATGACAGTGAAAATACGATGATCCAAAACCTATGGGATGCAGCAAAAGCAGTTCTAAGAGGGAAGTTTATAGCTATACAAGCCTACCTCAAAAAACAAGAGAAATCTCAAATCAACAATCTAACCTTGCACCTAAAGGGACTAGATAAAGAAGAACAAACAAAACCCAAAGTTAGCAGAAGGAAAGAAATCATAAAGATCAGAGCGGAAATAAATGAAATAGAAACAAAGAAAACAATAGCAAACATCAATAAAACTAAACCTGGTTCTTTGAGAAGATAAACAAAATTGATAAACCTTTAGCCAAATTCATCAAGAAAAAGAGGGAGAGGACTCAAATCAATAAAATTAGAAATGAAAAATAAGTTACAACAGACACCGCTGAAATACAAAACAGCCTAATAGACTACTACAAGCAACTCTATGCCAATAAAATGGACAACCTGGAAGAAATGGACAAATTCTTAGAAAGGTATACCCTTCCAAGACTGAACCAGGAAGAAAAAGAAAATATGAACAGACCAATCACAAGTAATGAAATTGAAACTGTGATTAAAAATCTTCCAAGAAACAAAAGTCCAGGACCAGATGGCTTCACAGGTGAATTCTATCAAACATTTAGAGAAGAGCTAACACCCATCCTTCTCAAACTCTTCCAAAAAATTGCAGAGAAAGGAACACTCCAAAACTCATTCTATGAGGCCACCATCACCCTGATACCAAAACCAGACAAAGATACTACAACAAAAGAAAATTACATACCAATATCACTGATGAATATACATGCAAAAATCCTCAATAAAATACTAGCAAACAGAATACTTCAACACATTAAAAGGATCACAAATCATGATCAAGTGGGATTTATCCCAGGGATGCAAGGATTCTTCAATATATGCGAATCAACCAATGTGATACACCATATCAACAAATTGAAGAATAAAAACCATACGATCATCTCAATAGATGCAGAAACAGCTTTTGACAAAATTCAACACCCATTTATGATAAAAACTCTACAGAAAGTGGGCATAGAGGGAACCTACCTCAACATAATAAAGGCCATATACGACAAACCCACGGCAAACATCATTCTCAATGGTGAAAAACTGAAAGCATTTCCTCTAAGATCAGGAACAAGACAAGGATGTCCACTCTCACTCTCACCACTATTATTCAACATAATTTTGGAAGTCGTAGCCACAGCAATCAGAGAAGATAAAGAAATAAAAGGAATACATAGTGGAAAAGAAGAAGCAAAACTGTCACTGTTTGCAGATGACATGATACTATACATAGAGAATCCTAAAAATGCCACCAGGTAACTACGAGAGCTAATCAATGAATTTGGTAAAGTTGCAGGATACAAAATTAATGCACAGCAATCTCCTGCATTCCTATACACTAATGATGAAAAATCTGAAAGAGAAATTAAGGAAACACTCCCATTTACCACTGCAACAAAAAGAATAAAATACCTAGGAATAAACCTACCTAGGGAGACAAAAGACCTGTATGCAGAAAACTAATAAGACACTGATGAAAGAAATTAAAGATGATACCAACTGATGGAGAGATATACCATGTTCTTGGATTGGAAGAATCAATATTGTGAAAATGACTATACTACCCAAAGCAACCTACAGATTCAATGCAATCCCTATCAAATTACCAATGGCATTTTTTACGGAACGAGAACAAAAAATCTTAAAATTTGTATGGAGACACAGAAGACCCCGAATAGCCAAAGCAGTCTTGAAAAAGAAAAATGGAGCTGGAGGAATCAGGCTCCCTGACTTCAGACGATACTACAAAGCTACAGTAACGAAGACAATATGGTACTGGCACAAAAACAGAAACATAGATCAATGGAACAAGATAGAAAGCCCAGAGATAAACCCACACACATATGGTCAACTAATCTATGACAAAGGAGGCAAGGATATACAATGGAGAAAAGACAGTCTCTTCAATAAGTGCTGCTGGGAAAACCGGATAGCTACATGTAAAAGAATGAAATTAGAACATTCCCTAACACCGTACACAAAAATAAACTCAAAATGGATTCGAGACCTAAATGTAAGACCGGACACTATAAAACTCTTAGAGGAAAACAAAGGAAGAACACTCTTTGACATAAATCACAGCAAGATCTTTTTTGATGCACCTCCTAGAGTAATGGAAATAAAAACAAAAATAAACAAATGGGACCTAATGAAACTTAAAAGCTTTTGCACAGCAAAGAAAGCTATGAACATGACAAAAAGACAACCCTCAGAATGGGAGAAAATATTTGCAAACGAATCAACGGACAAAGGATTAATCTCCAAAATATATAAACAGCTCATGCAGCTCAATATTAAAAAAACAAATAACCCAATCCAAAAATGGGCAGAAGACCTAAATAGACATTTCTCCAAAGAAGACATACAGATGGCCAAGAGGCACATGAAAAGCGGCTCAACATCACTAATTATAAAAGAAATGCAAATCAAAACTACAATGAGATATTACCTCACACCAGTTAGAATGGGCATCATCAGAAAATCTACAAACAACAAATGCTGGAGAGGGCGTGGAGAAAAGGGAACCCTCTTGCACAGTTGGTGGGAATGTAAATTGATACAGCCACTATGGAGAACAGTATGGAGGTTCCTTAAGAAACTAAAAATAGAATTACCATATGATGCAGCAATCCCACTACTGGGCATATACCCAGAGAAAACCATAATTCAAAAAGACACATGCACCCTAATGTTCATTATAGCACTATTTACAATAGCCAGGTCATGGAAGCAACCTAAATCCCCATCGACAGACGAATGCATAAAGGAGATGTGGTACATATATATAACGGAATATTACTCAGCCATAAGAAGGAACGAAGTTGGGTCATTTGTTGAGACTTGGATGGATCTAGAGACTGTCATACAGCATGAAGTAAGTCAGAAAGAGAAAAACAAATATCGTATATTAAGCCATGTATGTGGAACCTAGAAAAATGGTACAGATGAACCGGTTTGCAGGGCAGAAGTTGAGACACAGATGGAGAGAACAAACGTATGGACACCAAGGGGGAAAAGCCGCAGCAGGGTGGGGATGGTGGTGTGATGAACTGGGCAATTGGGATTGACATGTATACACTGATGTGTATAAAACTGATGACTAATAAGAACCTGCTGTATAAAAATTAAATTAAATTAAAAAAAATCATAACTAACAATAGAACTACCATACGACCCAGCAATCCCACTACTAGGCATATACCCCGAGAAAACCATAGTTCAAAAAGAGTCATGTACCACAATGTTCACTGCAGCACTATTTACAATAGCCAGGACATGGAAGTAACCTAAGTGTCCATCAACAAATGAATGGATAAAGAAGATGTGGCACATAGATACAATGGAGTAACACTCAGCCATAAAAGGAAACGAAATTGAGTTATTTGTAGTGAGGTGGATGGACCTAGGGTCTGTCATACAGAGTGAAGTAAGTCAGAAAGAGAAAAACGAATACCGTATGCTAACACTTACATATGGAATCTAAAAAAAAAAAAAAAAAAGGTTCTGAAGAACCTAGGGGAAGGACAGGAATAAAGACACAGACGTAGAGAATGGACTTGAGGACACAGGGAGGGGGAAGGGTAAGCTGGGACGAAGTGAGAGAGTGGCATGGACATATATCCACTACCAAATGTAAAACAGATAGCTAGTGGGAAGCAGCCGCATAGCACAGGGAGATCATCTCGGTGCTTTGTGACCACCTGGAGGGGTGGGATAGGGAGGGCAGGAGGGAGACGCAAGAGGGAGGGGATATGGGGATATATGTATATGTATAGCTGATTCACTTTGTTATACAGCAGAAACTAACACACCATTGTAGAGCAATTATACTCCAATAAAGATTTAAATAAATAAGAAAGAAAGGAAGGAGGGACGGAGGGAGGGAGGAAGGAGATAAATGTGGGAAATGTAATCCTAAGTGCACTGTGTCCTGTAAAGCAAAGAATATTCAGTGCACTGGATTGAAATGCTGCTGCTGCTCTTCACTCCTCCATTTGTCTGGAAATCACAAAGCAGCCTCCAAAATCCAGCCTCATCAGAGTATTATGGAAACTTGTCATGGCAGTGAAGACAAAAATCATTTTCCCCACCTTATTGGGTCACCCAAAGCAACTCAGCAACTGAAGCAAGGTACAAGGGATTTGAAGTGGTAGAAGTTAAGAATCATGTGACTCAATCTGTAAAAGAATATGACCTCAGCTCAGCGGGAAAGTGAGGGACAGCAAAGCTATTAAAGCAGCACAGCCAAAAGGAAAATAAGTCTTCCAGCCACTACTAGCCATCCCACTGCTCGTCAGTTTCGTGAATGGAAGCTGACTGAGGAGACACACAGTGTATGACACTGAAAACGTTATAGACATTCCTAAATCAGTGGCTTTTTCTCATGGAGTAAAAATACACCTGAAGACCCCCTTGTGATTAATAGTAATGGAGTCATTTCTAGGCTGGTAGATCTCAGAAATGTCCCCACTTTTTTTTTTTTTTTTTTTTTTTGGAAGCTCCAACATTTTCCTTTCCGCCACCTGCAGCACTGGGGCAGGAGAGCCCCGCCTGGCAGAGCTGAAGAATTACATAAAGCTGTGACCAGACTAATTTTGAATTTATAGCAAGTTTTCTAAGACAACGTGACACTCTACAGCATTCAGAATAATTATTCCATCACCTGTTTACTTAGACATTTTAAAGGAAAGGAAAGAAACTGGGGTAGATGTTTTGGGCTTTTTTTCTAACAGATTTTTCGAAGGTAAATGGAAAAATCCCAAAGCAGCCACCGAAAATGCTTAATCCCATGACGGGGGCCTCACTTGCTACACTGGAAATTCATGGTGGGGAGACAGAGGAGACGGAAGACAAATCTACCCAGCAGGAATACGAAGGGCAAGGCTGAACAAATTAATAACACCACTTCCCAGCTAACTGGTACCTTTCATCAGGGAACCTCAACGCACTTTACAAATAATACTTATTTTCCTGTCTCAAAGGGGCAGGGAGATAAATGGGAAGCCCAAAGGTCACACAGGAAGTGTGTAATTATTTTAAGAATAAAAAACAGGCCTTATTCCCCAGGCTCTGGTCTAACAGGTTCCTCCCTTCAAACTCCCCTGTGCATCTCACCCTTGCTCTTTCAACCAACCACGGTGTCTTTGAAAACATCCAGATTCTTATTCCTCCAACAAAGGACACCACACACCAAAGGCCACTTGGGACCTGAGGGAAACACTGTCCTCATCTTGAAACCTCAAATGGAACAATAAAAGCTTATCTACATGCACCAATGTGCCAGAGATGCCACAAATCACCAGTGGAGGGGAAAATGTGTGGTTCTATAGAAAAAGATGCATTGTCAGACCCTAGAGAACACCCCTTTGGGTTATCTGATTCTGACTGTATGAAAGCTACTTTGCAATTCTGTAAATTGTAGATAAATGATAGCAATGCAAATAATTCTTGTCTGTAGACATGTAAATTCTGTCCTGTCCAAGAGAGGTTCAGTTGACTACTCCCTCCCCCTACGGAAAAAACGGTTTTTGCACAGTTGCACATTCATTCTTATATTTCTGATCTACAAATGTGTCTGTTCTTTTCAACCGGTTATAACATCTGCCTGATTCCCTCACTGATTAGGAAGTAGAATAAAATCTTTCACACGTATTCATTTTGATATCTGACAGTCATGATTTTACCCTTGTTGTGAAAATTATTTCTTAACACCAGTTCAACCACAGAAATGATCTACCCCAAAGTTAGAAACACAGATGGGAACAGCAAGAGATGTCAGAACTCAGATGAGAACTGATGGAGAAAATAGAGAGGTTGAAAAGTCCTCTTGCTCACAGAAGAGCTGCAGATCTCCAAACACAAAGCAGGGGATGTGTTTCTCTGGGAACAAATCCATAAATCAGAAAATACCTGTAATTTCATCCTCTAGCTTGTCACTATCTAAATCTCAACTCAAATATAAGACATGCTAACTGGGTCTAAGATCTCAGCTCTGACAAATGCCAATGACAGGGCACCCCTGCTGGAAGCCCTGACAAAGTTTTGTGGGGGGTTAGGAAAAGGTCCCCTCCTCCTTTGGATGAAACATAGCCCCATATTGGAGCTCACGGCTTGGCATGTGGGATGCAGATTTTATTTGAGCCCTTTCTTGTGCCTTCAGCTGGGCACTTCTGCGCAGTGCTCAACCTACAAAACTGTCCATGGCGGCCCAGACAGGAAGAATACTCATAGCCCAAGACCCAGAACCATTAACAGGAAGGTACAGCTAGAAGACGACTGCTGCTCAGCAGGGCAAGAGAGGAACTGAGAGGCTTGTGTCCAGGCTGACCTGATCTAGACCATGGGGGTCCAAAAGCATTGCAGACAATCACTGACTCTGTGGCACCCTGTTCCAACCACACATGGGAACTGACTGACAACTGCCCCACGACTGAATGCTTTCCTCAGGGAGTCAAGAAGTAGCTGAGCGGCAATAAAAAGGAATAAAGTAGATACTACATGCTGCAACATGGATAAAATTTGAAATCACTATGCTAAGGAAAAGAAGGCAGGCACAAAAGACCGCATATTGTGTGATTCAATTTCGATTAAACGTTCAGAATAGGCAAATCTATAGAAATAAAAAATACATTTGTGGTTGCCTAGGGCTGGGGGGTTGTGAGGAAAATTGAAGGAGTTTCCCTAAGACATCCCAAGCGATGTGCCTGGATGTTGTGACGGATGACGATAAAGGGACCGGGCATTCAGGGAAGGGAGACTTCAGTGCAGGTTAACAGGAAAGCTAGCTTCATTGTTAGGCTTCACTGTCCCAACTCTTATTACTGGCTATCCTTAAATATGCTTAGAAACACTATTTTCAATTCCTATCGCAGCCTTTCGCCTCAACTTTTTCCCACTTTCCTTCCGTCTCCTAGATCCAATTCCTCACCCCCTTTATTCTTCGCCTGACAGATGGCAGAACAAAATCTGTGTAGACTGAGTCCCTGTCATTGCCCTGTCATCCAGGTCAGGCTCCATTTCCCTCTAGAGCTCCAGCTACAGAATGGCCTTTCCTCAGTGACTCAGGTCTGGCTTCCTCCACATTCCACCAGGTCTGGTCAAACGTGATTCGCTCTGTCTGAAACATTCTCCCGGACCCCCTTCATCCCAACCCTCTCCCATCAGATATCTTATCCATCCATCCTTCAGCTCTCAAGCCAAGTGCTGCTCTGGGAAGCATTTCTTGATCTTTAACCCACTGGCTCTCAGAGAAGCACTTCTCATGTGTGTGTCTGTGTATGTATGTGTGTGTGTGTGTGTGTGTGTGTGTGTATGCTTGCACACGCAGGGCAGGTGTATTTGAATTCTCTAAGTTAAACTCACACATCATCAGACTGTTGACTAGATGATGGCCAGGGAACTGGAGGAAGACAGGCTCCTGCTGTGGAATAATTTTTGCCCATTCTGTCTTTCTCAGCTGCCTCCCAGCCTCCAGTCTGCAATAACAGACTGATAAGAGACACAAGTGGCCCTGGGGCCAAATACATGCCCACCTCTGGCCGTATGAGCTTCCCTACCTTTGGAAACACACCAGGACGGACAGAAGTTTGGAAGCATGTAGAGTGGAAAAGACATAAGCTTTGGAGCCACACAGGCCTAGGTTTAAAGAGCCCTTTCTGTCTTTGTTGGTTGTCTGCTTCCTCATCCGTGATGATGGACAAAGGAAAGGAAGCAACGGGTGTGTGTACCAGCACGGCGCCTGCAACGCAGTGAGTAGCTTATAAATGTCCACTTCCTTTTTTCAGTTGCCATCTTCTTCGTTCTTTATCAGTAATTTCAATAAGACTTTGTTTCCCTCTCCTGACAATCTCCAAGCTATCTAGACAGAACTTAAAACCACCACAGCCTGGCTTGAGGAAGAAGGTAGAAGAGGCAGGGTTTCATTTCCTGATCAGTCAGTCCACTGCAGCCTGGAGGTCCTGCTGCCCTGGCAGAAACCTGAGTGGTCCCCCAACTAGCAAGGATCAGGACAGCGACACACGGTGTACCGACTGACAGGGACGGACACTCTCCCTGTCGAGTCCTTGATAAATTCCAGCAAATGCCAGGAATTCTCTGGCCCCTTCACATACCTGCCACGTTAGATCAAAATCAGAGGCCACGCCAGTGAGAATGGAAGGAGGGTGATGGAGAGCTGGGTTCCCTGACACCGAGGGCAGAGGTTGGCCAACACTCCCATCCACTCACGTATTCCACAAATACTTAACTGAGTGCTTATTATGTGCTGGGCACAAAGTTAGATGCTGAGAAGGGTTAAAACTGTAGCAAAAGCTAGACTGCAGCTGCTCTCAGAGAACGTAATTTATTGAGGGAGGCAGATACTCGTCCCCAGTCACCCTCAAGGAATGAGTGAACCCAAACAGAGGTAAGAGCGTGAAAGTGCAGAATCCTAGGAGAGCCGCTAACGAAGGCACAGGGCGAAGGGAAGTTTCCCGAGAAAGCTGCACGTGAGTTGACATCTGCAGGAGACGCAGGTGCTATCCAGGTGAAAGCTGTGCATTCGAGGGGGAGGTGAGAAGAGAAAGAATCCTCTAAACAGAGGGAAGAGCATGTGCAAAGAAAGCCCAGTGACGAGAAAGTATGAAACCTTGGAGAACGGGACGAAGCCAACATGACAGAGCCCAAGCTCTGAGGAGAGGGATGAAACGCAGGGCTTGGGAAGAGGAGGACGCGTCCTGATGGCTTGGGAGAGGTGACTAGGGGTACACTTGAAAACTCTTAGCTGCAAATACACCCCCGTAGTAAGCAATCAGAACTAAAGTACCCAGACCAAAATCCTGCAGGCCTCTTGGAGAGCAGAGTAAAATGCGACTGAAGAGAAGTTGAGATTGACCATCGATACTTTTCTGTATTTCTCAAAATGGGCAACGTTGTGATACAGGCATATTAAAAAGTTAAAAATCGAGCAGAACCAACTCAAACATATCTTTGACTGATGAGGCATGGTTTTGTAATCCTTTCAGAGGAGACTGTTAAGCTAAAAACGTTGAGCTAAACTGCAGCGTTATTTCTCTGTAAATATATGTAACCGCCTTTTAAAGAATTCTCAAATGAAGGTTACAGCAGCTGGTGATAAACATTCATTTCTCACAATATCAGAGAATGGGACCAGCATTAACAAGCTGCCTTTTCCTGTTTTCTTATGAAATGGTCTTAAGTGGTCTCATTTATCATGAGTTTCAAACATTCATTTCTCACAATATCAGAGAATGGGACCAGCATTAACAAGCTGCCTTTTCCTGTTTTCTTATGAAATGGTCTTAAGTGGTCTCATTTATCGTGAGTTTCTATAAGCATTAACAATTTGTAAAATGAGTTAATTATGTTCTTGGAGGTTTAATAAAATCCACCAACATTAAGTAATATCCTGATGGTCTTGAAATTTACTCACAAAACTTATAAAAAAAAGAGTAAATGCATTCAGCTGAGCTGAACATCCTGTATATTTATAGACAGCATATACCATCCTACAATGGCCATTCTGAATAGGTAAGAATACTGCTGACAAACTCTCAATCAAGCAAAGTTGCAAAAGGATCCCTCCTTTAAAGTTTAAAAAACCTTCGCGGCAATGTATGAATTACTGGCAGATAGCCAAGCCAAGCATTTCAAATCCAAAGGCTTCGGTGGTCCAGGCTTGAGAGAAAGAATAATCAAATCTAACCGTTAAGGAGCAAAGCAGAAATTTCAAGAACATCCATCGATCTTTAACAGTCATCGGCAGGAGGCAAACAAGGAAGGGACAGTGAAATGGAGGTGAAAATGAAGATGTCACATGGGGATTACAGGTTTCAACTGCTTAATTTTAGGTTGGTATTTTCTCTCTCTCTCTTCTTTTTTAAATGTGTTTTCCTTTTTCCTCACTATAAACTCAATTTGCCAATAGGTAGTAAACTGGAATGCCTAGAGTCTTCTCTTATTCCGTTTCCCTGGTCATTTGCCTGGGGTGTTATTAGGTGTGAAATGGGATGTGGCATAAGGGTGAAGCACGAGATCTGGAATCCAATTGCCTGTGTGCGAATGCTAGCTCCGCTCCTTCCCAGTCAAGTGTCTTTGGAAAAGTCAGCCACCACCGGTAAGCACCAGCTTCCACGTCTTTGAAACAAAGGGATCGTAGTAATACACACCTCATGGGGTTGTTTGGATGATCAAATGAGATGTAGGAAAGGTACTTGCTTAACCTCTAAAGGTTAGCAATCAGTGTTTCTCTCCTGGAAAGGGTGGCAGTATTTACAAGGTGGGAGAGGAGCCCATCCCCACCGTCCTCCCCACCCCCCCAAAATCAGAGCACTCATCTTCGATGGCAGGGTCTCCTAACCTCCATCACTCACATCCTATGCCAACAGACAACATGTTATAACCGGGTTCCACCTGCACAATTACTTGTCAATGTTTCTCTCTTTTTTAATAAATTTATTTACTTATTTATTTAGTTTTGGCTGCATTGGGTCTTCCTTGCTGCACGCTGGCTTTCTCTAGTTGCAGCGAGCGGGGGCTACTCTTCGTTGCGGTGCGTGTACTTCTCATTGCAGTGGCTTCTCTTGTTGCGGAGCACGTGCTCTAGGTGCATGGGCTTCAGCAGTTGTGGCTCGCGGGCTCTAGAGTGCAGGCTCAGTAGTTGTGGAGCATGGGCTTAGCTGCTCCGCAGCACGTGGGATCTGCCTGGACCAGGGCTTGAACACTTGTCCCCTGCACTGGCAGGCGATTCTTAACCACTGTGCCACCAGGGAAGTCCCAATGTTTCTCTAGAAACTGCATCTTTCGAAATTTGTTTCTCAAATGGAACTTTATGTTACTATCAGGAATGGGAAGCTCGTCTCACTTGCCATAACTAGAAAGGAACCGTAAATATACAGCAAAAAAGGAAACCCAGATCATCTAGATTCTACCTTGACACTGTTACCCCAGCAAAGACTCAGAGCTTGAGGCTGATTACTACAATTGAGAGAGGCATTAACAATATGACAGAACCAAGCTGGTGGTAAACAGAATGTAAAAGGAAACATAACCCTCTCACCACTGAGTCTGTAACACCCGATGCTGGGACAACACGTCATCTAAAATCCTGGTAACACTCATCTCTCACAGTGTCATCTAGAGTGACTTCTGTTGCAACTTGTGGGGGTCTTATGGATAAACAAGCAGTGCTGCATGGCAGCTAAGAGTGATTCCAATACTCCCTTGGAAGGAAGGCTCCCAATTAATTGTAGCCCATTCGTTTCTAAAATTGCAGAGTGAGACATTAATTCATGAAATTTATAGACCTGTGAATTCCCCTGGCAAACAGCAATGTTATTAGATTACCAGTAAGTCTATGTAAACTTGGCTAGAGATGGTGTGCATATATATATATATATATATATATATATATATATATATGTATGTATAATACACACACACACACACACACACACACATATACATATATATATGTATGGGGGGGCTACTTAAATTTTATGCATTCTCAGTCAGACCCCCATCTCTCCTGAGGTTAGATTCCTAAGCTGATGGTTCCTACTTTCCATCTCTGTCTACAAATGCCTTTGACCCAAATATCCTGTGAGTCCACCAGTACATGTCCTTTAAAACACCCTAAGTGGAAAGCATTGCCTGTTGAGGATTAAAGTAGACATGTAATCACGTTTCATCCTGAGCTATGGCTTTCATCCAACACACATGCCACATTCACTTAGGAAGGGTGTCTGTACACCGTAAACAGCAAGGGAATAGAGGACGGTTTCCTGAATGGGCCTGCTCAGCAAATCTCAACTCATTCAGCCACAGACCCAGTTAATTCACGCTTCAGGGTTTGCAACACTCTAATAAGATGAATGAAAAAGCAAAGACATACACGTGGAGGGAGTCCCTTTGCTGTGCATACAATCAACTTCTGCTTTGTCGGAACGTATTACACAGATAATTCAGAAGCACCCGACAAACGAGCCTTGCATTCACAGAGCCTGCCCCGGGAAAGCACAGACTCTATACGTGCACGGAGAGGCTCTGAATCCACGTTAGCTCCTCCTCTCCTGTCTGTCACATTCGCTTTAGCAATGGTAGATGATGTCACCTCATCCGGAAACTCCATCAGCGACAGGAAATCCCAGTCTGGGATTCTAAATTTGCCTATAGATCATTCAGATGGACAATGGGAATTATCTGATTTGCGGACTGAGCAACACCCAAAACTCTAAGCACCTCTGTGCACCTAAGAAAACGCATTCCTAAGTCAAAGGCATTTATTTTTTAGATGGAAGCTGGCGTGGGTATCGCCTGCGAGGGGAGAGAGAGGTTCCCTGGAAGGGGGTGGCGGGCTGAGTGCTGAGCACGGGGACACGTGTACAAGCTGAAAGCACACCAAGTACCTTTCCCCACTACCGGTGCCTCACACGTCAGCTCAGAAGGCTGACAGGTCCCTGAGCACCCAACAGGCAGGCAGCAAACTCTCAGGGCAAAGGGACTTACACGGCCTTATCTTGAGCTCCTCCATTAAGAAACTTGTCATCACTAGGCCAGGTTGTTAGTCACCGGAACAATGTGATGGAGAGAGCAACGCCAGGGAGAAACGAGCTCACCCGGATGGGCTGGCCGGGGGGATCAAGTGGCAATAAACTCTGCTACCTCTCCTGGCCGGCGGACAAGAAGTTCTTGCTTAGCAAGCATTCCGGTTCACCGTGAACTGCTCCACATACCACATATGGCGGTCATTATGCAGATGAATAAGCCCTGTAAAAATATGCTGAATGTGAAAACTCGACCGGAGTGACAGCTTTCTCCGGTGACTTGGGTTTGTCGATCTAAAAATTAATTACGCTTGTCTTAACAAGGCATGAGAGGCCAAGCTAATAGAGAGCTCCAGTTAACGAAGTGCCCAATTTACACAGATCATCAGCTTTCTGTTTTGCACTATGAAGAAAGGGATTAAGAGACAAGGGATGTCTCCAGCCCTGGCTCTGGCCCTGGACACATCACTCAGCCTTCGTAGACCTCAGCTTTCTTCTCTGAAGAGTGAGACCATTAGACTCATGAGCAGTTTTCGATCTGAACATGGCAACACCCTGGTGAAGAGTCCAGGTACAGAGTCCTCAAGATTAACTTCTGATGAAAGGCTGGTATTTTTTTTACAAATGGGGAAACCACGGCTCAGAAAGGTCGACAACGTGCCTGAGGGTCACCCAGCCAGCCAGAGGCCAAGGTGGGACTTGGAAGCCATGTGGTCTGGCTCCAGAGGCCTGCTCTTAACGACTCCACTGTATGCCTCTCAATAATGGTTAATAGCAGCCATCAGTTACAGCCAATCGACTGACAGACTGCTGATTACAGGAGATCTGAGGCTTAAACTAAAAGGCTATTCTGCCCCCATTTCAACATGGGTGTTCTTTTGTTTTGTTTTGAGAGACCAGGAGATGGGATTACATAACACAACCTGAGGCTTGTGTCACAAAAGTGAACACAGCCCACTGGCTAAACTAGAAGACAGATTGACAGGTATCTGCTGACCAGACAACACGGCTGGTTCCACGCAGGCTAAAGCCATGATTCCTTGGGGCTGTGAGAAGGCACGCTGCAACGTGCTCGCTTCCCCTTCTAGAAGGACCCAAGCCCTGCCTCTCCGTAGTGACAATCCTGGGCCTGAAACAGCTGGGAGGATCTTGACAGGCTTATCTCCTCCGGCTCCTGGGGTGTCTCCTGTTGGCTGTCAGATCGAGATCACCAAACCAAGTCTCCCAATCACCTCCGTGGCAGGCATCCACACTGGAGCAGGGCCTTCTCCGCCTTGAACCGAGCAGCCTCTTGCCCCCATGCAGACAGCCCAACTCTCCTGGCAGAGCCCGGCCCCAGAGGCATGGGGCTCCCTAGGGCATTCATATGGTTCCTGCTGCCACCACGAGTGTGTGGGCTGTGTCTGAGCAGCCCCGTGAGGCGGCCTCCCTCCAGGCACACAGCCTACACCTGACTTACGGAAGACGAACGGACAGCAGCCGGAAGTTACCAAGGGTCCACTAGGCGTCAGTGTCTGGGACAGAAGTGAAGGTCTCAGAGCTGCCCGTCAACCTCTACCACCAATTCCTGAGTAAGTGCTCCTGTTCCTGTAGGGAACCACTCAAATGCTTCCAAGCGTAGACGAAAGGAGTAAATAATGATACAGGTGACCCCAAAGGATGAATGTCTATTTCAATCAAAAGAGGCCCATAAGACAAGGCAGCCTCAAAAGATCACACACTGAGGATTCTACTCATGTGACATTCTCAAAAAGACAAAATTACAGCGATGGAAAACAGACCAGTGGTTTTGCCAGGGGCTGTGGGTGGAAGGCAGGAGCTTTATGGGATAAAGGAACACTTCTGCATCCTGCAGCGATGCATGTGTTAAAATTCATAGAACTATACACAGAAGTGGAGGGGGAGTCCATTTTACTCTATGATAATATAAATAATAAAAATGTGTAAAAGGCCCGTGAATAGGTTTTCTCCCAGAAGATGGCTTTTCTTCATATTTTTTTTTCTAAATTGAGTCCTATTTAGAATACTACTGATTATCTCATCATAACTTTAAATGGATATAGTTGCAGGAGAGATTAAAGGAAATAACATATTAAAGTGCTTTTAAAATAAAAAGAACATGGAAGATGTAATAGGAAAGAGAGTGCCTGGAGAAAGAAGTCAAATTAGGCTTTACAACCTCCCATTAGATGAGGGTCTGAGGGCCTGGGCGCCCCCAACTCCTGCAGCCCAGGACCGCTGCCCTTAGAAGTTCACTTCCTTCATGTGTGGAAAGGGGCACCTGAGGGAGAATTATTTCTTCGTGACCTTAAACGCTATGTCACAATTACTTAAGGGCACAGACCCGTAATTGGGAGTTAGCTGTTTTCCTTTAACACTCAAAACAGGGCAAGTTTGTCCCTTAAAACTGAAAGTACTAAGGTCATGAATGAAACCTGATGAAATTCTAGTCTTGTGGGAAATTCCACTTTCTGACAGCCCTGATGGTGCCTCTCACAAAGAAAAACACAATGACTCTGCTTCTGAAGAGCAGGGGACAGAAAGACTTAACCAGTACTCTTCAAAGCCTGCAAGAGTCTGTGTCATCACAAGCTTGACTAAGCCCCGTCCTGTAAACTGATAGGGGAGAGGTTTGGAAAGCTGCAGCATAGTTTTCAGCCGTGTCTCATGAGGCTGACGAGGAGTGGCTGTGGCACGATGATCAGGAGATGCGACACACAGGATGTTCACCAGACGTACAGCATTTTTAAAATACGCCCTTCACCTACCGCTGTATTAGCGATTCAGACAGAAATCTTGGGAAGTTAAACACATACACCCTACACCTACAAACTACAGCTTCCTGTGCATTTCTTTCCCATGAATTTAGTGCCAGCTCCCACAGGCTGTCACCTTCCAGTCTGCGATTCAATCGAAGTAACTTCCAGAAATGTCTTAATTACAGGTGGGCATCGTGGTTGTATTAGAGGCTTAACTAGAAGTCTCTGGACTTGAACTCGCAGAGATTTCCAATAATAAAAGGTACTTAGGGAGCACCAGTCAACCCTAACATTTAAATGGGAAAAGCTGTTGCAGCTCAAAATTCAGTCCTCGAGCAAAACTCTGAGGATAAGGCAGCAAAAGGTACCACCTTAGCAAAAAGAAAGAGCAAAAGAGGAAACAAAGAAAAAGGAAACACATGTACTCCATAAATTACCCACATAAATCAGTTTAGGCAGACTACAATTTTTTTTAAAGGCAGAAAACCCTTAAAGACAAATTCATGGAAAACGTACAATCACTCCTTTAGCAGGGCAAAGTGTCACAATGACAAGGAGATATATTAATAAGTGGCCTAGGGGGCTTCCCTGGTGGCGCAGTGGTTGAGAGTCCGCCTGCTGATGCAGGGGACACGGGTTTGTGCCCTGGTCCGGGAAGATCCCACATGCCGCGGAGCGGCTGGGCCCGTGAGTCATGGCCGCTGAGCCTGCGCGTCCGGAGCCTGTGCTCCGCAACGGGAGAGGCCACGACAGTGAGAGGCCCGCGTACCAAAAAATAAAAAAAAATAAGTGGCCAATCACTGTGTTTGCTCCAACCAAATTCTTCCATGGAGGATAGTCAGCAGGAAGAAAACTGAAAATCGAGGCAGAAGCTGGGATGAGCCATGGGTGGGACCTGGAATAGGGGCCACCTGGGCCACCTCCCAGTTTTGGGGGGTGGGCAGGAATGGGAAAGGAACCAACATTATCAAGCCTCATGTGTGCTAGTGCTCTACTTGGAGTGTTTCTTTCATTATTTCATGTTCCCTCCAAGGCGTTCCACCCTACAGACAAATAGATGCTCCTATGCATTGAATCAATTCCCCAAGGTCACCAGAGATCATAGGGAATGTGGGATTTAGCTCTGGTCCCTTAACACCCTGAGGCCATGTATAAATCCAGGACTCTGGGAAGGGTCCCAAACGTTACAAATTTTAAAACTGAACAAAGGAATGAAAGTTTAAAACTGTCTTCAAAGGAATTCCTCAAGTAACATAACTCTGCACATGTAAAAGAATCAGCGGGCTCAGATTAAAGGACTCAGGAAAGAAAGTTATTTTCAGAAATAAGAATCCTCCCCCCCCCCCCCCCCCCGCCCCGGCCCCGCCCCGGGACTAGGGCAGCAGAGACAGAAGACACACCAGGCTCAGAACCCATCAGGCCGAGGCCTCAGAGCTGCTCCTTCCCAGGTCTGGTTTTCTAACAGGGATCCGCCCGATTAGAACTGATACCAGTAGTGATATGTGTGGACTGGCGTATGCCATTCATTCATCCATTGGACAGCAACTTACTGAGGACCTATTACGTGCCAAGGACTCCAGAGATGCTGGGGATGGAGCAAGGTGCCAGTCATGTGCGTTCTCAGGTCGATTCCCCACCTTTCCCGTGACAGCGGTAACCTCCACAGACTATGTTTCCCTGGTGGCAGCCTTGACAACTGGTTCACAGCTGGCTTCCGCCAATGGGAGCACTAGGGGCGCCAGAGGGCCGAGGGAAGGAGAAGCTGGCGAGAGGGCTTGTTCTTCTGCCGCCTTCCTCTCCTTCTCCCTTTCCATCGGGCGGTACCTCCAGCAGTGAAGTGGAATCACCATCTCCATCCTTGGTCCCTCCAGGCCCAGGTTCTCTTCTCTTCCTAACCTCTGGGTGGTCCTGTGGTGGCCCAGTTGACCTTTCTGCTCTTCCTAAACCCAGGTACCTAGTTCCCCACATTAAATTCTCTCTCTCGATCCACCCTGTTTTCCTGACTGGACTCTGACCCCTACAGGCATTGAAGATGACTAACCAGATGCCTGCCCTCTTAGAACTTACATTCCAGGGGGGAGAAACCCAAAGGGCAAGAAAACAATCAAATTAACACATAAATAGTAGCTCCTGGCTGTGTTAAGGGTTATGAAGGAAATCAAGAGCAAAGTGGCAAGAGTCAGGGGCACAGGCTATATCAGACGGCAAGGGGACATCTCCCCACCATCTGAACAACACAGTGGAATCTGCCTATGAAAGACCAGGGGAAGAGCACTCAGGCAGAGGAAACAGCGTGACAAAGGTCGTGATGCAACCACTAGCTTGGTGAGTTTAAAGAGCCACAAATCGCTTTGGCCAAGGGATTAGAGAATGTCCCTTATTGCCCATTGAGAGATTCTCAAATCCCCCTCCCCCAAATTGCTTCCCTATCCAGATATATTACCCCTTGCAAAAGACATCTAACCATCGCCATAATCAACTTGCACAGAGGAGGACAGAGGGGACAACCACAGCTCCTGAAATGGGTTTTGGTCCCCTCGATAACAGCTCCAGCGTGTTCTGAGGTCAAAGGAGAGGAGAGGTAAACACCTGTGTGCACGACAGCCTGTCACTCAAAGGTCCTGACGGCCGCCCCTCACCCCACCCCGTCAACCATTTTGGAAGGTTCCTGGTGGAAAGACAGGTGCACACCAGCATACCCTTGCATGCCGAGGGGGTCCACCAGACTGTCCAGACTCTGGGAGTCAGACTCTCTCACCTGCCCCCTTGGACTAGCAGTGCTTTGCTCTGCTTCCCAGTTCTTTCTCTGCTACAACAGCCGGCCTCTTTCTCATTTCCTCAAAGTGGCAAACGTATGCTACCAAACGAGGCTGCGGGAAAGGAGGAAAGAGAAACGCAGTCCCCATCGCGCCTTCTTTCCCGGAACGCTACTAATCTGGCATTTAGGTTGTTTGCTCCTTTAATCAGAATGCCATTAGGAAGTCTCTGCTGGGTTTCTGTACACAGTTTTTCTCTAATGAAGCATCAAATCTCTTTCACAAACAATAGCTGTGTCACATCCAAGCACGCTGGCCCCAGCGGGGTTGCAATCTCTGGCACATGCAGTGCCCCTTTCAGGTCTGTTCCTTCCAGAAGGGCCCACCACCCTGGTCCTCAAGTCAAAGTCTCAACACTGTCTGGCTCTAGCAATCTGGAGAGACAGAAGCAATCGGTGGTTTTCAAGGAGACAGTGTCATGTCCCCAGCATCTGACACAGTATCTTGGAAGGAGATTCTTCGTGAATATACTTTTGAATGCCCCTCCTGGCTGCAACTCTGGGCCCAGGTCTGCAGTGGTTGACCCAGCGGGGGGTGACTTGTAAATCCTGGACTGAACCCCTGCAGAGTGAGGGTGGACATGGTCAGAAATAAGTCTATAATGAGGTGTCCCAGGGGTGATCAGGGACAGAGCAGGGCCCTGTTGAGCTTGCCATTTGGCCACACCCAGGGGCCACAGCCTCCAAGTACACGCTGATATATTCCTCTTGGAAGGCAACGTGGCAATAACTATCTAGGTGTAAGATGCACATAACCTGGCATCCAACGATGCCGCCTGTAGGAGGTTACTCCATAGATAAACTGGCGCGTGTGTGCAAGTAAAAAAAATAAGAAGGCACTTGCTATGACATTGTTTGTTACAGCAAAAGATCAGAAACAACCATAAGGTCTCTGAACAAGGGGCTGGCTGGTTGCATATGTTGCTGATACATCAAGGCACTGGAAAACTATGTAGCTGTTACAAAGGGTAGGTACGAAATCCTGCTATGAACACATCATTAAGAAACGTAGTAGTATGAAAATGAGCTACCACTGTTTTTTTTAAAAATGGGAATTATACATATATGCACATGTATGTGTGCATATATACTTGTATATGCATGCATTCTTACCAGAAGGATACACTAGAAAATGATAATGAACACAGTTTTCACCTCTGGGAAGAAGAAATGCGGAAATGGAGCACTACAAACCAGGGGTGAAGACACTTTTTTAAATAGGTTTTTGGGGTTTTTTTTTTCGTTTTTCTGCAAGTACATTTTATCTCTTAAAAATATTTTTTTAAAAGAGCAAATGCAGTGTTCCCTGAGGCTTTGGTGAATAAAACAGAGAAATCACTGACTGGAAGTTGGGGTAGACAGGATTAACAGTCCCCCAAAGATGTCCACATCTTAATCCCCAGAACCTGTGAATGTCACCTTACATGACCAAAAGGACTTTTCTGGTGTGATTAAGCTAAGGCTCTTAAGATGGGGGAGATGATCCTGGATTATCCAGGTGGGCACTAAATGTAATCACAGGGTTCTTATAAAAGGGAAACAGGAGGCTCAGAGAGAAGGAGATGTGACAACAGGAGCAGAGGTCAGAGGGATGCGAGGAAGAAGCTATGAGTCAAGAAATGCTGGCGGCCTCTAGAAGCTGGAAAAGGCGAGGAAATGAATTCTCCGGAGCCTCCAGCCCTGCCAGCACCTTGATTCTAACCCAGTGAGACTGATTCTAGACTTCAAACTTCCAGCACAGTGAGATAATAAGTTCGTGTTGTTTTAAGACACTCAGTTTGCGGTAATTTGTTATAGCAGCAATTGGAAACTAATACAGAAGTATACCTTTAAAACAGCCTAATTGACGTGTCAGAAGGGGGACAATCAGACAGGCTTACCCCAAGTGGCGGCTGATCTTTCTGCCGGAGACATGACAACTTTCCCGTAACTTTCAGTTACAATAAAGTCTGACGAATGACAAACATCTCCCTTAGTCAGCCTGATACAGCCGCCGTCCCCAGCCCCCCACTGGGGTGAACTCAGCATCCACCAGGCCTAACTGCTACTCTCTTAACAGGACGGCACCTCTACCCTAGCATGTGTCAATCCCATCTGTCAAGCAGGTGATTTGGAGACAGGAAGGAAACAGATGAGAGGTCCTACATGCCAACCTGCTTAATGGGGGTTATAAAACATAAGAGGCATATCTAGGGGGCTCATATGGAGAGAAACAAAGCTCTTGCAGGGGTTCTGGAGAAGCCCACTGTGAACCTGAACTTCCCTCTGCCTTTGAACCACTCACCTGACTGCACGCAAGACATCTGAAGAGGATGCAGACCTGTCTCGTTGTTCCAGAAGTTAAGACCACTCCCCGCTATGCGACTGAGGACCTAGTCTCTGCGATGAAGGCTTTGCTGAGATACAGAGGAGGCGCTGGGAGGCAGAGTTTATAATCACAGCCTTCTGGCTTCCAGAGGACCACAAAACCCAACACAGAGTCCCACTGTCTCTTGTCCCAAGAATAGAGCCAAAACAGGTGGCTCTACCACATCCAACATAATGCAGCGTGGAGCCCAATCACTTGTCTCAACCCACATTTCATCCACAGGATGCCGTTGCCAAAATTCTTAGGTATCTTAAACACGAGATTATTAAAGAGCTAAAGATATATTATAATAGCAAGAACCTCAATGGAAATGTTAGAGCTATATTTTTCCCTCTGCTTGGGGAACACAAGCCTTTATCATTTTCTTTCATTCAAGTGACAGCTTTACCCAAGCTCCATGGTTGCCATGTACGGTGCACGGTGCTGCTCTGGCGATTTATAACCCAATGAATCATCATCTCATCAAGTCCAAGGAGATTAGTACGTGAATCCACTTTGTAAACTGTAAGGCACTGCGCACGTGTCTGGTGGCAAGACTAGTAAAGCTCTAAATACACACACAATTTATTTGGCTGTGCTCTAAGACAGATGGTACAAAAACAGACAGTCTTCACCTATGAGAGGAAGGGGAGAACACAAATAAAACCCACTTGCTTGTTCAGCCAGGTTATATCTGCTCTCCCATTCCTCAGCCTCTTTATTGCCAGGATCTGAACATCACAGGTGTGGAAAAAGGAAGGTGCACTTCCTCTCTTTGTTCACTTCTCCTGCCTGGACTCCAAAAGGGAAACCCAAATGAAGAGAGCTGTGCATTCACTGGCCCCCAAATGAATGCACACAGTGGTCCCAGTAGCGACACCACGTGACGCTGACTAACCCTCAGGGCAGCAACTGGCGTCCATCCCAAAGGCCTTCAGCTCACCATTTCCTCCCAAGGCAGGCCCTTGAAGTTGTCAAAAAAAAAAAAAAAAAAAAAAACAACTAGCAACCTCTGCTTGTGCATCCAAACCAGCTTCATGAATTGTCTCAGAAAACTTCAACAATGACTATAAACTAGTATGCTCTAGCAAACCGGAGAAGGCTTGTCAACAAGGAAAATTAAGGGGCCTCAAACGCCTGTCTGAGTCAGGAGGAAGGAGTTAGAGGGGCCACCCGAACCATCAGAAATAACCAAGAAGCAGGACACTTCCCTGGTGGCACAGGGGATAAGACTCTGAGCTCCCAATGCAGGGGGCCCGGGTTCAGTCTCTGGTCAGGGAACTAGATCCCACATGCATGCTGCAACTAAGAGTTCGCATGCCACAACTAAGAGTCCACATGCCGCAACTAAGGAGATGGCGAGCCGCAACTAAGACCCAGTGCAACCAAATAAATAAATAAATATTTTAAAAAAAGAAGAAATGCTGCAAGCCTAAACAACAAAACAAAAAATAACCAAGAAGCGTATTAAAAATGGAAGTTTAGGCTCCACAAAACATCCTGTAATGAGGAAGAGCAGTGTAACTCTACTGAAAAAAAATCCCCAGCTGATTCTAACAGCCAGCTGAGTTCAGGCCCTAGCGAATCAGAGGACCTCCCAAAGGTCCCCTCACTTAAGGCTCCCTGCCACTCTCTGCCTGATGGCCAGCAAGTCTAGAGAGGAAGGGGCCTCAGCGTCCAGGCGTGCCCTTTCCAGTGCCCACTGGAGTGATGGTCACCAAACCCATGGCCACTCGGGGCTCCCACTCTGTGGGGGGCAGGGAGGACAGTCTGTAGGAGATCTTCCCTGTGGGCAGCTGGGCAGAGATGATCCTCGACAGCCACCCTCCAGGCACCCAAGGAATCTGAACCCCAGAGCATCAGATGGGCCTCCCTGTTTAGGAGTAATAAGGCAGTCTTTGGAATAGCCGATTTTGTTGTTGTAGCTCTTTCCCCACATACAACTGCTCTCCAGCTGGCTCTACAGTCACGCAGGCTTATTGCACAGGGGATCTTGGGGGCTTTTTTTTTTTTTAACATTCATTTGCAGAGCCTACAGACTGTGATAATTTAGATTGTGTGCTTTGGGGAATGTGATAGGGACCACACCCTCCAACCCCTACCCACCCCACTTTCTGCTGCCACCCACATCCCTCATTTAAACATCACTGTAATGCCAGCTGCATGTGTTGATTAAACATTCCCCCCAATCTGAAATTCTCCCCACAGAGCAACGTCTTAAGGCTTCCAGCGAGGGTCTTAAGGAGCTGCTGCTTTACCAGACCAAATGAGCGGCAAAAAGACCTCCCTCACCAGGCTAGTGTCTGGATTTCCCATCTAGCCCATGCCTGGAGCTGCGTAACCCACTGGCCCTCCTCCAGGGAGCCGCAAAATGTTACTTCACATTCTGGGTCCAAACGGATGCTTTCTGAGAAGTCGGTGTAACCCATCAAGCTTTGAAAACGAGTTTAAGTTGTTTTTGTACTTTCCATTACCCGGGTTGTTCTGGAATGCAGCTCCTAACAGATGCAGTCCGCCTTCCCGTCAAGGATGCAGTCTGCCTTCCCGTCAAGTGAAATCTGCGCCAGAGGGCCTGGGGTTGGGAACTCAGAGCTGTTGGTTCCCGGTCAGCCCGCCGCCCTCCCGCATTTCCACCACGCTTGTTGGAGCAAACTGCCAGGGAAAGCACAGACTTTCTCCTGAAAGCACAGCAGCAAACACCCCAGAGCTAGAAGCACCTCAAATTCCTTCTCCCTCATCCTCCTCCATCAAACAGGTCCACTACACTGATTCTTCACGAAGCTGTGCACAGAGGTGAAAGAGCCGCCGGGAAGGGGGTCAGAGGCCCCGCTCACTTCCACCGGCTCCTCTCCTAGGGCAAGTCTTCACCAGCTCACACTGAGCCCCTGTGGAATTAGAACAAACCTTTTGAGCTCAGGGCCTGGTGAGGGACTCAAACCGGATTTTCACACCCACTCATTTCCTCAGCCACGCACCCTTGTGCAGTGCACAACAGGAGCAACTGTACAGTACAGTCCTGCCTCATTAAGGGAAAGCCAACTCCCTGGGCTCTGAAGGAGGAGAGAAACCTGAGATAGTGCAGCCTTGGCTCTCACTATATTTTCTGTGCTACTTCTGAAAACCAAAATTCAATTCAAATCCCAGTACCATCACTGACCCGTTCTGTGAGTTGGATAAGATTACTTAACCTCTCTGTTCCTTAACTCCCTACCCCATAAAACAGGAAGATGGTAGCACTTATTTAGAAGGATTGTCGTGAGGATTAAATAAGCACATGTTTTTGAATCACTGTCTCATTACGTTATTAGATCAATTCCAAGAGTCACATTTTCCAACACAGAATGGTTGTGAAGTAGAGATTTATCTTACCATCAACGCATATTTTAATACATATTTAATAAAGCATTTTTTCCTATCCCTTTTGTCCAAAAAAAGCAGTTATTAAATCAGTGGTGCATCTTACTAAGCGTTATATTTTAGAATCAAGGAAATTTAGGAAGGAAATATTTTATTCTATTATTATTATTATTTTCTTTTTTTGGCCACGCCGCAGCTTGGGGAATCTTAGTTCCCAGACCTGGGGTTGAACCCGGGCCCCAGCAGTGAAAGCGCCGGTCCTAACCACTGGACCACCAGGGAATTCCCAGAAGGGAATGTTTTAATGACCATTTCACGCATAGCAACAGATGCAATGTTCAAGACTCCCTTCTTCTTGGGGAATTCTGCAGCTTAGTCCAGCTCCCCTGGAGGAACAGGTGTCACCCAGCCAGCATCTCTCTCCTGCCTTCCCCAGCTCCTCCACACCCCTTCCAGTGCTCTCAAACCCAAACCTCTGGGAGCCTTGCAAGAGGAGCATGCCATCCAGTGGTTCTCAGCCCTGACTGCTCCCTGGTATCCTCGGGAGCTGGACCACCCCAGAGGTTCTAATTAGTGGGAGTGGGGTCTGGGCATCAGGATTTTCAAAAGCTCCCCAGGGGACTGGAACAGGATGCAGCCAGGATTAAGAAATACAACTCTGGGCTTCCCTGGTGGCGCAGTGGTTGAGAGTCCGCCTTCCGATGCAGGGGACACTGGTTCGTGCCCCGGTCCGGGAAGATCCCACATGCTGCGGAGCGGCTGGGCCCGTAAGTCATGGCCGCTGAGCCTGCGCGTCCGGAGCCTGTGCTCCGCAATGGGAGAGGCCACAGCAGTGAGAGGCCCGCGTACAGCAAAAAAAAAGAAAAAAGAAAAAAAAGAAAAAAAGAAAAGAAAAGAAATACGACTCTAGTCCGCCGTCTCATCACCATCTGAAGTCTGATTCCCCCGCCCGGCCTGGCAGTTAACAATAGTTGGCAGCCTCCTCCCAAATTCCAGGAGAATGGCAGCCCTCACTAACTTAGGTCACAGAACACTACAAAAAAAGACAGCTTCTTCCTCAGACAGGGCATCTTTCGTTTTGAGATGAGGTTAAGACCTTGAAGGCAAATTTAAGCTGGGAAATGAGGAAACCTACTTTAAAAAAAAAAAAGAAAGAAAGAAAAAGACCCCTTTGTCTTCCTAGCCAGCTAAGCTGAGATACCTGGATATTAACCTATTTTGAATTTCATGGAAATCCTTTGATTTACAAATGATCTAATTCTCGAAACCAACCTTTGCTGAGAATGCAAGGCAACTTTCAGGCTGTCTGGATGCCGTAAGAAATGGTGAACCGTAAGGATAATCGTCAGAAGCAGATTTCTTCTAACATTTTAGGTAAATCTGTTTCTAGGTAAACAAGATCCACTTTTGAGGGATTTTGTTTTCCCTCTTGCATCCACGCCAAGCTTTTCCCTTTATTGCAGACCTTGTTTCCCCTCCATCTTCTCCTTTCAGAGGTACACTCCAGCAAATTATAAACATTCCTCATTTCACCAACCACAAAGATACCACCCGGTGCTGAAGAATTACTGTGAGCTGGCTTCCACCGGACTTTGATTGACCCCCTGGGGGGGGGGGGTGCATGTAATTCCAGGTGTATCCAGCATGTTTAATTCTCTGAGAAAACTGGCAAAAGCTACAAGAGGCATCCAAGATGCTTTTAAATCACAATAATGCGAACATCTCACAACGGCTTAGTGTTTTCAAGCCATCAGAAAGCACGGTCCCAGAGAGCCGGGGGAGCTCAGGGGCAAATCAAAACCAATTAAAGCCAGGCAGGGTGGCCTCTCATCCCAGAGTCCAGGGCCTGGGAGCAGAGCTGCAGTGGGCTCAGTGGAAAAGAGCTACCAAATATTGAAGGCACGATGCGTGCCGGGAGTCGGGTTGGGTCCTTTATAGAGCAGTTTCCCATTTAACTTCCTTGTCACCAGGACGCAGGGCATCGCAGACCAGGGATTCAGGCCGGGTCCCTCTGACTTCCAGGCCTCTTTCCCCCAAATGCTCCCCACCCACAGATCCAGGCCTGGGGAACAGGGTGTTTCAATGAATTCCGGAAGCTCTTGGTTGAGAATTCTGGTTTTGCACCTTTGTATTGCTCCCTGCCTACACTGTTCCTTAAGCACTTAACTAATGATGTCCTGTGACCAGTCTTGTGTTCAAATCCCCATTCCGCTGCTTAGAAGCTGTGTAGCCTTGGGCAAGTTACCTAACCTCTCTGGCGTCAATTTCTGGCCTCAGCTTCAAAAATGAAATAATAATACCCACTATGCTACGAACATTAAATGAGTTCATTTATGATTGGCAGTTAGAAGAGGGAACAAGAATTGGCTTTTCCTTCTCACCATTACTGATATGATGAGAGGGCTGTCTCTGTCTCTCACTGAGCTGTGAGACAGCTGTCTGCCTTTTCAAGGATGTGTGTCTTGTAAACTCCTTCAGGGCAAATCTTGTTTTTCTTTTATCCCCTCAGGGCCTAGCTCACTGTAGGTGCTTAATAATCACTGTCTCATATTAGATTCTGAAGTCTAATGAGGTCACTTTCCCAAACTGAAGGGACAACTTCTTTTTTTTTAAAACAAGTTTGCGATTTTATTTATTTATTTTTTATTTTATTTATTTTTTTTGGGGGGGGGCGCACCCCACGCAGGGCATGCGGGCGGGATCTTAGTTCCCCAACCAGGGATCAAACCTGTGTGCCCTGCAGTGGAAGCACGGAGTCCTAACCACTGGACTGCCAGGGAATTCCCTGCAGGGACTTGTGACAAACTTCTACTACTAAACCCAGCTATCCACTTCCCCACCTGTAACGCCCATTCCAGAAAGATCCACAAAGGGATGTCAGTGTAAATCTTATGTTGCCACTGGACCTCCACAACTTTCCAGGGTGGACCAAAGAAGGCACGTTCCCTCCAATACTAGGCTCTAAACCTGCCACTCAGTGTGGCCTCCAGACCAGGGGCACCCGCACCCCCCGGGAGCTGGCTAGAAATGCCAACTCTTGGAGCCCCGCCTATGGAGTCAGAAGAGCTGGGGCTGAGGAATAGAAGCTATTTCAACAAGGTGGCAAGGCAACTTTTATAAGACGTATGAAGCTGTAGACCCCTAGTTCGACACCCCGGCTGCACCTCAGAACCATCTGAGAGGGATTTTAAAGATACTAAGGAGCGCGCCTCACTCGCAGAGATTCTGATTTAACTGATACAGGGAGCTGGGGTTTTCAAAAGCTCCCTGAGTGTCCTAATGTGCTCTGACAGAGAGCTTCCTCACCAGCCCTCCTTGGTCCACACCACCCCACCAAAATGTCTTGGCCACGTTCCTTTATATTTAAACGACTGGCTCCTAAAATTCTATGTGGTCCTGAGAAGGTGCAATTATAATTTCAGGTCTTCAAAGACAAGCTGTGTAACCTTGGGCAATAGCATTTGAGCAAATACTTATGTAGTACCTACTATATTCCAGAAACTGTTCTAAATATATGTTAACCCAAGAGTATTATCTATTAACAACCCTATGATATAAGTACTAATATTACCCACATTTTATACATGAAAAAACGAAGGAACAAAGAGGCTAAGTAACTTGTCCAATCTGGTGAATTCAGACGCTGAGCCCATGGACTTGGGGTCTGTGCTCTTAAACGTGAAGCTATATACTGTTTCTTTACCAGCAATAATATTGAGAATCATATTCACTCAATCTACTCATTTTCAGCTCTATTGACTTCAACACATGATTAGCTTTTCATGTTAAATTAGTTAGGTTATCATCCTTTCTTATCTTCCATATCAGAGATAAGGCCAGCAGTCTGACAAGATGTCTTCATGCCTTGACCCAAAGGAGCAACAAACATGGACATTTCAGGCCAATGCTGAGGAATCAATGGGACATGTTGATGGGCCGCAGGAACATAATGGGTCCTTCAAATCACACCTCAGCTGCCTGGTTTTCCCCTCTCACGGAGCAGGGCTGTCTCATCATCCAGAAATATATGAAGGGAAAATGGCAGAAGAGAAAGTAGGAAAGAGAGAGAATGAGGCCACAATCTTTACCCTGCAGGCATCTTCCTCAACTAGGGGAGGTATCTGAGAATAACTGAATGTGATTAGCAAGTGATTGGAAAAATAATATTATCTTGCCATCTGTTACGGCTTCGCAATAGCTAACCAGCATGTCTTAGAGACTCTAAGGTCTCTGGAAATGATCCCACTCAAGTCCCCCATCCACTATGAGTCATACCTCCTGTCTTCACCTCCACAAGAGAAGGACCCCGAGTACCAGGGTCTCCACACACTCTCTGCCCTGGTCCTTCAGATGTCCCCAGTCAGTGCCTAAGGCCAGGAGCAGGCAACGCTGCCAGCCAGCTGGAGAAGGACTCTCTCCTCATTTGCCTGGTTCTGGAGAATGGGTCTTCCAGGCAAGGCCAAGGTGTGCTGTGATGGTAAAATGACTTAGGGAGGACATTTGGGGGCGAAGGGTCAAAGAAATATTTGCCTGTGTCTTAAGTCACCCAGAGGTGATGGTGGCCAGATGCCTGATCTTGGTCCTTCCTGGCCCCTGAAGAACTCAGCACTTGAATCCAGAGCAGCCCGAGCGATCAACATTTGCCCAAAGGGCAGGATCGACCTCAGCTACGTAAAGACGTTACTCCTGTCTTCTGGCTCTGAAATGTGTGGTAAGTTCCAGAAACACCGATTTATGTTTGTGCTCCCTGTAGGCTGCTCGTATCTAGCAAGCGGTTTTAACAAGAAGATTTTTGCAGATGGGAAAATGTAGGTGGCTTGATGAGAAAGGCCCTTCTCCTGGTTCACTGGGATTCATAAAAGAGATGGGTGGTGGAGAGGACTTTTGGGAACACCGCACAAGAGAGGGAGAGGCAGAAGAAGACTAAGAGGTAGGAGGTGAGCGAGAGATTCACATCCTCCGGGTGCAGTGAGACAGCAGTGAGGGGGTGACTTCATGGTACCCTGGGGAGGATGTACCACTGATCCAAGTTTCCTGTCTGCCCACAAACTCCCACGCTCCGTGGGCAACAAAGATGCAGCAGAGCCCCAAAGCCAAAAGGACTCGGATGTCACAATAAGAATTTCAGCAAGGACCAGGTGCACACATGTTAGTGTCCAGAAGCCTGGGACTGGGTGCTTTCTGAGACCCAACAGCTTTGCCCAACCCAGAGTAGGGGGAACTTCCCCAAGTAAACATGTAGATGAAACTTAGTCAGATTTCAGTTAATTGGAAGATTAAAACCTAGAAATGATTTTGTTTGCCCACCTACACTGGAGGAGTGAGGCACCCACTACAAGTGCTACGGTTATGGATAAATCAATCACCCAGTGTCTGCCTGGGTCTGCCTGATTCTCTCCCAGAAAAGCCCACCCATTTGTATTTCCATCCATCAGGTCCAGCTACAGCACCATGTCTTCCACGAAGCCCTCCCATATCCCCAGCTCTCAAGGTTCTTTCCTTCTGCCTATGCCACGCAAATCTTAAATTACATTCCACCTCGTGTAAATGGTGGTATTATTTCTGTGACTTTGGTTCACCTCACCAACGAGAGAGCAAACTCCTGGAAGGCAGAGCCCATGACATCATTTTTTCTCCTCCTCTGCCTAGCCGAGGGCTGGGCCCAAAGCATACGCTCGCTAAAGCCCTAGGCTAACGGAAGGAACGGATCCCTGCTCAAAGCACGGAACACAAACTTGAACTCAAAAGGTGCTCTTTGGAGGGTGAGCTGGGGCAGGGCGGCCCTGACAGGTATGGTCCTTTCCCCAAAAGAAGCTGGGCTCTTGCAGACCCCAGAGACTGGCAGGATTGCTGCACCTCAAATGCGGCATTAGGGGAAATGTCATTACCTCCCTCCTCTAATTGCCCAGAGTTAAACAACAGGCAGACCTCATCTGCATATAGGCAGGCTGAGGGCAAGGCCAAGTACAATTCCCGCAATAAATGTTTAAAGCACCTTCTCAAAAGCAAATCCAACCAACACCACCTAAAGGACCTACCTTCCCATCCTTTGCCCCTCTGCAGCTCCAACCTCCTGTTGGATGCAAAGACTCCAGAGTCACCTAATGCACCCATGCACCTAATTTGGTCTCCAAAGAAACCTCCAAGATAGAACATGCGCAGGCAGAGAATAAAGACTTCAAAGAAGGCCTGGTAAAAGCAGACGTTGGCTCACCTCTGCATCAGCTGTAGGAGGAATACCTCCAATGACTGCCCAAAACACGGAGGGGAAGCCCTCTAGGTGCAGGGTACAGGAGTTGGTCAGGCTACTGGGAAGCAAGTATATCTAGTGCTGTCCAGGCAAGGCCTCCTCCTCTTTCTAATGGGTCTATCAGCACAAGAACGGTCAACACTGTTCAACTCCGAGACATGCTTTGCGTCTGTGCTGGTAAAATGATGATGATTAACAACCATGATAGGCTTTCTCGTGTATGATCTTACCAAATCCTTCCACGATCCCTGGGCTCAGAGAAAGTGGCAGAGAGAAGGCAGGGACCACATCTGCCTGCCCCATGCTGCAATGCCCAGGCCTGGCCCAGTGTCAGCACTTGACAGACAGTAAATACCAGCAGAAAAAATAAACATTCCCATTTTAGAGATGAGGCCATTTTACTAAGCTTAAACGACCTGCCCAAGGTCACAGAGCAAACTAGGAAACTTGAGTTCCAATCACATACCTTCCATTTTACTCCAAGACCTACGTAGTTACATTCTTTTTTTTTTTTTTTTTTTTTTTTTTTTGCGGTACACGGGCCTCTCACTGTTGTGGCCTCTCCCGTTGCGGAGCACAGGCTCCGGACGTGCAGGCTCAGCGGCCATGGCTCACGGGCCCAGCCGCTCCGCGGCATGTGGGATCTTCCCGGACCGGAGCACGAACCCGTGTCCCCTGCATCGGCAGGCGGACTCTCAACCGCTGCGCCACCAGGGAAGCCTCATGTAGTTACATTCTTGAAGCAGTGATGAGGAAGGGGTGGAGGTGGAGGAGGCTAATGGTAATAAGAGCAGCAAATATACCCAGTGCTGGTGAGGGACAGGCCCTAGAGGCACTCTTCTCACACAACTCATGTAATCCCCACAACAACCCTATAAAATAGGTCCCAGTCCTCCCCATTTACAGATGAGGAAAATGGGGCCCAGAGAGTACAAATAACGTGGCCGAGGTCACTAGGCAAGGAGGAGGCAGCAAAGTGGTGGCTCCACAGACAGATGCTGCATCAGGCAACCTGCGTTCAAATCCCAGCTGAGTCTTGAGGTAGTATCCTGCGCTCATTCTCCTACTCCACTCTGTTCTCCTCTTGCCAAAAGCCACCTTGGTCCAAGACCCCAAGGAGGAAGGCCCCAGGGGAGACTGCTTCGTGGGAAGCCATCATCAAATGTGATGTTAGGGCTGTGGACGTGGCGTGTTAGAGCCAGAAGTTACCAGAGAGTAATGCTTCCCAGACTTCACTGCACCCACCAACCAGCTGGAAAACCTGTTAAAATGTAAATGGTTGGGCCCTACGCACAGGATTCTGAGTTGGGGGCCTGGGGTGGAGCCTGAGAATCTCCACTGCTAACAAGTCACCAAGTGATACTGGTCCACAGACCATACTCTGAGCAGCATCACTTACACGATCAAATCTTTCATTTCACTAATGCAGAATCTGGGGTCAGAGAGGCTAATTTGCCCAAGGGTCACCCAGCATGTCAGTGACAGAGCTGGGACCAACTGTCCTGACACTCAGTTTATACTTTGTTCCCACTGAACCAGGCTTACTTCAAAACAACAATCATCATTATCATTTTATTACCTATAATTCTTTTTGAGTACCAAGTACTTTTCCTGTTTCATCTCCCCTTACCTTTACAAGCACCCTTTGAGGTTGGGGACAGTGGTCACAACTTACAGAGGAAGAAAAGGGAGTTCAAAAAATTAACAGCAAAAATGGGCTCAAGGTCACACGCTGAGGGGTAGAACTGGATGCTACCCAGTTCCGTCCAACCCACCACTGCTTCTCCTCAAGCTCTCAGAAGGGAAGCCCTCTCTACAAAGGGCTGAATGCGAAATTCCCCGCAGCCACTTTGCTTGCAGGAAGGAGGGCCCCTGAAGACTAAGGTAAAATTAAAATAATAAAACACTGAACAAAATTGTTTTTAAATGTTTAAAAAATTATGGCCAGGAGGAGAGCTAGAGGTAAGGGCCCTGAGTCCCAACCACTCAAAGACTGCTTATCCTTCTCTTTCCAAAACCTTTCAGGGGTTGAAGGTCGGGGTCCACATGTCTGACACCACACATAGCCCTATAAATTCTATCCCCAAGAGTCCTGGCTCTCTGCAAACAAAATTAATAGCCTGTAAACTCTAAATGGGTGATTACAATCTATAAAGCAGTCCATAAATCGACATCATGGGGATTCATATTTATTCTCTCCCACCTATCTCCACGATAAATTTGCCCGGTTTATGAGTCGACGTAGTTCCTTCCGCTCTGCGCCTGGGCAAGAAAGCTCATCTGGCTGAGCTGCCTCATGTGGAGCTCATTTCAATTCCAGCGGTTCCCTGGGCCACAGGACACATGGTGGGAGCCCACGAGGAAGCTCTAGAAACCCAAAGGCTCCACCACCTCTATAAGCATGTGTCGAATCCTGCCGAATTGCAGGCTATGAGCAGTAGCCAGCAAGATGCGGTGGGGGGGTGGGGGGGGGGGTCGGGTCCTTGCCCTCAGGGACCTTGTGAGGGGTTGGAAAGAGGAAAGGAGGGGAAAAACAGACATTAAATGTCAAACAAGCAGACAAACAAAAACTACACAGATAACATACGGCAATTCATGAGATGACTCAAAGGCAAAGTTCAGCAAGCCGTGAGGTATGGGATGGGAGCAGGCAACCTGGGCTGGTAAGGGATGAAGCTCATGAAGGATGAACGGGAGGGAGCCAGGCAAAAGGTGGGGGATGGAAGAGGAGAGGGGGGACATTCCCAGTAGAGGGGTCCACATGGGTAGAGGCCAGTTGGTTTTTGTTTTGAAATTACATTATGAGAAGCACATGGAGAATGAGAAAAGTTCAGGAGCAGACAACATGTGATAAGGAGACTGGATTTTCTTCTAAGTAAAACGGGGACAAATGAAGAGTTTCTAAAAGGGAATTAACATGATTAGAAAACCATTTTTAGAAAGGTCCCCTGGCCACTGTTAGAAGAATGGATTGGATGGGGAGGGGTAACGAGGAGGGAATGTCAGCAGACTTTTAGGCCATGATTGTAGCTGTCAACACAAGAAGTGATGGCGGCCTGAACTAGGGGAGGAGCAAATGGACCACAGAGACACCTAGGAGGTTGGACTGACTGCGTGTCACCCTCGGCTTGGGATCTGTTGGTGCTCAGCACGACACAGGGCAGGGCAGGGCAGAGGAGGTGCACAAGAGCTGAATGGCCATCATTCACTGACATTCAATGATTTGCGACACACTGTGAATCCAATCTCATTAGGCAGAGTCATAGCTGGAAGCCACTCAGCAGCCAGTTTTGGTACCGAGTCACGTGACCACCTCTCCAGGCCACCATGGCACACGTATGGCAAATCCAAGCAATCCCCAAGCCAGATGAAACTCTCAGCTTGCAAAAGGAAGGGGCAGAACCCCTTTCCTTCTATTAAACCCAGGCTCTGTTACTGCCTCAGGCTCAAAGTTCATCAAATTCCAAGTCAGCAGAAGGGGCATGGCCCCCTGCAATAGGTGCACTTTCCAATCAGCTGGGCAGGCCTCTGGTTGTATAAGCCAGTCTCTTCCAGACTTCAGAAGTTTCTCCCTCTTCTAAGCTCCAAGGACATTTACATCGGCCCTATACATATCTATCCTGCTCAGATTCTACTTATAACCATAATTTATACTGTCTTTTATTGTTGTCGAGTATTTGCACGTTCATTAATCACATTTCCCCAAAAGACTTTAAACCACTCGAAGACAGGCACGGTACACCCAGCAGGGTGATGTCCCATGGGAGTGCCAACTAAATATCGGGGAATGGAATTAAAACAGAAGACACCAATGGGATATTCTGATGCCACATAAGCCAGGAAGAGTGAGTAGGAAAATGGGCTCAGAGCGCTGTGCTGTCTACAGTTGTCCTCAGGTACCGGCCAAGACAGTTGTCACTCCCTAGATGCCCAGAGACGGTGGCTTCCTTGAGCAACTAACCTAAAAGGAGGTCCCCCAACCAGATTCAGTCATTCCTTTTCACACACTCTCTGGCCCGAGTCCCATGCCAAGCACCACCCAGATGAAATCACTGCTCACATATGCTTAGAGCACAATCACAGGGCAGTCCCTTTTCGCTTCTCACCCCCCATGGAAGCAAAGACCTTGTTCTCTCTCTCAAACATTAGCTGGGCTTACAGAAATGCATTCCCATTTCTTAATGCCTGCTGTGATTCCAGGTAATTCCTCTTAGTACACTATTAAATCCCAGCAGCTGTTCCAAATACCAGCAAAGATGATGATTCCGGCTGCTGCCTTGTCAGCGCTCAGCAAATGAAGCAGACCAGCTGGCCGTTTCCTAACCCTGAGATGTGGCCAAAATGGCAGCCCAAGGGGTCACTTTATGTGCAGGTCTCTCCACCACCATACATACTTCTTCCTGAGTTGACTCTCATGCCTGAGGCTGAAAGGCTCAAAACTCTGGGTCATTTTCCCCTGAGGTACCCAGCTGTGTTTATCCTTGGAAGCCCCATGATAAGGAACCTGGAATTTACCCTGAGCCCCTACCCACAAAGCAGCCTCAAGTGTTGTGGAATTGCCCAAGGCCAGTCAGTTGGAAGGCAGCAAAGTCCGGATTTGAACTCCAACCCTGTGTGCTCCAAAGCGACACGCTTCCCTATCCTATTCCGTCCCCTACTGTTCCAGGAGCCACTCTGTGTCCCTCACCCAAAGAAGCCTGGCCATCTCAACAGCCTTTTCCCCATCTGCGCCAATCACGTGCCAACCCAGTGCATAAACAGCATTTTTGTGACCAAAACTGTGTTTCCTCAATGGCTCCAAGATCAGCATCTTTGCACCTGCTACTTTCCTTCGGAAGCATTTTTTCCATGATGCAGTGACAGAATTTGCAGCCAGCAAAAGGGATTGTAGACACACATGCACACACAAACACATTTATCTCATAGCCTCTTAGCCTGAATAACCCCCTCCAGATGTTTCTGTAATCCAGGTGCTTCAGAGGCTGGTCAGCACTTCCCTGACAGCAGAACCAGTCTGTCTAAGGAATTTCCATTTGAAACAGGTTCTATAAAATCTAAGCCAAGCAGGTATCTAATCAACAGGAAAACTTCACCCACCCAGAACGTGGCTAAAAGTTCGCCCCCTTGCCCAGGTGGGTAAGAATGACACCAATGCTTTCAATTTCCCCAGCACTCCAACCTTCGTGTGAGTACGGGGGCCGGGAGCTGGATGGGAGACTCACCCACTCTTACCGCCTGGCCTCAGTTTTCCCAACTGCTGCATGCCATCTCCAAAAAGGTGTGTGTTTTCCCCTTATCCGCCTCCCCTCCGAGTGACTCAGCAAGCATGTGCTAGGGTAGGAGGGTGCTACACAGGGTGGGGGCTGACTCTGTCCTCATTCCAGGCTGAAGGAACAGCCTCACTCATGGGGTACTGGACAAGAAGCTTAGGCAGTGGGTCTGGAGACCGGGGTTCTAGACCTGTGCTTGATGACTGGGATGGCCTGGGGCAAGTCCCTGACCCTCTCTGGCCCAGTTTCTTCATCTGTGATTCTCAGGCTGAATGCTCTGTGATCCCCTGACTCAGTCAAGGGCTCAACTGGCCACGCACAACCTTCCCTCCTCTTCCTTCCCTCCTGGAGTAAGAACGCAGGCCATGAGTTTTATGGGTTTAGAGCTGAATCGAAGTCATGTATGAGGCTGAATTTGAGCTGGCTCTTTTGGGTGGGATTCAAAAGGGCAGTGAAGGCATGGGTGGGGGGTGGTACCAGTGGCACAAAGACGTGGAGGTAGGGATTTGCTTAGCATCTCTGAAGGCACCACCAGGGCAGATACTTTAGACAGGATGCACTGGTACCACCCGACAGCCCTCTAAAATACTGAAACCTCTTGTGCCAGTTGGCAAACAGTCAATGGCCAAGCCCCAAGAGTGTCCCCTCAGGGCTTCCCTGGTGGCGCAGTGGTTGAGACTTCGCCTGCCGATGCAGGGGACGCGGGTTCGTGCCCCGGTCCGGGAGGATCCCACATGCCGCGGAATGGCTAGGCCCGTGAGCCATGGCCGCTGAGCCTGCGCGTCCGGAGCCTGTGCTCCGCAACGGGAGAGGCCACCACAGTGAGAGGCCCGTGTACAGAAAAAAAAAAAAAAAAGAAGTGTCCCCTCAGCTGCCCCTGCTGCTGCACTTCCCCATCCCCACAACAACCCTATGATCCAACAACTGAAAGGTTAATATCTGAGGTCTTGATCCAAAACGTTGCCCGTTCCATGGCACCCCCAGGCCAACAAACACGGCCCCTTGGTTGAGGGTCACTAAATGTCAGGTGCCGCGTTAGGCGTATTTGCATGTCTTACTTCCTGTAACCTTCACACTGACCTCTTTAAATTAAGAAACTGAGTCTTGGAACAGTTAAGCGGCTTGTCCAAGGTCATTTTACCTAGCAGTGGAAATGGCAAGACTTGAACACTGACGACAGGCCCAAGCCCACACTCATTTCATAAAAATCCCAGCTGCCTCTGAGCAGCGTTGGACCATAGACAGAGAAGCTTTGGAGGCAGCGGGAGGAATTTGGCCCTGCTATAAGGAAGACGGAATTGTTAGACAGTGGAACAAATTACTGTGGGAGCCCATGATGTCACCTTCTCCAGAGTTTTATATACAAGAGGGATTAGAATAGGCCTGGAGGGAGAGAGATGGGTGAGATGACCTAATAAGGCCCTTCCCAACCCCTGAACTCTTCGGTCCCACACAAACATGAACGCCTATCGATTTTTAAAGCCTCAATTTAACTCCTGGTTCATGTAGGAGATTTAACTATGTCTGAAAGCAAACTAAATTTTTTTCTTTTTTCTCTTTCCCCCAACTCCAGCTCTTCATTTTAGATTTTCTTCTGGCAGGTCTGACAAACAGACCCTTCCAGGCAGAGCTGCTGGTAGTTCAAAAGTTTAGCTCTGCCATCTGAAGGCCAAACTGCCAGGGTGGGCTTCTGTGCTAGAAGGAGCTGTCAAGTATGGCTGCCGCCAGTGTCTACTCCCCAGGGTGAGCTGATCAAGGCTCAAGGCGGATCTCTTTCTAAAAAGATCCTTAAATCCTGTTTGGAGTCTCTGACAGAGGAGAAGCTGGTGTAAGAAAGCAAAAAGAATGGCACAATGTACTGTGGCCCACTTTGCTAAGCCTGTCCCGTTTATATGAGATGTGATCCTCCAGCTTTCTCTCCTAGAAAATACGGTGACTGGTCCCAGCGCCCCTAGCAAGGCCCAGCAGCAGAACCAGCATCAGCACCTGTTAAAGGAGCTGCACAGTGAGCGGGGAGAGCAGCCTGCTCATGCTGTGGGCTGGTTTCCATGGCAATGGATGCTCCTTCTTCCCTGTCTCTTTGGCTCCGGGGAAAGACGTTGGCAACTAGCGGAAGGAGAAGTAGCAACAGGCTCCCTTTCCTCTCGGCCCAGGCAGCTGCCACCCCACATGCTAGCAGTGACAGCTCTCACCGACCTTGGGCAAGTCACGCCCTAGCTCTGCACCTTGGCCTGTTCATCTGTAAAGGGAGAGGGCTGGACTAGAGGTGATCCAGCCACACATTTCCAGCTTCAATGTCACAGAATCCAATGGCTTACCTAACCGGGCCAGTCACTGGGAATGGCCTTCCCTCGTCTTGTAGCCCTCAGTGTAAGAGACATAAACTAGCACAGCATCCCACGGGACAGGACTCTGTTTGCCTCATTCAGAGGCCTGAGCCTTATTCAATCCCCAAGCCATGCTACCTCCCTGACTATGGCCTGCTCTGGAGGAGACCGTCGCAGTGGGCCCATCTCACACATTCCTGGGGTGCGTGGGTCTCCTGGGGCTCGCTCAAGCCATGGCATGGCAACTTAGCGGGAATGGCATCCCACCCAGCCACTCGCATCCCACCTCGACGACATAATTAGGTTCAGCCCTCAAATTCAGATGTGCACAGCTCCCTCGGGGCCGGCCCCTGTTGTGACTGAGCAAGTGAAGAAACTCACTAGAGAAGAACACAGAAAGAGGCAATTGTGTTCAGTGTGCAGAGAGCTGGGGTGAGCCGACCACAGGGAGTGCGAGGGAAGCCCCCAGGCGAAGGGTAAACCACAAGCGGAAGCAGGGAGCCGTGAGCTCCAACAGCCCCTCAGGTTTGGGGAAGTATCTGTAATTCTGGCCGATTGGCCTAAAGTGGAATGAGGGGTAGAGCATGTGATGAGGGTAAAGAGGAAAAAGAGAAATATGGATGAAGGCTGTCAGGAGGTCTAATGACACAGTGGTATTTCCAGGGCTGGACTGAGGGGAGAAAAGGGAGCTCTCAGGTCGGGGGTACAAGCCATGTGCCAAGTACTGGCTTTCTGAGGGGTGGCAGGGGCTGGAGGGAGAGGGTAACGGCCCTTCCTGAGGGCCAGGTGGTCACTTAGCCTTCCCCTCGAGCCTGCTAGCGGGGGTGTGGGGGGCGGGCCTGCTCCCATTTTATGTATGAAGGATGAGCAACTCAGAGGCACGGAGTGATGGAACCTAGTGAGCGAGCTGCTCCTGTCCAGGAGCATACAGTCTTGCAGGGCAATAAAATAATCATGAAAAATTTAGCACATGACTCTAAACTGACATGTGGCCACCCTCAAGGGTCAACATTGACAGGGACATCTGAGGATGGGATTCTCACTACCCGGGAGCCTTAAGGAACATCCAGTGCCCTCCACCCTCCTGGGCCCAGTTCGCCCCTAACCGTCTGGGAGATGTTTAAACAGAGCATTTCCAGGACTCAAGTCAAGAGTCCTTCCTTAAACCCTAGCATAAAGCGAGTCTATACAAAAGAAATCTGACTAGCTCCCAACTCTGAGCCATCTTTTTTTTATTAGTCCCTACAAGTCAGTCCATGGGATCAGTGGTCTACATAGGAAATTAATCAGTACCCAAGTAATTAGGGTTCCTGACACATTTGCGAGGGACCAAGAGGGGACAGGGCCTCCACAGCCAGCCTTTGTTTTCTAACATGTGTTCATTTTGAGTTTAGTTTTTATTAACAGCAGCATCTTAAACTCTGCTATAGGACTAAGCCTTTAGGGCCAAATAGTCCACCCAGGAACATCGAGGAGAATGTGCTGAAGACGACGCTCAAGGGTCCTTCCTCCCCTAGGGGACTCAGGGCAAGCAGGAAACCTACTCGGTGTCCCTGTGACTACAAACTCTTTGAGGGCAGGAGCCATGTTTGATCTGCTTTACAAACTTTATATCACCATGGCCTAGCACAGTACCTGGTGCATAGTAAGTAATAAGTGGAATGAATGAGCATGCAAGTGAACCAGTGACTGATTAGTAACAGAAGGTTTTCAGTTGATCTTCTACAACTAAAGACATAAAGAAAGGACCACAACGAGATGGGTAGGAGGAACAGACTCGTAATCAAATCCCATACCCCCTGGGTGGCCAACTCACAAACTGGAGAGGTTCTCCCACAGGAGTGGGAGTTCTGAGCCCCACACTGTGTTCCCCAGTCCGGGGGGGTCCTGCATCGGGAAGACAAGCCCCCAGAGCATTTGGCTTTGAAGGTCAGCGGGGCTTAACTGAGGAGCCCCACAGAACTAGGGGAAATAAAGACATCACTCTTAAAGGGCGCACGCAACCTTCATGTGCACCGGGTCCCAGGGCAAAAGCAGTTCTTTGTTAGGAGCCTGGGCCATCTGCTAGCCCGAGAGAGTCTCCCTGGAGAGGCAGTGGCAGCTGCAGCTCACCCTGGGGAGTAGACACTGGCGGCAGCCATACTTGAGAGCTCCTTCTAGCACAGAAGCCCACGCTGGCAGTGCCATTAGCTCATTAGCCAAAACCTGGGACCTGCCCCACCCAACAGCCTGGAGGTGCCAGTGCTGGGGCACCTCAGGCCAAACAACTTACTGCGTGAGGACACAGCCCCACCCATCAGCAGACAGGCTGACAAAAGACTAAAGTGCTCACACCTGCCTCTGGACACGCCCCCTAGACAGCCCAGCCCACCAGGGGACAGGCACGGCCCCACCCACCAGTAAGCCTGCGCAAATCTGTAGACCAGCCTCACCCATCAGGGGGCTGACTCCAGAAGCAAGAAAACTACAAGCCCACAAAGCAGGCGAGACCCCACCCTGGGACCAGCTGGGCCCTGGCCCTACCCACTAGCAGGTCAATGAAACCTTCCGGACACCCCGAACCCCATAGCCAACTATATCAGGAACCCAACCCACCCCCCCCCCCCGAATGATCTTAAAGTAGCTCTAGGATCCCTGGACCCTGCAGCCAGACTCCAGGACCCGGCTCTGCCTGCCAGTAGGCCGGCACTAATCCCAGGACCTGGCTTCACCTGCCGGGGAAGGGCAGCAGCCCCAGGGTCTTCGGGACCCTGACTCTGCCCAGCCAGCCAGCACTAGCCCCGGGGCCCCTAGGATCCAGCAGCCAGCAACATCCTCACAAGGCAGGGCCCAGCAACCAACCAGACGAGGCAAAAAAGAAAAGGCCACAACTAGAAGGTAATTATGAAAGGAAAAGGCTCACCAGTAAAGGCAAACATAAAGGTAGGAAACATTCCACACAGTGCTAGTAGGAAGGTTAAAAACAACTTTAAGAGTCTGCTACACACAGAATTTTACACCCTAATATAGTGGTGATTTATATTGGTTTTACAGTATTTGGAGTTGAAAGGGAATTTGAATGTAACCTAATCTGGTGGGGTTTTTTTAATTGTAACCCATTGGTGGGTCATGAAATTGATCTACCTAATGAGTTTCGACAAACATTTTATAAATAAAATGGGAATGGAATAGATCAGAATGCATCGCATGTAGCACGGCTAAGTGTACTGGGTGTACCCTGTCTTAACAAGTCCAAACCCACTAATGGTTCCAATATTCATCTATTGGTTTCACTACCTTAGAGACCACATCTGGGACAAGTGATTTTCTAGCCTTTCTGGGCTCCTCTTGTTATAGGAAATGAATTTCAGCCAGAAGTCACCTGTTCCACTTACAGAGACTCTGGCTGTGGGAATTCCAGCACCGTTCAGAACACAGCACATCACATAGACACACCCATGCCCCTATATACACAAACCAAAATACAGTTTCATGAAGCAGTACTTACTCTTACTATGAGTAATATATTGAGAGGCACTATAATATTTTATTTTACTCTTTTTCATTTTTTACTGATGTTGGTGATGACCCATTAACTTGATTTCACAAGCTACTAATGCATCATGGACTAGATAGTGCCTAATATGCTGAAAATGGCAGAATGGGGTTGGGGGAAGAATTTCACGTCGATCCCATTTCTTTTCATTATGTCCATCTGCAAGCCTATATATATATATTTTTTTTGCGGTACGCGGGCCTCTCACTGTTGTGGCCTCTCCCATTGCGGAGCACAGTCTCCGGACGCGCAGGCTCAGCAGCCATGGCTCACGGGCCTAGCCGCTCTGCGGCATGTGGGATCTTCCCGGACCGGGGCACAAACCCGTGTCCCCTGCATCGGCAGGCGGACTCTCAACCACTGCGCCACCAGGGAAGCCCTGCAGGCCTATATTTGACTATATGTAGAGGAAGGTAACAGCCTGGTGAGCTGAAGCCTGGCTGCTCTGGGGGCTCACGAAGGAGTGGTCAGTCTCTGGCCTGTCTCTTACTGCCCCTGCGGGCACGCTCATCCAGAGAAGACTGCGTGAGTCTTGTGCAGAGCACGCCAATAGCTACTGCAAACACATAATTATTCTTGGTTCTCTTGCTGATAACAACAGAGTGGCCATCGTGTGTTTCCTCTTAAGATTGGAGAGCAAAAGCATTTCAAAGATTCAAGGTTAGAAGCAAAGTCTGAGTGGCGACTTTTTTGCCCTGACCCAACTTGGAAGAATTTGTCTTTGGAGAACCAACCTAATCAAATAAAGTAGAATCAATTTACTGCAGACATAATCCAACGTGCATAACTGTCCTGGCTAGTTTATACCACAGCTGTTTACAAGGACATGGTTCATTAAATAATGAAGTCTTCATCAGACTCTCCTTCACTGGACTGCAGTGTTTTTATCCCACACCACCAAAAAAGTGCTGCGTGCATCAGTAAGCAGTATCAATGATCACCAACGGGGTGATCAGGGAATTTATCTTTATGACACTCTATTAACTAGACATCATCAACCGCATCAACTAAAAGCCATTGTACTTCCCCCAGTAGAGAATCCCGCCACTAGATAATCACACTAGACTGTGGGTTCCCTGTGGGCAGGGACCACCATCCTTTCATCTTTCTATTCCCAGCCCTAAGCACAACGCCTGGCATTTGGTGGGTGCAAGATCAGTGCCCTGTTGAATGAAGAAGAGAACATCTCCAGTGTGGGATTCCTAATGGCTTCACAAGATCTGTGCTCAGAAGTCTGGCAGCACCCTGCTTGCACTGAACATTTGGTCTCAAATTGTGTCCCATTCCTTTCCAGTTTGCTAATTTTCCACTTGACTAGACCAGATTGTCCAAGTTCACATGAAATCAGACGGGACTCTCAGAATCCCCTCTGGCCAACAGAAGGTTCAGCAATGACAGTTTTGCTGTCTTCAAGCTCAGAGGCACACTTAACCCCTCTGGGTGCCGGAAAACCTATGCCAAACCCAAGACTCTGGAATAATTCCACTGTTAAAAGAGGCCACCAGAAGCTGGGCTGCTGAGAAGTGGCAGCTACCTTGTAAATTTCCTCAGGTGTGAGAAGTCAGCAATTTGGTTTACACAGAGCACGGGGAGGAAGACTCACTCTAAAAGTGGGAAGATTTATGACTTAAATAGTTTAGACCAACTCAAACGTACTCAAACACAGATGGCCAGTCCCACCCCCAGAGTTTCTTGATTCAGGAATTTGCACCTCTAATAAGTTCCCAGGTTGACACTGCTCCTCTAGGCATCCCACTTCGAGAGGCACTGGTTTGGACTGCTGATTATAAGCAATGCCCTGGAGCCAGTTGGCTAGGTTGGAGCCCTGAATCCACCACTTACTAGCCTGCGGCTTTAGTCAAGTCATTTACGCTCTCCCAGCCCCATGATGTCAAGTGTCAAAAGAAGGCACCAAGAGCATCTTTTTCTCAAGGTTGTTGTGAAGGTCAACGAAGAACATTCCCCTGCTTAACAGGTGCTTGGCAGCTAGAAAGGTTCAATTAAATTTACCCAAATATGGAAGAAAGGTACGAATACAGTCTGATGGAAAAACGGTTCGACAGGGAAGCCAGATATACCTATTCTAATTCTAGCCCTGCCACCAATGACTTCCTGTGTGATCCTGGACACACAGCTTGCCCTCTCTGGGCTTCCTGCCCTCATTAGTAAAATGAGGGCATTGGACATTTTATAATGGACCAAGGATGCCTTAGAGCTAGAAGCTTCCAAAGCACTTTGCTCCTCCACTCAGCACCACACATCCGTTCAGCCTCCCCAGACACTCCCTACCACCTCAGGCTTCCCACTGCCAGGTCGTCAGCTGGACAACTCAAGACTGCCTTGGAATCACGACCTGATTCCTCTGCCCTAGAGGGTCTTCCCGCTTAGATATATCCCATCTGACTAAGCTAACACAAGCTAAGGGCCCCACTTTCTCGGCAGTTCAACCCGGCATCCTTCTTGCTGAAGCCCTATTACACTCCTCCAAGATGTCGTTTTCTCCTCTCGTCTGCAGCCAGCTCCACTCACTGATATTCTTTTATGGTGGCATCCTAGACTGGAAGGTAAGCAGGATGCACGGAAGTGTTCAGAGGGGACAAGTACGGTTTCACCGGGAGTGTGGTGTCCAGATGGGGATTGGAGGGAAATACAGCTCTGAAATGGACTTTCACAGCCCAGTATGGGGAGGGGACCCCTGGAGGAGCTGTGAAGTCCAAGTTCCGCACTGAAGATACAAAACTCCTTTCTCTTCCCCACCTACATTTTCATTAGCCCCATCGCAGGCTGCTGCACCAGCTTTCTGCTAACAGCTGATGACAGAGAAAGGGCGCTTGTTGGCACAAGGCCGCTATTTCGCTTTTATCAGATGCTGACAAAATTTCCCCATCAGGGAAGATAAATTCGAGGCGATATTAATAAACCTCCGAGTGCAGAGATCAGATCTGGCTGGCACTCTTAATGACCCCATCAGCAGGAAGCCATTTCCAGCCTGGGGAGCCCGGAAGTTTGATTCCTCACAAGGCAACCTGAAGGCTGGAGTCTCCTTGCCCTGCTCTTTGCGGAATCTGAAGCCCAACTGGGGCTCCCACGGGAAGGTGGGGCGCCCCCAGGCCCCCAGGTGAGGTAGGAGCCAAGAGAGGAGGGGCACTGGCCAAAAAAAGCCCTGAGTAAAAGTCACCAGGCAGTGTTTTGCACCCAGAAAGTGCTAAATGTTTTGTACCCATCTTCTCATTTCATTGTCATAAGCTCAGTGAGGGAGGTGCTATTTTTAGGCGAGGACACTCCCACTTAGAGAGGTTATCCTTAGCAATATCAGCGTCATCATACTGGCTGACACTTACTAAGTGCTTTCTCAGGGCTTAAGATTTTGTCTGAATTTTCACAAGCCTATCAGCTCAGTCCTATTACTGTCCCCATTTTTGAGCTGGAACTTGAGGGGTAGAGAGGTTAAATGCGTGGCTTGAGGTCACATGGCAAAGATGCTTAGTGGGTATTGGAATCTACGACTGGATTCCAAAACCCACACTGCCGTGTGCTGCCCTCATCACCGGGGTGCTGCAGGGGATACCACCAGGGGGGATGTTCGGGCCTCTGTCATACCACCCATCACTCCAGGCTGCAGCACGTGTTTCCCTGTGCTTCCGCCTTTCTGTAGGAAAGCTGCGTGCAGTCACGGGCCACGTCTGCCTGGAGGGTGCAGCCCCAGCTTCTGCTCTAGGGCCTGGCACCTAGTAGGCACCCTTTAAATGTTGAATATACAAGTAAACAAATGGTCAGTGCCTACTCACATCCTAAAAGACTGCAAATGTGCCTCACTCCACTGTCCTTTGGGAGGGGTGAAATTAGGCTCAGGGAAAAGTGAGTTTCAAGTTCACTAAGATTGGAGCAAGGTAGTGAGGATGTTAAAGGAAAAAGAACCCAGCAAATCCTGCAGGAGGAGAGCTGGGCCCCGAAGCGGCTATCTGCACAGCAAACACTTCCTTTCACAGTGCGGAAGCATCAAAGTCCTTAAATCCTTTACCAATGTTAACGTAGTTCATCGTCACAGCAACCCATTTTATAGACAGGAAAAGTGAGGCACAGCAAGGCTGAAGTACTTGCTCAAGGATCCATGGGTTATGAGTGGTAGAGCTGGGATTCGAACCCAAGCCATGTAGCATGCAGAGCCCATGCTCTGGATCTCTCCACTTCCTGTCTACTGGGTGTTGGCTGTGTGCAGGGATGGGGAGGTTTTGGGGGCCAGAGAGAGCTCCCGGAGAGTCCACCCCACCAGGCCTCAGGCTCAGGCTGAGAGGAGAAAGCTCTGCAAAGGCAGCAGCTGGAGGTTAAATTCTGAGTAATTAACATGTTTATCCATCATAGCAGAATTGTTCCCCAGAGAATTCAAGTGTCATTTCACTGTGCCTTTAATTGAGGAACGCTTTTACTGTGTCTTGCCAGCAAACACTAAGGGGGGAAGGGGCTGGCAGCTCCTTGACACAAAAAGGAGGGAACAGGGCTTCTGTGTGGACCAGATGGAGCGTTACTGCTCAGACTGTTTTCAAGGAAACCGAGCTAGGGATGTAGGGGCAATTCTGGTCTGCTTTGGGGGCCCCAAGACTTGGAGCAAACAGCCTGAAGCATCTGCCTTAAAAGTCACAGTCGGAGGGAGAGGAGGGACTGCACGGTTATTAGAGACAGTGACTCTGGACCTGCGCCGGGTTCAGTCCTTTGGCTGTACCCCTTGCCGGCTGTGTCACCTTGGCAAGTTACTTCTTTTACTGCATATATAAAATAGGGATAATAATAAGAGTCTTCAGCAGAATTCCTCCTAAAAGGAGCCCTGAAGTCCAACACCTGGTACAAGTAATTTATCTGGAAGATGATCCAGGGAAACAACGTAAGGTGTAGGGAGGTGAAACAGACAAGGGAGGAAACCAGTGAAGGGCGCATTGATGAGTCGATTATTCCCACCATGGGCAACCGGGGCTCAGTCCCTCCACAGTCTCTCCAAGGCGGGTGTCCCACTGAGGGTGAGAGTTGGGGTATCTGTCCCACTGACCCACCCATCACTGCTAGAGGGTCACTGCTGGCACTTCAGGCCTGGCTCTCATGGAGACAGAGCACCCTCGGGCAGGAGATGCAGGGAGGCACCTGTGCAGACGAAGTCCACCTTCAGAATCCACCCTCAAGAGACCTCTGGGACCGGCCATGGGAATACGGGTGGGACACTGGGAACGTCTGCTTCAAGGCAGGTACTTAGAAGAGTGCTTGGTTACGAGGGAACACTCCACCCTATTCGCTGTCACAGTGATGATGATGACGGTTACTATTACTACTACTGGCCTCAGGAAGACAGAAAGGAAAACGAACTATCGAAGGATAACGTGGCAATAGCTGAGGGTCTGCCCCTCCTCTCCCACAAGTCCGGCCCCACCTCCCACCTATCACCTGCCATGAATCGAGGGGTATCCTGCTGAGGGGAGACCTGCCTCCCCTCTGTGCCCTGGGGGAGGCTCAGAGAAAGACCAACAGCCAAAGGTCAGTGATGGGATGACATTCTGTAGATGGAGAGGTTGAGAAATACCAGGATTTCTAGGCTGCAAGCCTTAAGCCCCCATGTGAGAGTTTGGGGACCTGGAAGACAGAGGTTGGCTCCTGAATAAATCCACGCAAAGTCCAGTGACATTGATGAGAGGATATTCATTGGGTCACTGAACAGTCTTGACATACCATCTGTCTTTCTAGCACTGTGCCAGGCACTGGGGGTCCAGAGGTGAATTAGATACTGACCATAGCCAGGAAAGTGTGAAAAAGACAGAGAAGGGAGAGGGACATGAATGAAGGGAACTAAATGACTCCTTGGGGAAGGGCATCCGAGCGGGCTCTTTGTCTAGCCATCATCTTTCAGGACTACTCAGGGCTCTCTTCCGCATGGTCAGCCACACCTTCCAACATGGATCCCCCACTCCCCCCCCCACTTTATTCATGTACTGATTAAAAAAAAAAAAGCCTGTATAAAGTGGTTTTCCGTATCTGGCAGTGCTCCAAAAGCTTCACAAATTAACTCACACCAGCCTTATAAGGTTTTATAGAGGAGAAAAAGGAGCTCAGAGAGGTTAGGTAACTTGCCCACAGTCACAAAGCTGGGAAAGGGTAGAACAGTCTGCAGTCACAATCCACCCTCCTTCACCCCTCCCCCCATCCCACCCCCAGCAGAGCCCTCCCTGCCTCTCTGCCCTGCTGAGCCTGCAGTGAAGCCCACAGAGAGCGCTCCCTCACCCAGAGTCTGACAGCCCTGCCCACACAGCTCTTGAGGCCCCTCACAGGCTGCCTCATTGTGTTTTATATTCCACGTGCCTGTGGTTTTGTCTCCCACTAGTTTGGGGGTTTATTTTTAATTTTTTTTTAATTAATAATTTATTTATTTTTGGCTGCATTGGATCTTTGTTGTGGCGTGCAGTCTTCTCATTGCGGTGGCTTCTCTTGCTGTACAGCACGGGCTGTAGGCGCACGGGCTTCAGTAGTTGTGGCACGTGGGCTCAGTAGTTGTGGCTCGCGGGCTCTAGAGCGCAGGCTCAGTAGTTGTAGTGCACGGGCTTGGCTGCTCTGCGGCATGTGGGATCTTCCCGGACCAGGGATTGAACCCGTGTCCCCTGCATTGGCAGACAGATTCTTAACCACTGCACCACCAGGGAAGCCCAGTTGTTTTTTTTTTTTTTTTTAAGGAAAGTACTTTTTTAAAAATAATTTATTTTTGGCTGCGTTGGGTCTTCGTTGTTGCGCACCGGCTTTCTCTAGTTGTGGCGAGCAGGGACTACTCTTTGTTGCAGTGCGTGGGCTTATTGCTGTGGCTTCTCTTGCTGTGGAGCACAGGCTCTAGGCGTGCGAGCTTCAGCAGTTGCAGAACGTGGGCTCAGCAGTCGTGGCACGTGGGCACTAGAGTGCAGGCTCAGTAGCTGTGGCACCCGGGCTTTGTTGCTCCGCAGCATGGGGGATCTTCCCGGACCAGGGATCAAATCCGTGTCCCTTGCACTGGCAGGCAGATTCTTAACCACTGCGCCACCAGGGAAGTCCCTCCCACTAGTTTTTAATCGCCCTCAGAAATGAGACCATACTGTCAATTTCTATGGATTCCCAGAACATCACGAATACTTCAGAATAATAACAGCCCCATTTATCCACGTGAATGCAAGCTCCATAGAGAAGGGACCTTTGTCCTCTGCTCTATTCCCAGGGTCTGGTGGAATGCTTGGTACAAAACGGACACTCTAAAAATATTGCTGATGATTGAATGAGCAAATACATTTACTTGCACTCATCACGTGCCAGGCATTGAATCAGGAGCTCCGTATGCACTAGCCTATGTTATCAATGAGGATGACAGAGGGGATGAATGACGTCATAAATAAATGAATGAAGGGGTGAGTAACGAATGAATGAGTGGGTAAGTGAAGGAAGGTATTTCAACGATGGCCTCCTATCCATTACCCTCAACACCCGTGTGTCTCACTTTGCTGCCTCCCATCCCCCAACCATGTCCTGGTCCAGGGCCCCAACACTGCCATCCGCCTCTCGGCGTACAGGTGGAGCCACCCTCCGGAGCCAAGTGTCCGTCGGCACAGGTGAGAATAGTTGAGGAGGCTTTCTATACCCCACTTCAAGAGCAGTGGGAGCCTTCGTTCCTTTAACAGGGTTAGAAGTTAAGGCTGGATGTGGAGTGAGGAGAGCTGCTCCCTGAGTGAAGACCTTTTTTGGTCCGCCCCGTATCGTCCCCTGGTTGCCGGGCCACAGCATGGCTTCAGAGCACAGGGAAGAGAGGCAGCGACACACTCACTTGTTTACTCATTCACCCACAAACCAGCCTCAAGCAATTGAGCACCTACTGCATCCAGAGTAGTTCTGTGCTCTGCAGGGGACATGCATATAGATAGGTAGCAGTCCTTGACCTTGAGGGATTTATGATCTAGGAGGAAACATAACAGGTACATTAACTCGGATGTCGGCCATCTGGTTTATCCAGTGCCTGGTGCCATGTGTACAGCCTCTGGTTCTGCCCTGAATGACTTACAACCTGGATGTGGCACTTGTTTGAGACCTTCCCTCCTGCCCTGCCCTCCACCCCATGCTCCCAGACACAGGCATTAGGGAACAACATAGACATTCAAAGACTTCACAGGTAAGGTGAAGGGAGTTAAATCCAGTACCTCATGACAAGTGGGTCTAATAGGAGATGTTGAGTTTACCCAGTTCCTTCTAGGCCATGGTTCAACCAAGGATTCCTTCCCTGACCCTTCCCCACACAGCCCCTAAGGTAGAGAAATGGTCCTGAGAAGCCTAAGTCCCTCAATCTCCCTCCAAAAGCCCCTCGACCCTCACCTTCCCACTAGATTGAGCTTCACCTCTATGGACATCATTAGGGATATTTACAAATATTGCAATTCTTTCCTCCTGGGCAATTGGTAGGATATCTTCCAGTCTCCTTTGAAGTTATGTGCGGCCAGTGGTTTGCTCTGACCAATGAATCACAAGCAAAGTGATGTGTGCCATTTCTGGATAGAAGCTTTCCATCTAGAGGTGTACCATTACCTTAGGCTGGGATGATATGGGACATAAATGCCAAGCTGGAGCTTCATCCAGTTTGGTTCACTGAGTGACTTTAATGAAGAGCCGCCCCCTCTCCTCCCCGCCCTCCTCTGTGATTGATATTATACATGTAAGAAGCAGGAAATAAACCTTTCTTGTGTGATGCCACTGCCAGGGCTGTTTGTTACTGTAGCGTAGCATGGCCTAACCTGACTGACACAGCCTCTTTGATGCAGGACAATTCAGCCCTGCCCTGATCTACAGGCAAACTGTCGTACTCAACTAATTCTGGTGCTCACCAAACAAAAAAAGATCCTCCAGGTAACAGAATCCACACTCTGCGAAAGGCAGTTGATGGCATCTTTTGTTAGCTGAACATTCTCCTTGAGGTCTCACCCCTTGTTCTCAAGAGACTCGTCAACACATTTTTCCTAAACAAAATGGCAGAGACCCCCCAAGGGGAATTCCAGAGAAGGAGCTTCTAACTGGCCCAAAAGAAATACAGTCTGGTAAGTGCCGTGGGAAAGTAGATGTCAACACAGTGGAGACACAAGAAATAGTGGGATTAATTTGGATATGAGATGCCTTCAAAAGGGAGGTGGTATCCCCCAAACTTAATGAAGGTATTTCTGTAAGAAAGGAAGGGAACAGTTCCCTAAGAACTGAATTTGTCTGTGGCTTTGAACTCTAAAGCTGATGCCTGGACCCCAGGCAAACTTGAAGGAACAGAAGGAAGGAGGAGTTCTGGTGAATTTCTGGTGGCACTCCGTGTCACTGGGCCAAACCCTTCTCGACATACCAATGTCGGAGCCTTGGCAGGCCTACCCACTCCTGCCTTCCTCCCAGCCACTCGCCAGGCCAGCATCCACAAAGGTAAGCACTTTCTGATTTGGACCCTGCCTCACTTCTCTCTCCTTCTTCCCTGTCAACCCCACTACATCTGAGAATAGCAGACAGATCATTTGACCAATATATGATATGACGTGACTCCAGCCTGAGAGTTACAGGAAAATACCTGAACACAGCTCTAAAACATTTGGGAAGCCTGTGTTTAACGTAAAAAAAACCCGACCCCACAGGACCTTTACGACAAACCAAGGCAGGCACCCATGGCCTACCCTGAACAAATTTGGACCTCTCACTGCCCAAACGCACTTCACTGTCCAAGGTCAGAGCTCGCAGGCTGCCTGGGCCCTTCACTGCAGCATCCTGCTCACGCTGCCACATTCTGTCCTTAAGCATCTCACCTCGTGATTTCACATCCTCCATAAAAACGGACCTGACGGGACAGCGGCCAGTTAGACTGAGCTCACAGTCTCTCACAAGCACAGCAAAATCGCAACTATTTGCAGAACAACCATCAAGGAAAAAGACTGGAACTTACCAGAAAAGATCTGCCACAACTAAAGACCTAAAGAAAGAACCAAAAGATGGGTAGGAGGGGTGAACTCACAATGTAATCAAATCCCATACTCCCCCGTGAGTGACCCACAAACTGGAGAATGATTAGAGTGCAGAGATTTTCCCACAGGAGTGAGAGTTCTGAGCCCCACATCGGGCCCCCCAGCCCGGGGTTCCGGCACTGGGAAGATGAGCCCCCAGAGCATCTGGCTTTGAAGGTCAGCAGGAGCCCCGCAGGACTGGAGGAAATAGAAACTTCACTCTTAAAGGGTACGCACAAAAACCTCATGGGGGGCTTCCCTGGTGGCACAGTGGTTGAGAGTCCGCCTGCCGATGCAGGGGACACGGGTTCGTGCCCCAGTCCAGGAAGACCCCACATGCCGTGGAGCGGCTGGGCCCGTGAGCCATGGCCACTGAGCCTGCGTGTCCGGAGCCTGTGCTCCGCAACGGGAGAGGCTACAACAGTGAGAGGCCTGCGTACCGCAAAAAAAAAAAAAAAAAACCTCATGGGCACTGCGACCCGGGGCAAAAGCCTGGGCCAGACCTACCTGCTGGTTTTGGAGAGTCGTGGGGTGGGGTGGGGTGGGGGGCTGTGCAGGTCACTCTGGGGACACAGACACTGGCAACGACCATATTTAGGAGCTCCCTCTATCCCAGAAGCTGGTGATGCCATTAGCTCATTAGCTCCAAGACCTGGCCCTGCCCAACAACCTGTAGGCACCAGTGCTGGGACACCTCAGGCCACACAACTAATTGGGTGAGGACATGGCCTCACCTATCAGCAGACAGGCTGCCTAAAGACAAAAGAGCCCACACCTGCCTCTGGACACGCCCCTAGACATGGCCCAGCCCACCAGAGGGCCAAGACCCAGCTCCACCCACCAGTGGGCGGACACCCGCCCCTCCCACCAGGAAGCCTGCACAAGCCTCTAGGCCAGCCTCACTCACCAGGGGGACAGACTCCAGAAACAAGAAAAATAAGATCCGCAACCCAGGCCAGAGCTACCCTGGGACCAGCTGGGCCCTGGCCCTACCCACTGGCAGGCCAACACGACCTTCGGGACACCCCGGGCCCCATAGCCAACTGTGACATGAACCCTCCCGCCTCACACCTGGCAGTGATCTGACACCAGCTCTGGGATCCCTGGGCCCTGCGGCCAGACTCCAGGAACCGGCTCTGCCTGCCAGTCGTCCGGCACTAACCCCAGGACCTGGTTTCACCTGCCAGTGGGTGGGCAGCAGCCCCAGAGTCTTCGGGACCCTAAGTCTGCCCACCAGTGAGCGAGCACTAGCCCCGGGGCCCCCTAGGATCCAGCAACCAGCCACCTTGTGACCAGGCACCACTGCAGCATCCAGCAGCCTCTGCACAAGGCAGGACCTGACGACCAACCAAGCCAACAAGACCAACCACGTAGCTTGCCATAAGAGAAGGACCCCTGCAGCCCTCTTAGGAGGAACCCCTAGAGCACACAGCTTGGGTGATGAGAGGGGAGTGCACTGCTACGATGCACGGGACGCCTCCTACCGAGGACCACTTCTCCAAGGTCGAGAAACGTAACCAACCTACCACAGAGATGAAAACACAAATAGCAACTCAGACAAAATGAGGTGGCACAGAAACATGTTCCAGATGAAGAACAAGATGAAACCCCAGCGCAAGAACTGAGGGAAGCGGAGACAGGCGATCTCCCTGAGAAAGAGTCCCAGCAACGACTGTAAAGATGATCAAAGAACTCGAGAGGAGAACGGATGCACAGAGCGAGAAGTCAGAGGTTTTCAGCAGAGTTAGAAAATATAAAGAACAACCAAACAGAGATGAAGAATACAGTAACTGAAATGAAAAGTACACTAGAAGGAATCAACAGCAGACTAAATGATACAGAAGAATGGATCAGTGAGCTGGAAGACAGAGTAGTGGAAATCACTGCTGCTAAGCAGAAAAAAGAACGACAAGAAATGAGGACAGTTCAAGAGACCTCTGCAATACCATCAAGTGCACTAACATTTACATTATAGGGGTCCCAGAGGGAGAAAAAAGAAAGAAACAGCCTGAGAAAATATTTGAAGAGAAAAATGGATCTGACTGTGTCCATTCTCTTAGGGATTTTTCTAAAGAACTTTCATATTTATGCTGTTAATGACTTACTACTTTGCTCTCCCTAGGAAGGCATTTAGATCTAATCAAATCACTTCCGGGGATGATATTTCTTTAAGGTAAAGAGATGCATTACTCACAGTGGAAATTTTTGCTTTGCGATGGATCACAATGGAAAGAAGACCATTCTGATATTATGATGCACAAAAGACCTCTTGTTGAGTACCTTACACTAATCATTCTATCATATATGCCAGGTAAGCCTCTTACACACAGCTCCAAGAATACCACATGAGTATCCATTCCTAAATAAGTGACTTTTGCCCTCGTCAGAGGAGAAAGGATCAGATTAGGTAATTCTGCTACACGGCAAAATTCCCCTGAATAGAAAACCTCTTCTCCCACAGGTAGAAAAGCAGCTCAAAGAAGCCCAAGTTCTGAGGATATTGTCACCCACATGCCATAGCTAGTTACTCATTAATTAATTCTCAGGTAGCTGTGTCCCAAGTCATCCAGCAGAAAGAATAAGAAGAGACTTACAAGCTGTGTGCATTTAAATTAATATTTTTAAACATCATGAGTGCACAATTAATACTTTCAAAGAACACGTCCACACCAGATCAGGCAGTGTTGTTTTTTTCTGCCCCTGTCCATATGCCTGTATTTTTAATTCCTTTTTGGGAGGAAGACAACAGTCCTAAGTTTGTTTTTTCCTTCTGTGGCTCAGAATAACCATCTTCTTTCTGCTTCAGTAAATCACTATTGCAGCTTGAATGGGTTCCTAGAAAGTTCTGGTTCCATTCAGTCTTTAGGAGGAGAAGGAGCCTACCAATACTGAGAACTAGTAGCTTCATGCACGAGGGAAGTCGGCTTGCAGATGATATGAAGCCCATTAACCAGGATAGGTAAGGTTACGCTGCAGTAACAAAGAAACTCTAAACGTCCAAAAAACTTAACTTTTCATCATTTATTTCTCACTCATGCAAAGTCACTTTGGGTCTGGTGGCTCTCCAAGGTAGCTTCTTTAAAAGAGATGACTAGGAACCCAGGCTGGTTTCATCATGTGATTCCACCATCTCAACACACAGCTTCTGCGATCGCCGTGAGAGGGTAACAGTGAGCACAGGGAAGCAGGTGGGGGCTTTTCACTGACTCAGGCTGGAAGAGACACATGTCATTTCTGCCCACAGTCCACTCAACTGCAAGAGGCCTTGGGAGAATCCATGGTTATCTGGTGGTCATTAAATGTCTCTCCACAATGGTTATCACTTTACAGTCTTGGGACACTTTAGTACGTTGTTATCAACTTAGCAACTCTTGAATCCCAGCCCTTCAAGTCTGTTCTCCAAGTTCATCATGAAATCATCACCAGAGGTAACAAGGGGATACAGAAGACTGCAGCTCACCGGGGATGTGGCACAGGTGTGTTTATTTGAATCCAAAGGTTTCTCGTCTTTGTCCTCTGAGTATCCCAGAAATGCCATACGGAACTACCACTTGTGCTTTGGAAAGAGAAGATGGGCCAGAAGAGAGTCACCTTGAGCTTTCGATGAGAGCCCTGCTCCTCAAAAGCAGAATCAAAGTTGTCAGGGTGAGAGAGGGAGTGAGCACTGGGAGGATATCTCACTGCCAATCTCCCTCTGCCTGGGAGCCAACAGATAAATGAGATCATTGTTCCCAAACACTGGAAGGAGGACTGAGTTGTTGAAAGTACACACAGACTCCAGAAATTCTAATTTACTCAATGTAGAGCAGTTCCCAGGAATCTGCATAGTAGTAAACACCCCTAGATAGTCCTAATAAACAACCATATTTGGCAGCCATCGCACCGGACGAAAATACAAGTTCTCCACCAGCAGTAGGACAGCCAGGGCCAAGTAACTGGCTGAACCAACTCAGATCAGCAGACCACTGGGCTCCCATCAACCTCTGATGGAGGGCAAAGGGTCTGAGGCTGGTGTTCCTACTGAGAACGGACTGGTACTTCACAGAAGTGACGGGTCCTCTCATTTGGAAACCAAAGCTCCCAGGAGTTTGATTTTCCCTTTAGTGACAAGTGGAACTCCCTGGCAGGATGCCGACGAGCTTGGAAGAATGGGTCTGAGGTGGGAAGAGACTCGAGCGAACAAAGCCTTTGTCCATGGTAAGCTCTGGCCTTTCCATTACCCTACCAACGTGGGAACCCGTTTGGATACGGGCCCAGGATGGGTCCAAAAGAACAGCACTTTGCCCCGGATGTGTGGGTTTGCTTCTTATACCCTCCCTAACTGCGCTCAGGGCCATCACTTTTTAGTAACATAATTTTGCAGCAAGAGCTTTATCGTGTACCTACTAAGCTGTGAGAGGAGTAATGTGAATGTGTAGATAGCTCTGGAAAGCTAAGAGTGATAACTTAGTGACTGAAGAAAAGTTGTGTAAGGTAGCAAATATATATATATATATATATATATATATATATATATATATATTTTTTTTTTTCCTACTTCCCTCTTCTGCCACACATATCACTGTAAACCTTAGAGGTCAGGTGTCATGTCAGGCCTGTGGGATTTCACTCATGCTGTAGAGTGAGGGGCACAGGGATTCAGGGGTAGGAGTGTTCCAGAGTTGAGACTGGGCTCAAAGCAGCAGAACCACCCACTGGCCTACAGCTGTCATGGGTAAGAACTGGAGGCAATTTCTGGAGAGAACATTCTATGAGCTTGTGACTGGTCCTGAGGTAGATATTCAGATGCTTGCCATGATCCAGTTTCAGCAAGACAAGAGGATAAGAAGCAATATCTTCTCTGGGGATTCTGGGGGCAGGGTGGGCACCGAAGCAAAAGGAATGTTTCTTCCTCCTAACACCTGGACTCACCACGCACCACCGCAGACTACCAGAGTGGATGGGACCAGAGAGCATGGCACCCAGGACACTGCCCACTCTTCTCCAGACTGATCCATGCTCCCTGCAGGAGTGGGATGGCAGCTTCAGAGTCAGGTAGATACGGCATCCTTCCTAGCTCTGGACTGCCCAGCTGAGAAAATTCTCAAACTCTTCCCGTTTCCTCATCTATTAAATAGGACAACTAGACCCACCCCACTGGGTCCTGGTGACAATTAAATGAAGCAATGCAATAAAAGAACCCAGTACCGCGTCCGGCACATTGTAAGCATTCAGGTCTTAGTTTCTGCAGCGAGAATGGCACCCATCCTGCCCACCTCACCAAGCCACTGGGAGATGATAAAAGGGCAAAAGTCCCGTAAATACTGAAATCCTTGCGTGGCTATGTAGGTGATTTTTGTCATGTTCTTAGCTTTCCTGAAGGTACACAGCAAGAGTTCAATCAATGCTCCATCCTGCCTGGAAATGGGTTTCGTTAGTAGCTGAAAAGCCAGGCCAAAGTGGAAGCATTTCAAAGTGTCCAAGTTGTCTGGGCTGGAGCTGCAAATTTAGGGTTATCAAAGAAGGAGCCAGGGAGAGGCAGATTTCTGAACAGATCACTATAGCCCTGGTGATCGCGCGCGCGTGTGTGTGTGTGTGTGTGTGTGTGTGACACAGACAGAGAGACAAGGAGAGAGAGATATTAACTCTGAACAGGCCAGAAGCCTTTCCTTCATTATCATGCTGACTTAAACTGCCAAGATCTTAGCTGGGTCAGACCACTGAGGAGGAAAGACAATAGGAAAACAGAAGGTGACTCAGGAGGCAAACACCTCACTGGTGCAGCGCGGTAAATGGATTCACTCTTTTGCTAAATGTCAAGTTAATATTTCTCTTGGCACCAGCTGCGTCCCTCCCCTCCTTCCCCCCACAGTGAGCCTGGTCTCCCGGAAGCCCGCCCTTTGGCAGCCGCCCCGCCTCAGCAGTGGGACTTGAGGAGGGCACAATGGCTGGCACACTAAATGCACACCCCCCCACCAGCTCAGCCGCAGAGGGGAAGCAGCCTTTGTGTGGAGTGATATCCCCTGTTGGCCTCTAGATCTGGCTGTGGGGAGCTCTGGGCTTCAGGCTGCAGCTCTGGCAGCTGAGCATGCCAGGGAGTGGCACTAAGAGAAGTTTCCCCTGTTCTGCTCACAGGCAGGGAACAGGCAGACAAGGAGAGAAGATGACCTTCAAGGCCAATTACCAGTTGGGACTTTGTGTTCCCTGCACTGCCCCACAGTCTCCAGGCCAACCTCCACAGGATCAGCACCGTCTCCCCAAATGGATGACCTGCCCAGGTCACCCCCTAACTCAGAATCCTTCCCTGGCTACCTCTGGCTTTTAATAGAAAGCCCAAACCCTTAGCAAGCCATCGAGGACTCAGGTTGACGCCATTCCTCAGAACTCACACGATCCCTTCACTTTGCCCCTTGTCCAGCCCTTATCATCAGGACGATGGTTGTCTATTTCAGGGTCTTTTCCCCCATTCTTTAGTGCAAGGTCTGTGTCTCTCACCTCTGTATGCCCAGGGCCACCTTGCACTTGCATGGGGCCTGGAACAGGGAATGTGCTCAGTAGCGACTGGAAGGTCATTCATTAATTCCTCTGACCATTCTACACATTGTTCCCCGGTCTACCGTCCACCTTCTTCACTCCAAAAACCATTCAGTCACTCCTCACTCTCTAGAGGGTCCTGCGCATCCTCTTCATTTTCACCATCCTAATCAATCTTTGCAGCTTAGCTCAAGTCCCCTGTAAGTCTCACCTTCTCTGTGAAGCCTCTTCACTGTTCTGTTTTTTTCTAAGCATCTATTGTACCTGATTAACTGCATCTCCCATGTGGAGCTTCATAATGAAAGGTTTTGTAATAGTTACTTAGCACCTCTGAACCCAATCTGTAACCATGGTTAATAATAGGTTTGCCTTGAGTTTTAAATTAAGACACAGTATAAATAAAGCACACAGCATAGTGCCTGGCACATAATAAGTGCTCAAAATAGGTTTCTTGGATGGTGATGGTGGTGATGATAACGGTGACAGCTCTTTTTTTCCCCCCAGTATCTCAAACCCCAAATTTTCAATCCCCTCTTTGACAGAAGGACCACTGCTTTCTTTGTCTTGACAAACTTCAAAGCATACAGCCCAACGCTTAACCCTTGGTGGAAGCTTTATTGATAATATTAATACCACTGATAATATTTTGTTTTTGTTATTAATCATGTTTGCAGGTTTGACAGCATAGTCATGGAGAGAGCATCGGATTAGGGGGTCAGACACTGACTTTCAGTCCTGCCTTCCCACTCTGGGACTCGGCTTCCTCTGCTGTATAAAAATGAGTTTTCTAGAAGGATCTGAGGTTCCATCTAGTAATGATATTGCAATTCTGTGGTTATTAATGAGACCAGTTGACACCAAAGCGAGCCGGCCCTCCATCCATAAGGGTCATCCCTTCCCAGTATGCCTGACACAAATGCAAACACACCAGTGGGGAAACAGCAGAAACTGGGATTTATGTCAGCCAACCAACAGGACACCAGTCCTCACTGCAACGTGCGAATGTTTTCAGTTTTAAAAGTTACTCCAGGAAGTATCAGGGTTGACGTTCCCTCTCCCAGCAGTGGGTTAGCAACAGATGTTGCAGCAAAATGATCCCGACTGGTGGCGCTTATTAACCCTTCCACACGGCGCACCCATCCTAGCTTCTGGGCCCACACCTTATGACTCCTAAGGCAACTTCACCTGCCATCCCTGGCTTCTGGAGTATCACTGCCCTCCTCCTGTCTGGACAAGCGCGGATCATTAGCAGAACAAGGGACTGAGCATCAGTCCCATCATCAAACACAACCACATCTCCTCTATTTCTGCCCAGAAAAGGCTGTCCCTGCCCTTCTATGCTGAGGACCCCAGAGGAGTACACACAAGATGACCCCAAGGGTCAGAGTGTGGACTCTACCCCGCTGTTTACGACCCAGCTGGGTTATCTCAAGTAAATTATTTAGTCTCTCTGTGTCTCGTTTTCTTCATCTATAAAACCGCGATAGATATCCACATCGCCTAGGACTGTTGTGGTTGTGGGGATTATGTAAAATAAAACGCGCAGAGTACTCAAGGCATAGCCTCGTTTACAACAAGCACTCGATAAGTGTGTATTATCACCACCCATGATACTGAAGAATGGGTACGTGCTTATTTCTTTCTTTGATTTTAGAACCAACCACACTGAAGGACCAAACTCTCAGGCAGGCGGGCCACAGTGTAAGGCAAAGGATCAAGCCCATCAAGTCCCAATAAAGCCAGAAAAAGCAGAAGGCGGCCCAGTACCCACTTGGCAGATTATCCCTGGAAACTGTTTAAAGCGCTGTACACTCTGATGTCAGCATGTGTGTACTCAGAAAATGCTAGTGTGACTTCCCATGAGGCTTAGAAAAACGTCCCGTGGAAAAGAAACTGAACCAAGAACACGGGTATAGCTTAACTAAAACGCTCGCCCACACCAACACCCAGGCCCCTGTCCACGGTCCTGAAAGAGACAAGTGGACAAAAGCTGGTAGGAAGTCATGACTTCTAAGAGATTGCCGAGGCGGAAAGGGAGAGAGACTCTTTGGAATTATGTTCAAATAATGCAATTATTGAGAATAAATGTGTTCTGGCTCAGTAACTGGGCTTCCCCACATATTGTACTCCTGATTCCAAACTTATCATCAAAAGGAACCTCAAAATGCATACCAGAGCTAACATAAATTACTAGGGTAATCACTGGCTCCCCTCTGTTGGCCTGGATAATAAGAAACTGAGCAACATGAATCTCCTATCCTGAAATAAGGTAATTCTTCTATTCTCTAATTTACTGCAAAGAAATGGCAGAGAATATTTATTAAGAGTGAGGCTAACTCCTCACCTAAGAGGAGGCACTTTGGGGCAATTTCTTTCACCTCTGCATGTCTCATTTCATGCATCTATAAAAGTGATCACAAAATAGTATTCAGTTCGTAAGGTTACTTAAAAATTAAATAAGGGGCTTCCCTGGTGGCGCAGTGGTTGAGAGTCCGCCTGCCGATGCAGGGCCCCAGTCCAGGAAGATCCCACATGCCACGGAGTGGCTGGGCCCGTGAGCCATGGCCGCTGAGCCTGCGCATGCGGAGCCTGTGCTCCACAACAGGAGAGGCCACAACAGTGAGAGGCCCACGTACCGCCAAAAAAAAAAAAAAAAAAATTAAATAAGTAATGCACCTAAATTGCTTACAAAGTACATGTATCATTGTAAGAACACAGCAAGTATAAATATTATTATTATTATTATAATGGTCTTCATTGTTATTATTGTCCCAAGTCACCCTTAACAAAGATGAAAGCTTCTTTTTCCCTCCTGCATCCTGGTTTGCATGGATGTCCTTCCTGCTCCTGCTCCTATTATCAGCTTCCTCCATCCCCCTCCTGAGCAAATGATGGAGACAGACCAAGAGATGGGAAAGTTTGTTTACTCACCTGCCCACTGAGTTCAACATAAAAAGAAGTCAGAAATTTCTTAAAATGAAAGACAGTAGAACCACAAAGGCCACAATTCCCCTAAAAGCCATGGAGAGCTTAAGTGCCCTCAGTTCCCATCACAACAGAGCCACTCTCCACCACCCCTTGCTCAGCCATGCTTGAGACCACACCCCACTTGCTTCTCCATCACCGTGTCAGCCTCCAGAGGAGCTCAGCAGGCTCACAAGGCTGACACAAGCAGACCTCCAAAGCCCGGGCTCCAACAGCTTGGTTCCCGTGAAGAATGCTCAGTGTTCCCAGCCCACGACCCAGGAAGTTCAGCAGTCAGTATGGAAGACAAGCAATGAGAATGATCCCATCTGATCCTGAACCCACAATACTTTCCTAAACACTGCCATGCACCTTACTTCCTTCAATCTTCTCAACATTCCTCCAAAGCAGACAATCAGTGTCATCCCCATTATACAGAAAAGGTAGCTGAGGTCCAGAGATTGATGTGACTTTCTACAAGTCACACAGCTACCAGTGAACAGAAAATTCAAGACAGCCCAGGCTGGCTCTTCAGGCAACAAGGTTTAGTGAGAAAAGCACGGGAAGGTAGCTGGGGAGAACTCTGAATCCCAGTTCCACCTCTTACTAGCTGCATGACGTAGGAAAGGTGACTTCACTTCACTGAGTGAGGACTCAGTTCTTCTCCTCTGTAAAATGGAAATAGTACCTTCAGAACGCTGAAGGGTGAACACTAACGTGGCACAGAGATGGAGCTAAATAAGACGACACTGGTGTCATTATTGTCACTATCAGTCTAGCTCAGTTCTCTTCCCAGTGTTCATAGCCACATGGAATCTGGACTAAAGGAGGCAGTAACATAGACTGGCTTCAGACAAGTGCTGGTGTCCTACTGTCCCCTCCCCTTCCACCCTCCCTGATGTACCTACCAGGCACCTGCTTGAACAGCAAAGAGCTCAGTGATCACATGTGACTTACCTGGAAAACTTTTAAATCCCATACTGGCCTGGCTCACCCCACCTGGCATACTCCCAGGCTCCTAACACTGGCCGGCAGCAGATCTGAGCATGAGGAATATAACAACTTATAATTTAGATAATCCTGATCATCCTTACGCTCAGTTTATAAAATGTGCTTTATGTTCTATGGCATCGTGGCAACAGTGGGTCAACGAAACACATCCATTTCCATAAACAATCTTCTCCGTCTTGACTGGAACCAATAAGGATGAAATGGTGCTGAAGACAGAGGCAGTGAAAGGCATTTTATAATTATTGATATTTAAACACCACCGATATTCTAATGTTTATTTGATAAATATGGCAATGATCAAGAAGATAGATAATCTGTCCCCTCCCTCCCAGATCGCCCTATGGAAGGCTGCAAAGCCTTAAAGAAATAAATTTTAGATTATCTGCTCTTTTGGCTTTTCCAAGCTGCCATGTCCTTTCATTTGGTGGATAATCAAAAGAAGTGCGTAATTAACTGACATCGTGAACATAGATGGGATTTACTCAAGGCTACAAATATTCAGCCCCAGGTATACTTTTCTGGGCCCTGGAAATACAAAGAGGGACCAGACACAGCCCCAGTCACCAAGGAAGTCACCACCCAGTGTGGGAAAAGGATTACAGAGGCAAATTCAGAAGCAGTGTAATCGGCTAAGAGCTTGGAGCTGTGGAAGCACAGAGAAACGGGCACTTTGCTTGAATTCTGGGCACTTAGCTCAAAGCTGAAACCTAAAGGGGGCACAGGAGCTGGCCAGGGGAGGGGGGAAGTGAGAAGCTGCCCTGAATCAAAGAAACACGTGGGCAAAAACCCCTTTGTCAGAGAGCCTGGGGACCCCAGTGCAGCCGCTGCAAAGACATGGGGTGGCGAGCAACCAGCGGCAATCCATGAGCACAGCGACTGCCGGCCACCCGCCCAGCAATCCATGAGCACAGCGACGGCCGGCCACCCGCCCAGCAATCCATGAGCACAGCGACGGCCGGCCACCCGCCCAGCAATCCATGAGCACAGCGACGGCCGGCCACCCGCCCAGCGTTGTTCTCTGCTTGCTCAGGAGCCGAAGCAGCCCCAGCTGCTGCCGGCTTCCCCCAGCAGGGCTGGCTCCCGGCGAGCTGTTCTGCCCCAGGGTACTGGATGATTTGGCATCTCCTTCAGGCTCAGCCCTGAAACCCCACCTCCCCACCCGCGGCTGTAACTCTAGCTGCCCCTCCACCTGCCTCCCGGGGTGGCAGAACGGACAGCCCCGCCATCTGCTTCCCTCCCCAGAGCACCAGACGTGGAACACTGGGGATCTGTGGGGTCACCAGGAAGAGCTAGGAGACTGTGGGAGCAACAGGGGACTAGGAACATATCTGTGGGATGGCAGCGAGGAAGCTGGAAAAGACAGGTTAGAGACTGGGAGGAGAGAAACAGAAACCACAGAAGCACGTGGCTCTCAGGAGAGAGTCATTTAAGCCTCGTCGTAGCTTCCAAATTTCAGACAAACTCAGAGAGATACTGGATTCAACTAGCGATGAGTCTCTGCCTTAACCTAGTTAAAGACAACTTTTCTAGTTAAGAAGATGAAGTTAACAAAGAAAACCGATTCTTCACTCTTTGACCAAGTGGGGCCCTTACCAAGAGAAGGCAGACTCATCAGCTATGAGTAAAATAAACATATTATTTTCATTCTGTTTCCTGCCTGGAGCTCCAGGATGGCTTCACATGGTCAAGGTGGGTCTTGATTCTACCAGCCAATTCCAGAAGGTAAAATAGTAAAGGCACAGGTGTAATAAGGAGGATGTGAGTCTTAATACCTTAGACTGCCCTGGACAGAGGGTCTGCTGGTGCCCCTCTTAATGGACTAAATGGATAAGACACCACTTGTACCAAGAATGGCCTGGAAAATGGTCCACAGATCTTCCAAACCACATCACTTCAAACCAGTCCTATGCTTACAGTTCAAAAATAAACTTTGTGCATAAATTCCAACTACCACACTGCAATGAAATTGCACCATTTTTAGCCGTCAGCTCATTTTGGGCTCAAAATGATATGATAACGAGAGCCTCACAACATTTGCTTGCAGGACCCAGCCTTCTTTTTTTTTTTTTTTAAACATCTTTATTGGAGTATAATTGCTTTACAATGGTGTGTTAGCTTCTGCTTTATAACAAAGTGAATCAGTTATACATATAAATATGTTCCCATATCTCTTCCCTCTTGCGTCCCCCTCCCTCCCACCCTCCCTATCCCACCCCTCTAGGTGGTCACAAAGCACCGAGCTGATCTCCCTGTGCTATGCGGCCGCTTCCCACCAGCTATCTGTTTTACGTTTGGTAGTGTATGTATGTCCATGCCACTCTCTCACTTTGTCCCAGCTTACCCTTCCCCCTCCCCATATCCTCAAGTCCATTCTCTAGTAGGTCTGTGTCTTTATTCCTGTCTTACCCCTAGGTTCTTCATGACTTTTTTTTCCCTTAGATTCCATATATATGCGTTAGCATACGGTACATGTTTTTCTCTTTCTGACTTACTTCACTCTGTATGACAGACTCTAGCCTTCTTGAGAGGAATCTCCCCAGGCAACAGCTCCAGTACATCCTGCATTAGAGGATATTTCTGAGGAGAAGCACTTGTGTTACCTGAGAATACTATGGAGTCACTCTGCAGCTGCTGAAGTGCTGCCTAATTGAGAATCTGCTTTAAAGAGGATGTGAGTGTGATGTACAACTGGCACATTTTTCATGCTTCTGAGACTAAGCTATGAGCTCCTTGAGAGGTAGAACCCACTTCTCAGCTCACAACTGCCGGAAGCATATAAAAGGGTTTCAACACATGCATCTGTTGAATGAATACATGAATAAAAGACACATGATATTAGGTGAATTACTGAAACAAGAAGATAAAGTGAGCCCATGAGCCTTGTTCACCTTCTTCAGATATTGATCACTTGTTATTTACTCGATGATGCCCCATGGAAGATTTGCAAGTCACCCACCTGACCCCACTGCACCTCCTCTCATTTGCCTGGTTTTATTTTTCTCCGGGCTGCTTATTATGCAACCTGACCTACACACATTTTACTTGGAAATGTGTTTATTTTCACACCCTGTGTAAGGTCCAAAGAGCAGGGACTTTTATCTCATTCGTTCACTGCTATAGCCCCATTACCTAGTACTGGCCCACAGCAACAGTCCACGAAACATTCTGGGAGAGCTTCAACCCTGAGCCTTTTAAAAACTGGCTCCATCTCTAACTAGAAATGACTGAAGATATTGCTGCTCCATATAGCCTGGATCTTTGTATGTGTAAATTAATCTAGCAATTAAGATGTACCTGAGGAGCATTATTCTAAGAAATGTAACCGTTGCATCTTGCACGGTTTTTCAAACCTTTGCATTATGGCCCCAACATAACATTTGAGCTTTATTGTATCATTTTCATCTCTATCACCATCACTCTTGTCCGTCCCTCATTAACGATCCCACCCCCCGTGGCTCCCACCCCAATCTTGGTTCAAGGTGAGAAACTGGGATGGGAATGAAAGGACAAAGATTACCAGGCAAGAAGCGGTTGGGGGCGGGGCGGAGGGGGTGGTGGGAAAGGAAAATAGTAGTGGATGCATCAGGAAGGGAGAGGCATCTTTCATAAAGGGCCAGTGTTTCCTGGGAGACTTTTGCAAGTACAAAGAGACTGAATATTGAAAGAGCATGTGTGGGGAGGGCACCAGTACCTATCGCTTAACTTGTTTGGTATCATGACAATGAGAAAAGAAGCCCCAGAGGAAAATAATCATTATCTGGCTTCCACAGGGGAGCCTGCCTTCCCCCATCAACCGAGAGACTAGAAGGAAGGCCAACGACCAGAAGATAAAGGGGCTGTAAATAAAGATATGCTCTCTTTCTTATAGTTCTTATCCTGTCAAATCACCAAGCAGTGAAAAATTAACTCAGTACTTTAAAAAAAAAAAAAAAAAAAGGGAAGAAGAAAGTGGGGAGGGAGAGTGAGAGAGGGAGAAAGGAAGAATCTGGTGATACTGGAAGAGAAATCAGTCTTGCCTGACAGTATTTAGATTGAATGTCTGTGAGCACGGCCCATAATTTTTAGCGAAAGTAGAAGCTATTAAAGACTCAGTGCACAAGATTAAAATTTAGAATGCTATTTTAATAATACTGAATTCTACTCAATTTCAAATGGCTGTCATTTTTAACCTCCACCAATTTGAGAACATTTGATAGATGGTGCTGGGAGCTGAGTGATGGGAAGCCTGAACTTGACAGGTACAGCTCAGGTGAGACACCCAGAGAGATGAGCTCCCATCTTTAAGGAACTAAGCCGACCAGGTTGATGGGCCAACTCCGAGACTGCTTAGCCACCTGTTCACTAGCACAAATAGGATCTGCCTTACCTAAAGGAACAGGCAGAATAAGAGGATGAATGAGCCACCATAAAAGGAAAGTATGGGCTTCCCTGGTAGCGCAGTGCTTGAGAGTCCGCCTGCCGATGCAGGGGACGCGGGTTCGTGCCCCAGTCCGGGAAGATCCCACATGCCGCGGAGCGGCTGGGCCCGTGAGCCATGGCTGCTGAGCCTCTGCATCCGGAGCCTGTGCTCCGCAATGGGAGAGGCCACAACAGTGAGAGACCTGCGTACCACAAAAAAAAAAAAAGGGAAGTACTATGAAGGGAAAGAATGCATCACATACCTGCCACGTGTGGGGCTGTGCTTGCCACTGGTTCACGGGCCATTTCTTCTGGAAGCTTCCTCCACCCCACTTCCCATTTCTAACTTAGAGAGTCAGTCAACAAGCGGTTGGACTAGTGCTAGGGCACAGACATGCCCAGGGTATCCTGGAAGCCAGAGGCAACTCATCTGTCACCTTCATGAGACGCACCACCCTGAGCAACTGGGATTTTGTTCTGTCTACCAGCACTATGCCTGGTACAGTGTGTGGGTCCCCAATAAGTATCTGTAGGCCTCTCATTCAACATATTCCTTGCTCTTAGGTGTTTTAACTTTACTTGGGGCAACAAACAAATATTTACCAAACAGCACATACGAGCATTAATGGAGAGGGAGTCAGAGCGCTACACAGTGAAAACAGAGGGAAAAAGGATTTCTCCTCGATCCTGAAAAATCAGTTTAATATCTTCATCCTTCACTATTACCATTGTGGTCATCCTTAGTGCTGTTCACAAATATCTCCTGCTCTTCACATACGGGCACATGCAGGATTATGTTTCCCTGCCCCCCTCTGAAGTTAGGCTAAACCAGGAAACCTACGAGGGCCCATGAAATGTCAACAGAAGTGGCAGGAGTCACATCTTGGCAGAAACTTCCAGAGCTGTGCACAATTCTTTCCGTGCTCTCTTCCCCCACCACAGCACCAGTGGAAGCACACGTGAAAATAAGGCTCCGGGGAAAGACAACATAGGCTCCAGAAGCCTGTCCAGTATAAAGCATGGAGAGCCAAAGCACGAGTGGGAAACACACTTCTGTGGCACTGCCCTACTGAGATTTGGGGGTTGTATGCTACAGCAGCCCATTCACATTGATCACCACATCCAAAAGAGCCCATGTAACTACCTGTCTGCTGTAGAGGTACATCACCGTGTAAGGGAAAAGGTGAGTGAGCCGGAGGGTCTTTGGAAAACAAGCAAACAAGATTCTAGTCTTTTTCAGTCACAGACTCTGCTACTGTCTTTCAGAGATTTCCCCTAACGGGACATTCTGAAAAGACCACCCAATTTCCAAAATCTTCTGAGTTAGGAAGCCCAGATTCCTGCCTTTTATGTCTGCATCTCCTGCCCTAACCCATGAAGAAAATGTCCTTGTGCCTCCTGCCAACCGCGCTCAGCATCGGGTCTGGATTCCCGGCTCCAGACCACGTTCCAGCCAGACCCCGTAGAATAAACAGGCCTCCCCGGGGCTTCCTCTTGTTGCCTGGGAGGGCTCCACCCTGGGCTCCCTCAGCTCCCTAGTGAGAATCCTCAGCTTCGGCCAGGGTCCCGTCCAGGCCCTCAGCCTCCTACCTCCCTGCTGTCCCCACTGCCTGGCTTGCCTCCCCTTCTCATTCCTGGGTCTTCAAAGCCTGTTCCCAGCCACCTCCTCCAGAGAGTGCCAGTGCCGACTCCAGCCCATTCTGTTCCCTTTTACCTCACCAGCTCTGAGCCCATCTGACAATCAGCCACACCGTCACAGGAGGAGTGTCACCTCGCTCATCGGGGCACGTTTGGCCTCTTCAAAGGAGGAGTGCACCTCTGAACCTTGATGCCTTCATTTGTGAAACGGGGTCACAGCTCTGACCCATCGGGTGAGATCATGTCTCTAAAGTACCTGTCTTGATGTCTGGCACATAACAGCTGCTCAAGAAATGGGAGGTTCCTCCCCACTGCCCTTCTGCACAAGGAGGTCCGAGCGTAGAGGGTGGGGCCAGCTCTTCCCCTCCCCAAGGAAGCCCATATGTGTCCCCCAGAGATGTGTCTAGTGCACATATTCTCAATGGGGCATATCTCCTCCAAGGGGGCAAAAACTGGTATTGGGGCGGCGGGGGGAGAGGGGGTGTGGGTTAAAAAAAAAACACCTCACTCCTCTTGGGTATAAGCTCAGATATACATATAGTATGTAAACAGATAAATTGCGTATCTATGATGTTAAAATTTCATCGGGGGCTTCCCTGGTGGCGCAGTGGTTAGGAATCTGCCTGCCAATGCAGGGGACATAGGTTCAAGCCCTGGTCCGGGAAGATCCCACATGCCACGAAGCAACTAAGCCCGTGCGTCACAACTACTGAGCCTGCGTTCTAGAGCCCACTTGCCACAACTACTGAGTCCGTGCGCCTAGAGCCCGTGCTCCACAACAGGAGAAGCCACCACAATGAGAAGCCTGTGCACTGCAATGAAGAGTAGTCCCTGCTCTCCGCAGCTAGAGAGAGCCCGCGCACAGCAACGATGACCCAACTCAGCCAAAAATAAATAAAATAAATAAATTAATAAATAAAATTTCATCGGGGGAGAGTGGGGATGATGACTAGAGGAAAAAAATGTACAACAAGGCTCCCTAGGCAGGCAGCAATGAAAAACTGGTTGAGAAACACTGGTCGGATGCTACCTCCAAGCAAACAACGGGCAGCCTCTCTCACGCCCAGCTCAGGCGAGCCTCTTACCACCCGTCTCTTAGTCTCTCACATTTCCTCGCCCGTGTCTCTTCCAAATCAATAATATGGTATTTTCGAAACTTCTGTCAAATCCACATTCATTCCTCCTCCGCTCCCTTCCCAGCTTCTCCACTCCTTCACTGATCTAATCTGCTGCCTCTCCTGGGACGTGAGCCGCGCAGCTGGCTGCCGAGAAAGCAGGCAGTGGAGAGCTGAGAGACTCCGGTCCTGGTTTTCCAGACACGACACACAGGGTGGGGCTCATCCCCACCTCCAGCAGCAGCAGGGCTGGAAGGAGCTGAGTGCCCCTGCCTCCCCCACTCCTGCCCCTCGCCTCTACCCAGCTGAGGCCACCAGTCCAGGCTCGCCTGCAACTTCCCTGGGAGCTAAAGGAGCCGCCCCCCGCTCCCCAGGGCAGAGAGGTGCGGGCGAGGCTTACCCGTGGGTGTGGGCTTCATTGGTTTGTGGGAATATGTCAGACACTGTAGCTGGGCTCACCCAAGGTGGATTCCTGCCTGTCCTAGAGGCTTAAAGCCTGCCTAATCACCTCTTCTGCAGCTACGGATGGCCATGTCATACACTGTGCATGGGAAGAAGGCTGATAACCAGGAGGCGGAAACGACTTAACCTGATGCTGCCCTTCCCCCTCTTCTTCCTAAAATACACACAAAGTCTGATGCCGCCCATTCATCTTGTGACCATGAGGGAAAAGCCAGAGAATCTTGACATCCTAGAGAGGTCAGCCTCGACATGATATAGCAGCTGAACTGGCAGCAGCAGCCACCTACGTGTAGACTTCTTTCCGTGCAGATAAACGCTTCTCTCTTTTGGTCCCCCAAAGCATCCTCAGTAACACAGGGGTCAAAGGTGAGATGCATAATACTCTCCCCCCACCTGCTTTCTCTGCAGCCTCTTTACAGGTACATCTCTACTACAAACAAGAGTGCCGTTATGTCTCTCACTGTCTGGGCATGCAACAGGGCTCAGAGGTGCTCTGCCACATTGGCCACGCTCCCAAGGTCATGGCAATCTCTGCAGAGGGAGAAGCGTATGGGTTCTGCAGTCAAGTGGACCCAGGTTCTAGTCCTGAATCTCCACCAAATGCTGTGTGACCTTAGAAAAGATACCTGACCTTTCTGAATGTCCATTGTTTTTACTGTAAGAAAGAGAAGGAGAATGGCACTTACACCCTAATAGTACTGTCGTGGCGATTAACGAGCTATAATATGCGAAGCTCATCTCGGAGCTTGGTGCCTATTCGGTGTGTACTTCATGGTTAACGTGACCATTTACTACCTTCCTTCCTGTGAGTCTGTCTGTCTCACTGTCTGACTCTTTGTCCAAGAGTTTTCTCTCTCTCTAGTTCTCCCCTCCTCCATCTCTCTGCAGGCGTCTCTGTTTCTGACTTTTCCCCTCCCTCGTCCCCCACTCCCATTTGTTTTCACAGGACGTGGCAGTTTGCCTGGTTTTCCCAATTTCTGAAGATCTCATTCCTTGCAAGCAGAGCGTCAGGTCCCCACACAGGCCAGACCCAGTCTCTTGTTACAGCTACTGGGTTCGGCTGAGGCTGTGGGCTTGGGGGCAGGGGATGAGTGGAACCCATGGACCTTGGGCCCCAAACCTCCAGGAGGCCATCGTGCCCTCCCTCGAGAGTGGAGCTTCCAGATGTGCCTCGTGTCCCAGGACGCCCAGCCAGGGCAGCCGCGAAGGGCAGGAAAGGGCTCAGAGATAGTGCCCAGCCTCTGCTCAGCCTCTGAACCTAGATCAGACCAAACTGCTAGTGCTTTCCAGGACCTCATGGCCCCATCCACACAGAGACAAGCTGACACTGCCCCCCCCCCCCAGGAATGCCCTGGGGACAGGAAATGTATCCACTTTAAAAAGCAAACAGCAAACAACTCCAAGGAAACAGGTGGGGAGATGTTGGTTTGCTAATTTCCCAGAAGATATGCTGATGGAATCCTGTCCTCTTCCAAGTCAAGGGAGAGCCCTTCCCGGGCTCTCAGGCATAAGTTCTTTGGATGGAAGTCCCCCAGAGCCCTTCTGTTCCTAAATGCTGTGAGGGGGTGGGAGAGGGGGTGTGGCTTCCTGCCGGACAGTTGCTGAAGAGTCAGGGCTTTTAGTGGAGAGGGCATGGGCTGGTGAGAGAGGAGGAGAGTGGAGGAGCGCTGCTGCCCCCTTCACCAGGAATCACACTCCCTTCGAGGCTAGATTTATCAGCTCAGCCTGAGAGCTCTGGAAGGAACGGCAGCATCCACAGACTTCACTGCCATCTCCCTCTCTGGCCTGCTGGGGGGTTCCTAAGCAGAACTCAGAACATATGGTAGGGAGGATTCCTTCTCTCAAGAAGCTTACTGCCCCCAAAGGAAAGCAAAACCTAGGTACCTAAAGTAGCCCAGCCCGCAGAGACCGCTCTCCCTGCCTGCTTCTCTAGGCCTCCACAGCACCCCAACTTCCCCTTTGGTAAGGGAAGCGACTCACCCACAATAAGGCACGACGGCTAACCTCCCTATGCACTTACTCCGTGCTGGGAGCTTGTCCCAAATGCCTTCCGTGCACAAACTCATTGATTATCAGCTCGAGCCACCTCCAGGCTTGAACACGCAGACCACGAAGGGCCGGTCACCAAGCGAACATCTCCTGCTTGGTCTCGCAAAATGCAAAAGGTGCTATTATCACAGAAGCCAAGGCTGCTTGCAAACTACGGAGGTGACACGAGGTAAATTCATTTCCTTCCTGTCAAGAGAGACTCAGCAAGGGTATAAGCAGAAGCTAACGTGTGTGCCTGCGATTGGGCCCGTCGCAGGGGTGGTACATAATTGAACGAGTTCTCCGTGCCCAGAGGAGCAGAGCAAAGCCCCGTCACTGGAAAGTGTCACTCATCTGGCCAGCATACCTCACTTTTTAATAACATTATGGAAATATTGCTGAAGGACGGGGAAAAGGACAGCGCCTTGAGGATGGGGCGTCCCCGTGCCGTGGAGAGCTTTAACCTTGAGAAAAGGACCTTCTGCCCTCATCCAGGTCATCACTTTTCTCAGGGACCACTTCCCTAGGTTGGATGGGGTCTATGGACCAGGGTTCAGCGTGGCTGTATCTTCTTGGCCAAGGTCATAAAGCTGGCACGTTGTACTGAAGCCCCAGCAGCCTGGCTCTGAAGTGCATCGTCCTGACCATACGTTCTACTGCCTAATGAGTCAACACAGCCGAGCCCTGAAGAAGGGGAGAGGGCACGGGAGAAGTGGCAGGTAGGAGGGGAGGTGCCTCCCTGGCAATTGGCATTCATTCATTCACATTCTTCGTTTTTTTCCTCCACTTTTTAAAAAATCAAATTAAAGATTCTTAAATGCTATAGTGCTTTACAATTTTCAAAAGTTTTGCACACATGATTTCATATAACCCTTCCTCCTGCTATCCCTGTCTTGCCCCTGCCCCCTCCCACCCCCAGGATCAACTCGTTTGTTCTGCTATCTGTGAGTCTGCTTCTTTTTTGTTTTATTCATTCACATTCTTATTGAGCATCTTCTTTGCACCAGACTCTGTTCTAGGCACCGAGAAGACGGTGATGTATAAACAGACAAAAGATCATAGTCTAGTGAGAGGACACAGAAAATATATAAACACTTAAATAAGATAATATCACATGAATGGCAAATACGAGAAAGAAAATAAAGCAGGGAAGTCAGATACAGTGATTAGGCAGGAAGAGGTGTGGAAGTTGATTCAAGAGGGGAAGAGTTGACTTTAATAGAAGCCGGCCTATCCAAGGCTGAGCAACCCACTGGCAGAGGTTTTTGAACGCCTACAAAATACAAGGAGTAACAAGTCCTTCAGGCCCGGAGAAGCCAGGAAGTTAGTGACCCACAAAGACAAGGGGATAGGGGTCTGCTCCACCCACCCATGAAGACAAGGGGATGGGGTCCAGGCTGACGGAAGCTCTGCCATCTTGCCCTGGACCACGTGGGCATCCCTGCCTCAGCCTGGAAGTGACGCTTTGCCCAGCTCCTAGGTTCCCACGTCCTTCCTAACTGTGGGAGCTGGGAAAGGTACAGGAGCCACTGGAACATCTGGTGAGCCTTCCTGCCTCAGCCACAGACCCAAAGCGGGCACAAATGGAGACAGCAGAGGTGCGTGAGGGCTCCAGCCCGAAGAGGCAGAACCCAAGCCAGACAGAGTGTGAAGTCTAGGAGTTGGGATTTAACAGATCTTTCCGAATGAATGGCCCTTCATTCCAATTCAAGGAGGTGAGGGGATCAGGTGAAGGAAGCCAGGTGAAAAGGAGGACTGATCCATCTATCAAAGGCCTTTGGAACTGAACATAAAAGATGAATTCATTTGTGAGCCATAATGATCCACTACCAGGAGAAATATCTTGAAGCTTGTGGGGCCCCAGAATCAATCTTTATTTAACTGTATTTATTTTGGGCTGCTCATCCCGCTTGCCTCTCTTGGAAGCTCAAGGAGTATTCTCTCCCTTCCTCTTTTGTGTGTGCGTATGTGATAGATTCCCAAAACTTGCTTATTTCGTGTTTTTCAACAGAATGGTCTTTGTGTGGGTCTTTCCCTCTCCCTTCGCCCTCTCTAGGTATTACTGATCCTCACCCCTAAGCATGCACTTCCCAGGATTCTCTTGTTTCCCTAGAGCACTTATCACTACCTTAAAATGTATTATTTATCAGTTTATTTGCTTTTTTGATAATCTGGCTCTTCCACTGGAAATATAAGACGGGTAAAAGCAGGGACCTTGCCTGTCTCCACGGGCGAGATCACACCACCAGACCCATGAACAGCCATGGACCAAATGAGCAAATAGATACTAACAAACATACCTAACCCCTAACCTCTTTTAGTCCTTATTACAACCTCAATTTATTATTATTGATTATTCCCATTTTACAAATGAAAAAACTGAGGCACAGAGAATAATTAAGTAACTTTCTCAGGGTTACAGCTCAAGGCTGTAAATAGAACAGCCAGGATTTGAATCCGGGCAGTCTGGCTCCAGAACCCATGCTCTTTTTTTTTTTTTTCTCCCCCATGCTCTTTTGACTTAGGTTTTTAAGAAATGACTCTTGACTGAATGTATGAATATTAAATGAATGACTGCCATGGGTTTCCTGATTTCCTTCCCAGTGTTATTTGTTTCCAACTTTTCCTGGACCCCCTACAGGTCTGGCATGGTTCTAAATTCTCTACATGTATGATTCGGTTGAACCCTCACACCTACCCTGCTCTCCCTGACACTCAGAACTGTGCCTCATTCTCCAGCTCAGGTCTCCTGGCTCCACTTTACCAGGTGATGCTGCCCTGATCTGCAATCATGGACTCAGTTCCTTCAGAAAGAAAAACCAAACCAAAGATTCGGGGGGAGGCGCTTCGCCTGAGAAGCACGTGGCTGACGGCGGGCCCCGCCGCTGCCCCACCACTCCATTCAGAAACTGAATCCAAAAAGATGAAGTTATGGGTTTTATGCCCGTGTTCGCCCTTCAGTCCAACGGACAAAGGCAAAATAAATACCAAATTCTAGATGCTAGGATGGGAGGGAGGGAGGGAAGGAAGAAGTAAAGTGCTTTTCCTGCTAAATTGGCTCTGAGAGTAGAGAAGAACCAAAGTGAGTTATTAAGGAAGCATCATCATCATACAGGTCTTCAACTCCCACTGGAGCATGCCCTCCCCTCCCTCTCGCCATCCCCATGGCTGACTCTGCGAGTGGCTGAGTGTGGTCCTGCTGGACACAACCGTCACCAATCATCATTCTCATCCATCACGGCTTTATGCCCATGCCTTGAACAACACCTGGCACACGGTGGGTGCTCAGTCAATGCCGACTGGGTCAACAAATGAGGGAGACACAGCCCCATCCCCTTCCAGCCTCGGCTCTGTCTTCATCCCTCACCCACACGGCTGCACAGCTGCACCTGGCTCCATCCCCCCGGACCCAAATCCTGGGCACATTCATGTACTGACCACCGTTGGGTAGGTACTCCCATTCCCCACGGGGATGTTTACAGGACCCTGAGCCAAAGAAGGTAGAGTAGGGGTATCCTGAGAAAATGTGCTTTCATTGAGTGATGGACCTTGCTCTTCTCCACAACCACCCCTGAAACATGAGAATACTGCAGCAACAGTTCTTCCCAAATTGTGGGCCTTTACAGACTTAGGCCAACACCAAGTGGTGCTTCACTGAGCAATTTAAAGCCCAGTCATGCAAAGTCAAGTGTGTTTTCATGTCTAGGAAACAAAAACATCCCAACTGCTCAGCACATCCAAGTCAATACTCCCTTAATAACCCACCCTGGTTCTTTCCCTGGACTCTGAGAGCCAGTTGAGTAGGAAAGCCAAGCTAGTAATCTCAGACTCTCCCTTGCATTCTGTCCCTCCTCCTGTCTTGCATCTGAACCTCTGGTCATTTGTCTTGCTCTTGTTCAAGTTGAAGGGCAACCAAGGTTTTGAAATCATTAACTGGAGTTCATCTGGAGAATTCAGATTAGGAACTTGAGCAATCTCTCTCTCATTGTGCTGCAATGCTTGGGCTCTTCCCCAGTCAGCTAAAAGACTGGCTAAGGACTTCCTCAGTTCATCTTGCAGGAAGGTGTCTCTTCTGGTTACCTGGACTGTTAAATAGGTAAATAGGTTCATTGGGGTTTCTGGGTCCTGTACTGTGCCACAGAACTCCGACCCAGCCAAGCACGCACATATGAATGGGCCACCATCTCTGACGGAACTGCTGGACCCAAGACCAGAGTTGGTACATCCTTCCTAGGGAAACAGCATTAGACTTCGCCTTATTCTCCTGGCCCAGGAACACTGTCTTCAAGCCCAAGTGACAGCACTGTCCTACACAGACATGATTAAAGTATCCACTGCCAGTCTGCACTGCTGATCAAGGAACATGGCCACACACCAGCCCTGTAAGCATTCTAGCACATGGCTCTGAGGAAGACGAATGGAGAAGGGGTTTCCACAGAGTAAGGCTGCTGGTGTTTCAACCTCAACTTCATCATCTGTGGCCTTAGGACCTTGAGCAAGTCACTTAATCGCACAGAGCCTCAGTTTCCCCAACTGAAAAATGAAGAGTACAGATCTCCCAGTGGTGTCAAAAGGATTACACGAGATCATGCATGTAAAGCAGCCTGGTGCAAAGCCAAGGCAGAGCATCACTGTGGGCGGAGACTTACTGAGCACTAATGACCTGCTGGGCCTGTAGTCCTTGACCCTTCCACAGCATGTGCACATTAGCCTCACTGTGCACATAAGACATGGAGATTACCTTCTCTATTTTACAGCAGAGGAGACTGAAGATCAGAGAAGTCAAGCAACCTGCACAAGGGCAAACAGCTAGGGAGGGGTGGAATTTGAATCTGAACTGAGGGCTCCCTTGCCATATGAGGAGGACCCACTGGGAGGGTGCCTCCTACCAGAGCTGACACCAGCCTCCTGTCTCTGGGCCCCATCAAGGGCTGGTCGACAGGCAGCTCTACAGAGATGCTGGGGATCATGGACTTGGAGCCAGCCGGCCTGACTCTGAATCCTCCATGTGTTGTGTGACTTAGGACCAGTCTCTCTACTGCTCAGGTACGCTTTGTTTCCTCAGCCATAAAACAGGACAGCGGCGATTTCCTTGTAAGACTGTCGTGAGGCTTAAATAAAACAATGGTGCCTTGCCATCTTTTCACCCAAGGTAGGATTCTTACACTATGCCACGCCCTGTGACACGGAAAGAAGACAATAACAACACTCAGCACAGTGTTAAAAGCCTTTAGAAAATACTAATTTATGAGATGAATAATAACAGCTAATAGGGCTTCCCTGGTGGCGCAGCGGTTGAGAGTCCGCCTGCCGATGCAGGGGACACGGGTTCGTGCCCCGGTCCGGGAAGATCCCACATGCCGCGGAGCGGCTGCGCCCGTGAGCCATGGCCGCTGAGCCTGCGCGTCCGGAGCCCGTGCTCCGCAACGGGAGAGGCCACAGCAGTGAGAGCCCCGCGTACCGCAAAAAAATAAATAAATAAATAAAAGTAACAGCTAATAAATAGAGGCCATATTATATTTCAGGAATTGCCCTAAGAGCCTAACTAAAGCACTTCATTCTCATGACAACGCTATAAAGTTGGTACTTTTCATCATCTTATTTTACAGATGAAGAAACGGAGGCATGCGATGGTTAGGTAACTTGCTCAAAGGCACAAAACTAGATGCTGAAAACTTCCAAGCTTGCTATCTACCTGGCTGCATCTGAGCTTTATTCAAAGGATGAGGCAGTCCGGGCCAGCAACATCAAGACCCCAGCATCCTGGTCTCCCTGGGAACTGCTGGGATTAGCAGAGGCAAGCTCGTCCAGGTCCCTTCACTACAGGACTTGCACGGTCTCTAAGGTAAACGTGCATGAAAATCACCAAGAGGGAGACAGAATATGCAGCCTTTCCCATCATTTGAGGGGCACCAGTATGCTCTGAAATAGGGTGTGAGAAATACTACATCGGGATAACTTACTCTAGATAGGACAGTCCCCCATCAGCTGCTGGAAACACTAAGCATGAGGCAAAAAGACAGAAGGGAAAATGAACAGCCCAATGTCCTTCAACCTGTCTTTTGTCCTCTGATCCAGATCTGTAGAAGTGTGTCTGCCTGCAGACCTGGACACCCACAAGCCCCTCACCGAACGGAAGACCCACGGAGGCCCCCAACAAGGGGCGGTACCAGGAAAAGGAGGTCAGCCTGGCACAGTCCTGGGAAGCAGAGGCCCTGCTCACAGCCTGCTGGGAATCAGTGGCCTTTTTTAACACAAGTGTGACATTCACCTGTACTGTTGGGACTCGTTTGGTGGGAAAGAAGGAGGTTTTTATATCCCTGCTCTTACCCCCAGCAGGCTCCTGAAATGTATGTCTGTAATTCACTTAGCTGGTAAGTATGAAAAAGAGAATACTGAATATTCCAGTAGGGATCTGACAGAACAGGGGCACGTTCATTAGCTGCTGAATTTCCCAGTGATTCCTAGAAATTGCCACAATTAGACCAAATTAAGTGCTTCCATTCCAAGAATAGGCAGCCACTGTTCTTTAGGGTATATCTCCGCACTGCTGGCCTTGCAGAGGAAGGTCCTGGAATTCCAGACAAAAGCAGCAGCTCCTTCCTTCTTGCTCTCACTGAGCAAATCTAAAATCCAGTGCCAAATTTCTTGGAGCTGAATCTAAACCGGGAAGGCTTTTCGTAAGATTACTAAGACTGAATTGGCCTTTGAGGAGGAGTTCCTTTGCTATGCAACTCTCTTAATGCAATCGTTGGAATTCTACCCCATCCTCCATTGGCTGGGCAAAAGGGTAACATCCCCCCTCATCTCTATGGTGGATACGCAGACTCAGGGTGCTGTTCCCAACCCCTGGGTGAGTCAGCAGGGAAACCAAGTTCAGTAAATAAATTCAGTTCCTTTCCTCCCCATTATCAGCTTTCCCCTGTAAGAAACTGATCAGCAGTTCTTTGGCATCTAGAGTTAATCTGAAAATCATTAACGAAGTTTAGACAAGAGATCATAGTTTTGGTTTCTTTTTTTCAGGTTCAGAACAAGAGCAGTAATGTATTTTATGGAGCATGGCAGTTAACTGGCTCTAAGATAGAGGCCAGCCATTCCAACTCTCTGGACCCACAATCAACATTTTTAAAGACTTTAATCTTCCAGTGAGTCTTACATAGAATTATTTATATACCCATTTCACAGGCAAGAAGACTGAGGCACTGGCACGTGACACGTTAGAGACAAAGAGTCCTTGGAAGACAATGTTCATTCACCCTTGTGCAAGAGCCAAGTGCACCTGCTAACACTATGACTGCAGTTGTTTTGTTCCTGGTGGCAGACTGAGAGGCCAAACGAGTACAACGGATGACCACCGCAGGGGCTTCCAGGTGCCCACGCCTGGGTTTGCAAAGCAAGAGGAACTGGAGCAGCCTGGATGAAGTTCAAGGTGGGCTGGAAACCCTCCTGAGGGTCTTCGCAGCAGAATCCCTGCGTGAAGCACACAGCCGCTTTGAAGACAGGCTACGTGGAGGCCAGGGCTCAAAAATTCCACCTTGCCTACGAGTTAAGAGTTCTATGAGCACATGCTCTACACGCTAGAAAACAGCCTCTGGAGAATCTAGACCCTACCCCACAGTGACCTTGGATGAGTCCCTTCTACTGCATTCCTGTCACGACACACCCTCCTTGAAGGGGGCCAAGCAGTGTGCGGGCCACTGTCTCCTCATCAGCCGCTTCCCTAATTCCAGGGGCACAACATCACTGCAATGACAGGAGGACAGAACACGCACCCAGCTGACTGCGAGCACTTACTGGGCGGTGCTCTGGACCATTCGTTGGAGACATGGGCTGACTCAAAGGCTCGGGGAGGGTTTGTGGGGGAGTGAGTGGGGCTCTACCCTTCCCCTCCCTTCGCCACACTCCACTTTTATCTGCACTATACATTGGGTCCTAGCCATGGACTCATTTGAACAAAGATTTTGAAGGACACCGACACCAAGAGAGTTTGAAAACTACTAGGATCATGCTTCGCAGAGGTGGGGGGGACTTTATTCAAAGGCTGCAAAAATCTAGAGATATTATTATGCTTATTACTGTGATGTTTTTAGAGTATTGTAAATCTTTTAAGAGCTTTATCAGTGACGAGAAATTCTCATCTCAATGTCATCAGTCAATTCTGAGGCGACTAAAGGTCAAACGGCACCAAAAAGATGACCCTTAACAGGGGTTGAATGCCATAATTAGCTCACGACTACAAAGACATATGGGGAAGATTATCCTCTTGTCCTGAGACTTCTGGTCTCTGGACAATTCTACAGATATTCTCCACCAGACTATTTGGTAAGCTGACCACGGCCGATTTGGAACACAATGAACCTCATACTCACCAGACGCTCCAGGCACTGCCAGATAAGCTTGTCTCAGGCAGGATATCAGCCCTTCCCTGCGCTGGGCTCTGGCCGTAGGATCTCAGCTCTCAGGGGCAGCCCTGGATCCTCCTGCACTTTCTTGTTAGCCCTGACAGCCAGTGCCACCCTCTGCTTTTCCTTCCTCCCAAGGACAGAAGGATTCAGAACCCTTGTCCAAATATGTGTATTAAGCTCGGCAAACTGATTAGTCATTCTCAAAATTAGGTCTGGTGGGTTCCCAAGAGATCCACAGACTTTTTGCAATATTCATGCAATGATGTTTATCTCTTTGATCCGGGGGGATCTGGTAATTTACTAACAGCAAGGAAACAGCAGGAAGCAGCATCAAAAAGCATGTCTGTTCATTTCTGGTATATATGCTTTTGAAGATGAATTAGTAGATTGGGTTGTCCCGAGTAGATCTGCCCAACAGACAAAAATGTTATAGTTCTGATCGGACAGAAATATTTAATACCTAGTAGTTTTTCTGAACCCCTTTCTCTCTCTAATATAAGCAAGGTTCTACACTGTCTTTCTGGCCACATGCATACCAGTCAGCAATGGGTTGAAACACATGTAACATGCTGTCCAAGCTCATTGTTCGTATGAGGTAACAAAATATGCATTTATATTTCTCTGTAAGAGAAAATAAATCCCATTTCCATGGAATGTTTATGTCAGATCAGGGAACAATAGTCTCTCACTTCTCCTGGTGTCTGGGTGCTTGAAGATTGCAGGGGAAACAGATGCAGAAGAGATAAAAAAGAGGAATATTTAATATCTATTGGTCTGTGGTCCTTTGTAGCTAAACGCTAACACCCATATGCCAGTTCCCTCTCCCTTTCTCCTTTATGCTAAATGTTGCCCAGCACAGCTCCCTGTATCAATGGAAATGTTCTTTTTCTGGGCTGTGCAAGACGGTAGCCACTAGCCACCTGTGGCTATTGAGCCCTTGAAATGTGGCAAATGCGACTGGGTAAGCTGAACTTGTAATTTCATTTAAATTTAAATAGCCACAGTCAGCGAGTGGCTACCATATTAAACAGTGAACTGATCTAGAATTCAGGACCTTGGAGGGAGAGAGAGAGAGTATGTACAAGAAACACTACTCTAAACCTACCATAAATCCCTTCTGTGGGGTGTTTTACAACCTCGAAGGAGAGGCAAAGACCACTCATCCACATACAGACAAATATTACCACAAACATCCTTACATCCCATTGTTTTCCAAAGAACCCGTTTATCTTTCCGGAAGAAACCTATCTGTGGGAATCCCCTGGAGGTCCAGTGGTCAGGCCTCTGCGCTTTCACTGCTGAGGGTCTGGGTTCAATTCCTGGTTGGGGAACTAAGATCGCACAAGCCGCGAGGCACAGCCAAAAAAAAGAGAGACCTATCTGTTCTTCCCATAGAAGTCAACTCTCCCCTCTCCCCTTCCCCTATTAAGTTAGATTTATAAGGCTTTAACTTGCACCATTTAACATGTTAGCTACTTTTTTGGTTGGCTCCTGTGTGCATAGAGAAAAACATTTTCTCCTGGGTTTTTTCTTTTTTAAGAAAGAAAGAAACACTACTCTTTCTGCAGTGAGCACTGTTCTGTGATCAGGGTCTAAGGAATAGGCATAAGGTGGGTACCCGAAGTTCTAGGCTTCCTGCTGCTCTAAGGTCTCATCAAAAGAAATTTCCTGGTGCTCCCTCTGGGCAGTACAGTTTGACATTCATTAGGAAGAGGAGCACATGCATATAGAGAAGCAGCAAAAGGCACAGACACAGGAGAGGCAAAACACAGATGCAACCTTGTAAAGTGGTAGATAATTCAGAAGGTGACAGCTCTCCCCGGCTTAGCTGGAAAACCAAATGCCAAATGGGAGACATCCGTCTCTTCACGTCCCTGGAAAACAATCCCCTGAAGGCAAAATTAGAACTTGGTGACTATTTCCTGATCCAGCCCTTTGTATTTTTCATGAAGCTTAAAAGGAGATTAATGGGCCAATCAGGGTATTACAGAGGAGAGCCACATGCATTTCAAACGCGGCCGTGACAAATGGCTGGGAAGCCTCCAGGCTCGGTGGGGACGGGAAGGGGACAAGGTCAGGACAGGGAAACTCCTCTCCATGGGTCCTGTCCTCTAGTCCCATCAGGACACCCTGGGAAGGCATTCGACCCTCTCCTGAGATCCACTGGACAAAAGAAGGAGCCCCATCATTGAGTAGTTGTGAGGTCCAAGGGGACAATATTAGCAGCAAACACGCCAGAAATGATCAAGTTCTATTCCAATGACTCACATAATTATTAAGCAGCTCAATCAACATAATTATTATTACTAATGGCTAACATTTATCAGGTTTCTACTATAGGCCAGACAATACATATGTAATGACTGTAAGGCTCACGGCAGCCCTACAAGACATACAAGCACATCCTCACCGCTAGTGCTTCCCAGCCGCTGTTCCAAGTGTTTTCCACATACTAACTCATTTAATCCTCACAACAACCCTATAATGTGGACATTTTTCTTATCCATATTTTACAGAGGAGACACCTGAGGCCAAAGAGAGAAAATGACAGACATCACCCTCCCAAGTAGACTGGAAGCCAAATGGCAAGAGGACACATCAGAAAACAACCCCTTGAAAGGAAGAATGAACCTGGTGGCTATTCATGATCCAGGCCTAGCAAATGGCATTGCCGGGACATGAACCCAGGCACAGCCTGGAGACAAGCTCAGACTCAGGCAGTCGGGCTGCAGTCGGTATTCCCCACGCCACACCCACACCGCCTCTTAAAAAGTGGCAGCATCACGGCTAGAGACTGGGCCTGCTCTCCTCCAACTACTCAGCCTTTCTAGAGCCACCCTGCCTCAGTTTAATCCATGACCCGCCACCTCTGGCTAGTGGCCTTGCATATTTCTTCCTCTCATCAGTGCAAGACACCTTGGGAAGCCCCCTTTTTTGCCATTCTATGACTGAGAATAAATTCAGGGACCCCACTAGGAAAGAGAGAGTGGTGGGCTTGGAGGTCGGCAAGAGTTTTAGAAAATGCTTTTTTTTTTTTTTTTACCCTCTTTTAAGAAAGACGTTCTGCAAAAGGCCTCAGAAATCAGCTGCTATGAAGTTCTCGACCGTTTGGTGTGGTACTTATGCCATCCTGCCCAGAGAACCCTGGTCTGTCCACGAAATTCACTGTAGTCTACTAGGGAGTGGGCGTCCTCAGACCGAATCAAAGCAAGCTGTCGAGAAGACGAACTAGGGAGAGACAGTGGAGAGACGAAAGGTAGTTCAGGACCGGATTGCCCAAGGTCAAGCCCAGAGCTGAGCACCCAAGGTTACGTGCAATAGGTCTATGCCACCTTCACTGCTCAAAAGAAAGAGAACATACAAACTTGAGTGCCGTAGTGAACATTCTTTAAAGCTTTCCCAGCATCCACTGTCCACTTCTTCCTTCCATCAGTCCCCAAAATCTCATCTGAGGATTCATGTAGTTCCAAAGAAACTGACTCCATCAGTGGGCTCTGTCCCTTGGCCACAGTGATCCGCTCAGGGCTGGGTCTGTGACCTAAGCCAGTCCAATCAGAGTGACTCTCAGGTCTTCGGCTGGGAATGCTGGAACAAAACCACCTTTCCTTCCAGGTGGGCATAAGAACGAAGGAAGCACACAGCCCCAGGAGATCTGTCAGCCATTGCAGGGCTCTAAAAGGAGCCAGCATTTGATGAAAATGCCATTTCATAAGACAGAACAGGGAGATGGGAAGCAACCAGACCCTTGGTGAGAGTGTTCAACCAGCAGATGAAGGCTCACCCCACACCAGCCCGAATTCTGTGATTTTTCAATGAGATGAGTCATTAAAATCTCCTCTATTGTTTAATCCACCTTGTACTGGGGTTTCTATTCTTTTCAAATGAAAGCATCTGAACTTATGCAAATGTATGTCACTTTGGCCATGCGGTAAAATGAGAAGGCAGAGTCCAAGGTGATATTACGTCTCCTAAAACTGGCAGCTCCATCTCATACAAAACTCATGTGTTACTCAGTTAAAGGACAAATTCCCTCTGTACTGTACCCCCATGGGAAACTCCTACTCATTCATCAAGGCCTAGCTCAAATGTCCCTTCCTGCCTCCGAGACTACACTCAGGCAAAATTAATCACTCCCTTCTGTTTTATTTCTTATGCCCAAAGAAGCATATTACTCATTCTTTTATGTAACGATGAACACCCAGCAGTCCCATACTGCTCAGAGGCAGAGAACCATTGCTTACGGAGCCCTCCTATGAGCATCAAGCCCAGCACAGCACATAAGCATGCTGCCCACTCCAGGCCTTTGCCGGGTCACAGACACTCTGACCCTGCCTCCTCTCCTGCAAAACAGGGCTAAGTGTGCCTCTATCCCATAGGGTTGTTGGGAAGACCTGACTTAATGTTTATAGAGCACTCACACAACTGCCGGGGACACAGCAAGTACTTAGTAACAGGCAGGTGTAGGTATTTCATAAAAATCTGTTCAATTAATAAAATTAAATAGTTCAAAGAGTAAAAGTGGATGGATGATTTCTTAAATCTCCAATAGTTATCAGCTCTCAATTGATGGCCAATAATTAATATTAATCATATTGCATGGAAGTGATTTGTTAACTCTATAGTTGGGGAAGACGTGTGGGCACAGAGCTTGCCTTGTCTTATATACATTAGATCCAAGTGGTAAATTAGGTTCTGCTTGCCTAATTTCCAGTATCTAGGAGCAAGATGGCAGGAAGACCATGCAAACAATTGGAGATACGCTGCAGGTAAGCAAACAGGAAGACACTGCCTAACAGGATCGGCTGGCAAACATGGATCACCCCAGGGCTGGCTCCTCTAATCTACCTAACCAAACCATATCATAGTGAATAGCTATTGTCTTTACCTGCCTAGCATCCACTGCCCCTCTGGTAACAAAACAATCCCTCGCTCTCAATCCTCGTGGTTCAGCAAGGGTCCCAGCTCCAGGAGTGGGTGTCCACCAGGTTTATCCAATAAGAGGAGACCCATCTTCCTGGCCATGGTGATTGGTTCAAAAACAAGCCTGTGAACCAACCTGTTCCAGGGAGAGTCAGTTCTGGGATTTTTGCTGGAACTTCTGTATGTAAAAGAGAAGTTGTCTTTCCACTGAGAGTTAAGGGTAAGAAGTGAATACGAAATGCATTTGATTCTGTTGCAGGATCCCACGTGGAGAAAGTATAAAACCAACACAGAGGCAGAAATGTGAGATGGAAGGAAAAATGGAGTGAACCAGTGAGAACAAGGGACTAAGAGACATCCTTCAAGTGCCTGGAGTCTGCGAAGAAAAGAGAAGCCAAACCTAACCTCTGGGCTTTTCAGTTACCAAAGTCATCAAATTCCTCCCTACCCTTTCCTTTTGTTTTTATTTTTATTTGTGCTTAAGCAGCTTGAACCAGATTTCTCTCATTTGCATACAAAAAAATCCCAGACAGTATGCACATTCCCGCTGGTAAGACTTTCCATCCCTTTGCCCCCAGGCTTGGCACTCTGACACTCTTGGGCTTTGGAAGGGTCCAAAAGAGGGTCTGATTGACTCTGCTTAGGTAGGGTTCACTGAAAAGGAGAGATGACAAATTTAGCCTTGATTTAAAAATCTAGTCTTGCAAATTCCATTCAGTACTTCTTCTCCTCTATTCCCCAGGTTTCTCTATAGCTGAATAAAGAATCATTTTTTAAGTAAACAGCTTCACTGTTTATCCAAGAGTTTTCTTCTTTACTGGAATATGCGATATTTTTTTTAAAAGAACTAGATTTCCCCATGGGATGCAGTCATTTAAATTAAGGGAAAAGCTTACACTTTTAGAAATACTAGAAATACTTCAGAAAAACTGCAGTATTTCTTAAACTTCAGTTTCTTGGGCACAAATGAATGTTTTATAGATTCCAGAAACTTCCATAGTTATGAAGAAGGCCCTCAGGTTTACTGCTGGGGCCAGATTCTCTCCATTACTTAAAACAACACGAGAAGGATTAGTCACCAATATAATCTGCAGAAATGCAGAAAGAACCACTTAGGAATTCAAATGTCAGCTTGAGAAAGAAAGGGGAGCCTAAAGATAAAAAGCCAGGTGAGGCGGGGCCGGGGCCTCCGAAGCAGCAAGCCGCAGAGTCAGCTTAGGGCCACAGGGAGCTTGGCGATGAGCTGATGCAGCATATAAAGAAATGCCTTATTTCCTGATTCCCTTTCCCAAATATTTCAGCGTAAGCACAATGTAAGAAAAATATGTAAGTAGAAGAGCTCTTTCAAAGAGTTGGGGGGGAGTCTAGGGAGGTGGCTGAGGGTCCACCTGCCGATGCAGGGGACACGGGTTCGTGTCCTGGTCCGGGAGGATCCCACATGCCGCGGAGCGGCTGGGCCCGTGAGCCATGGCCGCTGAGCCTGCGCGTCCAGAGCCTGTGCTCCGCGATGGGAGAGGCCACAGAAGAAAAAAAAAAACAAAGCAGCACTTACTGAGTAGATCTGGTTAAATCCAGTTAACAGTCTCCTTCCGCACTTTCCCACGCCCAACCACCAGAGCAGGATGTTACCTATGAACCGTTATCTCCCCCACCGTGGTCCCATCCAGGGCACCGCACCGGGATACTGCCTAGGACCTAGCCAATGATTGCCCCGCCCCCCCACCCCGTTCCTGGACTCACCTCTTCTTTTTCCTCTCAAAGGCCCCAGGGACCTGGCCCTCCAGCATCTTTTGTCAGGCTGCCCTCTCCCTCCGGGAGCCGGCCTGGGAGGAGGATACTCCCTAGTACCCCTACATTCAACCTAGCCTTCTCCAAAACAAGTCCACAGACACCTTTTCAGGATTATTACTGCTACACCCACAGGGAGGGAGGGAGAAAGTAGCAAAAACTAGGATGATTTTCTAAAGAAAGAGGAAATGTTCTACATCATTACAAAATATTTGCAAGACCTTCATACAGCTGTCCAAGAAGGTATGCCTGCTGCTGCTTCTCTTCTCATCCCACCCCCCTCATCCTTCTCTTCATCTAAGAGTTGCCTCATATGAGTGTTGCTTTAGAAGCCGTCCTTAGTCAAGCCTTCCCTCTTTTATAATATGGGCAGAGCATCCTCAATTCCTCATTAATACTGAACGTAGGCCCCATTTTCAGTGCCCGCACCATTTCCCTAAGCTCTCGTTCCTGAAGATAACAAGGGCCAAGTGAGACGCTTCTTCTAGGAAGACTCGTTCATATCCCAGAGGAGGTGATGCTGTTCTGTGTGCTTTTCCCATTATGCTCAGGATCAACCATCCAAGCCCCGTTCCAAGCCAGAGAGGTGGAGACGTGCTCGCTGCCCAGCAGGTGCTTACAACCTGCAATGCTGCGGAGAGACCCCTCTTCGCATCTCCTAGGCTCAAATCCTCTTGCTCCAGTCTGCTGGGCGTCACAGCACACACGGGTACCGTTGGTCCTGTACCTGCAGTGCGGGAACATGGGCTGGCAGGGAGGTGCGGCAAGGTGTCTCCAGCAGGAGGAAGGGCAGGTACATGAGGGTGCAGTGTCTGAGCCAGGGTGGCAGTGACAAAGCTGTCGCTGCTGTGCGAGTGTTTACACGGGTGCTGCTTATTTGAATGTGGCATCTGTCGAGGCTCAGTGAGCATGACAGATGTCTCTCTGCTCCAGGAACAAACAACACAGCCCTGTGGGGGTGACAAACACAGCCTCAGCCAAACCAGACTGGAGAGGTGCGATTCTGGGAGAGTCATCGGAAGACAGTGTGTAGGGATCCAGAAGCCACCACACACCTGCTCCCCTAAAAAAACATGTTCTCGTGAAACCTTAGGAGGCGGCGTCAACTGCAGGAACAAGCGTGTGTGAGCCGGGATGGCCTCATTCATTACCAGACGTACCACTCATTCGAGAAAGACCTGAGGTGTATCCAGGAAAAGGCCCCTCAAATACTCAACACCCAGGTGAGCTCCCACGGGGATCTCAGCTCCAGCAGTGACATTATTAAGCTGACGGATTAAGCCTCACCCTAAGTCAACCCTAATTCTGTGCTTTCCAGTTGCATAAGACAACTTAAAAAGTGTTCATTTCTGCACGTCCAGCACCTAGAACAGTGCCTGACACGTAGCAGTTGCTCAATGGCTGTCTACTGAATAAACAAATAAATGCCAAGAAGGGAAAAGCAGTGGGAAGCAAAGCCGTGAAAAAGAAACAACTAAGATCAAAACGATAATAAGAATAATTAGTAATACCCACTGCAAAGAAAGAGCAAATAATCTAAGTACACAAGAGTAGAAACTCACTGTGCATGCTGAATTATGCCAGTGGTTATTTAAATATTTCATGGGACTAAGCACAGAAGAAGAGACTGTCCCAGGCTTAAGAGTTCCCAGTCTTATCTTAGAGAAAAGGAAAAAACATATATAAAGTGGTAGGTAGACTGCAATGCACCAGATGTTCTAGAATGAGGTCTGGAGCCATGATTCTGGGGCAAGCAGAGAAGACTTCCCAGAGGAGGTGACGGCGAGTGGGCCTTGGAGGAAGGATGGGGGCCTGGGGGAGAAGCAGGATAGCCACTGCAGACTGAGAGAACAGCTTCCAAGAACTGTCCCCTCTGTGGGCCCAGGGGATGGAGAGCTTCTGGGCCTCCCAGTCCTCCCCAGTATGGGGGGGGGGCCAGCTCTTGGTGGAGCACGAGGCTTTGTCCAGGCTAAGGAAGCCTTCCTGGTTTGGGTCTCTAATGACCTCAGGGAAGTATGCAGTCAAGGCTAGCAGGATCTCACTCCACCTTGGCCTCTGCAGTACCAGGGAGGGCACCCCCTCCTTCCCCTCGCCCCTCCCCCTCCCCCGGCTCAGGCCACTCTAAGATGGATACTTCCCTGAGCACTTGGGGAGATGGGCGCCCTCTGCACTTTGGGGGTCTTTAGTCTTCCTTTTCCCATTTTTCTTGCTTCTTCTCACCTTCCTATCCACTTCCCAGATGTGTTTCTCAGGCCTCCAAAGGGAAACTCAGGAGAAGCTGGGTCAAGCTACTTTGAGTTTCCTTCAGGTCCAGCACTTTCCAAAGCCCACAGCCCAGCTCAGACAGTCGTAGGGTGGGGCTCTGTGCAGACACGTGGAGGGTGAGGGGGGAACTAAGGAGCCAGGACACCGGTGTGGTCAGGGGGCTGGGCCTCCTCACTGCCAGGGGGAGGGAACTGGAATGATCTGGAGCCCTGCCAGCCCGGGGGGGGGCTTCTGAGTGAGTGACCCTGGGGCTCCATGAAGTCATGTGTCAGCGCGCCCTGGTGGACAGAGCTGGGCTTGGGGTCACCAAGATGTGGGCACAAACCACAGCTCAGTAACCTTCCAGCTATTTGATCTGGGCAGTCACTCAACCTCTCTGAGCGTTACCTTTCTCATCTGTAAGGTGGCTCTCATGCCTGTCTTGCAGGGATGTTGTTAGAATGAAACAACATGGGGTCTAAATTGGCACAAAGTAGTCAAGTGGTAAACGACAGGTATTTTAACTGCTGTTGGTATCACCATCATCACCATCATCATCAAGTTTGGATGTATCTCAGACTAGGCCCCAGGCTGCCTAATTCTGAATCCAGAGCCCTTTGCTCTGGCAGACAAGAAAAAGAAGGTGGGTCTGAAGTGGGACAGGCCTGGAGGAGTCCCAGTGTGTGCTCCCGAACCCAAGACCTATCCGCCGGGGAGGTCTCCATGCCACATGCCCGGGGTTCCATCTTTCCCCCAGCAACAAGGCAACTGGCTGGCCCCTGGGTATGCTTGCAGCAAAGAACAGGAAGGCAGAGCAGGAAAGCACAGGAACTAATGAGATTCTGAGAGCTTGAAGATTAGAGGCAATTGGAAGGGTGCTGCCATCTAATTGTTCCACCACCTCCCACTGCAGCTGCAGAGAAACTGCAAGGAGGAGGTGAGAGCACGAGGTGGCGAGCTGGAGGGGCCGGAGGTCCAGGTCATCAACGGGAACTCTGGCTCCAGCTGGGAGCAGCTCAAGGGACTTTCTATGGCCAGACAGGACAGGATGACCACTGCTCAAAGCCAGCCCGTGTGGTCCATCTTGCGGGCCAAGAGCTGTCCCCGGCTAATTCTGGGCTCGAAGCAGCAGGGATGAGAGGGCCCACACGTACAGCCAGGCAGGGAGCAGCACGCCCCGGCACTCCCTCCACCGTGCAAATGGAAGCTGGCGACGTGGGCTCAGGAAACGCAGTTTCCGACCCAGCCCAGGCAAAGCATGGCCCAATCCTCAGTCCCCCTGGAGCTGAGCCAGGACCAGGCTCTCCCCCCGCAGGCTGCTGGCAGTCCTGGCTGTCCATTCGCACCTCTCCTGCGCTCTCTCCTCCCTAAAGATCTTTCACACCCATTATCTCATACAGGCTCCCAGCAGGCTGGCAAGGGCAGGCCGGCAAGGTGGGTATGCTGACCCTGCTTCAGTGAGGAGAAAACGACGGCCTGTTGACGGGCCAAAGGCAATACTCAGACCCTCCCCATGCAATGCCCCTTCACTGCACCTGCCCCCACCCAAGGACACTGCTTTACCATCAGGATGTGCTTGGGAGGACCGCATCACGGACCCTTTGCTCCACATGCACACACAAATGGGAAGCTGGAATGGTCTAAGAGACAACGTGGAAAGAGCCAGAAAGATCTGCACCCAAATCCAGTTCTACCTTGGGTCTTAGTCTGGTCGGGCAGCTGTAACAAAAATGCCATAGGCTGGGTGGTTTACACAGCACACATTTACTTCTCACAGTTCTGGAGGCTGGGAAGTGCAAGATCAAGGTGTCAGCAGATTCAGGATGTGGTGAGGGCCTGCCTCCTGGTTCATAGATGGTCATCTTCTCTTTGTGTCCTCATATGGTGGAAAGGGTAAGGGAGCTCTCTGGGATCTCTTTTATAAGGGCACTAATCCCATGACGGCTCTGTCCTTATGCCCTAATCATTTCCTAAAAGCCCCACCTGCAAATACCATCACACTGGGAATTAGATTTCAACATGTGAATTTGGGGCGCGGGAGGGACACAAACATTTAGTCTATATCAACCCCTTCTTGCGCATGTGAATTTGGGCACTTTATGTGAGCCTCAGTTGTCCCATCTAAGAGTGGTACATCCCTGAGCAGGATAAATGTGATGGCATGAGGAAAGGCCAGAAGACAGCAGACTCTGAATAAATGGGAGAACTTCTTTGCATGGATCGTGGCCAGTGTCCTGCCTCAGACCTGGCCGCCAGCTCATAGGGCAGCGGCAGCCTTGTAAGGACCCCGGAGCCGCTGCCTGCCTGCCTGCCTGCCTGAGCTCCCCTTATCTCACTCTGCCATATGCCCTCTTCTTAGTTAGAGGGGACTCTCCCCTGGATGGTCAGCTTATAAAGAGATGCATCTGTCCAATGGGCCTTTGATGAATCTCTCTCTGGACTCTTTGCTGAAACAAACAGGAAGAACACGGGGAAAAGAGCCCCTGCTTCTCTCTAGGCCAAGCCATTCCACAGATCAGGCTGAAGTGGGCACAGGGGACATACGTCCCCTTTCAGGGTGTTTGGGGTCCTCCCGTCAGTGGGAGGAGAGAGGCAGAGCTGGCTTACTTTGACTGATCTCCCAGTAGGGACAAAAGCACCAAGATCACTAGGCCAAGAGGCAGACAATTCTAACCCTATGCTGTCAGGTGACTCACAATACTGAGAGTCTTTCGACTTTCTAAAGACGTTTCTTTTCCCCCTGAAAAATACATGGTGAGCTTCCTCAGCCCAGCTTATTCCATCTGAAGCCACAGCCTCACTGTTCCTCTTCCAAGCAATAGTGGAATCAAATGATCAAACTGGAATACCAGTTCAGGCCACACAGCTGACATCTTCTGGATTCCCACTCCTGAGACATGGGAAAGTCTATGGCTCCAGATGGGCAGAACCCCACGGACCCCGGAGGCTGAGCCTGTCCCTAGCTCCATAAAGGACCAGAGTCAGGGAGAACCAAAGACAATCACCAACGACCACCACCCTTGCCTTATGCCAGCCCTCAGCACTGAGTGCATGAGCTCTTCTCATAAAGAGGCACTGTATTCTTATAAACTTTTATTCAATTCAACTGGTCTTAATAAATACAATTACATGACTTCCTTGTTTAAAACACTTCTACGGCTTTCTGTGGTCCCCAGGATAAGATGCAAGGCCTGTGTGCTCTTACCCGTCTCTGCAGCCTCCCTTCGGCCAGGCCCCTCTCCTTGCTCACCACACTTGGGCCTCCCGGCCTTATTTTTCCTTCCTCGAAAAATGCACAGCTCAGGACTGGACACCTGTGCTCCCTCCTCTTTTGCCAGTTAATTCCCACCCCCCCTTGCTGGTCTCAGCTCAAAGGCTGCCGCCTCAACTCCCTTAACTACTCGCCAGGACAAGTTACCCCCACGCTCTTCTCTCTTCCAGGTCTTTTAAAAAGAGACTGATCAATATGTATGACCATACATTTCTGGGTTCACCGTCCTCTTCTTCCCTACCACGTAAGCGCTAGGAAATCAGGGACAGTAATTTTCTCCACCGGCTGGCATAATGTCTGACGCCTAGCAGATTCTCAATGATCTCTGATGAACACATGTGTTCATTTATTCATTCCATTCTCCACAGTCTGACTTCATTCATTCAAAGAGCTTCAGTGAACTGGGAATTGAGAAACCACTGTCTACCGAGCACGGTCCTGGAGGCCTATGTGAGCTCATCTGTGTTTGCAGTTAGTAACGCTGCCATTTTTAAATGGATAAATCCTGACTCCAAGAAGCTAAGTAGCTTTCACAAGTCATGGAACCAGCAAGTGGCCAAACCAGAATCGGATGCTCTGGCTCGTAACTTCTTGCTTTTTCCAGCATGTAACAGAAGCGACGATAACTTGAATACCCAGGACTGAATGGGGAGTAGGTCTTAACTGTGTTGGTCTCCAACCCTCCAGCAGCCAGGATCAGCCCCAGCGCGGCATGGTTCCCCCACCACAGCAGAGAGGGCTGCTTGGACAATGAAATGGAATTGGCATGTTTACCTCCCTCTCACCAGAGTTTTTACTTGACAGCAGCTGCTGAAATAACTTGGGCTATAAATAAATAGGAACTGGGCTAGAATCTGAACCTGCTTTCAAAGCTGACTCCTCTTCCAAGGGAGCTGCACAAAGTCCAATCTGCTCTGGGGGAAAAAGGGAACAAGGGAAAAAAGGCTTTCATCTCTGTGGTATTTTAACTAAAGATTAATTGAGGTTGTATGCTGCAAGGAAGCTACCGTTGAGGAGTCATCGTCAAGAAAATTGAGGTGCAAGAGTTGTCTGGCATAGAAGAATCAACTAAGGTTATCAACCAAAGCACAACTGAGGGCAATGACACTTGGAGCAAATGACAGAGGCATGAAATGTCACCCCCCAATGCCTGAACCTAGGAAATAGGTCCCCCTTGTCCTGGAGGTCCCTGGCTCCTCTCACTGCCATTCCAGGGCAGGGCCATGGCAATTCATGGACATCTTCCACTCCCAAACACTGAACAACCCAGATACCCTTTCCAGGGACCTTCTAGAGATGAGGCTTTCATTGACTTGTTCAAGATCCCTCAACAAGGTAGCCATCAGCTGCAGGAGGAGTGAAGCCTGGATGGTCTGACTCTAGAGAGCCTCTCATTCAACACTGGAACTTTCATGCAGGACCTCCTCTAATTGGGGGCAGAGGAAAGATAATCAGGAGTTGGTGATCGTACGACTTCCCGCAGACTCGCCACTTGGCAAAGAGTCATCATATGCTAGAACCTACACTTGAGTCACATTTGGTTTCCTCTCTTCTTTCCCCGCCCCCTCGCCCTTTACTCTTCCTCCATCCAGCCTTTGATATTGCCGTCTTCGAGCTGGTGTGTCAGCAGCTCACTCCCCGGAAGGGTCCTGAGAACCTACTGCCGGTGCTTTGTGCTCTGTGAAGACTCAGCCCACTTGACATGCCTCTCACAGGGATCCCGGGCACTCTGGTGGGTGAGAAACCAGCTTCCTCCTTACTCTTTCCTTAACAAGCTCTATGGCCTTAACTGTCCAGGGTCTCGTGATTATTACCTGCAAGACAGGGAGATGAACCCCTGCCTAGGATTCCACAAGAATGTAGCGTATCTAAAGAGAATAATACATAAGAGCTTTGAGAAAAGTAGAAAACTCTGACAGGCTGTGCTGAGGTGAATAATGCAATTTTGTCTTCCTTGGACCCTCTTAACCTAGTCTTAGAGCTAGTTCCAAGGAAGCGCTTTGCAAATTGTTAGTCACTAACAATTGATGAAGTGTTTGTTCAAGTCTTTTGCCATTTTTCAATTGTCCTCTTGCTAGTGAATTTTAAGAGGTTTTTTTTTTTTTTTTAAATTGGGGTATAGTTGCTTTACAATGTTGTGCTAGTTCCTGCTGCACTGTGAAGTGAACCAGCCATATGTATAAACATATCCTCTCCCTTTTGGATTTCCCTCCCATCCAGGTCACCACAGAGCACTGAGTAGAGTTCCCCATGCTACACAACAGGTCCTCACTAGTTATCTATTTCATACCCAGCGGCGTATATATGTCAATCCCAATCTCCCAATTCATCCCACCCCACCCTTTCTCCCGCCCTGGTGTCCACACATTTGTTCTCCCTGGCTGTCCACTGGTTAAGACTCCATGTTTCCACTGCAGGGGGTGCAGGTTTGATCCCTGATTGGGGAACTAAGATTCTGCATGCTGTGCGGCATGGCCAAAAAAAAAAAAAAAAAAAAAGAGAAAGAGAAAGAAAGAAAGAGAGAAATCTGAAGAGTTCTTTATATATCCTGGCTATATACAAAGTCCTTTGTGAGATATGTGATTTTTAAGTATTTTCTCACAGTATGTAACTTGTCTTTTCATTCTCAAAATAGTCTTTCACAGAGCAAAAGTTTTTAATTCTGATGAAGTCCAATTGATCCATTTTTCTTGTATGGATTGTCTTTTTGGTGTCATGTCTAAGAACTCTGCCTAACTACAGGCCACAAAGATATCCCCCTGTTTTCTTCTAAAAGCTTTAGAGTTTTCCATTTATATATATGTGGTCTATTTTGAGTAAATTTTTCTACAACTGTGACGTTTAGGTCGGGGTATATATATATTTTTTCTTTCAGGTGTCCAATTGTTTCAACTCCATTTGTAGAAAACATCCTTACTTCATCAAACTGCCTTTGCACCTCGGTCAAAAAACAACTGGCATATTTGTTGTAGGTCCATTTCTGGACTCTATACAGATATGTAGGAACAGACCTACATGTCTATTCCTTTGCCAATACCACATTGTCTTGATTACTGTAGTCTGTGATGAATCTTAAAATCAGGTAATGTGATTCCTCCAAATATATACTTTCTCAAAATTATTTTATATTCCAGCTACTTTGCTTTTTCATATAGATTTAGAAATGAGCTTACTTTTATCTACAAAAAGTCCTGCTTAGAATTTGATTAGAATTGTTTTAAAGCTATAGAGAAATTGAGGGAGAACTGACATCTTTACTGATGAGTCTTCCAGTCCATGAACATGGTATGTCTTGTCATTTATTTAGGTCTTCAGAATCTTCATTTTAACAAGATCCCCATGTAAACTCTGCACATCAGAGTTTGAGAAGCCCTCTGCTCTACAGTGCAAATCACAACAGAGTCCTCTGGGAAGACTTACAAAACATGGCTTCCTGGGTCCCAACTAGACCAACTGAGTAAGAATCTCTGAAGGTGGGCTTAGGCACTGGAATTTTTTTTAAGTTCTCCAGGTGATTCCAAGCAGCAGACAGGTGTGAACCCCTACTCTAGACTCAGGCGAGGGCTTATGAGAATCTGGGCTCCCATGGCTCTGGCCGATGCACAATAAGTCAGTCTGATTGACGCCGTTGGTCCATTGCTTCTCAGCCCCGTTGCACATTAGAATCACCTGAGGACAGGAGTTATCTCACTGAGAATTTTCAAGGAACGATTCTGATTGATGGATTTATCAACTCCCTCTGTTGGTCCAATGTGCTTCCTTGAGGATTGCCTTTCTCCACCCAACCCAGTAAGTGCAGCAAGATTCCAGAAGCCCATCTTCTGGCTGCCTCCTACCTTCGCAAATCTCTCTGGAAGTTACTGAGGCAGCAGGAGATAGAGGAGAGAGAGAACATGTGTGGGCACAAGAGAAATGTCCAATTGCATAAGTCTGATCAATAAGATCCATGACCCAAAATACTTGCTTCACGGCAAGGGAACATCTTTTGCTTTCATATCCACCTCCTTCCCCTGCTGAGTCAGAAAAACAGTTCCATATTTGACAGAAAAATCCTCCTCTAATCTCTAAGGGCAAAAGGAAGTTTTGCTGTGCCTTTTTCTGTGGCTCCTTGTAAAGGTTAAATGCGTGTCTCAGCTACAGCAAGGTGGGGCATGACATACGGGTCCCCCAAATATGAACCAATTGGATGTTGTCTGAAGACAGCTCTGTTTCTGTTATCTTTTAATGGATTTGGGGGAGAGAGGAGCTGAGATAGATAAAATAGATGTAAAACTTAATGCTTTCATTTTGGATGTGCACCAACCCCAGCCAGCCAAAAATAGACTTAATGCATCAATGATATTTCTCTTTGAAGTTGCAGGTCCTTTGGGGGGTTTATGAACATTCATAGAAGACAGAAGGGCAGAATGATGAAAGCAGCAGAAGCTGCAAGCTAGGCTCCCAGGTTGGGGCCTCGGTGACAGCCAAGTGGGAATATCTGTTTTTTAGATACCCTTGTACCTATTTCCTACAAAAAGCACTTCCAAGAATGATGAGCACACATTCTTTCCTGCAGGGCTGCCAAGTTCATTCTCAACACTGCTGCCACCGCCTATCTGAAGATGACACATCTCTGATTCCTAGTTCTTTGTTTGAAGCTAACTGCTCAAAGGCCTTTAGAATCATAAAATCCCAACATATGAATACTTCAGTTGCAGAACCATGGCACCCTGAGGTTGGAGCAACGTCAGGAAACCCTGAGGTTTCCTCTCTTGCTCTTCTGTGAGAAGGTGGAAATGACCTATCCAAGGTCAATGGGTGAGATATGCAGCACAGGGAGGGACGCAGCACGCACCAGAGCAGTAGTGGTGTCCATGGGAAAGGACCTGGCCTGTGGAATCAACTGATCTGGGTTCCAGTGCCAGCCTTGCCATTGATCAGCTCTGTGACCTTGACCTTGAACAAGTCACAGAATTCTCTACTTTGCCGGGCAGCTCGGAGAATTAGGAGAGGTAGTGAGAATGTGCACAAAGTGGCTGACACATGGTGGGTACTCAGTAAACAGCAGGAACTTCAACAACCCTGACCTCCCAACTCACAGTCTACCACTTTTCTCACAATCCCTCCATACGAAGACCCTGAACCATTCCAATGAGACCAGATGTGTTAAGGGCTAGATCCCCTGCCCTCCTCACAAGTACAGGCCAGTACCATCCGGGCTTCTTTAAAGACAACAAGAAAAGGAACTGGATTCGCACTGCTCACCCAACCCTGAACCAGACACCTCACTCCCTTTCCTTCAGTCTTTCTTCTGTTCTGGGGCTGTGGTTCCTGGTCGGGCTGAGCCCTGCTCGGTATTGTGAGCCCTGGCCACAACGGCACATGGTCCCAACCCCTAAGCTGTCCGTTCCTTGCTCAGTTCTCCAGGTCAGCAACCCCCTCTTCCCTCCACCATCTGCCCTGTGGCACCCAAGGCTGTAAGGACCTTCGATGACCACACTGCCTGCAGAAAAGTGACAGGATGGAGCCCCGCAGGTCACATCTATTTGTTGACCCATGGAATGACTTCAATTTTTTTTCACTTAGTTGACAACATGTGAAAAACCAAGACTTCACCAAAATGCAGATTTCTGACTTCCCTTGAAAAATCACAAACTGGTCACATGGCCACATTGGCTAGAGCTCCGAGGCAGCTGCTCCCTCCCCCGCTGGGAAGACTCTCGCTCCACTGATCAAGGCCCCTACCAGGCCCTCTTCCCTCACTGCATGACCTTCCTAGCCCCTAACAGCATCTGAGTTTTTAACAAGATACAATATGAACCCCGGTTCCTCTGCTGGACACTCATGGTGCTTCAGCACCTGGCCCGTCGCACCTGTTCAAACTCTTCTCCCAGGAATCCTGGAAAAGCTTCCTGCTTCCAGGCCTCTACTGGGAGCCATTCGCCTGCCCAGAATGCCTACCTGCTCTTTGGTTTACCCAAGCCAATCAAGAGGGTCTCCTCTCTGGAAATTCTTCCTGACCACCCAAGCCACAAAGAGCTCCCCTCCCCCGAGAGCCTTGAGCCAACAGCCACTCTACCCACCATCACATACTGTTGGCTTTTCCTGTGAGTGTGTCCTGTTTCCCCAGCTAAATTGTAAACTTCTTGAGTTCACCATTGCTTACACGTGTTCACCTTCCCTAGAGGGCAGCTGTAGGCTCTGCACAGAAAAGGTTCTAGCCAAAAATGAGTTATTTGGTCAAGGGTTATCATCCATATCATCATTCAGCTGAAGGCCGGGCTCTCCCATCTCTCCAGCCTGACTGGTCTCCACACCACCCCACCTCTCTCCCCTTCTCCCAAATGTACCCAAGACTCTGGTGTCCTGTAACACTCCAAAAGGACTAGGATTTGTCTTCTACTTCACCAATAAGTGTCCCCATCTCCTCCACTCCCTTCACATAGCCCAGGGTCAAACACAGAACTTGACACATGACAGAAGCTCAACACAGATCCATTCAATGAAAAGCACCTTATTTTTTATTCCCTACATCTCTGCATATGCCATTCACCTGGTCAAGCCCGCCTTTCTTTTTTTTTCACCAACCACCTGATCTATGGGGCTTGGAAATTCCCTAACATTCCTGGCTTGGTCCTTTCTCTTGCCTTCCTCTGCCAACTAACTCCTCTGTCTAGGCTCCTGCAGCACTCTGCTCTTGCCTGTCCCAGCCACTGCTAAATGGTGGTGCAATTAGCTGCACAAGTCTGCCTCTCCTGTGGATGTCATGTTCCTCCAGTGCTGGGACTACATGACCTTCTTCCATGTACCTGCCCAATGCCAAGCCATATATGAGCAGAACCAGCCCACAAGGGAGGTATTACCTTCCTCATTTTGCCAATGAGGAAATGGTAAAGAGGACCCAGACTCCATGCAGAAAGCAGAAAGAGGAGGGAGGAGGAGTGGGTTTGGTGAGAAGACTTGGCTCTATCATCAGGATTAAAGCACAAGAAAGGCAGCGCGTCCTTTCAATGTCATATCTGGGGCACTGTTTGACAGCCGCCCAAGGAATATTTAATTTAACAGGGGAAAGTGCCTTTGTTTGATTTGTTGTTTACTTTCGATTAAAGGCTCAGAGTCTGTGAAGTTGCATGTTCAAGGATGGAGCTTTGCCCAGCAGAAATGCAAATTATTTCTGTTCAGTGGAAAAGATAATCCCAAAGTTTATGATTTTATGGCCCTGTAAAACATTAACTAGTTTTATGTCTAATCTAGCAACCCTATTCCAATGTTCTTTCCCGAGCACCTATAACTCCGTTTTGCTATTCTGTTGATCCCCTCATTAGGGAGCTAAATGAAACTTTTGATGTGTGCACATTCTATATTTGTATGAATCACATTTTTAACTTCTGAAAATTATATTTTAACACTAAGCCTGCCACCAACTCTGAGAGTGTGGGCAAGTCTCTCCCTTCCCTCTTTTGGGCTCTGTTTCCTCATCAGTAACATAAGGGAGTGAGTCTAGATGGGGAAATACAAGCCCTAGAAATTGTATATTTTAGTACAGAATTTTCAAAAGAATTATTTTCTCATCGGGTTGCACATCTTAGGGAGTTATTTCCAAAAATAACAACAACAATAGCAATAGCTAACACTTATCCAACCCCAGGTTATCAAGCACTACCCCATTTAATTCTCACACAATGAGGCAGGTGCTACTGTTACTAGTCCCACTGACACATGAGACTAAGAAAGCTGAAACGTTGTGTTTTTTAAATCAGGAGGCACTACATTCATCCCTCTGTCCATGTTTCCTTCTATTCATCTCTTCACCTGTCTACTCACCCAGCCAGCCGTCCAGCTGATACAAAACAAAGATGGTTCCCACCTTCGCACTGAATCTAACTGACTGAAATGACATTTAGAAGAGGCAGCAATTGCTTCTAGCTGGTGGGTCCAGGAAGGCTTTGTGGAAGAGGTGCCATTTCGAGTCTGCCCCTGAAGGTTCGAGCAGGACTATTTAGAAAGAGGTCACACTAGCATCCTTGGCCAAAGGAACCCCTGGTGGCAGAAAGGACCGGAGGCAGGAGGAGGGGGACGGGCACAGTGACCAGGGAGCACAGTGGCAGGCTGCTGAGGAGGCTGCAGGAAGGATGGCTGGCGGCAGACAGAGATGGAAACAGATACTGATTTGGTCCTGATATATCAATGTCTTATTGAGCATCACCCTAAGTGTCCTTCATTGGATGCTTCTCCACAATCACCCAGACCTGGAGTACCACGCACAGTGGAAAATCAGTAGAGACAAACTCTTCTCCAGCGTCAAAGCCGGGCACTCCAATGACCAGAGTTCTAATCCCTTGGATGGTAGAGTTGCCAACTGCCACAAAGGGAATCTACTCCAACCTCTAGCCTCCCTTCCAGAACACGTGGCCCCGAGCTAACTGAAGCTAGCCTGAGCTCACTCTGCAAGCAGCTATCACAAGGTGCCACATCAAAAGACTCCCAAGGCCCAAATAGTTCACAACCAGAACACTCCCTAATTCCATCCAAGGGGGAGAAGAAAGCTATTGGGGTTTCTTTTCTGGGCTGCTCATTTCTTATAAACATGCCAGGGCCATTTATAGCTCACAACTCACTGCTCTCTAAACATTTACACATTTCTCCCTTCTAACACATCCTTGGTCATTTGACTAAGTGGTAGGTCACAGAGGCTGGACATCAAGGCCTTGGAACCTTTGGGTTTTATCCAGACCTGCTTTCAAAAGCCTTTAATGCTGCCCTCCCTCCTTCAGTAAACATGGGGATCACTGGTCTCCTTCAGCCTCGCTGATGCCTTGGTCTGCCCCACATCTGCTTTTTCACAAGTGCATGAGGTAGGAGACATACAGACCCCTCAAGAAGACATGAGGACATTCTACCAGGTGGGCTTCTAGGGGCAAGCCAGTGGGGTCCCCCATGATCCCTAGGGCAGAGTGGGCACTAGCATTTCACAACACCCCTATTTCCAGAGGGGAGGGTTAGAGACGTAGCTCTACTGGGGGAAGGAAGCTGCCCACACCGAACGTCCTGGGCTGTGAGCCTGGGAGCCTCGCACAAAGCCTAAATCAGCACACACACAACAGCTCTGCCCTCTGGAAGTGCGCCGTCTCCTGGGACATCAAGCGCAGCGAACAGAGAACGTAATCACGGCCAGCTAACAAAAGACAAGAAGCGGTAGAGGCCACATGGGCTGGAGAAGTGGGGGAGGCTTCCTGGAGGAAGCATGGAGAAACGGCATCCCAGGCGGGGGAACGGCTGGAGCAAAGGCACAGCGGTGAGACTGGGCAAGGGCCAAGGGGTGGCTACTGGACCCTCACAATCGCCACTATCCTGCTGGCTCTAATTTCAGAGGCAATTTTGAATATAGGGAAGCCCAGAGCCTTCAGAGTTGGACCTGAGTTTGAATCCTGATGCCTTCCCCAGATGGCTGTATGACCTTCGCAAGTTCCTCAACATCTCGGAGCCTCAATTTCCTTATCAGCCAGATGGGGGGCTAGCATATAGCTCACAGGTATGCTGAGGAGTCCTGGGCCTGTGGAGGATCAGGTACATGCGTGGGGTTACTCAGCAGCACTAGGTACCTCCCTCCGTGCTGGCATCCATCACTCTGGAGTCTGAGCCACAAGACGTCAAGCACTTTAGAGACAGAGACAAGCCTTTCAACTCTACCTAGTGGCTCAACACAGCGCCTGAACCATGAGAAACCTTGCTACCCAGCTGCTGGGAGGGCTGCGGGCAGCCTCTTCAGAGTTTGCTCAGCTGCGAAGAGCTGCCTGGCCCAAGGTCACGCCCTCTGGGGACTGCCCAACTCCTATATGACCGATTGGGGCGAGGAAACAGAAGCCCATTTCAGCTCATCCCATGGCAATGCCGGCAAACCATCTTAGTTCCAGCTTTCTCCGTGGGGCTGGCTGAGGCTGCAACAGGCCTGCATCACAGCCCAACCTCCATGCAATCCTGCCTTGTTCCCCTCCACCTGTGGGCACTGGTCCTATGGACACTCCCTGATAAATATCCCTGATAAGCACACTCACCTTGCCTCAGAGTCTGCTTCCCAAGGACACAGCCTGCCACAAACCCTGAATTTGTGGATTGAATACATGTCAGGAACAAGACCTCTTGCCTGCTAAATCCACAGCAACCCAGACCCCGTGTGCCCACACAGGATGTCGTCCCGGCCCTTCTACGTCCTGGGCACTCTTGCTGCTGGCATGGCCAAGACAGCAGGGTAAGCAAAAGGGCACAAGGGGGGTGCTTTGACCACCCTGAGGGCCATACTTCTACACGAGTGAAGCCCCCCATCCAGGGAAATGGGGTACCCAGTTGTATTCTGACAGGGGCTGGGAAGTTTCAGGTAGAGGCTGGGTGCTGTAGACCTTCTCCACCATAAAAAGCCACCAGGTTCAATTTCCCCACGTAGCTGGGAGAGTCAGTACTGGGTGGAGAGATAAATGAAGCAATGGAACACACAAGGGGGAGCCCTGCAATGGGACAGCACCCACTTCTTAAACCCAGGCATCACTGAGGACCCTGAATGGCTCAGATAAATGTAAATGATGAAGGATGGTCACCTCAGGGCATTATTTGGAAAGCCACCCTGAGGGAGGAGGAAGCATCTACCAATACCAGAAGAGCCAGAAACCTTTTTTTTTCCCTAGAAAATAAATGTCTAATTTCAAAATAATTATTTTATTGTCTGCTATATACGTTTGTTTTCTTTTTCTTAAGTTAACTTGTTAAAAAATGAAATGCTTCATTTTTTAAATGAAGCACTGGAACACCGAGATCTAAAATGCCAGCAAGTTCTTTTCTGGCAGTGAGGTGAGGCGGAGAGGGCGTTCAAAGAAGTCCCCAGCATTGAAACTGCTTAAAATCTGAGAAAATACGGCATAGCTCTGAGAGCACTCTGTCCTCATCCACCAGAAGCAGTGCTGGTCACCACAGCCCCAGGGTGCCCTGGAGTCAAGGCATGAAAATTAATGCACTGACTCTGCCCTCCAGGAGGAAGGGCTTCGTCGGGATCCGGCCAAGGTGGTGAAGATGCCGCTTTCCTGCGATTCCTCTGTTCGTGCCGCCTCATCGCCCCATCCCCATCTCGCAAGTGCCTTGGGTGGGCCAAAGGCTCAGCTAGGAAGAGTTTAAGACATTTGCTTTTGTCTTGACTCTTCAGGGAAAGGAAGGAGTATCTGTCTCTTGCTAAGGTGAGGGGCGCAAAGCTGGTGAGCCAACCTCACCGAGTTCTGTTTTCTACTTTCAGCACAATGGATAGGATGAGGTCTACCTCCACCATATGCATTCAGGAAAAAGCCCTGGCTCTGGAGTCTGGAGACCTGGATTAGGTCAACTGTCACTGTTGATCTGCTGTACGTCATAAGGCAAGTGACATAACCTCTCTGATCCTCAGCTTCCACATTGTAAAGAGAGATCTGGGTTTCAATCTCATTACTTCCAGGACATTTGAAACGTTCAAACACCAAACAAGATAGCGTATGAGAGAACACCTTGACAAGTGAACTGCCACTGTATGCAAATATAAAGGGCTCTTATCTTCATTATAAACCAACTAATCTATGGTGATCACTTGGCAGGAAGGATGTGAGGAAGTAATTTCAAGACAGCATTATTATTCATTGTAGGATTATTTGTGTAATGTTGTAAATGACAGCTCTTCACCCCATCCTCTGATTCAAATTAAAAGCTTCACTCCTGGCCCTCATGCGTACATTCGTTTTCATTGTTCAATTACAGTCACCAAGATGAGATGCTGATGAAACCCTTGGTGATTGTCTTGTTCCTATTCAGAAGTTTTTGGTTCACGAACATTATTTTATTTGATGTTTGGGGAATAACAAGGCCTTCCCCTGACATTGTAAAAAAAAAAAAAAAAAAATTGTGTAACGATTTCTATGTTAAATTGAGTCATAATCAAGAAAGATAATGGCCCAAATTCTCTGTTTAACAGAGTCTTCCTCCCCACTCCCAACAAGGACACAGTCCACTAGGGAATCACCATATTCTGATACTAATTAAGTTAAAAAGCAATTTACTGTTATTGTATTTAAGAGAGACGTAGTAAATCATCAACAATTTTAAAATTACAGCATAAAACTGTTCTCTACTCAATAAGAACACACTTGAATTCTTTTGCATGGGCATTTAAGGGATACTAATAGGTACAGAGAGAAAAGGGAAAAGTAAAGAAAACAGCTGGATAAATACCTAAGAGGGGAAAACAAGAGTGATACAAAAGAAAGAGATGGAAATGATTGAGAAAGGCCTCTAGGATGCAGACAGGAGAAAATCAGACAAAAGTAAGCAGAAAATAATCAACCCAATGAACAACAGTAAAATGAGAAATAAAGAGAAATTTTCATAAAGCAACCTCTAATTTTGGAAGATTAAAAGCTTTTAAAGCTATCTTACAGATTTAGAATGACAGGAGTTAAAGGGTATGTAACCTCTTGGTAACTACTTCCTTAATGACATAAAATCATATCAAGGCTACGCCCAGCTCAAGGGCTAGCAGCTCCTCATTCCTGTCCCATAACACCACGCTCTACCGTTTCTCATGTCAACATTTCAGGTCTACATGGGTGAGCATTTTTATCAGGGCTGCCACTTACTAAGGTAAGTGACAGCTTCCCCATGCCACAGTGTCCTCACCTATAGGATCCATAGAATGGGGATGAACATGGTACTCGCTTCATGGTAGAGATCTGAGGATTAAAGAGGTAATATAAGGAAGACACCTGGCGTCTTATGTGGCACTTAGTAAATCTTTAGTACATATTAGCATCCGTTATGAGTTGGGGTTATAGTTCATCTCAGATGGAGACAAAGAAGGAAATGTGTGTGTGTAGATTTTTTCAAAGTATTTCAGAAATTTTATAGCCTTACCTGAAAATTCCGCATTAGGTTGAAGGCATCATACTCAGAGCCATCCTCTTCTCATAGCCCACACGAAGAACACTCCTCATTTTCTACCCTGCATCTCCTTCTGGGCTTCCACACCCAGCCCTCCGGCTTGGTCAGCCCCTTTCCCACCAGCCTTCTTAGGAACCCCAGCCTGGACTCTGATTTTGACAAGCACTTCTCTTATTTCAGGTCTTCATTCAGCCCGTGGTTCAGCCACAGAATCACCTCTGCTTCCTTCCTTCACTTCCCTCACAAAGGAATCCTCTCATCTAGAGCCCTCTGGAAAGACTCTCTTTTTTTTTTTTTTTTTTGCGGTACGCGGGCCTCTCACTGTTGTGGCCTCTCCCGTTGCAGAGCACAGGCTCCGGATGCGCGGGCCCAGCGGCCATGGCCCACGGGCCCAGCCGCTCTGCGGCATGTGGGATCTTCCCGGACCAGGGCACGAACCCGTGTCCCCTGCATCGGCAGGCAGACTCTCAACCACTGCACCAGCAGGGAAGCCCAAAACAGGTGAATTTTAATAAAAGTTTATTTAACCTAGATTAGGTTCTGGTTAGATCATCCTAAACATTATCCTTTCCAGATATAATCAATATGAAAATTATTAGTATCAGTAATATTTTGCAGTCTTCATACTAAATTTTTGTACTAGATTTTACGCTTACAGCATATCTCAATTTGGACTGGCCATTTTTCAAGGGATCAACACCCACCTGGGGTTAGTGGCTCCCACGCCGGACAGCCATGTCCAGAGCTTCTCCAGCCCATGCAGGCTCAGCCAGCCCACGGGCATCCCCAGGGAAGAACAACAAGCCATCCGTTTATGAAAGGTACACACGTCACCATCAGCTCTCCAGGGCAGTCTGTCATTCACTGCAAGACTCTACATGGCATCTGACTCTAATGGTTCTAGATGGGCATCTCCAAGTTTCCCCACCCCCGATCGCCATCATCATGATGACGTCAGCACAAGATCGAGGCCCTAAAGGAGAGCGTTTCCTGGTGCGGCAAATCTTGTGCCTCTGGCCAATCTACCTGTGGGTCCATCTCCAAACTGAGAGGGTGACCTCAGCAGTGAGGGTGGAGACGGCACCTACATAGCCACTTGGGCACTCCCAGGTTAAGCCAATAATAAACACATGCCTGCGTGGAAATCGGGAAGTGTGTGAGCAGGACTGAGGCAAGCAGTGGTTGCCATGGAAACCAGGCAGCCTCACTCCAGACTCTACCTGGGAGAGGTAGAGCCCCGTGGAGAGGCGTTGTCCCTGTACCTATGGAAACCTATGGAAACCTTGCAAATGGTCCCATTATGATGAAACATTAAAGAGGGAATGGCTACATACCTGTTCTCTCCATCGTCACATCCACCTTTTGTCCTGGGTATTACCCAAAGGAGCAGAAACTAAAGTCATCCTTGCCTCAGAGATAAATGCCTGGAGGGCATCGAGGTAAGACAATAGGGGTGAGGTGGCCCCCAAAACGGAAGCAATAAACCACTCCAGCTGTCCACCATAGGAAGTGCTTGGCTAGACAAATGGTCACGGCTTCAGGGGTTTGCCATCTTTCCAACCTGACTGAGAACTCATCCTATAAGGCGAATCCCTGGATTGATCTCTTCCCAGAGCCATGTGTCTTTGGGACGGTCCAATGTATTCTTTCACACAGTCATTCATTCCTTCACTCATTCATGAATGAGAAGCACCATGGTACGGTGGCAAGAGTCTAGGCCATCAGGTCACAGGAACCCAGGTTTAAATTCCAGTTCTGATGCTTACTGGATGTGTGGTCTTTCCTAAGTTATTTTTAAAAATCCTTGTAAATCAACTACACTTCAATTAAGAATTAGTTTTTTAAAAATCTTTGTGCCTTGGTTTTCTCATCTGTAACATGGCAATGAGAACAGAATAATGTTTGTCACTTGTCTTCCATATGGTCATAATCAACGTCTTTAGATACTGACTTACAACTCTTTATCCCTAGACTGTGAGCTCCCTGAATATTCAAACAATATCTCATTCCATTTTGATCATTAAGAACTACCTAGCAGAGTGCCTGGTACTTCCAGATACTCAATAATATCACTTGAACGAAGAAGTGACGAAGTGTTTTCCCTCTCTTAATTTCATTCTCACAGCAATCTGGTTCAGGATTATTTTAGCCCACTGCCAAGACAAAGGGGATTATAATATTAAAATACATGCTTCCGGGCTTCCCTGGTGGCGCAGTGGTTGAGAGTCCGCCTGCCGATGCAGGGGACACGGGTTCGTGCCCTGGTCCGGGAGGATCCCGCATGCCGCCCAGAGGCTGGGCCCGTGGGCCATGGCCGCTGAGCCTGCGCGTCCGGAGCCTGTGCTCCGCAGCGGGAGAGGCCACAGCAGTGAGAGGCCCGCGTACCGCAAAAAAATAAAATAAAGTAAAAACACATGCTTCCTATTCTCAAGGTATTTACCGTTTACTGTATTTGTTTAACAAACAATTTATATAATATTTAGTGTGTGCCAGCTACTGTTCTAACCACCTTACAGATATTACCTCACTGAATCCTCATAGTAATCCTACAAAACAGGCGCTGTCTGCAGGACTGCCACTGGCCCAAGGTTACATTAGTACACGGCAGACCAAAAGTCAAGTTCGACCAGCTTGGCTCTACAGCCAGGGTTCTCAACCACTTGGGTGATGCCTTTAATAGGGCACACAGGTCACCTGCACAAGTGTATGTGAATAGTGTATGAGTGGTGAGTTACAGAGGAGGGGAAGACCCCACACTGCATCTTAAAGAGTAGTAGGATTTGAACACACAAGAACACTGGAGAAGAGAGGGAAGGCTGTATGGAAAGAGACTGGGGGCCAGATGATGGTCAGCTCTGACCACCTGCATATAGGAGTTTGGGCTTCAGGCCATGAGATGCCACTGAAAGTCTCTGAGCCATGGGGGAACCTAAGCAAAGCTGGCTTCAGGGAGAGTTCATCTGACAATGGCATGCAAGGGGGACCAAAGGGAGGAGATGGAGCAAATGGGGAGTGTGACACAGCAGCTGTTATAATGGGTCAAGGAAGAGGCCACAGGGTCTAAACCAGGACAATGGAGGCAGAAGCATGGAGAGCAAATCCACAGGACGTGGCTACTGCTATGATGTAAGATGTCTGTATCAGTTTCCCACCAAATCATTCAAATTAGAAACAAGTTCTAGGGAGCACTCACTGGACACGTCCCCAGCCACCCAGAGTGGCACAGGGGCAACTTGTGAAGGTGAAACATGGGGCTCTCCTAAGCAGTGCCTGGAAATGTAGGCTGAGCTCTTCCCATCTGTATGCAGCTGGTTACTGAAGCCAAGATGGCAAATTCAATCGTGACAAAGAACCCTAGCCACCTCAAAGGTGAAAGACAGCCTGGTACCTCAAACTGCAGTCCTGTCTGTTACAGTGCCCAGTCAACCACCTCCCCAGAAGCTCAACCCAGCCCGGGCCTCACAGCGAACGGAGCTTTCTGTTCCAACTCCCATCACACCAGAGGGGAAGGAGCAAGAACTGAGGAATGGGCGAGGAGGGCGGGGGTGACTTATGGCTCAAGAACATGATGTGTCAGCCTTCTCCCAAGATCTACCAACTGTCCGAAATCCTCTATCCAGGCACAGTGTTGCAGGAATTCACAGAGAAGGTTCTCTTCTACATCAGAACGAAATAGATGCCAGAGAATGCCACACTAGGTAGACTCATAAAACTGGCACAGAGGACTTTGCTCTGACAGAAGCTAGAGTCTTCCTTATTATTGATCTATCATATAGATGGCTTGGAATCCCACTTTCATCTTGATGGAGGCAATACAAGCTCAGCAAACTTTTATGGCCCCCAGGACGAGGCTGAGGACTCTACCGCTGTTCCCACCCAGCAACGCTTACAGACTTCTCAGTTCAAGTCAGGGCAGAAATTGCTTTTGGTCAGAGGCAAAATGTAGTTTATCTTTGCAAGCATAGCCATTAAGATGTGAGCATGAACACCTGAAGAGATAAAACATAAAGGGAGAAAACAGGAAGAAAAAGAAGGTGAGGCTTCTGAAGCAAGAGAGGAAATGATGGCAGAACAACCCCCCACCAGAAGCTTTTTACGGTGCAGGGGGAGTGGGATGTGGAGAAAGGCATCTTCAGAGATGGGGAGAACGGAACCCCGGGAGTGGGCCGAGGGGAACGCTTTGCAGAGGGAGGGCTGTGAGGCTGTGAGCACAGACCTGTGCTCTGTGCTAAGAGTTTTGAGAGGAGACCTAATAAATGGGAAAATTGTGCTTGCATTTCTGTTTGTCTGTAGGATCACTGTGGATCTGAAATCTACCCCCTCCCACTTCTCCAAACACTAAAGAAAGTCTCCAGATGGAAAAATCTGAAGTCAGGCTGCAATATGAAGAAAAAGAAAAAGAAGCCTCATCCAGGAAGCTGACAACTTGCTGCTCCTCTGAGATCTCATCTATGGAGCTAGGGTATCAAATACTACACAGAGTCAGGAAACATGGGTTCTTGACCATTTGCTGCTTGGGACTGACTGACCGTGGACAAGCCTCACTTAAATCACCCATAAAGTAAACTTTAGGGAAAATGATCGAGAACAGAGATAACTAAGGCAGAATAAGGCAGAAATAACACTGGTACTGCCACCCTCCAAGCCATTGCTCATGGCAGACACCACTAATCAATCACAGCATTCTGTAGAGCAGTAGCCCCAATTACTCTGTTGCTGAGCCTTGAATCTCCAGTAAAGCATCCTCAGTAACCACTGCTGATTAATCGCAATGGGCCCTGGAGATGGAACCTATTCACCATCCCTGGACTAGATCTCTTCTAATCCTTGAACACCACAGCTATAAAATGCTGCATGTCACACGTATTCTCATTATGGATACCTTTAACTAAGGTCTGTCTCTTTCCTTTTCTCCTTGGTCTTTTTTCCAAGCCCTAGCAACCAAGACTAACAAGGAAAAAACTGGCTGGAAGGCCCTTCCATTAAACCCATGTCTGAAGCTCCGAAAGTGACCCTGTGCATTCTTCTTAGACCTCTTTACCTTAGGTTCCCTCATTCTGCTAAAAAGCTCCTCCTGGGGCCAATGTCCCCTCTATCCTCTTACAGATTTCATCAAGGTAGAGAATTCTCTTCCTTTTCAAATGCTTCGAGATGACTGAAGAAAAGACAGCCTGGGGAAGTTCAAAGACATTTATTACCCTCAGTTCTTTTGAAAATTATTAAAGAGCCCAGAGTTAGAAATTCAGATTTCCTCCAAATCCCCGAGAACAAACATCTCACTTGTAAGTGGCTTAATGTGTCTGTTTCACATACACAAAATTACCTTTCAGGAAAGCAGACTGTTTTTCATGTCATTTTTCATCTCTAAAATATACCACCTCTGGCAAAAGGACCGGGATTCAAGGGCTGACAAAATCTACAGCAGAAATAATTAACACCAGAGGCTGTGTCTAAAAGGGAGTTAAATGAAAGAGAGTGGGGTCACTTATTTATTTCTGTTCTCTGGATCTGGATCTCTCCATCGTAACCCAGGGAAGAAGAATTGGATCTTTCGAGGCTGGAAGGGTGGTTTGCTGAACTGCCTCTACGAGGCTGGTCTGTTGGAGAGAACCCTGAGCCCCCGGCACAGTAACTCCCTCTGGTCCGGGGAGCTATGAAAATCTGCTTCAGCACTGAAACTTTCTAGGAAAAACCACCAGAAAAATCTACTTGTTTGCATATCAGGCACAGATAAAAGAAACAATGATGTTTAGTCATTTAGCATTCAAGGAAGGGCTCAGTCCTAACTCCCAAGGATATGGACAGTCTTTGCTTAAATCATGTTCATCAAACTGGAAACACTTGAAATAGGCAGCAAATTGAGGGCTTGTTGTGGTTGTTTTTCAAGTTCATCTAAGAAGTCCACCTGAAACAAAGCTTCATTTGGGGGAAACTCTGCAACATCAAACCCACTAATACGCACAGTATTCACACCTTTGCTGTACATTTGGGGGTTAGCCTGGAAGCTCCCACCGGCCCCCTGGGTACATCAGTTACCTTGCTCCCAAAGTAAAAAATGACTCTTACCATGGTAACGTTTCCTTGCTCCACAACCCCTCCTGGGGGCCTCTGCCAGTCCCTATTTTATATAAACGTGCCTCTTATGAAACGTTTACAGGTACGAAGAGATGGAGCTCCTTCTGACCAGAAGAGGAACAGACTTTGCAAGAACTCCGAGACTTTCTCCAACAGCACTTCCATCAAAGTGATGCAAACAGCAAAGGACAGAGGCCATATCTCAACCAGGGTCGCCCCAAGCAGAGGCTGCTCAATCGGAAAGAAGGCTCTTCAAGTCGATTCTGGTGCCAGTGGGGTTACCAAGTCAAAATGTGATCCCCTCAGAGGTTTCTGACTATCTGAAGATGGCTCAAGGAGGGGCATCCAAGACTGAAATGATTTAAAAGAAGCCAACTTCTCCAGGGAGGAACTGGCCCTTTAGGATGGGACCCCTCCTCCTAAGGCACCCTTCCTCCTGCTCAACTCCATGGTTACAGGCCCTGCTCCTGCTGCCAGATGCTTCCCTTCTCTGCATATGGAGATGCACCTGGAAAGGAGTCCAGGAGGAAAAGAATCACAGGAGACAAATGACAGGCAGAGGCCTAATGACACAAGGAGAGTTTATGTTTTTATTTTAAATGAAACGCAAAGCCAGGGGAGGGCCAGGCAGGATCGGTCCTTGACTATTTCCTGCATCTCTCCAGGTGCTCTAGCAGCTGAGAAAGAACTATTCTTTCTCCTTTTGCAGCTCTCCCAGTGCCTAGCACATTGCCAAGGGCACCACAGGTCTGAGATAGACCCTTGCTGCCTTTGCTGACTGAAGGACAGTAGAGGGAATGAGAAAACCCAGAAACATTTTGGACTCAAGGGAACAGACTATTGCTACTCCCTCGTTTTATCCACAGACACATCAAAACCTTAAAAGGGAATGGACTTGTCCAAGGTCACCAGAAATGTCACGACAGAGCCCGGATTAAGAATGCAGTTTTCTGGGACTTCCCTGGTGGAGCAGTGGTTAAGAATCCGCCTGCCAATGCAGGGGGCATGGGTTCGATCCCTGATCCGGGAAGATCCCACATGCTGTGGAGCAACTAAGCCCGTGTGCCACAACTACTGAGACTATGCTCTAGAGGCCACGAGTCACAACTACTGAGCCCGCGTGCCACAACTACTGAAGCCAGTGCACCTAGAGCCCATGCTCCACAACAGGAGAAGCCACCGCAATGAGAAGCCTGAGCACCACAATGAAGAGTAGCCCCCACTCGCCACAACTAGAGAAAGCCCGCACGCAGCAACGAAGGCCCAATGCAGCCAAAAAATAAAAATTAAAAAAATTAATTTAAAAAAACATTATTAAAGAAAAAAACACAGTTTTCTGCAGATCACGGTTTCTCAGATGAAAGGAAGCGATGGTCACCTCTGCTCTCATATCCCAAATTGATCTCGAACACCATCACCAATCCCCAAGGCCCAGATTGACACACTGTGTGAAGCTAGGTGAGTAAACTCCTTTCCTTCCTTCTGATGATCTAAGCTTTCTTCCTGCAGAGGTCGAAGATGACCAAGAAACCAAACCGCCCGCCTCATGGCAGCTTCCCCGGGAGCCCACGCAGGGGTCTGTGGAATTAAGCAGCCCCTGCAATCAGCCGCTCCCCCCTTCACAGGAAGTTATTTGTCACCCCTGGGCCATAAGCCCAGGCAGAAGGTTGAGTGCCCGACTAGTAGAATTAACTCCAGATAGATCTCGCATGACACAGAAGAAGAATGGTCTGGCCCCCTCCCAATGGGATTCCACACCCCTCGCCTTCCTGTGCAAGTTGGGGCCCAGAGGCTAACACGCCCAGCAGCCTCATGTGGCCGCCAGGGAGCCGGCAGCCTCTGCCCTGTGAAATGCCCCTTTTTTGTCATTTGGCCTCCGTTTCAAGCTATTTTTAGTGTAAGCAAAGCCAAAATTTGAGGGAGGCTGATGTGGGAACAGGGCCTTGTCTTCCTCTCTCCCTTTCGATGAGCGGCTCCCTGTTTCCCTTAGGACAGCTGCTTCCTCAACAGCCACCAAGAAATGAAGGGAGAAAAAAATGCTGAAAAGAGAAAAATGGGGGAAAGCCTCTATCACTAAAGCAGTCTGGGAAGGTGATGGTTTCTCAACCCTTCAGATTAATTCTCTGGATCCTGGCTTCTCTACAGGTACAAGAAAGCAGCGTATGCCCAGTCCATTTACTGTCCCGATTAACCCACCTCCAACAAACAAGGAAGGCCCAGAGGTCTGCTTGCCCCGGAAGGAGGCACGTACAGTTTACAGGTAACCCGGATGTCCTCAGGAAAGATCTGTGTCCCCAGAGGCTTGTGAAGCAGGAACCAAGCTTCCACTCAGGCCCCTGGATCCTCAGCTTTGTTGTGCCTTCCATGTCAGCACGGGGCCAATTCTATGAACTACAATTAATTAGACGAGCAGAAAGATAGCCCTGGTGCTTAAGAGGCCTGGGTGCATTTAACTGAGTTTTCAAGTGCCCTAATTTCCTAAAGAAAGACAGAGAAGCAAATGTCCTGTCCTAGTTCCCTCACTACTCAAACACACGGGAACATTTTCTGCAATAAAATTTTTAGGGCAAATGGTGGATTTCTGTTGTTGTCATTCTTCTCAAGTAGTTGTTTTTCTGGAAAAAGCCTCATTCTGTACCTAAAAATGAGGCTTTTAGTGTACGAATTTCGGGTGTTTGGGGCCTGGAGGCACGAGTCAGTCTGCCTCCTCCTAAACATGGCCCAGTAAATAAACTTGGAAGCATCAGCTCGCCTGTGGTCCCAAGTGTAACTTTCCAAGCACGTGCTTCCCGGCAACGACAATGGCTGGTAACTTTGTCATCATCATCATCATCTGTTTTTGAGTCTCCCTGTTAAACAAACTTCTTCACAGCTGAAGTGGAGGCTCCAAGGAGAGTCTCAGTCCACAAGGATGTTTTTCTGACAAATAGGGGCTGCTAAACCATCAGCGTTCCCCGAAGGCCCCGGGGGGAAAGCTAGGCGAGAAAAGTGTCCCAGCCCAAGATGGTGGGCTCCAAATACAGGTGTTCCGTTTCCTCCAAGCCTCCAGGGGGCACCAGCTTTTACCGGCTGGGAGAGGGAGGGCGAGGGAGGGAGGGAGAGAGGGAGAGAGTTAGTTTAACATTAGTCATATAATGTTAAACTCAGGTCCCTTGTGTCCAGTAGCAGGAAGACACAGGATATATGATCAGGATTAGAAGACCTGGGCCCCCAGGCCTGCCCAAGGATGGATGGAGAGATCACAGACTCTGATTTATCACCAAACTACTTCAAAAACCTTGCCACCCAGAAGCACTGTAGCAAAATGCAACGTAACATTTTCACTTTCAACACCTGGGATGATCTCACTTTACAGATTTCGCTAGAAGAACCAATGTGTGTCCAGTGACTTGAATAGCGTCTGACACCTCGCAGGTGCTCCAGGAATGTCTGAAGAAACAGATGAATGGCTCAGAGGAGATGCCTGGCACGTACAGTAGAACCTGTGTCCTTATCTTCTGGTGACTTAAAGCACTTCCTTGCATCCTTCCAACAGATTTGTGGTTGCTGCCTGCCAGAATGGACATTAAAGACATCTCCCCACAACAGAGGGTGCTGACGTGCCCTCTGAAACCAGCCCTGTGTTTGTCAGTCTCACCCCACATCCAGGGATGACTGGATACGGGAACCAGAGTGAGTACACTTGACCCTCTTTCCACAAGATTCATCTGTCATACTGCCAGGGTGTTTCCTGTGACACACGTGCCTACAATGTACAGCTCCCAGGGAAAGCCCAGCCAGCCCTTCGGCCCCGCCAGCTCACGACAGCTATATGCAGTGAGAATTTCCCGGCCGACTGGACAATGGTAAGAGCCAGCTTCAGAAACGGCAGAGCCTGAATTGTGTGCATGGCCCAAACATCATCAGCTGGCTGGACCCAAACCTGGATCCTGGGATACTCAGACCCCTTTCAGATGGCCACGCCCAGCGGTAGCTCAGCACTCTGAGACGACATCTGAGGTTTGGGGAGGTCTAAGGGCTGCTCCATCCCTGCCACAGGAAAGGGTTTATCCTCCACTCCCTACCCCTGTGTGTCTCCATACCAGCACGTTTCCTCCATGACACGGTGACTAGGCTCACTCAATAATAACAAAAGTAATAACAACAAATGTTTATTAAGCACTAACCACGTAACAGGCACTATTCTGAACACGTCATATATGTTGATGAATCAACTCCTCCTAACGACAGTAAGAGGCAGGGACTATTATTATGCTCATTCAACACAGGAGGAAACTGAGGCACCAAAGTGAAGCAACTAGCCCAGAGGAAAAGCCCTACAGAGTGGTAGAGGTGGGATTCAGCAGAATGACTGTAGAAGCTGGGTTCCCAACTGCCCTGCCGTACCACACACAGCAGCCCTCCACGGGCCAAGGCATCCCTTCCCAAGGATGCACGTCCCAGGGAGAGAGGAAAAGCAGGAGCTGGCGATCTGGGGAGGCTAAGTGCTCCATCTATCCTTCTTGTTGGTTCCAATCAAATGAGACACCAGGCCAGATGGAGAGCAAAAGACTAAAAGCCCCAGTTCAGATGACGCTGGATCAGCCATGGGCAGGACTCTTATCTCCCAGCCCAGACAGAGAAGCTGAAACAGAGTGAACAGAGACAAGGGAAAGCCCTGGGGGTCCTGCCTTATTCATCGGGCATCCACTGTCCAGGTGCTACACTCAGTTCTGTGTGCCAGGGAACACCAATGAAGTTACGTGGATTGGATGGACAAGTGGCCACAGATGGATAAGGAAACAAACGGATGAGACAGAAGAACAAAACAGACACCCACTCCCAGCAAAATGCCCAGAGGAGAGAAGCAGCAGCAGCCTAAGTAGGGGGTTGACCTGGCCAACCCAATGCTTGCCACCAGAGGCCGTGGGAGCCAGGGATGAACAGCCGGGACGAAGCAAGGTGCTCCTGCTCCTGTGCCAGGAGGCTCTTCCTCTCTCCAGAACCTGTGCCAGGAGGCTCTTCCTCTCTCCAGAACCCTGCGGGGATTGACTTCTGAAACTCTCCTTCATTCTCACGGCGGGAGGCCAGAGGAGCCAACCCCCCAGCTAGTAAAATTAACAGCTGCTCTTCACAGAATATGCTGGAGAAGCTGGCACACAGACCATATGGCCTGCAGACCGGAAGCACAGTCCGGCAGCTGGCATGGCTGAGGCACCTGGCCTGCAGGTCTGGATCAGGGGTGTCTTCCACGGTAGGCACTAGACGCTGGGCTACTGGGCGGGGCCTGGGGGACACTGACTGCAGGGGACGCAGGCAGGTGGAGGGGGAGACAGAAAGTGACCCTGCTAGAGAATTCCCAGACACATTCCACTGACCTTGGGAAGGGGAAATTCCTACGCTGAGCCAGCTGTGGAATTTGGGGGGCCACCTGGCTCTGGCCTCTGTGTCCCCATCTCTACCGTATCATTTAGTTGAGCTTGTGGAAGTAAATGTAGAGGGTCTCTGCAAGAAGGGGCTAGATGGTACATTTTATCCACTGCCTTGAATCATGGGAACAAGTCCTGTTGGCCACTTACACTGGCCAGTCACAGAGCGGAAGGGGAACGTGAAGATCCGGATTGGGAGCTGGCAAATGCTTTCTGTTTCAGGACCACACAGTGACTATTTTGGGGCGGCATATTTTGGACTCTGTGGATACTACTCAATTCTGCTGCTGTAGTGCATTGCAAAAGCAGCCACAGACAATATGTAAATGAGAGCATGGCTGCGGCCCAATGAAACTGTGTTTGTGAACACTGAAATTTGATTTCACATAATTTTCACATATCAGAGAACATGCTTTAGATTATTTTTAAAAAACATTTAAAAATGTAAAAACCATCCTGAGCTTGTGAGCTGTATAATACAGGCAGTGAGCCAGATTTGGCCCATGGGTTACAGTTTGACAATCCCTGGGCTGGTTAAATGTTTCCCAAAGTGTGTCCTTTGTGATGCCCACAGACGTTTCATGGGGGAAGGGTTCCATGGTAAAACAGGAGTGGGAAATGCTGGGCCAAAGTCTTTCTGCTTTCTTCCTGCAGGGCTTCTTCAAGACTCACACGCTGATACACATTGGACAATCTCAAAATGGGGATGAGAAACAAAGTCTGTTCAACTTCCAGGCAAGCATTTTTGTTCTGGAGCGTCTCTGACATCTTAGTTTTCTGAATAACCCAACTAAAGCCATGAGGATGAAGTCTGGCCAACTGTCAGCAACGGCGCCACCAAATGAGCTCCTGCCTCTCTTTGACCATCTCCAGTGACAGGCAGCTCACTACCTACCATGGGTTCCAGCTGAATTCAAGTGACTTCTCTGACTCGTTTTCTCACTCCACGATGCTGGGTCCCAGGTAACAAATCGAGTGCAATCTAGTGCGCCTTTCATCAAAGACAAACTTTCACGTTTAATAATATAAATAAAGCATACCTTCTTTGATTTACTGATTCATACCCCAAATATAAACTCTATTTATGCACAGGATAAAATAAAGAGCCATTATTAAGTCCTGGGAGGGGGTGGATTACCACTCGGTTCCTTTAAAAGAAGTCTCACTTAGGAGACTTAAAATAAACGCAAACGATCTCAAACTTACTCCCAACTGCACATAAAGCAGGGTCTACCTGTTCACTATAGAGGCATTCCTAGTAAAAATACAGGCCCATGCAACCTATGATCTTTCTGCTACATAGGGCATCATCATCTGCAGGGGATATAGACATTTTATGTAGATTTGCCTAAAATGTAAAAAAAAAAAAAAAAAAAAAAAAAGGGAGGGGGAAGGGAAGGGAGCAGAGTTGAGGAAGAGAGAGATGGAAATGTGAGGTATGTGTGAATTTGCAACCAGGCACCACTGAAAACAAAAAGTAGAGGAGAGATCTGTCACCAGCACCAGGAGGCACCTAAAGAGAGAAACAAAGTCAATGATGTCACCTATGTGATTAAGCTGTGCCCATGTGCCCTCCATTTTGTTCAACTTGTCCAATTTCAGGTGCAAACAGCACAGGAGTGAACATATCTGTTTAACTCTATTAAACGAATAGGATTATTTCTCTTTGAAAGGCGTACTTGTTACATATTTTCTTTGGGGCCCTAGGAGATAAGGATAGAACGGTCCAGGCTATGCATACTATGTTAATATAAAATGCCACACATGCAGTGTATTTAGGAAGATAAAGGGAAAGACTGGCATTTTTCTTCCTCCTTATTTCAACAAATCATCCCCCAGACAGTAAAGCAAGTAGCATATATTTTCAGTTCCTGGAGTAGATGTGCATGTTTCCTGGAGCAATATTTAAATGTAGTAGCACGGGAATATGAGGAAAATAAGCAAAAAAAGAGTCATTCTAAAGGCTCTGTCTTTGCTCAAGGAGCTGACAGCTATATTGGCAAGACCAGTCTTTGAAGTGAGCACAGAAGACTGAATCTGTGCAGGGCTGAGCAGCTACACAGCCCAGCCATTTACAGACTTTGCTCACACCTGGAGGTGAGGTCATGCTTGTCCACAATACATAGTTTTTTTAAGGAGACAGTCACTCTGAGATTAATGTGGAAATTAATAAGAATATTCAGAAACAAGGGGCTAATGGAGATGGTATGAGTGTGTGTGTGCCTGTATTTATCTGTATGTATCTGTATGTCCATAAATTTCCCCATTATAAATGGGTTCACTAGTAGTGTCACTCTTATACTATACTGTCTTAGGAAATCACTTCCTAAAAATTTTCTTTCAATTTCTGCCTCTCAGTTTCTTAGTTTATAAAACAAGGAGTTGAACTAGACCAAGAATCGTAAACTATGGCCCATGAAACAAATCTAGCCCACCACTTGTTTTTATAAATAAAGTTTTATTGGAACACACTCACACCCATGTATTGTCTGCGCTGCTTTCAAACTACAATGGCAGAGTTAAATAGTTGTGACAGAGTCTCTATGGCCTGCAAAGCCTAAAATACTTACTATCTGGCCCATTACAGAAAAACTTAACCCTGAACTAGACTATCTCTAATATTAATTTTGGCCCATAAAGTACAACCAAACAATACAAAAGCCCACTCTGTGTGCTTCTTGCCCTTTTTATTTATATATCCAGGCATAACTCGCTTTACTGCACTTCGCAGATACTGTGTTTTTTGTTTTTGTTTGTTTGTTTTTATAAATTGAAGGTTTGCGGCAACCTCGCCTCAAGCAAGTCTGTAGCTGCCATTTTTCCAACAGCATTTGCTCACTTCATGCCTTTGTGTCACATTTTGGTAATTCTCGCAATATTTCAAACTTTTTCATCATGTCTTGTGATGACCTGTGATCAATGATCTTTTGATGTTAGTAAATGACTCGCTCAAGGCTCAGATGATGATTAGCATTTTTTAGTAATAAAGTATTTTGTAATTAAGGTATGTACAGTGTTTTTTAAAAACATAATGCTACTGCACAGTTAACAGACTCCAGTATAGTGTAAACATTATTTTTATATGCACCAGGAAACCTAGAAATTCGTATGACTTGCTCTGTTGCGATACTGGCTTTATTGCAGTGGTCTGGAACCAAGCCTGCAGTATCTCCGAGGTCTGCCTGTACTGCCTTACTTAGAAAGATTTCATTCAGCTCACAAAGCTCTATGGAGCGTATAACCACACACGTGTAAAGTTCAAATAGGAGGCAAAAGGGAAATGAGAGAATACACTTGAAGACGAAGCCGGGAGGCTGTGAATACAGAGAAGGCAAACCCTGAGATGCTGTGTAGTTTCAATGGGCCACAAACTTGGCTCCCAGCAGCCACTACAGAAAAATGGCCAGGATCCCTTTCCCAACTTAGATTGTTCACTGGAGGTTCACCAGGACGACCACAGCAATCCTGGCACGAAGCACTTACCCACGTCTGTGCAGAAGCAGATAACGTGAGATGTAGGGAACAAAGTCCCCGGCAACACCCAAACAGCTGGGAGGCATCTCAATGGCATTCACTGCAACACTGAAATGTCCCTCACTGGGGACCAACTCCAAATCCCAAAGTGGAAGTGACCATCCTTTGGTATATCAAATGATCAAACTGATCAAAATTTGGTATCCCAAATTTTGAATTCAGCACACACCAACTTTAGAATCAGAAGATAATAAATACTTTTACTTTTACAAAAAGATAAGGGAAGCAGTAATCCTTGACAGTTTGGGGGTGCACTTTGACACAGAATCCCTCAGCCATCGCTCCTAGAGAAGGCCCCATGCAGTACTGCCGGTTTTGTAAAGCTAAGCCTGAGTGCCGAGGAGAGAGAGAGACAAGACAAAGACAGGCTATTCTGCGAACTGGTCAAGGACTGTTTCTCACTTTGATGATGAAGCTCCAAGTGTTAACTATTAAAAGCACCTGCAAATGGTGACTCGCATTTGTCACTGTTTACACTGAGCTCTACAACTTTTTATCTAGCTTATCAACGTAAATAATTCACACCCTGGATCTCAGGTGCTCACTGTCCTGTGCCCAGCGCCTGGAATAGTGCCTGGTGCAGGTGAGAAATAAGTGCTTCCTGAATGAGTGACGTGCTCATCTGAGAGATCCTGGACAACCAGTGAATCTACTGATACGCTGAGGTTGTCTTGGTGAATCCTTCCCCAGCTGGGCCTTACCCACCATGCCCTGGTTCTGAAACTCTCACCTGTGACAATGAGACAGGTGAGAAAGGGGCCCAGATGTGGAGGGCCCAAAGCTCCTGAGTTGTGCGTCAAGGAAAACACATTAAACATGGAAAAGGGAAACCGCACAGCTGGTGTCTAGTCTCGCCTGAGTCCCACTGTTGCAAGGATAAACACTGGGGCAGTTCAGGACAAACACAGCTTTGAGTTCTGAACAGGCAGAGGTACTTTCCCTCGAGCATGGAGACTGCAATATGAAATCTGTTCCTTGCTCAGAGCAAGGACCTGCCTTCTCTAAAGGAGAGGCCTGTTCTGAAGGTACCACCTGAACTCTGGGCTGCCTGCTCTCTGGGCAGCGGGACTGCTCCATCCTGAGTGCACCAGAGCAGCCCAGGCAGCATTTTCCCCAAGGAGACCTTTGGAGAGCAGCTAGCCTCATGGGCAATCCCAGGCAAGGAGGCCTGGGTGCACCATGCTTGTCCACACAAATGTTAAAAGGATCAGGTCAAGCAGCCTCAGGACCTAACTGGCTCAGAGACAGTAATGTCAAAACGTCACAGCCATAGCAAGAGCTGACAGTGGCTTCAAAAAGAAGGTATTCTCTTCAAACGGGAAGTAACGACACGGGAAGAGCACTGGACGGGGAGTCCGGAGGCCTGCAGGTACGAGCCTGGTTCTGTCACTTCACTGCCCTTCCTAGGCCTCGGTTTTCTCAACTGTAAAATGGACATGAATTCACTGATAAGACTGGCTTTGTGGCTTCCTCGTCACGAACCCCTACAACACAACAGCAAAGTGGGAGATACGCAACAAATACAACATGGTCCTTGCCCTTCAACCTGATTATAATGTATAGGGCTTAGCGCAGTGCCTGGCTCCCAAGATGCTCTTAAGAATGTCGTCGTCAGCAGTAGTATCCAGGTGGCTGCTGGGTGCACATGGCCTGTGGCTTCTACTTCCAAATATCACACACATCACCTACCTGCCTCCACTGCGTGGTGCTAGCTCAGGCCTTGCCTCACTGGGTCCACTGCAGCAATCCTCTCCTGTTGTGTCCTGACCCAGGAGCTCACTGTCCCAACCGTCCTAGCATCCCTGAGCTCCTGCCTCACCAATTTAGTCTCTAACTTGCCCATTTGTGCTTCTCTCAGCACCATCACCAATCATGATGCCCCTCCCTCAAAATCTCCTTTTCCTGCAAAATTCAGTCCAAAGTCTTTAGCTCGGCATTTGAAGACCTGACTAGCTGTCTCCAGCCCACTTTCCCAGTCTCACTGCCCCTCAGGTGCCCCTGTGTTGGCAGCCCAGGCCTCATTCCCACAGCACACCATGCACTTTTCCTGCTGCTCCCCCACTGTGGAATCATTTCCTCTCCTTTGACTTTCAGGATCCTAACCCACATTGCCAGGCTCAACTCAAATGCCTCCTGTTTTATTAGGTGTTCTTCTCAGCTTCTGGCCCGCTAAGTAGTCCCTTGCTTTCAAGTTCGGCTATGTTTTTATTTTTGATATCATCTCTATCATCAAATGTGTTCGGTTCATCTTGAAATGGAAGTTTCAGCTCAAAGGCTTTCCCCCCATGAAGCCCTGTGAAGGCTTTCTTGACCCCCTTCTTCCCCACACTCAGCCTCCCCACCACACACTCACACGCAATGTGTGTATTCGTAGCATTTCTCCTCCAGACATTCCTTCAATAGCTTCCATCCACGGTGCAACGGAATCAGGATCATGCCTTGTTTTTCACGGGGATGAAAAAGCACCTGGCCCAGGGTTGGTGTTCAGTATCTCTTAGATGTAGCTCTTAGTTGATGTTGATGAAGATAATCAGAATGGTCCTCGGTGGCCACAGGGAAGCACCAGGCAGCACACGTGTACAACCAAACTGTCTGCTGTTTCCCATCCATCACCGCCTTACATAGAGAACGCACTGCCTCTCTTTCATCCCACGTGAATGCCCAGACCCAGAATTCAACCTCCTTAAGTTTCCCACACAGAATCCACTCACACACAAGTGTGAAAAAGCAACAGGGACTTTACAGAAGGCTCTGGAGGGGAGATGAGGGTGGTGGTCACACAGCACAGCCCACGACTAGCCACCTTCAATTCCTCATGAGACACTCAGGGCTGCCCAGTCTCTCGTGGATCCCACTGACCCAGGCTGTCCCCCTCCGTCTTCCTCCACACAGCAACTGGCCTCACCACTTTCTCTCTCCTCCTTTCCAAAATCCCAGCTTTAAGTTGCTCCGCTTTCTATGTTGCCACCAATTACCATCCGCCAGGGCTTCATACCCAGATTCTTCAGAAGGCGCAGCTCCCACTGGTCCCTCAGTGAACAGAGCCCTGCTCTCCTTGAAGGCTCTTTGGCCACCACCTTTGTGACTCAAGCATGACATTCAGTGACTTACTCCTTCCCTCAAGCGGTTTGTGAGATATTTATCCCAAACATAATGTGGAGTTTCCCCCAAGGAGGCTTCTGATCGGTGAAATTTCACCATCTCCCAACATCTATGGTCACCTTCCACTGAGTTTTTGCCATGAAACATCAAGAGCGATGGCATCTATCTTCCAGCTTCCCTGCCTGATCTCTGATCCCCCCAAGCATCTGGAAACCCCCATTCATTCTACCTCTGAGCCAAATGACTCGTGACCGCGCCCCAGCATCAGGTCCAGGAAGGGCAGCCCATACAAAACAGCTTCCCGAATCACGACAAGTTATTTGGAATGCGACATCCTTCTCAGGGAAACTCTTGACTCTGATCAGACTCAAGAAAGCTGGTGGGCAGGGCTACCCAGGGAAGGAGCCCACCTACGGCAGGAGCCTGGCCTGACCAGGGTGACTGACTCGTGCCTGTTCGCCCCCAACTTTCTCAGTCTTTGCACCAAAAGAACCATGTCCCAGGCCCCCCAGGTAAACAGGGATGGTTGGTCACTACAGGCTTGTACCACCCACAATCCTTGCCAAGAAGCAGGAGCTCAGGAGGCCCGTCAGTGAAGCCAAACTCCACACAAGCAGATCAGAGAGAATGTGGGAAATGCAGAGGAGGGGCAGGACGAGCCTGGGCTGCGGGTGGGCTAGGAGACAGTCTCCTGAGAAGCAAGGTCACAGGAGCAACGCTCCAAGCACGGGGCCAGCAGTCTCCGGTGGGCTGCCCACGAGTTTCACCACCAGCATGACTGAGGATTTCTACCAGGAGCAGGACCCTGATCACACAGGGCAGGAGACTAGAAAACTCTGGAGGCCAGACAACAGTAACATTCTCAGAAGGCCACCAAACACACACACACACACACACACACACACACACACACACACACACACACACACACACTCCCTCCCTCCCTCCCTCCCTCCCTCCCTCCCTGGATTCCGGCATTTATGGAGCCTCTGCAGAATCCTGAGCACACGTTTCTTTGACCCTTTCTCCTCTCCAAGACTGTCAACCGTGCACGTGTGTGTCTGTGTGTGCACTGTGTGTGTGCACGAGCACACCTCTTCTGCTAGCAGAGGAAATGCTCTACATCCTCTCCAACAGACCCTCTCTGCCCCAAACAGTGGCCCACTCTGCAAATGCCCCACACATCGCTGGCTCAGCTGTGCACCAAGACCCCCCCATGACCATACGACCACACGTAAGCACTCGCCCTTCACCCCCACCTCCCAATAGCCAATGGCCTGGAGAAGACGCGGCGAAACATCACATCCCCATAAACAGAGAGATCCCGGACCAGAGAGCAGACTTCCTCGTGTGAGGAGGGAGCTGGGGACTCACCAGGACTCTGCCGGTCAGCGTCTGGGCAGATATCATCACCCCCGCCCAGTCTTTCACGGAGGTCATCCAGCCGACCTCGGCTGCCACCGCCTCCTCTTTTTCGTCCACTGGCTTGAGAGTGCCGTCCGCCTGGCTTGAGCCATTGTTAATCTTCTGGGCCTCCTGGCAACAGAGAGAACAAGGGTTGAGACGTAGCCACCAAGTGGATTTAAAAAACACAACCTACCCAAAAGAATCAAAGCTAGACGGGCCCCCGCTGAGGTGGGCACTGGCTTGAAGGTACAGGGGTTGGGAAGAAGGACGGATTATGGCTTTGATTGTTTTTTTAATCTTTTTAAAAAGGATTTTCCTTTGTTTCCTCTTAAAATATCTTTGTGAAAGAAAGAAGAATAAAATTATTCTCTTCTGATTTTAAAGAAAAAAAGTCATAAAACTCAGGAGGGAAACCATCCTGTCTAGGGTCACGGAGTGGCTAGACAGGAAGTGAGGTCAGCATTCTGTAATCTCCACCTGCCCAGCCTTCATACCCTTCTCACAGACGCACCCTACTTTCCTAAAAAAAAAAAAAAAAAAAAACCCACCTCCTCCTCATCTCAGTCTGTGTGGTTCAAAAGGGACTGAAGGTCCACCCTTTCTCCAGGAATGGAGACTGGTCAATCAGATCAGTCCACCCCTCTGGCAACAGCAATTGGGCCAAGGATGGTTATGCGATCCCATGCCAACCCAGTACGACTCAAGCCTGGGACATTTGCTGGAAAGAATAAGAAAGGTAATCCTTCCCTGAGAATGAAGCCACCACAGAGGAAACTAGAAATGGCAGAATACTGATGTCATCATTTGAACACCTGGATCCAGCTGTGCCTGAAATCCACACCAGACCTGTTTAGTTACAGGAGAAAATAAATTCCCCTTTGTAGCTAAAAATGTGCTTGAGGATCAAGGCTGACTTCATCAGATAACTGAGCCCCACATGGGGTCCTAAACTGTACACTTCTGAGTGCACTGTGCCCTCTGCCTAGAATACTCTTCTCCCACGGAGGGTCATGGCTTACTCCCTCACCTCTCTCAAATCTTTGCTCAAATAGCACCTTTTCAATACTTCTTCTCTGGCTACCCTTTTAAAATTCCAACTGTCTTCTGACAGCACTGCCTTTCTGCTTTGTTTTTCTCCAAAGCACTTAAAATTTCTAACACACTCCATAATTCTCTTACTTATTTCATTTACAGTCTGCCTCCCCCAACTGCTGAATCCTGAGTGCCTAAAAGAGAGCCTAAGTATATGGTTGGCTCAATAAATATGAAAGAAGGAATAAAAAGGGTTATGGATATCAGCCCCTCACTCACTATAGAGCCTGGGCTTAGGGGTTGCCAAATAAAATACAGGAAACCCAGCAAAATTTGAATCTCAACTAAGCAACAAATAATTTTTCAGTATAAGTATGTCCCAAATATTGCATGGGACATACTTACACTAAAAACACATTCATTGTCTAAAATTTAAATGTAACTGGGCCCCCTATTCAAATAACCACTGAGATTATTTTTGCAGACACAGATGTTTAAGAAGATGCCAGCAAAATTATGTTCATCATTTAAAATGCTAGAATTAACAAAACAAACTAACCCTGGGGATCATTGTGAATTGGAGTGAGGAGGAAAATCCAAAGGCAGAGGTGAAAATCTTGATCTGCAGTGAGTGGGGGTGGGCCAGAATGAGGAAAGGAGAGCTGGGAGGCACTGAGTGAGTCATCCTCCTGGGGACTTGTAGGCAGGCAGGAAGCTGCTCCTGATGCCTGGTTCTCCCCCCCCAGCCATCCCGACCCAGGGACGCTGGGCAAACGGAACATCAGTAACACCAGGCGCTCATGTTTAATTTCCAAGTGTATTGGCCCCTCCGGCGCTGGAATAGTCCAAAAGGAGGCCTGGGGCAGGGGCACAGGGGGGGCGTATTTGGGGGCCGCCTGCTGACATCTGTGGAGCCAGCTGCCCAAGCCACCTAAGGCCAGTCCCAATGACCTGTTAGGGCCCCAAGTCTCAGCCACGTGGAGACTGCAAAGGTGGGTGTCCTGGAAGAGACAGAGACGCTGATGCGTGGCACCCTTTAGTAACTGAAGGTGTAGATGCAGGTCCCCTGCCCGTCCCTGGTAAGATGGGGACCGTACTGCCTGCCCCATAGGTGTTGGCCGGATTAGACAGTGTCCAACAGCACACAGTACACGTTTCATGAATTAGTCTCACCACCTCCCTCTTTCTCCTGGAAGCGCAGACACTCTAGCGGTGGTTCTCAAACTTCAGCAGCGTCAGAACCACCTGGAGGACTTGCGAAAACACAGAGGGCTGGGCCCCACTTGCAAACCCCCGTTTCTATCAAGTTCCCAGGTAACGCTGCTGCTGCTGCTCTGGGAAGCCCAGTTCGAGCACCACTGCCTGTAATCGTTCTGACCTGGCTTGATCATCACCGCCCCGATGTGAAATGGAACATGAATCGTAACCCTCAGCTCGATCCTGGCCTCTCCCTTCGCCCAGACCGGGAAGAGATCAGGGCAAAGAGAAGACCCTCAAATCAGAGGCTCTTATGGCTCCTTTTGAGCAGTGCCTCCCAGAGACATTTCTGAGCTGGTCCAGGGCCACAGCCTGGGGGCCTGAAGGACCAGCTAGCTCTCTGCTCCTCAATCCTGGCTGACCCTGGAGGAGGGAATGGCATGCAAAGGGCCGGGAGTCAGGGAGTCCTCTCCAGTCACAGTGGTTTCCATGCGTCAGTAATTCAGAGCACAAGAGGTATATGGCAGATAAGCTCTCTCGCCAGCCCTCTTACCTACTGTTTTACAAGTCATTCATTATTTTAATTACTTTACAATAGGCAAGGAAAAACACGGACTAAAGAGAGATAATGCTCTCGTTATTATTTGCTTACACAAGATGTTGTGAGCATAATTAATTACTTGTGGAGGCAGGACTCGAGGTGGGGAGCTGGGGGAGCAGGGAGGCGAGCACATTGCAGAGCCTGACACCAGGCCACGTAAGCGCTCCTCGGCCTGGAGGGAAAGCCCCTCTGCACCACTGACCTCACTCTGGCCAAGCATCCCTCATCGGGAGCAGGTGTAACTCCTGCTCCAGAGAAAGGGGGCGGAGGCCCAGAGAGGTTAAGTGGTCTTGCTGGGGACACACGGGGTGGGTTTGGGGGGAGGAGTGGTAAGGAACAGAGCCCATTACAATAGCGACTGACCACCATTTACCAAGCCAGAACTGGGGGCCAGCAAGTAAAAATTAAGTGCCTCCTCTGCATTACCTTGCTTAGACCTTGTAATAAATACGACAGGCAGGTGGAATTATCCCCATTTTACAGACAGGCCAACTGAGAGCAGGTATTTCTCGGGGGAAGGCACACAGAGCCTGAGAACTCGGGCTGGAAGCAGCAAGCCCATCTGGCCTTAGGTCTGCTCTGCCACTTACAAGCTGGCCACCTGGGACATGTTAGCTCACAAGCTCAGCCTCCTGCATGTGAAATGGGGACAGGCATGCAGACCCCAGGAAGGTGGTGGTGAAGCTTATGTGAGGTAAGCAATGCACTAGTGCTCAGCACAGGGCTTGGGGCGTGATAGTTACAGCTGCTGTGGGACGGGTTGGCTCCAAGGATATTCAGTCAAAACCGCGCCGTCAACTGGGGGCTCTGTGAGGGACACCGTAATAAATAATTACAGAACAGAGGATAAATGAGCGTCGATTCTAACAGCTATGAGGCTTCAACTAGGTAACAGGCCACCAGGAGGTAAGATGCCCAACTTCTGGACAGGTTCCAGCAGGAGCTGTGTGGCACTCCCCCAGGACAGTGGGGGCAGGGATTCCTGCGGAGAGTCACCCCTGGACCAAGTGACCTCTTAGATCCCTCTGACTCTAAGCTCCGTTAGACCAACTTCCTATTGTGATGAGGCGACTGAGGACCAGAGGGAGGCTGCCCCCCAGGTCCCAGTACACTGCTTTCTCTCCTGTGCCCCGCCAAGTGGGCGTCCACCCATCCCCACACCTTCCACTTCCCACTGTAGAGAAGGACCCCGCCACCCTGCCGGGAGGACTCCTGAGTTGGGCCAGACAGGCTCCCCCTGGTGTCAGGAGTGAACTGGCCCTGATTCCTGCTCATCCCCCGGGAAAAGAGAGAGACAGAGAGAAAAAGAGAGCGTGTGTGTGTAAGAGAGAACTCCACCAGTTACAGGCTCCAGCTACCCTAGCCTCAGACAGACCATCAGAGATTTTCTGAAACGGAGAAAAGGAGGCCTTTGAGGGAAGAGAGGAATAAGGAGGGGGGAGGAGTAGGGAACAGATGAGACTGGGCGGGGCCTGGGGATGTCCTGGAAAGCGGAGGTCCAGTCGCGGCCACCCTCCTGAGGCTCCGTCTTGCCCTGTCTCCCACCAGAGTGTTGTGCAAAAGAAGCCACAGCTGCCTCCTGAGGACACACTTGACAGTCTCTAATCTCAGTGCCAGACTGGAGGATGGGGAGGGCTGTAGGGTGCGGGTGCAAGCACAGGAGGCTGCGTGGACACGGGAGCAGGCTGGCCGGCAGCCCCCTGCCATCGCAGGCCCACACGGGCAGCCTCTCACGGGCCGGGCTTGGGCACGTGGCCTCACCCCTTCTTGCCTTCTCGCCGTCCCCCTCAGTGACTTCTGACATGACCACGGAGGGCCTCGCCCCTACTATGTCCCCTGCGGCCAAAGGCCTGACTGGACCACAGTCACCTGCCAGGCGCTCACTGTCCACAGCACGTACCTGTTGGATGTTTGGGCATTTCCCCCGAAGCACCAGGTCGAAGACCAAAGCCTGAGAAGGAACCTCAGCCATGCCTTCAGATGCCAACCCCGAATACAGAGGGCCTGGAGGGAAGTCACAGCCCAGTGCCACCCTGCCTACCTGGGAACCACCAAGCCAAGACACAAACCCCCAGTTGGCTCCATTTCTCTTCCCGCTTTTTGCCTCCCCAAGAGGATGATTCCACCAAACCTAGCCCAAGGGAACCCATCACTCCCAAGCAGATCCCTGCCTCGCCAGCCTGCAATCTGGAGCCCAAGTGTTCCCAGGGCCAGCGGAAACCTCCACCTGGCCTGGTATGGGGGGTTGGGTGTGGGAGCCCCACAGGGCAACACGTCTCATCTTCAAACGTCCCAGCTTTCCCCAGCAGTGGGAGCTGCCCTGGTCCAGCGTGGGAGAGCAGGCCTGTGCTAACGCCAGGACCCCACCGCTTCTGGTCCTCAGATCCAGGCTGTCTTGCTGTCTCTCTGTCTCTCTCCCTTCCTTCACTGGACCCAGTATACTGGGAGCCTCAAGTCTGTGGTGTGGTAGGAAGAGCTCTGAGGATCAAAAGATACCCAAGTCCAGATTCTCTAGACGGCCTTGGACAAGTCATTTCATTTCTCAAAGCCTCTTCTGTAAATAGGGATACATCCCGCCATATAATCTGGGGTAAGGTGGAGCACAGCACTTTCTGAAAGTACCAACTTCTTTATGAAGGGTGGGCAAAGATGGCATCATGGCTCAACTCTCAGATCCCCACCTGCCTGCACCTTGCTGGGCAGGGCCTGGTTATCTCCCTGGGCACGAACAGAATGTTGGCATTGCCAAGTCCTTCCAGGTGGCCCGCTGTGTTGGCCACACCCTCCCTATGAGTCTCTGCCACTCCTGCCCAGCTGGGCTCACTCACCCCCAGGTGCCAAGGCCACCCTGGGCACCGCACCTGTAGGAATGGAGGAGGATTCCAGAGTCACCTTGATCATCCCTGCTGAGGCCACCCGCTCCCTGCAAAGCTCCAAGTCTGCCTCGGGTTTAGTTACATGTCAGTTAGAAAGGGAAGTTGTTTAATCAGTGATTGCCTGGGAGGAGAACCACGCTTCAAAATGTAAGTCAGATCATGTCGCTGCCATGCCGACCCCCTCCTGGGGTTTCTCATCCCAGTCGAAGGACAAGCCGTAGACTTCACACAGTGCAACCCCTTAATCTGCCCGCTCCTGCCGTCATCCTACAAGCCTCCCACTCACTCCCTTGCTCGCTCCAGCTGCACTGGCCTCCTTGTGCTGCCAGAATGTTCCAGGCCCTCTCCAAGCTGGGGCTGACTGCACTGGCTGCTCCCCCTGCCCCAGACAGCCACGGCTGCCCCCTCACCTCACACTGTTCAAAGCCTGACCGTATGGGTGAGCACTTCCCTGCCCACCCCCCTTGAACATGACACCCCCAGCCCTCCAGCCCTCCCCGATCCCATCACTCCTCATCTATGCTCCACGCTTCTCCAGAACATTTATCACACCATCTGGCAGCCTGAAGACTTTAATCGTCACTGACTGACTGTAAGCTCCACGAGGGCAAGCATTTTCGTCTCTTTTGTTCACCGCTGTATCCTCAACAATGAAACATTACGAGCTCAGACTAAGTAAGGACTTGATACATCTTGGTGAAAGGTAGGAAAGAAGGGGGAAGGAGGGATGGAGAGGAGGAAGGAGGGAGGGAGGAGGGAGGGAGGGAGGGAAGGAGAGCTGTAGCAGATGGGAAGTCAGCTGTTGGCAAGCACGGTAACTAGAATAGGTAACATTACTAGTAAGTAATGATGGTAACGAAAACCAGCCACCGTTTCCGAGCATCATCACAGTGGCTCTACGAGGCGGGTCTGAATGTGCTCATTGGCAGATGAGGGGTTAAGCAGCTGGCCCAGGAAGACACAGTCGGAATTTAAACCCCGCTGTCTGACACCAAGAAGAGGCATGCACCTGAGCTGACTTCCTCCCAGGGATAACGCGCGCAGAAGGATTCCGGGCTGTCACAAAGTGCCCAGGAGAGGCTTATTACCATCAGGAACTCTTAATTCTGCTGCGTGTACTGCAGAGACCCTTCTTCGAGGTCCCTGTGCCTTAAGAGGGTGGTTAAAACAAGGACAGAGGAACACGGTTCTTTTTCTCTACCAAGAACCGGCTTGGAACCAAAAACCACCCTTCGTGGAGCAGAGCAGCAGATGGGAAATGAACGTGGTCTCTTGCTCAGCACTGAGGTTCTCTACACAGATGCTGCTGAAGGACGAGATGGCTTCCCGGCTTCCCTCATGCCATCTGCATCCTTAACAGGGAATCCTGGCCCGAGACTGCAGGGCCCGGGGCACCCGAGGGGTGGGGCACTCAGGGCGACCAGAGCCTCTCCCGTCCTTGGAAGCCCCAGGCCTGCACCTCTCTCTGCCCAGGGCCTTGGTGCTATGGGGCATTTCCTGGGTGCTCAACTTCCAGAGGGCTGTGGGGAAAGGAAGGACCCGGAAGCCTCCACCTGTCTTCCCCTTGTGTCTCACAGTCCCACTTGGTCCTCAAATCTCCCTGGTCGACATCAAAAAGCCATTTCTCCTGAGCCTGCATTGACGGATCCTGCTTCAGTCTGCCTGAGACCCCCAACCTCACCCCATCCCCAGCAGCAGCCCCCCGCCTCTCCCTGCCCCCCTCACCCAGCAAAACCGACCCAGCAGCCTGGTGCGCAGCTGCCCTCAGCTGACCACAAAGCAGGAGTCCATAAGTCCTCGTCTCCTATTAGAGGGATAGTAGCAGGGCCAGGAGCTCTGGGCTGCAAGTTAGGAGGCCTGCATTCTAGCCCCGGCTTTGCCAGGCACACGCTTTGTGGCCCTGGCCAGTCGCTTAACCTCTCTGAGTGAGCAGAGTCCCCGCATCTGGAAAATGAGGGGAAACAGTGGGTTAAACCCATAGTTTTCTGTCCCTTAGAGGCCAGCACTGTGTTCTGTCAGGTGCCTTAGTGGATTAGCAAGGGACGGCAGAGGCGGCAAGGCCCCTGGCCCCCATGAAAATCAAAGCACCACTACGTTGAGCCGTTTTCACCTATTAAGGTTCTGTACTAGACCGCACCTGAGTAAAGGGGTCTTCTGAGGAAGAAACGTTTGAAATCCACTGAGTAAAAACCCATAGGCCTGTTTTAGCTTTTAGAAGAGGCTCTATTTCATGGCAATGATGATGGCATCCTGTGCCCTAAGACCCAGAAACGCCTGAGCATCAACACCTATAAACCCATGGGGCTTCCAGGACCTCCGTGCAGGCCACCATCCTGTCCCTCAGCCTCAGGTCTTCACCAGGCCTAAAGGCTGGGAAACGGTCCTCCAGCCGCCCCGACTCCTTCCAACTCGGCCAAGAGGAAAACGTCCTGCCCTGCCCCCAACGGCTCCTTTCATATCCTGGAAGGGTGGCCCAGCCCTGGGATTCTCCCAGGTACCGATAACCCTGCACATGAGGGATTAGGCCGATTACCGCAAGCAGCTCAAGCAAATAACGCAGCATGTGGGCACCGCCAGCTGGGATTTTCACAGTGAGAGCTCTGCAAAGGGAGAGGAGGGAAGAGATAGGTACTCTGGCACTCAGGGACAGGGAAACGAGGCACCAGAAGCCTCGGGCCCCCGACAGGAACTGCCGTCAGCGGGTGGTGGAATCGGTTCTGCCCTTGGGAAGTTCCGATGATCCGACCTCTGCCTGTCAGGACGGAGCCTCCCCTGCACCTCGAGGCTTCCTCATCCAGCCCCCAGGACCCCACGTGCACCTGGGGCACCGCGTTTGTGCCAGAGGAACCCATCCAGCAGCTGCTGCATCTGCTAACTACAGGCCACACGTCCAGGGAAGGGGCAGGGTGACTACAGATTCGGGCTGCGGGAGCCGAAAAAGAAGCTCGGACAAAGCCAATTGCTCCGGGATGTCAGAAAACCATCGTGTTGCCTGGTAGGACACCTCGCCATCACGCGCATTCTTAGCCATGGCTTTCCAGGGACAGCGTCCATATTCTCACTTCTAGGGGTCCCCCGTGCTGTGTGTGAAGACACAGGTCACCGCGGAAGGAAAGAAGTGACAGCAGAAAAAGGCCAGGTGCCCTCTGACGAGTGGATGGCCATCTTGTGCCTCAGGCTTCCTTGCTTCAAACTCAAAGGGGCTGTGTAAACGCTCTGAAACCGCCGGGCCTCGACATCTGGACTGTGAGTCCTGCCCTTGCCCACCCCAGCGGTGTACGATGCTGGGAGAGGATGGGGGTCCTTTCTGGCCCTTCTCAGGGCCATTCTAAGCTGCTCCCCGGTGCCCTGGGGACCAAGGGGAGGCAGCTGGCTCTCAGGAAATCCTTGACTCCTTGTCTGTACAAGCCATGTTCTCTCCTTGGCAGTTTTACACCATCTTATTTAATCCTCAGAACAAGCCTGCAAGGTAGGAATGTTACGAGGCTCAGAGAGGTTGGGTGATTTCCAAGATCCCTCATCTTGCAAGCGGCAGAGCTGAAATTTAAATCCAGTCTCTTCTAAGACCGAAGGCCATGTCTTTTTATCTGTTCCTTGCTGCCTCAGGATAGGCAAAACGTACAAAGAAGAGATGGAATCTCCTTATAAAATGCTGTTTATTACTAGCACTGAAACAATCATCTTATACCCTATGGCTTCTAAATGACAAAATTTTGTAGTACGGACATCTGGTTATAATCAACCCTGTATGGAGAGGGAGTTGGAGAAATGGCCTAGGGGAAGGGGTGCCAATTTGGGAATAAACTGACCCATTAGACACCATATCCCGTGGTGAGACGTGTTCTCAAATGGCCACATCTGCTGCTTGAAATTAGTAAGTCAACCCATCAGTTCAAACTTCAGGACTGATGCATCCATCTCAGCCAATACACCACGTCTGCAAAATAAACATCTCCTTCTCAATCAGTTAGCTTAATAAAATGGGAACATGTAAGTGACAGTCCAGAATTCACTATCTGGACCTCAGAGACTTGGAACTGGATCAGCCAAGACCTCAACTCTGATCGCTCAGCCAGTGACCGGGCCGGTTCCGAGCAGGCCTGCTCACCTGCAAAGACATGGCGGTTGCGCTGCCATTCTGCAGGGCAGCCTGCCCTGGGAGCATGGCTCAAGAACCACAGACGCAAGAAAACCATCACGGGGCCCCAGTCAGAAGACGAAAATCACATTTGTTTTCCAGTTGAGGAAGCACTTGTAACCACAGCAGGCAAGTCTGAGGCAGGACCGTAAATTCAGAAAGAGTGATAATGGATGTAACTTTCTGAATGCCTTGTGTTCTCTTGGTTAATCCTGTTAACAAGGTTGCAAGTTAGGCACTATTATGCCCATTTTAAAGATGGGCAACTGAGGCACTAAGACTCTCTGAAGGTCTACGGTTAGCAGAGCAGCCTTATAAACCCCACTCAGGCCCATAGGCTCAATACAAATCCCTTTTCCTCGTAGGAAGAATCTGGCATTGTATGGGAAAGCAATCCAGTGTGAGTTCTTGTTTCAAGGAGAGCACTCAAACCCCTTCAAAAAATGTGTTGTTATTGTTTTTTGGTTTGTTTTTTAATGAGATGCATCTCAGAGTCATAGATCTACAGAGGTCAGAGCTGTGAGGGACCTGAGAACTTATGCAGGCTGATTCCCTTCCTTCAATAAGAAGCCTAGGGTCACAGAAGGGTTGGGGGCCTCTTCAAGGAAACACAGCTTGTTCATTTAAGAGACTGGGTAGGCCCACACATGGCTGAGAGACGGTGCAAGAATGGTGGGAGGCACAGGTGTTGTCCCCAGAGTCCGCCTCCTGGCTTCCCCTCGTACCCCCGCTATGCAACCCGGCACAAGTCACTCTACCCCATCCAGCCTCAGGGTCCTCAACCAAACAACGGGCTTGCAAATACCTTCCTCAGAGAGTCTCTGTGAGGAGCAACCATGATGATGAAGGCAAAGCAGGTGGTGAGAGCTCAGTAAACAGTATTATCCACTAAGTGCCGGAGTCTCCACTTATGTGACCTCGGACAATGACCTGCCCAAGATCCCACAGCTAGTAAAGAACTCGTCAGGATGGGAATTCAGATTTGCCAGACAGCAAACCCCATCTCTCTCCTCTTCACCAAAGTGGTGGCCAGCTTTGTTTCTAATCAAGACAGACTGGATATGCATAACTAAGACACATAGGAAATCCAAGACCCTCATTTTCATTAAAAAAAAAAAAAAAAAAAAAGGCAGAAATCTCCAAATCACAGCCAAGTTAACTAGTATGACTCAAGTTAGCAGGGAAAAGGCCGATGGAATCACAACAAGGGTGTGAACATGACTGGGGAACAACTGAATCCTACCCAAAGACGCAGAGTTTCAATGTCTGAGGGACCAGTTCATCTGGTCAGGGAGGTCACAGGCTCCTCCTCTCTCCCACCTCCTGGAAAGCAGCCCAGGACAGTTTGGAGAGTCCCCACTTCTGGGGAGGAGTTACTGAGAGAGAGACAGTGGAAGGGTCAAGAGGGGAGAAGCAGAAGAAGGAAGGGAGCCCATCGCCACCTGAGGACCAAGAGGAGGATCTGGCTCCCCACAGCAAAGCATCCTGGGAGGCTGGCTCTCAGGCCCTCTGGTCCCGTGGTCCCCACAGCAGTGCAGGACAGAGTGTGGAAATGGAAAACAGCAGCACAGTGTAATGTGTGTGTGTCAGCGAAAGACAGCCAACACTCCTCCCCAGGGAAGAACTGTCCTTTTCCTTGACATTATGTCATCACTGCTTGGCTGGATATTAACATGCCCTTTGAATGAAATGACAACGATGGTAGAGCTGGCATTTGACAGTTTCTTTCTTGCCTGTCAAAATAAACAACTGGCAACCCTGTGATATTCTCTATGATTTTTAAAGTTTAAGTGAGTGCCCATGGAAAGTCTAGGGACCACTCACCTAGTCCTCATGCTACAGAGGGGAAATTAAGGCCCAGAGAGGCCATGCTCATAGTAGCCAGGCCCCCCTACATGGAGCCCAGGGTGTGTCTGTCAGGTCAAACAGGGACAGCCTTGGGGCCAGGAAAGGTAGGACCCAGGGGACGGAGATGAAGTCCGTCGGGGCTCCAACAGCTCAGCTAGCGCAGGCCCAGAGAGCAGGGGAGAACGGAATGCATCAGTTTTCACAGCTCAGGGTCATACCACAGGGTCCTGCGTTCCCAGCCTCACTGAGAGTTCTGAAGCCCTCACTGCATCTGTAGCAGGAAATGCACAGCACCTAAACAATCTCCCCAGAAACAGTGCCACTGTTACCACGGCCCCAAACCATCCCCTTAGCTTGCTGCACTCTTCCTCATAACCATTACCACTGCCTAAACATTATGCCCGGGGGTGCTTATTCCCCACCAATCTCCACTAGAGGGGAAGCTCCAGGAGGGCAGGGCCTTGGCCGGGTTTGCTCACTCCATATCCTCAGAGCCTGGAACAGTGGCCAGCACATAGTGGAGATTTAAGGGCATGTTAAAAAAGTGCTTTGTTTCTACTCTGTTCACATTTTCTGGAATCTCAAAATTCTTCCCAGTCCCCACTGCCCACGGCATACAACTCAGACTCTCACGGCCTCGTCTTCAGGCCTGCCTGCTCCTCCCCAAGCCCCCTCACCCACCAGGCTCCTCTCAGAGGACTTGGCCCTGCACAGCTTTGGGCCAGCGGTTCCCACCCCAGGGATGCCCTCTGCATTTCTCTCCAGCCATCTTCATCCTGCTACATCAAATCCCAGGGGCCCAGTGAAGCCGTCTTCCTGGTGACAGACCCCCGCTGCTCCCCCTGTCCCGACTCCAGTGCCCACAATACACTCCTCTCTCGCAACGCTGCACAGGCCCCGGCTGGCAGCCTTAGCTGTCTTTTCATCCATGCGTGTCAGATTGCCCCAAGGAGCCTGAAAGCTCCTCGACGTCAAGGTCCATTGTTTTAAGTATCCAGAGTGCGTGGCATACAGCAAGTGACTACTGAGTAAATTAAAAGTCTGCCCGGGAGGCACTGGAAAAGCAAGCCCTTTCCCGGGCACCACGGATGTCCTGGCTCCACCAGGCCAGTTTCCATGACTTGAAGCTTGAACAGGGGTGCTGACTCCCACATTGCTGCCCCTCAGAGCAGCTACATTTTCAAATACAAACACTAAATCCCAAACAAGAATAGATGTCATTGGGCTTCTGAGAAGCACACGCCTCACCAGGCACATCAGTCAAAAACAGATAAATGTTCTTGTTTACAAAAGGATTTGTCCCGTTCCAGGAAGCTTTCTACCACGATTTAGGACCTAATCCAATATGTGCCTACAGACCTCACCAACTGAATATTTTTCTACCTCTTCCCGTTTGCTGAACTTGGATGTGGTTTCGGCTTCAGGTCAAAAGAGCTGTTGCAATGAGGTCGTCCCCCACGGCCTTTCCCAATGGGGAACATGACCCTCATTCAGGAAACCAAGGCCGAGCAGGTCAGACAGACCTGGGGAGGCAGGAAGATGGCCAGGTGACCAGGCATACAGATTTACTCAGGACCCGGCAATGCTACCAGCCGCCCAGCGTGAGGCCCAGGCTCAGACCACCGGGTCTGCAGAGGGGCCTGTCTCCCTGTGCTCTGAGCTTGTACCCGCCTCGGAGGCCTGGCTGGGCTCTGAAACCCCAGGCTCCCCTGGCTTCTGGGTTCCCACAACCCTAGCCTGGATCTGGGTTTCCAACACAGCAGCCAAATACAATAGAGTCTGGCCTGGCTGTTAATGTGAAATAATGACAGTAATTCAACAGCCGGGGGAGAGGGGAGGGGACTTCTCTTTCTATCCGGTTCCGACAATTGCTTCTCCTTCTCCTTCAACTGGGAGTTAGGAATGGCGAGCACCCCAGCACTGCAAAGTCTCAGCTTTCCCTTGGCACCCCTGGACCCATCAATCTCCTCCCTGTGGCCTGGGACCCCCTCCAACCCTGAACACTGGGGAGAGGCTCAGCAGCTGTGAGAAACTTCTTTCTCAAAGAGGGTTTTTCCAAAATTATATCAGGCTTCCTTCTACCCCAGCTTGTCAGCGGGGGACTCTTTTGCCTAACATGGTTGAAGAATGTCTTAGAAACTGGTGTGATCCAGTCTGGCTTCAGATGAGGTTTTCCACCCAGACAGAGGACACCAAGTGTCTGGACGTGGCGGCTTGCGACCCCCCGGGGCACCCACACCCTTTCCCTGTCTCCGGACCTCTGTCAGGAGGGCACACTTGACAAAGTAGCAGGTCCAGCCCAAAGATGAAGTCAGAAATAGTCAACAGGAAAAAGTCAAAGCAAAGCGTGTGCAACCCACATACTTGGGGACACAGGGGCCTCCCTCCCCACAGCAGCCCTCCCTATGCCCCCAGTTTTCTGAATCTGCAAATCTAATTGCGATGCACTCAGTATAAATATTGAAGAGCTACTGGGGAAAGTGATTCAAGAACTGAAATCTCAAAAGGCACACACCTTTCTCCTGGAAGACAGGGCAAAGCCTTTCAGCCCTCTCTTCCGATGGAATTTGTTTTTCCCCTCGTGCCTATTCAGATGGGCCTCCTTCCACAGATCCAAACTCTAATCAGAGAGGCGCCCAAGGCCACTGTTAGAAAAAGCAGTTGGCAAACAATGTCGGAAGGCTGCAAGTCAAGTCTGTTAGTGAATTATTACTGAACTCTTAGTTCTGCTATATTCTCACCTGAGGACCCACAATCTCCCCTGGACCAAAAGCAACATTCTCTCCCTCCGTTAGTGCTCCAGCTACCAAGCTGAGCTGTGGCTGCACCAGGTGGGCACCGGGAGAAAGGTAACACGAGAGAGGAAGCGTCTTTTAAATCTCAGAAGTCTCTTACTATAAGGATCTAACAACTGCAAGGAGAGAAGAGCCCTACAGGATGGGAGCTCCTGCCTGAGTGCTGTGGCCATCACCTGAGCCAGCATCCTGCGAGCCCACGTTTCCATAACAACTGTCAGCCGGGCCCCTAGAACTCATGGAGACGGGACCTCCTTTGTGTGGGCAGCTCTGGAAGAAAGGTCAGATGGTTGCCTGAATCCCCAAGCTCTGTTTTTCTTCCTCTGCAGCTGATTTTCTGACCAGAAGCTAGACAGAGAGCTGTTACTAGGATTTCTTAGCATTGATGCATCAAAGGGGAGAAGCCAGACAAGGAGAAGGGACCCATGGGGAAGATTCTGGGGACACCGGCATATTCTATTTCTTGACCCAGCTGGTTACATAAATTTTCTCATGATTATTCACTTTTATTACTTTCATGTTTTATACACCTTTCTGTATATTTGTTGTATTTCACAATTTTTGAGAAGTCTTTTAAAAATAAATCAGCCAAACTGTTCTTAAGGGACCTGTCATCATCACCCACATGTATTAAGTATGTGCTGGCACAGGATAGAAGACTCAGACTGCAAATAACCCTGTGTCACAGCCCTGAACAACAGGACCAAGAGCCAGAAAGAATTCACTGAAAGTCCTTGTCAGCTGCACCATTTGAGAAAATATCTGCAAACGATGTGACTGATAAGTGATTAATTTCCAAAATATACAAACAGCTCATACATCTCAATATCAAAACAAGCAAAAAGCCCAAGCAAAAAATGAGCAGAAGCCTAAATAGACATTTCTCCAAAGAAGACATACAGATGGCCAAAAGGCACATGAAAAGACGCTTAACATCACGGATAACTAGAAAAAGGCAAACCAAAACCACAGTGAGGTACCACCTCACACCAGTCAGAATGGCCAGAATCATCAAAAAGTCTACAAGTAACAAATGCTAGAGACGGTGTGGAGAAAAGGGAACCCTCCTACACTGTTAGTGGGAACGTAAGTTGGTGCAGCCACTATGGAGAACAGTGTGGAGGTTCCTTTAAAAACTAAGAAGAGAGTTACCATATGATCCAGCAATTCCAATCCTGGGCATATATCTGGAAAAGATGAAAACTCTAATTCAAAAATATACATGCACCCCAATGTTCACTGCAGCACTATTTACAATAGCTAAGACATGGAAGCCACCTAAATGTCCACTGACAGAGAAATGGATAAAGAAGATGTGGTACATATATACAATGGAATATTACTCAGCCATAAAAAAGAATGAAATAATGCCATTTGCAGCAACATGGATGGACCTAGAGATTATCATACTAAGTAAATTGGACAGAGAAAGATAAATATCATATGATATCACTTATATGTGGAATCTAAAAAAAGATACAAATGAACATACTTACAAAACAGAAATCAGAAACAGACTCAGACATAGAAAAACTTATGGTTACCAAAGGGGAAAGAAGGGGGGTTAAACTAGGAGTTTGAGATTAATAGACACACACTATATATAAAATAGATAAGCAACAAAGACCTGTATGACACAGGGAACTACGTTCAATCTCTTGTAATAAACTATAATGAAAAGAATCTGAAAAATAATATGTATTTATAACTAAATCACTTTGTTGTACACCTGAAATTAATACAACATTGTAAATCAACTATACTTCAATAAAAAGTTGTTTGTTTTGAAAAAAGAAAGGAGGAAGGGAGGGAGGAAGAAAGAGACAGAGAGAGAGACAGAGAGAGAAAGAGAGAGGAAGGAAGGAGGGAGGGAAGGAGGGAGGGAGCGAGGAAGGATGAGAAAGTCCTTGGTCTTGAGGCACAGCCGGGGCAGGCACCCCCCAGAAGAAGAAAGTCGAAGCAGAGATGAAGCACAGTCAGACCAGCCATAGGATGAATGGGCTAGGAACCCCCACCCCCTAGAGGACTTACTGATACAAGAGTTTGCTCTGTTGACTCGAGGCAAGGGGCTGAGCCTGTAAACAAGGTCGTGGGGAGGGGGTGTGTTTTTATCCTTTATACCTGCCTTGGGAGGTCATGAAATGAGGTACGCAAGGCCCCTGGTCATCAGAGAAAGACAGAGCCTTCCCTTGCCCTGCCGATTCACTCCTGAGAGTTGCTCACGGTCTCAGCACAGCCTCAATTAAGGTGGCAAGAACATTAAAGTAATCAGGAGTCTGGGTCAAGTTCCAAGCCAGATCAGGAGCCTCAGGACCACCTCTTCACCCTCCATAAGCCTCCACTCATCACTCATTCCAGCCACATTGCTCCCCAAGCCCTTCCCCGTACACACCTCACACTGTCACCAGTCCACTGTTTTGCTCCAGTTGGATTGATTACATCTCCCCACCTTTCCAAATCCTGCACATTCTTCAAGACTCTTTTAAAGCCACTTCCACCACGAAACCTCTCCAGATCGCTTCTTCAGAATTAACACCTCCCAGCGATGCTCGGTCGACCCTTACTCTCTGTCCCCTCAGAGTATGACTTGTTCCTTTGGTTACCAGCCCTCATCATGTTCGAGTATCCATCCTTCCTCCCAACTAAGAATCTTGAGGTCAGATACCTGGTCATATCAATTTTCACATCTACAGAATATATATATATTCTACAGAATACACTCAATGGACTACATATATTATTAATTCTTATATCTATAGAATATAAATATATATTCTAGATAAATATCTACATCTACATAATATCAATATATATAACAAGAATATATGTATTCTAATTCTTACACCTATAGAATATAAATTTATATTCTACATAAATATATCTCTACAACTAGCACTGTTGACTCATGGACACACAGTAGGTGCGCAGCAAGCAATCGATGCTTATTAATAAATCAGGTCCAAGAGGATGCGGGCCAGCAGGTAGGAAAGCAGGTTCTTCAGGCCATCACGGAACACACAGGGCCCAGCAGGAGGGGAGTGAGCCTCACAGAAAGCGTCTGCATCTCAAAACCACATACTTCTCTCCACCTTCACCTTCTCTCTCCTGATCGACTGCTAAGCTTCATAATTATTTATAAGGTGTCCACTCTTGCTCCAGGGCCCCATTCATCCTCCACGCTAAGCCAGAGAGACCTCGCAAAGTTTTCATCACTCATGTCATTCCTGTGCTTAAACTCTGCTACGACGCCCCACTGCTCTCAGGGTAAAGTTCAAAATCCTCAGCATGGCCTTCAAGGGCGCTCTTGGATGTTCGGCTCCTGCCTGGTATCTGATCACGTATGAAACCACTCTCGGCCTCACCTTCCTTATTCTCCAGCCATACTGGACTTTCTTCCGTTCCTTCCATGAGTGGTTCTCTTTTATGACTCATGGATTTGCATGTACTCTTTCCTTTGACAACCTCCTCCACCCAGTCATATTCCAGACTTCCCACTCATCCTTAAGATCTCTCTCCAGAAAGCCCTCCCTAAGGGCCCCTCCAGCTCCACCATCAGTGAGGAAAGCTCTTCGGTCATGTGATCCCTGTACTCCTCTCCCCCAGAACACTCAAGGCACCCGCAAATACTTGTCCACAGCCTCTTTGCTTCAGGAGACCAGGAGTCAGCAAACTGTTTCTGTCAAGGGTCAGAGAGTGAAGATCTTAGACTCTACCAGAGCCTAAAATCTCTTTGGCAAACGTCCAACTCTGTCACCATAGAACAGAAGTGGTCAGAGATAAAATGTAAACAAACGAGTGGTTGTGTTCCAATAACATTTATGGACACTGAAATTTGAATTTCATATAATTCTCACATTTCATAAAATATCATTAAAAATTTTTTTTCATATCTTCAAAAAATGTGAAAACCCTTCTTAGCTAGCAGGCCATAAGAAAAACAGATGGCCAGGCGGACTTGGCCTGCAGCCTCCAGTGTGCCAGCCCTGGCACAAGTTCTCAGTTCCAGGGAGAGGGAAACCATGTCTTCACTGGTATATTCCCCCACCACAGGGCCTGCTTCTTAGAAGGTGATTCTTAAAAAGTCTGTTGAATGCCTTCATATGCAGATGAGAGCAGTGTCTCCCAGTGTGTACTCTACAGAACACCAGTCCAACGGGATGCTCTGCGCAAAGAGGACAGTTCTTTTATCAATGAAATTTGGAAATGCTACTGTTTCCCTTCCTGGAAATTTTCAATGTTTGGACCATAAAGCATATCAAAAGCTCAGAACCAGTCAAGGAGCTTGTTTGACTTCGACCAATACAAACTCATTTGACCAAAGGACTGTCTACTTTAACCAAAACATCTACCAGCATCCACAGGCAACCCCATTAGAAAGCACTGCAGTGAGGACAAAAGGTAAGAATTTAGAAGAATAGTTCTTGAACTGTAGCATCAGAACCACCTAGAAGACTTGTTACAACAGAGGTGGCTGGGCTTCACCCCAGAGTTTCCACTTTAATAGGTCTGGGGTGGGGCCTAAGAATGTGGCATTTCTCACAAGTTCTCAACTGACGCTACTAGTCTCGGGACCCCACTTAGGGAAACACAGATCTGAGAAAAAGGACCTTCAAGGCTTAAGTCCTCCACCTGAGGTTTCCTCCTCCTTCCAGGGACTCCTGATCGTCAGGAGAACCCCAACTTCTTCATCTCCTCACACTGGCAGAAGAAACCCTGACCCATCTCTCCTGCAGGCAGGCAAAGCACGTGTAGTGGGTGGCACTGTGTCCCCGCAAGATTTGTCTAAGCCCTAAACCCCACAGCTGTGAATATGACTTTATTTGGAAATAAGGTCTTCGGAGATGCAATCAAGCAAGCCCTTAATTCAGTATCACTTGTGTCCTCATGAAAGGAGGAGAGGAAAACAGGAAGGAGGACACCATGTGAAGACAGAGACCCAGGAAGAAGGCCACGTGATGACAGAGACAGAGACCGGTGTGATGCAGCAGCAAGCCCAGGAGCGCCGAGGATGCGCGGCCACCCCGGAAGCCAGACAGAGGCAGGAGGGCTTCTCCCCCACAGGTTTCAGAGGGAGCACAGTCCTGCGAATCCTTGATTCTGGACTTCCAGTCTCTAAAACTATGAAAGAATGAATTTATGTTTATTCCAGCCACCCAGTTTGTAGCACCCTTTCCCCTAAATACAGTGTTTCTCACTATCACAGATATGAGACACACACACACATGCACAGAACCCAGATGAAGCTCTGGCCGAGCCCTAACCTTGGTCGCTGTCCATGTGAACTTCAAGGGAACAATGGGCCTCTGTTCTCTGATCCTTTTGTCATCTCCGCATCACTGCTAGCTGGGGGGAGTTTGACTTAGGGTCTCTCTTTGGAAATTAGATTATCTCATTAGTATGATGTTTTGCTGGATTCCTGCCCCAGGGCTGGTTTTGGCCAAAAGCATGTGATTATTTTCTAGTCTAAAAAAAGAGTCAATGAATAAATTAAGGAGACTTGGCTTTCCCCCATCCTGGCTCCACTGGTCCCATTTCTCACCAGGAGACACTCATAAAGGGCTTCTCGCTGACAAATGTAGAGTTTTTTCTCCTCTGGGTCTGAGCTAGAAATGCCTTCTCTAATCGACATGGAAAGGTCCAAGCAGTAGATATTTTCACAGTCTGAGCACCTTGGTTTTAGTCAAAATTACACCCCTCTCCTTTTGGAAAAACAAGGGGTATAATCTTTATTCTCAAAAGAGGCAGACACAGTTATGTGCCCAATACCTTAGGAAGGTACCAGGAAGGGAATGTGGACACAGATTGTCACTGTTGATGGAGAGAAAGGGGACACCAGGGGATGGGGACTCTGTATTCTCAAGCTTAGAGGTGACAGCAATTAAAAAAAAAAAGAGAGAGAGAGAAACAACCAAACACCTTCTTTGCCTCTCCAATCTACGCCAAGCCAGGGCTGGCTGCTCAGAGTTGGTGTGAAATTGGAAACCTTCAGATATTTCACAGGTGGGTCACGGCCGTATTTTCTGCTGCAGCAGATCATGAGATTTTCAGAATGCTGTTCCCCCTCTATATCTGCCATATCCCCATCAGGGGTCTCTGGGGTTAGAAATGAAGGCCTGTATTTACTTATTCATTCAACAATTTACCTTTGCACCGCTCACAGAAGGAATGCTCACAGGAGGTTCTCAGACAATAAAATATAGCCTCTTCTTCCAGGGTGTAAGAATTAATAAGAATACATATTAATAAGAATATATTAACATATTTATTAATAAGAATACATATTAATCAATAAGAATATATATTCTTATATGTGTATATATTTTATATTATGTAGATATAAATTTATATTTATCTAGAATATATATTCTATAGATATAGATATAAATACATATCTACATCTAGCACTGTGCCTAACGAATATGCAGTAGGTGTGGAACAAGCAATCAAAGCTCATTAACAAGTCAGGGACCAAGAGGATGCAGGCCTAGCACGCTGGTGGGTCAGGGAGGCTGCCCTCTGGCTTTGTGCAGGTGGCAGGACTTCTGCTGAGAACAGAGCCGAGATCCTGGGTTCCCTGGAGCTGAGTCAGATGACTAAGCACCCTAATGATTCCAACTGTTCTCGAGGACCTTCCTCCAAAGGCAGGAGAGCGTTTAAAAATGCATGGGTCTCTGCTGGGCCACACTTCCTGTCTGGAATTCTCTTCACTACAGCACTTCAAAGAGGGGCCTGAGTCTGTCACGGGCTCCCAGCCCAGGCGGGGCCTTGCTTCTGAGAAAGAGAGGATGAGCCAAGCACGGGGCAGAGCAGGCTGCTGACATATCTCAGACCGCAGCACAGCCTGACAAAGCCGTGTGGGAGGCGCAGCAGCTGCAAGAGCCGTCGGGAAGCCAGGCCTCTTAGTGGCTGTGTGCGTCACCCCTCAGGGTGGGCCTGGGCACTCCACAGAGCCAGTGTGCTTCAAAGCCCTCCCTCTGCCCGCTGGGGAGAACAGTACCCTTTCTCAGGGCCAGGAAAGGACCAAAGCAGCCACATCTTCGAAGGAAGCAGTGGTGGCAGGCCAAGGACAGAATGTGTCCTCTGGGTCAAGAGCACAGGCTTCAGAGCCAGACTGACCTGGGTCTGGGCCCTGGCTTGGCCCCTCATTAAACACTCCACATCCCCATCTGTAAAATGGGCATAACGAGTCCCACTTCCCTGGATTGTAGGACATACATGGAAGACTCTGCACAGTGTCTAGAATATATTAATGACAAGAAAACAGTGGTTATGGATGATCACAATGGGAAGAAGAATATTAAAAAGTAACCGTCAAGGCCTTCTCAAAGTCTTGCCTTTGTAAAGCTTTCTGTTAGACACTCAAATAAAGCTCGTATGCTCATTTTTATATAACAAATATACATACATATATATATACACACACATATACATACATATATATATATACACACTCATATACATACATATATATATATATATATATATATACACATATACCTATATATATATATATATGCGCCAGGCATTGTCTGAGCATTCTGTGAATACTAACTCAATCTTCATAACTTTATGCAGTGTGTACTACATACATATATATATACACATATACATATATATATATGTGCCAGGTATCGTCTGAGCATTCTGTGAATACTAACTCAATCTTCATAGCTTTATGCAGTGTGTACCATTCTTATGCCCACTTTACAGATGAGAAAACTGAGGCACAGAGAGGTTAGGTGATCTACCCAAGGCCATGGAGTTGTAACGAGCTGGGATTTAAACCCAGGCAGGCTGTCCTGGGGTTCATGCTCTTAACCACAGCTACGTTGCACTGCTCCATTATTATTCTTGTAGATGTTGCCTGTTACATCCTCTTGTCTTCCTGGGTAGAGCGGCTCCCTCTGACTGGAAGGGAAGAACTCAAGGGCTAGCAGGGCCCTCCTCTCTGACATCTCTGAAGCCCCCAAAGCACCAGTAGAGCCCAGCTCAGAGTGGGCCCTCAGCTAACCCCTGCTGACCAACCTGCCAAGACCTGCTGTACCCTTTTTCCCCTTCAACCCATCCCCCCCCAGCAGAGATTCAAGGAGCAAACACAGCATGCCTGTCTGCGGAGTGTTCGCTGCATGCCCAACTCCCCTCCAGGGCGGTGCTTTCAAATTTGTAAGAAATTTGTTTTTCACTGTGACCCATACACATCTAGTACATAAGTAACAGCAACAAAGGACTCGTGAAAAAACATCTAACCTATTACATAGGACATACTTCCAGTATCTTTTTTTTTTTGCATTGATTGTGACCCGATAAATTGATTTTATGATCCACTTACGGGTTGTGGCCATGGCCTGAAAAATTCTTCTTAGGGTAGTTCAGTTCTAACATGTGCACATGCAATTTCTGAGCACACAGCAATCCTTCCCAAAACTGGAAAGCCCTGTCTACTTCGTGTGAGCACCACGGTGCTGTCACAGCCTAGGCAGGCAGTCAGACCCTCCCCAGAGCCCCGAGCCTGGAGCACTGAGGCCGCAGAGACCGGGTACAACCTGGGAGCTAAGGACCCGGATTCAAATCAGCACTCGTGGGAGGCATAGAATTAAGAGCATGGCTTTAGAGTCTGTGGAAATGGGTTCAAAGTCTAGTTACAACTTGGTGGGTTCTTAGCCTCCCATGAGCATCAGTTTCCTCACCCAGAAGTGGAGGTTGTTAATGTCTACTGCAGAGGGTGGCTGACAGGGTGACTGGGAGCGTAGATGGGTGGGTGGATGGGAGGGTAGGTGACTGGGAGGGTGGCTGAGTGAGTGACTGGGAAGGGGTCTGGGTGGGTTAGCTGAGACACAGAAAGCACTCAGCAAAGTGCCAGGACCCGTAACGCTGAATCGTGCTGACTGCAGTGGTGGGAGACCTTTGCTGCCCCGTCTGACACCTGACCCAAAACCTTACAAAGGCCTTCAGTCCCCCTCTCTGTGTCTCCATAGCTACACACTCTGCAACCTTCAGAAGAAAGAGCGGTACTTCCCTAGCACATGGTTAACACTCAATAAATGTCTGAATCAATTACGCAAGAGCCTTGGACTGACTCGCCCAACAAGTCACCCGTCACTGTTTTTTTGGAAAAGGTGTTTCATACAACCCACTCCAGGGCCAGTGGCCAGTGGCCAGTGAAGCTTGTTGCATAAATTCCACTCATTTGATCTCATTTGACATCTCTGGACACAGGAGAACGCTTCCCCCTCTAGGATGGAAAAGACAGAGATGACAGATTCCAACATGGTTTCCCCAAGGCCTTCCTAAGCTGCTGTTGGTGACAGACCTGGCCTCGCTAAGTCCGATCCTTGCCTACACTGCCTTCCCAGGGAAAAACAAGCTTCTTCGTAAATGGCTCTTACCCCTAAAGATAATGAGGCCCCTGTGCTGAAAATAAGCACAGGACTGATGGGCTGGGAAGCGGGAAGGAAGTGTATTTCCACCTTGGGTTGGACTGTTCATGCGGCCCAACGGTGGCAGAGAATCCTTAAAGAACATGTACCTCTGAAGCCCAGAAAAGGAAGGGATGCTACACAAAGAGTCTACCTTGAGCCATGGCAGGCTGATTTCCCTGAAGCTGTACATAGGAGAATTCATTTCCGTGAGAGGCTAATTAGTCATAACATCGCCGTGCTTCAGATAAAACTGCACTGGCCCCATTTGGGTCTCTGTGGGTCAGCCTGTGATGGAATTCCCTTTACCTATTGTGTTTTGGTTACTGGAGGAAAATGCGTGTTTAGAGAAGGGGGTGTGGTCAAGAAGAAGCATGAAAAGCGGGAATATCTTGAGTATCTGTAAAACCCATCTGTGATTTTAAAACTTCATAAACACAATGAATCTCTGTGAGCTGAAGATTCTTCTTGGAATCTCAGCTCTGTCTGCGGGAATGGCTCCGGGCAGGCAGTGTGGGCTTTGAAATCCAAGTTTCTCAGGCAACAGGGCAAAGTGAGCTCCCCCAGCTTGGCCACTGAGAGTGGAAACAAAACCCAGGAAAGGGAGACTTTGTGTTCTGCTCACCTGGTCACCAGCCCTTGAGCTGCCAGAAATGCGGACCACGGTTACTGAAATACATGGATATATGGGTATATGGCTCATGAGCGAGGTGTGCAAGTATCGACACGGATGCAGAAGAACAACCTCATCTCTCCTGCCTTCCAGAGAGCAATGGCATTCAAGAGCCAGACATCCCTCTGGGTAAACAGGTGTACCAAGTCAGGGAGTGTCACCAAATGACGCACTCCCCCAAGTGTTAGAGCTAGGAAGGGGATAGCTGCTTTAGGGACCACCTTGTCCAGGGTTTCTCAACCTCGACACTAATGACATTTTGGCGGGATAAACCCTTGTTGTGGGCATCTGTCCTGTGTGTTTTAGAATGTTTGGTAGCATCTCTGGCCTCCATCTACTGGATGCTAGTAGCAGTCTTCCTCCCTCCCTAGTCGTGACAATTAAAATGTTTCCAAACATTGCCAGGAGTCGCCTAGGAGACAAAATCACCATGGACTGAGAAGCACTTATCTAGACTAGCAGTTCCCAAAGTAGATTCCAAGTGATATTAGTTCAGTAAGCTCCTCTATAACCCAAGTATGCCATGGTCAACTGAGTTTAGGAATCGCTGCATACCGTACCCCACTGCATTCCCCTGTTAGTATATTAAGGGCTCTGAAAAGTTCCACAGTAAGAAGCAAACTGTTTAATAACTTTAACCTAGTATTTTGCAAACTTTCTCAAACAAAATGCTTTTATTATCTATTTACATCTTTCAGAGCCTAAAGAATATACTGTGAGATTTTTACATATGTGTGTGTACAGGCACAATACACCAGGCAATCTTCCTCCCATTGACTAGATGAAGTGAAGCAATAAGTCAATACCCTTCCTAAGTCCCGTTAACGGATGCGTGGCAGAGCCACGTCTAGAAGCCCGGAGGCTGACTCCCAGTCTACCTCCTCCAGCGTCAATGACTTGGATGTTATCCACAATAAGACAACAGTCCATCTTCTCACAACCATAGCACAATTGGGTTCTACCAACACCACTGAGAACATCCACCTGGAAAGCTCAAGCTAGTGAAGCATCAGCACGATACTCCCCAGGAGAACAAACAAAACAGGTGCTTGCTGGAGGCAGAGTCGAGGAGGACCTCACAAAGGGGATCACCTTGACCATGGAGGATGCAGGGAGGAGCCATCCACTCAGCATCACATCCACGCGTGCCCCACCAGCCTCTCTCAGCGCAATTCCCACCAGAGTCACTCAACCTAATGCATCTTTGTCTCAGTACAATGCACCTTCATATCAGGGCTGGCACAGAGTGGGCTTCAACTAAGTTTGGTGAAGGGAGTATGTTAACCAACAAAGGTCAAGGCCTTGACCGTCAACATGCCTTGATTACCACTCACAGATCACCAAGAATCACGATAACGCCTCCCCACTCCTCTCTGCCCTCTTCACGCTTTTTCTTGGGTCACATTCCACCCTGGCCTTCCAGGCTGCAGAGAACTACTCTTTTTAGGGGTAGCAGCTGCCCCCTCCTCTGAACTGTCCACTGTCCATCCACCCACTTGCACCAGTTCCAGGAGGTAAGAGATCAATTTCCAGCTCAGATCAGCTGTCCCGGTGGCCCTCCTAGAGGCAGTGTATCAAGGCGCCAGCTTCCTGCCCCTCTGGGCCCAACCAAATGCGGCTGATAGTCACTCTCCTGGTGGTCTCGGCTGCCCAGGCGGAGCACTGGAGGGACCATAGATGGCTCTCATTCTCGGACTTGCAAGACAATCAAAATAGTATGGAGAGGGAAACAGCTGGCGTTGTGACATTCTGCAATTTTGCACGAGGACTGAAATACAATTCTCTCTCTAGGCCTCTGGCGTCCCAGGAATACTCTTTCAGCCCTGGGAAGCAGAAGAGGACCTCAAGGATTGCTCCCGGCCCTTTGTGACTTTCCAAGCAGAGGGGCTGTAAGGACAGGGAATGGGGAGGGTTCCAAGCTGGAGGGCAGGCCTGGGACCCCTCTGCTGGTTTAGCCCGGCTCCAGCGGTGACCGCAGACCACTAAGCGGAGGCTGAGGGCTCAGCCCCAGGGCAGCTGCAGCCAACGGGTGTCTCAACAGCTGCAACATGAATGCAGCAGCAACTGCCGGCTATCTGCAGCTTCCCCCCGAAGTCTGTGCTGTTAGGCGACAGACAGACAAGGACTGGGAGGCCGGGACCCTGGAGTGCAAGAGCACACGGCCAGCGCCTCCCACTTGTAGGATTCCATACTCAGAGCCACATCTTCACTTCTGCTTTCTCTTTCCTTTTCCCATGCCGGCACCTTCGAGGCACTAGGGTGAGGTCATGCTTAAGGAGAAGCCAGAAGGACTTCGTCTCCTTTGGGCTCGTTTACCTTTTTTGCACAAAACTCACACAATCACCTCGAGTTCTTTCACTCCATCAGCCTATTTTTATTGGCACTGTTATAGGCCCAGCGCTGGGCCTATGGTGGTGAACAAGACAAAGACAGCCCTGCTCACTTGTTGAGCTATATTACGACACCTCCCTCATGAAATTCATCCACAACCAGCGGTCGTCCTGCTTCTACTTCCTCATTTCACACCTGTGGAACTCAAGCCCAACCGTCCAGGGCCAGACTCACAGAACTTCAAAATGGGAAGAGGCCCTGGAGATTAGCTTTGGCATCCCCTGTCGCTTCCGGAAATAAAGAGACTCATTCATCTGGCCCAAATCCCTTTGATGGCCAATGAGAAAACGGAGCCCCATGAACATGAGAGGCCCCAGGTACTAAGCATGGCAAGGTGGTGGCCCTGCCAGGCCCAGAAGACAGGGAACTCAAAGGCCCCCACTTTCAATCCAGCCTTTTCCCCACACTGTCATCTCAAAGCTGGGACATTCTAGTACAACTTAAAAAATAAAGCGTTAAACTCTCAACGTTCTTTTTATTATTAAGCAAGATGCAAAACAGACTTTGTTTTCCTATGCGTGGGTGAGAGAGACTATTTATAGAGGGGCCAGGGGTGGGATGGGGAAGAGGGATAGTGTGAAGAATGGTGTGAGGCAAAGGATTGGGTGAGGGTCATGGAGGGGTCAAGGTCACGGATAGAGTAGGGTCAGGGGTGAGGAAAGATCAGCGAAGTCTCTTCATAATAAGAAAGAAACAATGACTTCATATTTCAAAACTGAGGAAGGTCAGGGACTCGAGAATCAGGCAACGATCATAATGCCTGCCTTAATCTTTCAAAGAAAGTGATTTTATTTTTTGACAGATCATTCTGGCATCACCAACCTACACAGTGACATCAAGCCTGAGTATAGCACAATGTTCTACTTGTCCCAAGCCTGGATCCCAGGCCACAAAGGTTAACTGCCATGCAATCAGAGGCACAGCCAGCCAGAGAATGCCTCCCCCTTGGGAAGCGCCACTAAACGTCTTCTGGCACCAATGTGCCATCGCCTCAAAGGAACCCCTTCCTCACCCAACACAGAACTTGTATGCCCACATCACCCGCTAGTGTGAGCTTCCTTCTGCTTCCCAACCACACAACCACGGTACTTGCCTCGTTGAAGTAATACAGCAGGGCGAGCCTTGGAGCCGTGTGGAGCACTGAGGAGGGCGGGGGCTCAAGCACATCCTCTGACATCTGCAGCACACCCGTCTCTCACCTTCTGGACCACTTCCCCCACGCAAGACGCGACTGCTAAGAAATCAGCCTCCGCCAGAACACGTAACCCTCCTGCCGCTTTGACCAGCTCCTGGGCCAGGATCCTGGTCCCGGACAGTGTGGAACAGAGCTGGAGGCAACCAGAACCAAGTGATATCACGTTCTGGAGAAGCAACCGTTACTGAGAACCCCATCCCCACACACATCTATCAGCCAACATCGAGAGGCCAGGTCAACCCTCTCCTTGCGGAGAGGCCAACCTGTTTGTGTGAGGCGTGTTTTGGGTCATTACGAATGGAGCAGGAACTCTTTCATAGGAAGATGGTCCACATTCAACACAGCATCTCAAGTGTTCTCGAGCCCTGCGAGCCAGAGGCATGCTGGCTCTCACTCCTGGACCCGCAGGACCAGCACAAGCCCCTCAATATGTGTGTTAAATAGCTGAATAACAATAGGTCATGGTACCTGTGAGGAGCACGGGATGACAAGGATGAAAAACATAGTGCCTCCACCTTCAAGGAACCTTCAAGGAGGGTGCCATGACCCTCCACCTCAATGGTGAGGTCAGAAATGGAGTCAAGGTCAGCAGTTTCGGGGCTAATCCAGGAGAAGGACTCAGTCAGTGCCTCCTAAACTATTCACACCTACCCATCACAACCTCTGCCCTACCTGCATGCCACCTGCACCATTAACCTCTTAAGCCTTTTCTTTAAGCGGACTCCTTTTTAATTAGATATATTTTAATAAAACCTTATAATATTGCCATATGTGAAAAACTGATGCTACTTATGAAAAAATAGAAAATAAGTTTCAAAATAACCACAATGCAAAACAAAACCAGGTCAGGAAATTCCAGCTAGATGCCATTGCCCGCAAAGGCTCACAGCATGAGGTTGGCCGTGCCTTTGTTCAAAGGCGACATGGCAAAAAAAAAAAAAAAAAAAAAAAAAAAGCAATATGGCAGCACATTGAGAGGTATTCAAAAAGTGAAAAGGGACTCTCTTCTGCCTGGTGATCCAAGGTCTTGTCCACGTATTACTGGAAGGTACTCACACCACCCATCATGTGCTTCCCACACTTGGCGAAACGCTGAAGCCTGAACTAACGTTTCCGTCAATGTCCAGAATCTGTTAACACCACAAGTTTATGACTCAATGTCAAAGATATCAGGCACAAGAATGTCAGACAATGCTCAAACAACACTGGGTTGCTAGCTGATTTAGGTTTCCAAATTTTCCAGCTCCCCAAGGTTAAATATATCCTACAGGCTTCAGGTTACAAACAAACCAGGACAAAAAAGACCAGAGAGGGGAGAGGAAGAGCCCAGCTCGGCCAGCAGGCAGTGACAGAGGGAAGAATCCGCAGTCTTCGACTGTTCGGGACCCAGAATCCTGCAGAAGGAGAGGGCTTTTTAAATGATTTTATTCCCAATCTTAGACCACGATTGGAATTCCACCAGAGGACCCCCAAGAAATGGAGGCAGTGAATCAGTCTTGGCAGGTGAAGAGCGTGTCTGAACCGGGAAGGGAAGCCAGAACTGGATCCCCAGAAGCCCCTAAATGTTGCTGATGGAGGCTTGTACAACCGCCCAGTCCAAAGTCCATTCCTAAGAAAATCAGGAAGACCCCAGCAAAGCTGACCTTCACAAGCCGCATACTTCTCAATCAAGACCCAACTGGGGAAGAGTTCCCAGAACCTCAGGTAGAACTGGGGAAAACAAAAAACAAAAAAAAAACAACAATGTAACAGATTAAACTAGAGGCTTACTGAAGTTAAAAACCTAAATTGGAGTTGACTATTTACATTTCAAGAAGATTCTTCCCTCTCCAAAAGCAGTCCTTTGTAGTCTGAGCTTCCCTGGAACACTTAAGTGTTTGTTAACAGATTATTAACTCCTTGGCAGGTTGTCAAGCTCTAGAGAAAACTTGCAGGGAAAGGAAGGGGGAGGGAGCTGGAATCCCTGCTCTGTTTGTTTGTCTGGCTTTCTGCTTAGTGCTTTACATACTGTATCTTCTTTAAGTAACCCACCCAGCAGGGTTAGGAATGATCAGCTCCATTTTATGGAAAAGAAAACTGAGCACAGAGAAGTAAAGTAACTCACACAAGGTCACACAGCTACTACAGCACCAAATCCATGGGCTGTTCCTAGCAACACACAGCATGGCCTTCCCAGGGAAGGGCCATTTGCATTTTATTATGACCGTGTACTGAAATATGCCTTCAGGCATACAATTCAATGACTCTTTGAAATGAACATACATACATGCTAAGAATGCCACAGTAAAGATGACTGTATCAAGTGTCCAACTTATTATGGGTCAGAAGCATCAAAAGAAAATTACCTCAATATACCAGGCTAGAAAGGGAGGGGGTTCCTGGTGCCTGAAACTCTACCATTCCAGTCCTATACAACACACACACACACACACACACACACACACACACACACACACACACACAAAATCCCTCAGCCAAAATGTTACGCTTGAGATGGAAAAGCAAGGGCTAGAGAGGTGTTTCCAGCTCACCCGAGGCCTAGCTTCTCCTCCTCTGCCTCGGAGGCTATGGAAGTTATCTGGTCAGCCAGACGGCAGAACAGAGAGCTCCGTTACCAAGGGTGGGCCTGGGATGCTTTCTGAGCAGGATCAGGCGACTGTATCCTCCTTCAGGAGATAAACTCTGAATGTAGGATGGAAGCATTGTGTTACCCAGAGGTTATCAGGTGGGGAAGGATGGAAGGAAAGGGAATGAAAAAGAGGGAGGGGAGGGAAGGAGGGTGAAAGGCAGGAAGTTGACTTAAAATATATATTGTCAGAGGCACAGGAAGAATAGTTTTTTCAGTGACTGAAAGCATTTTTTTAAATGAAAGACAGGGACAGCTGCTACGCTGTGCTGGTGGGGTTATGGCTGGTTTTTTAACTGTCTTTTAAAGTTCCTATTAAATAGGTTTTTCAACAGGTAAAATTTTGGAGTGAAAAGGTCTAGGAACATTTGTGGATAGAAAATTCAGAGCAACTCACCAAGGGGAACTTGGTTCGTGATAATTTCATAAAACAGTTGTACATACAGTACCTAATGCAACTGTTTGGGCCCCTGAGAGCCAAACCAACGGCCACTGGAGCAGGCTTGTAGGATTTCATAAAGATTGAATGGGGGCGGGCAGCGGGGAGGCTTCCCTGGTGGCGCAGTGGTTAAGAATCCACCTGCCAATTCAGGGGACATAGGTTCGACTCTGGTCCGGAAAGATCCCACATGCAACTAAGCCCGTGCGCCACAGCTACTGAGCCTGCGCTCTAGAGCCCGTAAGCCACAACTACTGAAGCCCGCGCACCTAGAGCCCGTGCTCCACAACAAGAGAAGCCAATGCAATAAGAAGCCCACGCACTGCAACAAAGAGTAGCCCCTGCTCGCCGCAACTAGAAAAGCCTGCACGCAGCAACAAAGACCCAATGCAGCCAAAAATAAATTAATAAAAATAAATTTAAAAAAAAAGATTGAGGGGCTTCCCTGGTGGCGCAGTGGTTGAGAGTCCGCCTGCCGATGCAGGGGACGCGGGTTTGTGCCCCGGTCCGGGAAGATCCCACATGCCACGGAGCGGCTGGGCCCGTGAGCCATGGCCGCTGAGCCTGCGCGTCCGGAGCCTGTGCTCTGCAACGGGAGAGGCCACAACAGTGAGAGGCCCGCATACCGCAAAAAAAAAAAAAAAAACCCACACAAAAAAAAGATTGAATGGGGCTTCTGATGGCAGGGCCTAGAAACCCACTGAGGGAGGGGCTACAAGATACAGAGGCAAGAGACCTGCACTGGGATCCAGGACTGTGCTCTGTGGACAAAACGGGTGACCTTGGGCATGTCCCTTAACCTGGCTGGCCACTGGCCACTTCCTAAAAGTAAGAGGTTGCGTGACACTAGGGGTGACAAACTCAAATGCTTTAAAGGGTTAGGCTGGAGACACAGGACTGAAAGGGTCAGCAGGGATGATGGTGACCTAGAGAGCACATGCCCAGGCCAAGGAGGCAGCTGCCACTCAGATCCAGGTCACTGTCAGGTCCCATGTGGCCAGATGAGTTGATTTTTTTCAAGAGAAGCTAGAAATCTATACCTTCATATGGACATTCAATTTTCCTGTTGGCATCTAATTTTTAAAATGCAGACACCCTGAAGATGGCACAAACCCTGGAAGTGTTCCCTGGATTAGATGTTCCAAAACTCCCTGTAAGTGTAGAGTGTCAAGTCTGCCGGCTAGACATCCCCTGCTTTATTACTGCACAGTGCAAGGACCACTGGCCCCGCGGCTCCTCCAAGACACCACTTCTGTCAGAGCAGACTGACAAGAGAAAGAGCAACAGAACACTGCCGGGTGGCCCCATCTGAGGTTCCTGGACCCCAGGGAAAGGTGACAAAATGCCTGGCTGGACCATCTGACTCTGCCTCCTGACTCAGGCTGGAAGACTGAGCATCTGAGCATCCTGCCGGAGCCTGGCCACGCCCTTCCCGTCCTGCAGTGCGACAGTGTGGTCCAGCTCAGAGCTTCCCTAACGAGCACAAGCATTCTGCGTTTCTAACAACCTCATAGGTGATGCGGCTACTTCTGGTCCTCGGAATCACACTTTCAGGAGCGAGGCAGCACATCTAGAACTTTCCTTCCCCTCCTGTCCTTTTTCTCTCTGCCTGTGGCCCACAAGCAAGTCTCCTCTGTCCCCCAAATTCCTGTTCCTCTCAAGCGCTCACCCCAGCTCCCTCTCCCATTTCTAACAAGCCTTCTGCAAGAGAGGTCACTACTTCTGGCCTTAACTTCTCCACCGCCTTCCTCTCTGTTGAAACCCCTTCTCTGGCTTCTCCTCCCCACCCCACCAAGTTCCTAGAATTATTCTTTCGGGTTACTAATAACCCTCTAATTGCCTAATCCAAAGTCCTCTTCTAAGAGCCCATCCAAACAAAGCTGTCTAATCGATAATAATAATAATGCCTGACATTTATTGGTTGGATATTAAGTGCAGCAGCCACTGTCCTAAGTCTTTGCCTAAAAAGTACTTCAAATGCGCTATCTTACCACCCTAAAATATGTTCTTTGATTAGCCTCATTTTTACAAATGAGGAAACAGGCTCAGAGAGGTTAAGTAACTTGCCCAAGGCCGCAGAGCAGGGACTGGCTACTTGGAACAGTCAGCTACAAAGTCCTCACTCCTTCTTCCCACAATGTGTTATTATAAAAAAAATTTCAAACACACAAGGTTGAAAGAATTTTACAGAGAACACCTGAATACTCACCACCTAGATTCTATCATGAATCTCATTATATTTTACTGTATTGCTTTATCACAAATCTATCTGAAAGTTAGCACCTTTGGCTCCATTTGAAAAGCAGCTTGGAAAACACTTTCCAGGCTTAGCTCAGATTTGCCATTTCTGAACCCCCTCACCTCATTCCCTCCTGGGCTAGGGGTGGGGCTGGGGGAACAGGAAGGGGAATATCGATCTTGGAACACTTGTGCACCTCATCACACCACGTGTCGTGCCAGCCAGCCTCTGATCTCTCCCCTGGCACAAAGCAGGGAGGGAAGGTGTTTGGGAATAGCTCACCACCTTGAAATGCCTCCCCAAGCCCTGAGGGATCTTTCAGAAAGCGGCCAGGGGACAGAAGGATGGGCAGTATATAGGAAAGGGCGGCCATGCCTACCTTCAGAGGATTTAACCTGTTCAAGTGGGATGAATGGCACCCCTAGGCTCTGATGCTTTTGCGTCTTCCAGCTGCAGGAGGCCTCAGGCTTCATCACCATGCCCAGGAGTATGATGACAGGGTTGTCGGAAATTTCCCATCCCAGGGCCTCTTTGTACACCTCAAGGGGAGGCCATTCCCATAGAGTATGATGTGAAGGATTCCCCCTGGAGTCCTGCAGGGCATTGGTATCCCTGCCAACCCCAGTCCATCTGCTCCAGGGGAAGCGTGTTCAAGCATAAAATAACAGCTTTTTCTCAGTGCCCCTTGTAAAGTAAAGGCCCTTAATGGGGCAGCATATGCAGAGAAAGGTCTTGGGGCCCTGGAAGCACTGGAATCTCAGTCCTGCCACCTTAGGCTCTCCACCACCTTCCTGCTGTGTGACCTTAAGAAACCCTCCTACCCTCTCTGGGCTGGAGCTTTCTCAGCTGTATAAATGACAAGACACCGAATAAAATAAATAAATAAGCAAATCTGGCCTGTCCACTATGTCCATGGCAGTGGGCTGAGGCTGCGTGGAGGAGAAGTAGGCACACAAAAGATCTCAGCAGACACTACCATGCCCTGTTCTAAGCTCTTTTTTCCTTTTTGAATCCTTACAAACTCTTTGAGGTAGGTGTGATTTTTATCCACATTCTATAGGTGGGGAAACTGAGGCATGGAGAAGTTAAAACTTTCCTAAGGTCCTATGGTTAGTAAGAGGCAGAGCGAGGATGAAACACAGGAGGCTGTGGAATCTGTGCGTGGAGACTGCCACACCCGGCTGCCTGCTGGAGAAGCCTACAACCCTCTCTTCACCCTCCAACAAGACTCAGTCCAGTTGAGGTGGCAGGACAAATATGAAGATTTAAATGCTGATGAAATATTTAAATAACTCTTTGAGATAATAGTGGGGAAGATACTGCCAGGCAGGACATGATTCATTGCCAAATGAAAGTGTTTAGACAGAATTGCTCTAAAGGTCCAGAAAAAAAAAAGTGAGATCATTCCAAGACTGGAGGAATCCCAGGAGATTGAATGTGAACCGGCTTTTGCAGGGTGAGCAGAATCGGAACAGGCAAAGAGGACGTGAAAGAGAATTCCAGCAGAAGTCAAAACTCAGAGAGGCAGCCCCCCTAACCAGAGATGTGGGGAGCCCTGAACGTCTGAAGGTGGCTTAGGAGAGCAGGGTTATGAAGCTGGAAAAGCGGGCTGAGGCCAGATCTCAGACGCCAAGCCAAGCTGAATTTTACCCTGCAGGTAATAGGGAACCATGGAGGCGTTGGAGTGAGGGTAGAGAAGTATCATAACCAGAATGTCTTCAGGTGATGATACACTGCGGGTACCAAGGGGGGAACCCGATGAATGATCACAGGCTTTGGCCAAGGAGCCCCATGGTTCCTGACAAAGGAAAGTAAGACCCAACCAGGGAGGGGAACACCGTAAGTCTTCTTCTGCTGGGCTCCTCCCTAGGGCCGTTTAGAACTGAGCACACTGTGTCAGCTGGGAAGCAAGCAAATGTGATACAAAGAGCCCCCCAGGGTCACATCCAGTGAACAGAATTTTTTTCTAAGTGCTATTTTTAATCCTTCTGTTGACCAAAAACACAATGGGAAGAAATGAAGCATGAACATCAACAAGAGGCTTTCCAAACTCTCCTCTCTCCACCTATTAGCCACGTGGCGGCCCTGCAGACTCACCACACAGCCCACCAGCCAGGTGGCCCCTTCTGATGATGAAGGACAGGTTGATTCGCTTAATTATTTGGTGGCTATAAATGGAAGGGTTGGACAATAGGTTGAGACTTTTTCTGTCTCGCATACAAAGACAGGGTCCCCAGTTGGCAGAGTGAGGATCGCGGGGGCCCCGTCACTCCATCAAGGTCACAACAGCAGAAGACAGCTTCAGAACAGCTGGGGGTTCTGCTGGGGAGCCCCCTCTCCTCGAGGAGCCAGCAGTGGAGATGGCTTGGCCACTCACAGCTCTTAAAGGGGGCTGTCGTGTCAGGAAAGAGATTCCCTGGGAGACTGGAAAGGTCCATTTGCTCTGAGCTGCCTCCTTGCCCATGGGGTCAAGACGCGGCTCCAGCCACCCAGGGCCATTCCTCTTTGCCACCTGCTGTGCCCACATTCAACCTGCACTCTGGGCCCCACCCACTCGCAGGCTACAGCAGCCGCCCCAAGGACTGAATTCCCCAGGCCCAGAACCAGGAGGTAAGCCAAGCGAACGTTCAAGGGCAAGAACACCTGGCCAGGGTTCCCGGTCCCAGGGCACCCCCGTTCCCCTCACCACCTGGACCTGTGCCCCCTCCCCACCTCCATCGCTGGCTGTCACTGCTGCCCCACTGGTCCTTTCACCCTCCCCGCCGGGCTGTCTGCACTCCACACGTTAGCCCTCTCTTGTCCCAGCTCCTAAGTGGTCCTTCCAGCCCTGACCACCCAGGGGGACCCAGGGTTAAAGTCAGATGAGCCCTGCCTGGCCTTCTGGATCTGCCACTTTACTAGCCATAAGACCCTGGGCAAGTGGCTTAATGGCTCGGCACGTCCATTTCCTCAACTGTACAATGGGCACTGGCCTCCCAGGGCTACTCATGAGGACCAGCAAGAGAGAGCACGTAAAGGGTTTCTCCTGGAGCCTGGCATGTGGCAATGCTCCCTAAGGAGTGTCACTGGAAGTTTTTATCTTCATCCACCACCACCACCACCACCCGCCCACACATGCACTGACTCAGCGCTGAGTGGCTGGTTCCCTCCCCCGTCCCCTCCCTCTCCCCAAGCCAGAGGCAGGGCAGGTGGCAACGGGAAGCAGCACGTTCGACCTCTGTACCTGGCGCTCCAGATCCTGTCCAGTGTGAATCTGAACCCATTTCCCTAAGTGTCTGACACCTGCATTTTACCCCGTCATTGTCCCCTCCTCCCGTCCTGGCTGGGCAGGGGGCTCACCCTGCACAGGTGGCCAAGGTGTAGGGAGGACACTCCTTCCTAACCTGTTTGGTTTTCAGCAGATGTGTTTGCCCAGCGACACGGATGCCATGGTGACAGCCCAGGGTCACCCAGGATCCAGGAGTGGATGGATACACACAGAGAGAAGGGCAACCAGGCAAGAGAAAAAGCCCTGGGGGCCACCAGTCCCCACACTGAGGGGCCAGACTGCCTCCATAACGCAGTTTCCCCAAGGGAAAGGTCTTCTCAGTGGTCCCGCAGGCTCCTGGGATGCTCCTGCTGGCAGGGGCTCTGCTCCTCTTGGTCTTGAAGCCCCTGCATCCACAGAATCCACCAAAGACACTTACTTCCTTCAGACCCATCACTAAACAAACCCCTGGTGGGCATTTTCAGAGCCACTTATGAGTGGTGGCTGCGGCTTGGAAAATTCTTTGTAGGGGAGTTCATCTAGGCGGGGCTTCCTGGGAGCCAGAGGACAGGGTAAGAGACCTGCCCATCAGAGAGCATGACAGCCCTCGGGAAATACGGAGACCTCAGCTCACAAGGAATCAGGTCTGCCTGGCCCTGCACTGGCTCCAAGGTGGAACTGAAGGGATCGGGGTTTGGAACGAGAGACCAGAGTCACATCTTAGCTGTGCCACTTCCTGGCTGGGTGCACGCTGGTGATCCATTTAACCTCTCTGAGCCTCAATTTCCTCAGCTGAGAAATGGGACCAGCACAGTTGGCTGTTTTGAGAATACAAGGATATACTTTAGAAAGGTGACAAGCACCTCGTAGCAGCTTGCTTAACAGGGCTGAGACTTTCCCACCTGAGGAACTGCTGTGTTGTCTCCTCCTGCTCTGGGCAAAGACTCAGTCCTGAGAATCACCCAATGTTTCACCCAAGTAAATTCTCCAGGGATGAGCTGCAGGGAAGAGAGAGACCTTTCCCTTCTCTTCAAAAGCTTCAGGCAGCCAGATGAAGTGGTCAAGCCGCTCTACCCTTAGAGAGTAACTAACGCCTCTGACTGGAATTACTAATGAAACGGCCCCCGTTAGCTGACTTGCAGCCACCTTAATCTGACACCCGGCAGTTATATTCACTACCCTATCAGCTGGTGCGTGAGATATAAAACGCCACGTGATACGCCTTGGTCGTCTCCACGCTACGAGGGGGAGGCTGTCCCTTAGGGTGGTTATCAGCCCGTGTTCCCAACCACCCCAGAGGTTATCCTGCAGGCTTCCCAGGAAGCCCCAAAGGCACAAGGGCTCCCTGCCCCCGTGAGCGCTGCTGGGCCTGACGGAGCAGCTGGGCACCTTGTCCAAAGGTGAAGACTGCCTCTGAGTGAGGGGAAAAACGTCCCCCAAGACTTCCTGACTCCCCACAGGGGTCACCATGCTCGGCGCCTTGAAAAGCCTTGCTGGTTGGCGCAGGGAATTCCCAACTCAGGCCGAGAGCAAAGAGGTCACCATCACTGTTATTCCCAGGTCAGGGGCAGCACATGGAGGACTAAAAAGGCTCCATGCCAAGTCATGAGATTGGGTTTCTATAGCAACACAACTGCAGCTGCAGGAGCACCTATGAGATGCCCGAGGCTTGCCTTAAACAGGCCCAGAATGCAGAATCCTAAAATCAAAAACCACCCAGCAGTATTTAGACACAGAAAACAAGCTTTGCTGAGGTTCAGAACAAAACCACAGGAAAAAAAAAAATGTGGCGAGTATCTCAGAGTTCTATCAAGACAAGCTCCAAGAATATCTTGTGTGCTGAGCTGATGCAGGCCCTATGGGTTAGCTGAGTTGTGCTGGGAGTTTAAGGGGAAACACCCATTCAGGATCTTCCATAGAAAAATTCTCTCTCTCTCTCACTCACTCACTCACACACTCTCACACACTCTCACACACACACACACACACACACACACACACGATGCAAGTACATATGGAAATTTTTAAATATGTCAAGATCCCTACAGTTCATTTGTAGATCAGAAAAACAAAATCAATGTTTTTGTTGACCAGTTTCAACAAGATCCTTCAATGAAAGTTTCTAATTAACTTTACCTTCAGACACTTCTATCAGTACACTTGTAGAGTAGTTATTTTAGTTATGCAACATTTCCTACGAGAACTGAGCATTTAGTGGAGGGAGCAAGGAAGGGGCTGAAACCCAAACACCGCGCAGGCACAAGCTGCCACACTCAGCAGCCAGCGCTCTGGCTTCCTGACGGCCGGCACGGAGTAACTCAGGAAACTCAAACCCACGGGGCTGCACTGGGGACCTGCTTGCTGTCCACACACGTCACTGCAGTCATCAATCAAGGAGGAGGGAAGTTAACCACAAACGGGCCACCAGGCCACTCCATCTCTCCTCCTTTGTCAAATCCCAAAATACCACGACGGCACCCAAGCCAGAGCCTCTGAGGACACTCGAGAGGAAATCCAACTTCATGCAACAAGGACTCAAGAAGGCGTGGACCTCATTGGCCAATTGGCAGCACGGGCTAGAGAGCCAGGGGAAGGCGGGAGGCTGGGAGAGGAACAGTGAAAGAAGAGGATGCTGTGCAGGAAGGCAGGTGCTGGGAAGGAGCTTGCTGGGCCTGGGGAAGCTGTCTCAAGGGATGATGCTTCTGTCCCCGGGCTCTTTCCTTACAGCCCCTAATGCCTCAAGAGCCTGGCTAAGGAAATCCCCAGACCACCAGTGAAGCTGAACAGAGTCACCACCTACCAAAGTACCCTCAGCTCCAGAGCTGTCTCAGGAATCAAAACCACCAGGCCATCAGGCCAAAGACCAGTCTTTCTTCATCTGCGGGGGTTATGAGATGCCCAGCAAATACGATCGCCTGGCTGGCGGCTTCTCCTAGATGCCGGTCAGAGGGCGAGGGCAGCCCCTCCACACTTGGAAGGTGGGGTGCTCTATCGGGATCCCCCACACCCACCTCAGAAGAGCGGTGAACCAAAATCAGCTGTCAGGTCAAGGAGGTGCTCAAGGCCCTGGTCCACTGCCCCAGCAGTCAACCTCCACCTTCATCCAGTCTGAGCCCTGAAAATCCAGGCTCTGCGCGGGAAGGAGCAGGTAATCTCCCCAGTCGTCCAAGTGAACGGGCTGGAGGACACAGAGCAAAGGCCATCCCGGGGCACTTGGAAAGACACATCCCATAAAGGTGATGGGAATAACAGGCTTCCGAGGCTCACTAGAGAGCAAACGACTGGGGAGGTCACACACAAGATGTGGCCCCCTGGGCCATTTCTCAATGATGACAGGTCTCTACCTAGATGGCCAAGCTGCAATGATTTCATACTGACTCTGGCTCGAGACGTGCTGTTTTCCTACCTCCACGCCTTTGCCCACACCATTCTGCCTCCCCGGAAGCTCTCCCTGTTCCTCCATGATAGCCAAAGCCCAAGGTGTCCTTCAGGGTACAGGTGGAGCTCCAGCTCCGTCCTCAGCTGTGCCTGCCTCCGGGATGCCCTGGCCCCATACCCCGCCAAGGAAGGATGCATTGCCCGGCTCCAGGGAGGGGGGTCAGCAGACAGCCTCCAGCTGTCTGCTCCGTCAGGGTCAGCCTCAGCTGCAGAGAGCAGCTTCACCCAAGATCACACCCTTCCTGGGACTGTCAGCATCTCGTGAGGTGGGGGGATAGAGGACCAAGCCCTTCTGGCCCAAAGGGACCAACTCTATTGGGCAATATTCACCCTGAGAACCCTGCTGGGCGGGCCGAGGCTTGCTGGAGCCTATGCCAGCTCTCTTCTTGTCCCTGTGGCCACTCCTGCCTCTGCCCCTCCTTTCACAAGGGTTGATTTCTATTAAACATCCCGTGCCCAAACTCCGGTCCATCTCCAGAGAACCCATCACCAGTGCCCACTCTCTCTTAGTTTTCAGTGGTTGGCCATTAATAGTACAACCTTGGTTTCTCCCACAGAAGATGCTCAATAAATGTCTAAGAAACAGATGGAATAATTTCATGTTCCCACCTGTTGACAGAGCTCTCACAGAGCCCACACACCCCTCTTCCAGGCCCACTCAGAGTAGTTGTTGATCAGGTCGACAAAACGTTGCTGAGGCCAATGAAACGGAAACACCGTTACAAGAAAATGCCTTCCTCTGGCTCCCCCAGAATCACACAGGACCCTCGCTCCTTCATCTCACAAGTGCAGCCTAAGGACCACATGGGATGTTTGGGGTCCTGGGATCCAGGACAGTGGTCTATTGGGTCCTCAGCCTTCTAAGTAGTGGCTCAACCTTCTTTTCCTGGAAGGTCAGCTTTAGTGGCACCTTCTCATCCGCAGTGCCGCCACTGGGTGAAACTGCCTTGTTCACCATGACACTTGAATCAGGATGGCGCGGCAGCGTGGTAAATTTTAAAAAGGTTATAATTAGAGATGCTGTTAAGACAACCCAAGGCTTACTGTTACTAAAGATATGTGCAGAGTTTAGTACCATATAAATAGCAGGGTTTATGGTGTTCCGCCTACAATTTTGAGCAGGCTGACATTTCAAGGGGACACTCAGTGAGTGCCCATCTAGGCTGGGACTTCTCTTGCCTGACTCTTCTCTTCCTAATGTCAGATTTCTCAGGAATAGTAATCCAGGGTGTCCATCCTAATAATGGGGTGATGATTTCCTGCTACTCAAAGGGCCTGGAGGACCACACGAGGACACAAACCAAAGCTCAGTGGAACAGCTGCAGCTCCCCAAGCTGCTGGAAACACTGTCTCCTACTTGGGGAGCTCACAGCATTGTGATTCCATCAGCTCAGATTTAAAAGCTCTCTTGCAGAGAAGGGCCAGCACTCATCAGAACGAGCGGATTGCTTTTCAGCACAATTTCAGACTGAGTCTGTGGATTATACATCACACAGAAACTAGCAATCAGTCATTCAACAAAGACAATAATGATAAGAGTGGCTACCCCTGGCCAGTGGCGACCTCTGCACACACACCCATTTCCTCCTCACACTATCTGACAAGGCGATTGTTGGCACACCCATTTTACAGATGAGGAAACCACAGCCCAGAGAGTGCATGATTAATCCACCATCACACAGCTAACGAGCAGCACCGTTCAAATTCAGGTCTGTCCAATTCCCAGCCTGGCTCTATCAAGGCCTATTTCTGAGTAGATATGGGAGGTTGAGGAGGGAGGGGTGCCTTTTACTTTTCACTGCAAATACTTTTGTGTTGTTTGAATTTTTTTATAAACAGCAGGTCTTCAGGTCTTACTTTTTTAATCTTCAAAACATCAAAAAGAATTTATGGGTGAGAAAAATGGTCTTATTTCTATAGAAAAAATGTATCATAATTTGACAGTATCTATCAACAGCCATAGAAGTTTCTGTCCTTTGCTGTAATAATTCCATTTCTGGAAATCCGTCCCAAAAAAATAAGCTGGGGGGAAAGCAAAATTATATGCAAATACGTTTTTATTGTAAAACGTTACTTTTAATAACATAAACTGGAAAGAAACTAAATGTCCCACAGAGAATAGAGATGGGACATCTTGATGATGGACTGTGGTGGTGTCATTTAAAATATTTTTGAAATATCAATAGCAACAGGAGGAAATGTTCATTATGTATTTCTAGGTTTAAAAAGTAACAAATAAGCCTTAACTACTGGGGATTATAAAAGCTAGTATATGCATTTCTTTTTCCACATCCCCTCTCCCCACACCATGGAAGGATACAAAATAATCTTTGAAGAGTAGATACCTCTGGAGACAAATTTCAGAGATTAAGGTGGAAGGGTGGGCAGAAAACTTTTACTTTTCATTTTATATCTTCATGAGTCATTTGAATGTTTACCATATATGTTACTTATATTTAAAATAATATATTTTAAAGCTTTACATATAGTATGATCCGATGTTTTCAGAACACTTCATTATAATAATAAAATACACCCAAATATGATCACTGCATTGCAGAATTACACGAGATTGCTTTCTCTTTAAAATTTCTGTATTTTCTGAGTTTTATATCATAAACATGTAATTTATTATAAAAAGCCTCTCTTTTTTCTTTCCAACTTTAAGACATCCTATTAGTAAGAGGATGTACTGCCTCTAATAGATCTTAGAAATTTCAGAGATTCACCAGTCACGTCCTACCTCAGATCCACACAAAGGGTAACACTGTCCTGAGTCCGGGGGAAGGAAGGAGGCACATGAGACCCATGACAAAAAGCCAGCTAACACAACAGACCCAAAGCCTCATTGGCTTAGCCAAATCCCAGCTGACGCCACTCCGCAACAGCCCTGGGTCCCTGAAATACAAGGGCCGCCTGACCCAGCGGCACCCCAGAATCAAACAGGGAAGAATCATCCTCTTATTTTTCACCCTGGGCAATACACTGGCTGGACATTAGGCAGATAAAAAAAAAAAAGGAACCACTGGACCCTGAAGGCACTCTGTCCCACCAGCGAGAGGTGGCATCTGCTACGTGCACAGCCCTGAAGGGGTCACAAAGATGACCTAGTCCTGGGCCTGGCCCTCAAAGGAGGGTGCAGGCTGCCGATGCAGGGGACACAGGTTCGTGCCCCGGTCCGGGAGGATCCCACATGCCGCGGAGCGGCTGGGCCCGTGAGCCATGGCCGCTGAGGCTGTGCAACTGGAGCCTGTGCTCCGCAACGGGAGAGGCCACAACAGTGAGAGGCCGGCGTACCGCAAAAAAAAAAAAAAAAAAGGAGGGTGCAGACCAGATAAGGGGTAAGAAGGTATGTAACTCAAACCCAGGCAGAAAGTGACCACAGCCCTAACAGGAGAGATATGGGTGAAGGACGACTGCAGTCCAGAGGAAAGAAGCTCACTTCCAGCCTGGGGCACACAGACGGCTTCCAGGAGACATGGCGAATGAACTGGGTTATACTCTGGGCGTATTCAAACAGAGGCCAGGCGCTCACCTGCCCAGGTGTGGGCAGTCTCTGCAGCATGTGGACCAGATAGTTTAGTGACTGCCCCTCCTGCTTATGGGCAAGGCTGCCAGCCATCGCCATGTCGGGGCACCTGTATTTCCAGAGACCTGTGTGCTTTTTTCTTCCCAGGGCATATAGCTCAATGACAAACCTGCGGCCAACAAAAGTTTGTGTACTTTCACAAAACGGTTTTTTTTTTTTTTGAAATTCACAAATCTTTTCACCACAGGCAACTAGGCCTAACACGTATTTTCGGTGGAACACCCGTGACTCTGACAAAACACCCCACTTAATGTATGTCTCCTTCCCACCAAAACTTTGCTAATAGTAGTGAAAATAAAAGCACAGACCCTATATTTGCTTGGTGCTCTGGACATGAGCTGGCACTGCAAGAGAGCAAAGTGCTCTTTTAACAAAATTCAGCAAGACTCTACCCTCCCCTACCACTCCCTACCTGGCCGCTGGAAGGAGGAAATTACCAGACTCTGATTGTCTCCCTGCCTGCCCCCCACCTGGTTCAGTCTGGGTCCCCCACACAATGAGGTAAGGCTGCTCACGCCTCATGCGGTCACCCAGACCACACACGGGACCCCCTGATCAGGCGCCAGGATCACACGGTGGGAGTCACACTCAAAGGAGAGAGTGAGGCGGGCGCCTATGAGAGCAAAGCAGTTGACATCTAATCAGGGTTCTTCTCTAGATGGAGTCACGAGGGTAAACTTTTAGAAAAGTTTCTTAGAGAATAAAGTAAATGGGTTAATTTAATTGAGCGTGAAAGATTTTTTTTATTAATTAATTAATTTATTTTTGGTTGCACTGGGTCTTCGTTGCTGCACACAGGCTTTCTCTAGTTGTGGCGAGCGGGGGCTACTCTTCCTTGCGGTGCACAGGCTCTGGGCATGCGGGCTTCAGTAGTTGTGGCGCATGGGCTCTAGAACGCAGGCTCAGCAGTTGTGGCACATGGGCTTAGTTGCTCCGCGGCATGTGGGATCTTCCCGGACCAGGGCTCGAACCCGTGTCCCCTGAATTGGCAGGCGGATTCTCAACAACTACGCCACCAGGGAAGTCCCGGAGCGTCAAAGACATTTTGACGGTAATGAGGAGGCGATGATTTATTTATAATCTACAAGGTTGTATCCATCTAGCTACTGGGATAATTATACACTTTAGAAATGCAAACTTATTATACGAAAAGTCCCTTCACACAATGAAGACTGGGGCCACCAAGAGGAAATCCTGCCAGGGAAGCTGGTGTGACACGACCATACCATGAGAGTGACACCGCCACAAAAGCTATTGGCCACCAGCCACCGCTAACCCTAGCTATAAGTTGGGGACTGAATAATCTCTAAGTTCCCTTCTAAAAATGAGGTCTTTTCCTGGAATAAGTATTTAGTCACCATCTGCTTCTGGGGATGTTTTCTTATCTCAATGCAGGGACAAAGAAGGAGCCTTCATCTTGCATCTGGTCTGTTGTGTTTATTCTGCTGATTTGGGTTGAAGTTCCAGCTCTTGGATCCTCCCTAATCAAGATGCTGATGAAGATGTTGGGCAATACAGCAACCCGTTTAAGGGCCAGCAGAACAGAGTTCAAACCTTAGACTTGGGAAATGTCCTTCATCACCCTGCTGTTTCCTCTCCTGGAAAACAGGGATGCCGGCACCTGCCTGACAGGGTTGCTATAAAGACAAAACCTGGCACAAAGGAAGTCCTGGTACGTAGTAAAAACTCATAGCCGTGACTTAAGGTGAAGGAAGTCCTACATATTGACATTGGTTCCTTAATAACCGGCGGGTCCAGCCTGACCTGTGTGTATGGAGACCAGGCTGGCTCCTGTGACCACCACTTGCATCTCCAAGGGCTCAGAAGCACTCAGCTTAACAATCCAATCAAACATTATTCCCAGTATTCCCATTATTCCCAGCTAAAACATCATTAGAATAGAAATTCCAGAATCCATTTTCTAACACCCACTGAGAAATACTAGAAACAACAAGAAGTTCTGGAACACTAGAGGTGCTCCCCACAATTCAAAGACTCCCCAAAGGAAGCAGAAGGGAGTAGATTTACCCACTCTCCTGACACAACTACAAAATCAGTCGTGACACTTGAAACAAGAGTTTGCAGACACTGGAGCCCAGATAGGGCAGGGCAGAGATCCCTGCGAAGCAAACGAGATAGGCCCACAACTGCTGCAGCCTCCGGCCTGGGGAGTGTCCGGGCTACAGCACAGAGAAAGGGGCCCAGGCAGAGCCCAGGGGTCTTGTTGAGTTGAGAAGACAGAGCTGGGATTCAAGGGAGGCCCAGGCACCTAGAGCTCACAGGGCAGGGCACCAGAGAGGAGACAGCTGTCCAGACAACACTCTGGAGACCAGCAGAGGGGCCCCCTTGAGTCTTTAGCTAAGTACTGAGACTCAGTACCCAAGGTTGGGGAGAGAAACACCCTGAAGGAGCACAGAGAACATCTTCCAGAACTCGTGTGGGGTTGGGAATAGGTCACGTCGCACCAGCCAGAGCAGAAAAGCTCAAAAATAAAAACACTGTTATGGGCTGAACTGGGTTCCCTCAAAACTCCTATGTTGAAGTCATAACCCACCCACCGCCCCACCCACACTGAGCCTCTGAACATGGCTGTATTGGGAGACAGAGTCTTTAATGGGATAATTTATTCAAAATGTGGTCATTAGGGTAGACCCTAATCAAATACGGCTGAAGTCCTTTTAAGAGGAGATTAGGATACAGGTAACACAGAAAGAGGGATAACTACATGAGGACACAGCAAGAAGACAGCCATCTGTAAGCCAAGGAGAGATGCTTCAGGAGAAACAAACCTGCCAACACCTTGACCTTGGACTTCTAGTCTCTCCAAAACTGTAAGAAAATAAATTTCCTTTGTTAAACCTCCCAATCTGTGATATTTTATAGCAGCCCTAGCAAACTAATACAGGTACTCAGACTGGTTATTGCCTCTGCAGTGGGGAAAAAAATTAGTCCTAGATTAAGGCATCTAATAAAGCTTAAAAGCAAAACCCAAACGGAGCAAACTGTTTCCACGTCACTTAACCACGTCCCAGAACAAAGTTCAAGAATATTTATAGGAGTACTAAGATATCCAGCACCGGGGCTTCCCTGGTGGCGCAGTGGTTGAGAGCCCACCTGACGATGCAGGGGACACGGCTTCGTGTCCCGGTCCGGGAAGATCCCACATGCCGCGGAGCGGCTGGGCCTGTGAGCCATGGCCGCTGAGCCTGCGCGTCCGGAGTCTGTGCTCCACAGCGGGAGAGGCCACAACAGTGAGAGGCCCGCGTACCGCAAAAAAAAAAAAAAAAAAAAAATCCAGCACCCACCAAGGTAAAATTTACTATGTCTGGCATCCAATCGAAAGTTACCAGGCAAGCAAAGGAGCTAGGAAATACAACCCATAATAAAAAGCAAGATCAATCAAAAGACTCCCCCCGCTTCCCCAGCAACTCTACATCACATCCGCACTGTATTTCAAGACCCTGCCACAGAACCCACCTGGACCCAGAAGTGCATTTTAAAGTGATTCTCCAGTTCCCTGCAACAGACTTGCTTTTTTTCTTCTAAAGAGGGTCATTCTAGGTGACGACAGAGAGAAAGCACAGAAATGCTCACTTTCCATTTTGTTTCTCTGCTAACACGGTCACCTTTCCTGAGTAGAGATACTATCCCATCTTCTTCATCGTCTAACCCTGGGCCTACTGTTGTACAAAGGTCTGTGGCTATCTTCAGCTGTTTTCACCAGTTTTATTTCATTCTGTGTTAAAGCTGTGCTGAACCTCTTTCAATCAGCCCTAACTTAGACGATTCTTCATCCCTTGTTCATAAGAATATGTTAAAATCCGAGCTTGCTGGTGATCACTGCATATGAACGTGTTCTCTCTGGATGCCTTCGTCCTTTCCTTCTTCACTTGGTGATTAATTATGTAATTACTTAATTCATGGAACAGACTCAAAATGCCATGTCTGGAGCCTTCCATCACTCTTGGCTCTATTCTCTTTTATGGTCCTCCTCTGAACACTTTTCTAAAGCAGTCTAGAGGAGCAAGACATCCATGAACAGGACTAGCACCCCAGTTGTGCTTCATAGGTACCCATCCTATGTGAGCAAGGCAATCTGCAGTTTGTCCCAAGACACATCATCTTGCAACGAGGGTGCCCGAAAGAGTTGGCCAAGCCCCTGGGATGGGGGATCTCCATGGGTACCTTGTAACCATCCACCTTAACTTCCTCTCTGTCACTGTCATATTAACCCTGGTTCCATATAGTCATAAAGTTCTAGAATAATATACCAGCTTTGATCTTTTTAATTTATTTTATTTATTTTTGGCTGCATTGGGTCTTCGTTGCTGCACACGGGCTTTCTCTAGTTGCGGCGAGCAGGGCTACTCTTCTTTGCGGTGCACGGGCTTCTCATTGCAGTGGCTTCTCTTGTTGTGAAGCACGGGCTCTAGGCATGCGGGCTTCCGTAGTTGTGGCGCACGGGCTTAGCTGCTCCGCGGCATGTGGGATCTTCCCGGACGAGGGCTCGAACTCGTGTGCCCTGCATTGGCAGGCGGATTCTTAACCACTGTGCCACCAGGGAAGCCCCAGCTTTGATCTCTTGCAGTGACGTGTGCACGCTTTCATTGAAGCAAACAGATAGTACCTACTATGAGCCTGGCAGCACTTTCAAGCCCTATATCCCTTTGGAGCCTCACATCAATCCTGAGGAGGACAGACAGGTATCACTACCCCCATTTTAGTAGTGAGGAAGCCGAGGCCTCTCAAAGAGACCAAGTAACTTGCTCCAGGTCACGCAGCTAATGAAACATGCAGCCAACCCAGGACTCCTGGAACCCAGCCTCTTGTGGACACATCTTGCCCAGTCACTGCAATCACAGCCCTAACCGGTCACGGCGATGAGTCAGAATGCCCCCTGCCCCCCCCACTCCAGGCCTCCGCAGAATTCCCCGTTTTGATGCTTCTTTGCAGGCCAGAGGATTAATTTTTTTCCTCCCAATTCATTCGCATTTTGTGGGTTCATAAAAAAAACTAAAGTGACCTTCACCTAGATCTACACCTGCCCTCACTGCTAAGGGGATAGGGTAACATCAGGCAGGCCTAAGGGGACCAAGATGAACTCAGGCAGGGCATGAGGCCGTGCATGCTGGGACCCTCCACCCCTCCTCATGCGCTCCCTTCAAGGACACTTCCAACAAGCCTGACTAGCACAGAAGGCCTGTCCCCCATGAAAGGGCAGGCGGGAGAAGTGACCGGCCCCGTGGCCAACACAGAGAATGCCGAAATGCAATTCCCTCCCCCCATCACTGCTGTGCTGGGTGGAAACGGGGTCAGAGCCGCCCAGCCCATTCATTTAATCCAAACTCCCCCTCTCCATTCAGCTTTTAAGTCTTCAGAGCTTTCAGTCCAAGGAAGCACGATTTCCTCTGCAGAATAAACAAAATAAATTAAGCCCGTGCTCTTTGATCTCCGGGCTTTTGTGCAACTGATGGCCTCAACAGAAACAATCCTCCATCCTCCTGGCATCTCAACGAGAATGGAAAAATTCAGCCACTGTCTCAGGAGGCAGAACGCCAGCATTCAGCCACCTGCCAGACACCCTGCTGAGAATGGGGCTCGGCTAAGGAAGGGGTGCTTTGCCACCCATTCACCCATTAAAGCAAGAAGATTCTACAGGAGGCAGGGCAGGGCCTGTCAGACAAGTCAAAAACTCTAAGGTAGGAGCTCTCATTTGGCCCATTTTTGTTGTTTTCCCTCATTCCCACCCCAGGGCCTTTGCACTGGCTCTTATCCCCATCAGACAGGCTCTCTCTCCAGATTTTGGAAAACTGACTCCTTCTTATCCTTCACATCTCCTAGGAGAGGCCTCCCCCATCGAATTAGCTCCCGCACTCCACTCTCAATCCTCTATCCCATCACCCTTCTCTGTTATCTTCTTGGCCTTTATCACGATCAGGAATTATCTTGAGTTTTTGTTCTGTTTACTTTGACTCTATGTCTACCTCAATAACAGCAGGGACATCGTCTCTCCTGATCAGCACTGTCTCCCCATGAGTTAGTTAGAAAAATGCCTGGCACATGGTAGGTGTAAGGCACATGTTTATTGAAGGAGGGAGACTGCATGAAGGAGAACTGGGTTCTATTTCCAGTGCCAGCTCTGCCTGCCCCACACACTGTGTGGTGCACCTAGACCAGGACGCAGATCAATGCATGGCTGCCACGGGCTGCAGGAGCATGTCTGTGTGCTTGAGATCGGGAAGGCCGATGAGACACATAGCTGGTTCTGGAGGGGTAGAGAGCAGAGAGGGGACTTTCCCTAACAGGCTTGCTCAACTGGGACAACTGAAGGACCACAGCCAGTTAGCAGAGTCTATATAATAGATATAGATATCTAGATATATGTATACATATAGGTACCAAGAGAATAGGAACCTGTGGGTGTTTATCTGTGCCCTTGGATTTCCCAAGCGTAAGACAAGATGGTTGGATTACTGATTATGCTGAAGTTTTTGGTGGTTTCAGACCAACCTGAGAATCTGAAGAAAGATACTGACTCCAGCGAAATGCACAAGCATACATAGGAAAATAGTGCCTACATTTCCTAGAGGTGCACAGACTTCGAAGCTCATCCACAGGCCCCAGGATGAGAACATCTTATCCTAAGGCTCTTCCTCAGGCCCCCGTGCTGGTCGTTTGCCTGCTTGCCCTCAGACCCAGTCCTGACCCTCCTCTATACTCCCCTGGCTCCCTTCTTCTGCCTTCTGGTAGGTCTGGCCAATAGGAATCCAGGTAGAAGACTATTACACCTGTAAGAAGAAGAAGAGAAACCAGGGTGCTTCTCCCACCTCTTGCTGCTTTGGGTGGTGTCTCCACAGTGGCTCTAACACCTCTGGGTCTCCTGCCCTCCCCAGGGAGCCCCTCCCTCTGTGGTCCTGTCCCAGCCAGCAGGCCTTCCAAAGGGCTCGCATCTCCAAGTGCTGCTGGATCCTGGGCTCCAGGAAACCAGCTCCCCACTGTCTCTCCAGCCCTTAGGGATGCTCACAGCTTCCCGCTCTTGTGGTTTCCTGGTTGCCTCTCTGTTTCCTGTTTGACTTTGGATGTCCTCCAACACCCGTATACTCAGCTCCCCACATAAACTCCATCTACTACACTTACTGGCATGAGCAAAGGTTTCCTGAAAGTCCCTGATGGATCGGCCTCCCTCCAGCATGGGCATTCTGGAAGGCTCTAAGCTTTGAGAAAGGTCAGTCTGAGTTGAAAGAACCAAGCCCTAGGAAGTTCAAGAAGACGGAGGGGGCTAGGAAAACCCACAATGCCAGCAAGCGCAACGCCCCTGTCCTGTCCAGTGCCATTTCAGGAAAAAGCTAAAACTTAAAAGCCTCACAACCACCACCTAGCTAAACTGTTCACAACTGTTTTTGTGGACAAGGGAAACAAACGTGAGGCTCTCAGCAGCCATCCGTTCAGTCGTGGCCCTTCTCTGATCTAACAGCAGCCAGGGTGAGTTTTCCCAGCATTCCTGCTCAGGAGCTCACGCTAGCTGCTGAATGCCCCCTGCCAGAGACCCAAGTGCACAATGGCAGGTTCAGGCACTCCCATCCGGGAGGCCTGGGGCAGCCAGGGGCGCCAGTCCTGTAGCATCACAGACACATACCGTCTGGATTCCGTCATCCACGAGCAGGCATCCTTCCACCCAGAGAGAGTACAGCTGGGACCCTGCACCTTGGAGCAGTCCCACACAGGAGGGTACCTTACGTTCTCACTGTGCTCATTTCTTTTAATGAATAGCCCCTTCCATGAGCTCCCTTGTTCCTTCCAGCCATTCGGCAAGGCAGGTAGGGCAGACATGCAGGCAGGATTATCCTCACTGAGGCACGGGGAGGGTCAGTGGCTTTCCCAAGGCCACACAGCTACTTAGACGCAGAGCCGGAATTGGAACCCAGAGCAGGGAATGACTTCAACCGCCTTCCCATGGCTTCCACACAGGAACCAACATAAACCTCGACACCCCATGTGTGAGGCTGGGTTCCCCCAGACACAGACCCGAAGTGGGGACTTCAGTGCAAACTGCATCATGAAAGTACTGACATTCAACCATTTTTTCACCTAAAAACAGTGCACTTTCACATGGCTTGGAGGAATACAGTTGGTCCCTGACCTGACATGGTTCAACTTATGATTTTTCAAATTTACGATGGTACAAAAGCAATAGACACTTGGTAGAGACCATACTTCAGATTTTGAATTTTGATCTTTTCCTGGGCTAGCCATGTATGGAACGATACTCTCATGACGCTGGGCAGTGGCAGCAAACCATGGCTCCCAGTCAGCCCCCCAATCACAAGGGTAAACAACTGATACACTTACCACACTGAACAACTACTGTTTTTTTCTTTTTTACTTTCAGTACAATATTCAATAAATTATGAGATATTCAACACTTGATTATAAAACAGGCTTTGTATTAGATGACCTTGCCCAACAGTAGGCTACTGTGAGTGTTCTGAGCACGTTTAAGGTAGGTTAAGCTAAGCTACGGCGTCTAGTTGGTTAGGTGTATTAAATGCATTTTGGACTTACGATATTTTCTACTCACAATGACTTTATCCGGATGTAACCCCATCATAGAAGATCAAAGAAGATCTATAGTTTATTTGGGTAGCAATTCCAGGGAAGAACCAGTTAGGGAGGGGGGATGTGAGATTCAATGCAGAGTCTGATGACAGGATGCGGAGACGGACATTCCCAGGGGCTCAGTCCTGCTGGGGACCTCTGGGAGGCACCGCGGAGTGGCCCTGCTCAACACGGCAGGCACCATGTTGGGGCCTGCTTACTGGCTACTTACATAAAAATTACTTAAAATTAAAAATTCAGTTCCTCAGTCTTATTAGCCACATTTCAAGAGCTCAACAGCCACATGGGCCAGTGGCTGCCATATTGGACAACACAGACATAGAACATCTCCATCATCACAGGAAGTTCTGTGGGCAGCGTTGGGGTAGAACATGCCACAGAGCTGTGCCACCGGAGGGCCAGAATCTGGGGTATTTATACTCCCATCCGAGTCTATGATTGGGGCTGCTCCTGGGGGCTTTGCCCCTGGGCACTTCCAGCCATCCTGGCTCACTCTAGCTCCAGGAAGCAAGGGCAGAGGCATGGGAGGTGCTGACATTAGGAGCAGCTGGGCGGGATAGGAATGGAGAATGCTGGGGAACACAGGCAGGGCACTGACAGCATCTGCTACCATCACTGGTCCCTCCTGCACATTGACTCTCTGCTCTTGTGGAAGGCCCTCTGGATACAGTCCTGATAGGACTGTGGCCCTGGAATCCCCCGGCCTCACGAGAAGCCATTCTCCCCTGGACAACACACCAAGACAGACACAACCCAGGCCTTCCAAGCATTTATGATCTATGACAGGCAAGTAAGACGCAGATCATAGCACATGGCAACTCTACAAACACTGACCAATAAACTAAATTAGGAAGTCTTATGGAGAAACCCTTGTGAGCAGTGCCCAGCCAACGGCAGGCAGGTGTTGCCTCCAAGAACTATCTAGAACTTGACAGATATACTTTGGAGACTGATATCCCCACCAGGCTGGCTAGTCCCTGAATATTCAAGTTATGGCAATTTCCAAAGCAGAGCTCTGACATATCACTGCCCTGGTTCAAAGCCTGGCAAGGTCAAGGCAGTGCTCTGAAGACCAACACTCAACATCTTCTCAGCCTATTCTTCTTCTCCAGGGGCAGCTCTCAGCACAACACGGTGGCCAGAGCTCGGGCTCTCTGGAACCCAACCACCTGGGTTCACATCCCATCCACCTCCTAACTGTGTGGAGTTAAGGTACATTATTTGATATCTCTGAGTTCGAGTTTCCTCATCTGTAAAGTGGGTACAATAATATCTTCTCGAATTACAAGGATTAAATGAGTCCACATCTGTAAAGGATTTAGAATGGGGTGGCAGACTTCTTCTGTAAAGAGCCAGACAGTCAGTATTTAAGGCCAGCCATGTGCTCTCTGTTGCAATTTCTCATCTCTCCCCTGGAGCCCAGTGCAAGCCATAGGCAATAGGTAAATAAATGGGCATGGATGTTCCAATAAAACTTTATTTATAAAGTCAGGGGGTGCGCCAGATTGCCAGCAGGCCGTTTCTTAGAAAATGCCAACCTCTATCTTAGAAGAATGCCTGCTCTATAGTAAATGCTGTATTAACATTGGTTAAATGAATGAATAAAGTATGCTGTGCCCTCTTCCCTCTCAGATTCTCCTTGCATTGTTTTCTCTGCCTCCCCCTCCACTCATCTTTCAAGACCAAGCTCAAGAAGCCTTCCTAGACCTTCCCTCTTTTCTCAAAACCCAGAGCACTGTGCTTGCTCTTCTACCATAATACTCGCCCTAGACTGCCATTTGTGGAGTAACTTGTTCAGTTGCAGAATGTAATGGTTCCTGTAAGATGAGATGATTCAGCGTCTTCTTATCAGTAGGGAAGGCCCAGAGAGGCCAAGTGGCTTTCTCAAGGTCACACAGTGAGGGTCAGGATCAGACATGGGGTGTCCTGAGTCTTAGGGTTAGCGAGGCTACAATACTGGATGGGACAGGGTACAGGTTTCTCTACCGTCCACCTACTGTCCATTTCCAGCGTCGCACACAAAGTGAGCTCACAGACACACAAATTCAGACACATACACACAAGTACTTGCACACACACACTCGGGCATGTACTCACACCTGTAAACACATACATGCACACAGAGACACAGAAATGCAGACACAGGCACACATTAGCATAAACACACACAGGCTCAAATATTCACACAGACATGCACACATATATACACACAGACACTGACACATAACACATGAGCGCATAGGTACACAGACACCGACAGATACATGCACACACTGACACACAAGCACACAGACACACAAGCACATGCACACTAACACAAACATACACACTATCAGACATTTACACACATAAACACAAATATGCACACTTGAAAAGACACACACACATACACACATGTCCCTATACATGCCTACATCCTCACACAGACCCATACACGCCTTTATGCATGGGCGCACGCACACACCCATGCACACACACGCATGCACACCCTGCCTGATGCTTTTAGGTTCTACCTTTACAGACATACACAGCACGCTTTCCCAGAAAGGGACTGTGCCCTGTTCATTCCCCTCCCTTCTCCTCTCCAAGACTTTAACACTCTTAGCATCCTGCCTGGTGCTGTGAACACGGCTGCTGTTCGTGTTTAATTGGAAGAAGAACAGGTGACGTTGTCACATCCAGGGGCCTTGGGTCCAGGGGCAGAGCTTTGTTAAGTAGGCCCAGCTGCTGGCCGTGTCACCCCTGAGTTTCAAAGCAGTTCTCTGCCCCCAACCCAGAGAGTCCTCGCCGGCCCCACCAGCCTGGGCAGCAGTCTGCCTCTTGCCGGCGGACTGGCAGGGTGCTGCTCATTAACACCTCTGCCGGGGGTGGCAGAGACCTAATGAAACTCAAACCAAGTCATCTGGTCACTTGTCTGGAGCTGCAGTCAAAGGTCCCCTGGGGTGGGGAGGGGGTGGCAGAAACCACAGGCTTAAGTGGCCCTGGCTTCTAGGACTTATATACACTACTAAACATAAAATAGCTAGCTAGTGGGAAGCAGCTACATAGCACAGGGAGGTCAGCTCGGGGCTTTGTGACCACCTAGAGGGGTGGGATAGGGAGGGTGGGAGAGAGACGCAAGAGGGAGGAGATATGGGAACATATGTAAATGTATAGCTGATTCACTTTGTTATAAAGAAGAAACTAACACACCACTGTAAAGCAATTACACTCCAATAAAGATGTTTTAAAAAAAAAAGTGGCCCTGGCGTCTGTCTCCCAGCGTGTGGATTTTCCAGCTGAACTTTATAAATAAAATCAGAGCCAGGCACGCACTCTACCTGAGGGGGACACAGGACACGGTCCCCACCTGACCTCCCTTCAGACCCCCTGCAAAACAGTGGCTCGGAAAGAGCCTGGCTCTGCTCCGCCTGGGAAGGTGCCCCTTTGCCATGACTTCTCCCCGGCGGGGGCCTCAATGTTTACGCCACATCTACCAAATGGGGTGGATAATCTCTCAATCCTAAATGATAAGGACACAGTGCCTGAGGAAACAGGACTCTGACCTCTAGAGAGATGGGAAGGAGGAGGGGGCAGCTCGCAAAAGCCCGAGGAAGAACATTCCTTGCTGGTACCTCGCCGGTACCTCTCCACTTAACGGAGGAGCCACTCTGCAAGTTAAGTAACTGATGGAGCACACTCTAAAAATACAAACTGGGTTAGCACTCCGGGTGGCAGATCGCTCCGAGAGGGAGTTAATTCGGGCGTCGGCTCTCCATGGACTGGGGACTGTGAGCCTAGAGCCGCAGGCTTGTGAGCCAGGGGGCCCCCAGAAACCGACTGAGACGCGACCTGAGCAAGACGAAAGTGGAGAAAATGGCCCGGGAAGCACTGGGGCGACAGCACAGGCCTTCCCAGCACAAGGCAAAGAAAACTCGGGAAAGAGCTGAGGGTACAAAAACCAGTAAGGAGGTGGTGGAAGTTTTACACAGGAGAGCTCACTCCACTTGAGCGGGCTGCAAAGAGCCCAGCCTCCTAGCTTTATGGAGTCCCTTGCTCCTCCAAGCCATGTCCACAGACCAGCAGCGTCAGCATTGCCTGGGCCCTTGTCAGAAATACAGAATCTCAGGCCCCACCACAGACCTCCTGGATCCGCATTTTCACAAGATCCCCAGGAGATTCTTGAACGCATTAAAGTTTGAGAAGCACCAGATCGGGAGTCAAAACCCCTGATTCTGGCCCAGCTATTGCCCTCAGATTGCTGTGTGATTTTCTGGGAATTGCTTGACCTCTCTGAGTTTCCTCATCTGGGCTATGGGGAGAGTGAGCTTTGTTTCTCTCTCATGGGTTCCAGGAGGTTTATGTCAGATCCTCCACCTGCAAGCCCTTGGAGACGTGGGAGGGCTTTTACAAGTAATGATTCCATTCCTACCAGGAATCCTACCCTTTCCCCTTCTGGATGTTATTAGTGCACAGAGAGGGAGGTTAGGAGATGATACTTGAAGGACGCATGGACGCCAGGAAGATAGCCTCCTAATTTCTTTTAAACCTTAATGGCTCTCAAAAAAAAAAAAACAAAAAGGAGGGGGGGCTAAAAAAAAAAAAAAAGACATAGCCTCTTAATAATGGGAAAGCAACAAACCTGAGGCATGCTAAGTAAGCTAGAGCATTCCATCTAGAAATCCTAGGTCTGGCACTGTCCTTTGCCTTCACATAATTCAGGTATCACTACTGAATACCCATTTGAGAAATGAGGCTTCCTAGGCTCAGAAAGGTTAAGTGAGTGAGTCGAAGTCACACAGCCAGTGAGAGGCAGGGCCAAAAGAAGGAGCCGGGCTCCCTGTCCTCTAAGGCAAACTCTCTTCAGGACTTCAGGGTACCCATGTCCTTGGCAGCCAACCCAGATTGGTATGCGAACAGTAAGGGGAAAGCCATTCTAATACTGGTCTGAGTTGAACAGAATTGAAAAGATAAATCTGCCATGGGAGGAAATTACATCAGAGGGTTTAGATAGAAAGTCTATAAATTATTGCTTATCTGGTTTCATTAAATTCATGGCTTCCCTCCATTAGCTCCAGGGGCTGAGCTGCCCAAGCACCTGTCTTCTATCAATACACAGGCCTGTGGTTGTGTGTAAACCCACAGGGGAAGGGAACAAAGGGATATGGCACAAATTCTAAACCAAAACCAGACGAGAGACATAAGTATAGCCCAAATGGAACACACACACACACACACACACACACACACAAGCAACCCAGAGGTTAAACTCTGACAAGGCCAGGCCTGGATCCTTCTGGGCCCTCACCTGGAGCCCAAAAACGGTCTCTGGTGAGGCTGGAAGTAGCAGGGAGAACTCAGCAGAAACGGGGTTCTTTGCCCAGAGCTGGTTTCCAAGAATGCTGGGAGCAAACTGCTTGGTCTTCCCGGGCTGCGGGAAGGGCTCTGAGGCTGGAGATGCAGCTAGGGGCAAAGCTGGCAGCCACTGGCCCAAAGGCACCAGGCAGTCTACAGCTACAAGCACATTTTAATGCAAACGGAAAGAAAGACATCCTGGCCAGGCCCTCCCTTCTGGCTTCAGGATGGCACCCCTGTTTCTGGAGCTGCCTGGCTTTTCTCATGTCTTAGGAGGCATCATGAGATCATGGAAATACTTGACGGGGGAGGGGGGTGTGGAGTTAGAGGAGCCTGAGTTTGAATCCGAACCCTGCTACTTAAGAGCTGCGCCCACCTTGGGTGAGTCACTTAAACACCTTGAGCCTCAGCTTTCTCATCTCTAAAATGGGGATAACAACAGTGCCGGCCTCAAAGGGCTGTAGGGAGGATTAAATACAATACCGTATACAAAGCCTCTGGTTGGCACCCAGCAAACGGCAGGCATCTACTGAGCACTGGTGCCCTCCTCCAGTGTAAAACAAACACGTTTCAGGGATGGGCCTTTCCTGGGCCTGTATTATATTAAGAGAGTGGCCAGCCCTGCCAGATTTCCAGTTCCACCCCTCAGCAGGGGTGGTCTTGTGGTCTTAATCACGGTGCCCCTCACCCAGGACTGGGCAGTCAACACCTACGGAGATACCCATGGGATGCCGGGAGGGAAAGGACAGACTGAAATCTGCCCTGGTAGGGAAGGAGGCCACCCCAGCAAACGCTCTGGTGGGGGCTCAGCTGGCAGGAGGTGGGGAGTCCAGCAAAGGCACGCCCTTGGCCAGAGCAGCAGGAACTGACCACAGCTGCCAAAGGGGGAGCCAACGACGGGCCATGTGGCTCAGGGCTGACCCGCTGCCCCGGCTCAGAGCTCCCTGCCTCTCTAAAGCCTGGTTGCCCGTGCCTCAGCCCTCACACTAATGAGAACAGGCTCCTCACATGACCCTTCCCCTCCTTCACCTGGTCTCCCCAACATGACAGGAAGCTCCCCACAGGCAGGGGAGGGACCAGTGTCCCTGTGGTCCCCTTGAATGGAACAAGCCCAGGCCTGGGTCACCTGCTGGCTAGTGGTGATGCTTTGGGCAAGCTCCAAGAGAAGACTGACATACCCACCCACCGGCCACCTAGGGTGGTTAGAAAACCCAGACGATCTCACTCACTCATTTAACGAACGTGCACTGAGAACCTAGCGTAAGCCACATACTGTGCGAAGCTCCAGCAGTGTAAGAGTGGGAAAGGCAGACACGGTCCCTGTCCTCAAAGGGCTTACACTCCAGAGAGAGACAAAGACCAACCGAGCACACAAACATAAATATCATGTATGTGTTCAATTGTGGCGACTTTCCAGGAAGGAGTCAGTATGCTTTATAATCAATCACTGACGGCATCAACAGTTCTAGAACGAGTAGTGCATGAGACAGGGTAAATCTGGCTCCAGTAAGATAGGAAGGGGCCCCAGAGAGGTGAGAGAGGGGAGAATGTGAGCAAAAACCCATCTACGCGAGAGAGCTCCCTATGCTGTGATGCCCCTTCACAGCACAGAGGGCGTTCACGTTACGACACATGGAACGGTGATGCCCACCAGCGAGGTATCACCTCTGATTTGGAAGCCTGGAGAAAGTGAAGCCTAAATCACATCAACAGGATTCATTAGGAAAAAAAGGAAGAAGGAAGGAGAGGGGGATGGAGGAGAGGGGGATGGAGGAGAGAAAAAGGAAAAGGAAGAGGAGGGGAAAAGTAAATAAAAATAAAGGAAAAAAGAAAGGGAGAGACCTGCACAGGGAAAACCCAGCTGGAAGAATGCAGAGCCTCTCTCAAGATCTCAGGGTGACCCCTGGGCCAGGCTGTGAAGGACACCATGCGATAAAGCTATTGCCACCTCTGCTTGACAGGCACACTCACCTCCCGTGGATCCTGGACTTATACATCCATCTGTTAAAACCAATCTGACATCGTAGAGGCTATTGCTACACTGTTGGTAGGACAGGCTCCACACCAAATAAATTTGCTTTAACCAAGCCCTCTTGACTGATTGCGTGTTTTCACTATGGAAGGTCTGTCTCCCTCACAGTCGTCCATAATGGTGTTGGCAGAGAAGGGTTCAGTGGATGTCATGCCAGGCAACTAGAAGACCCAGGGGTTCTGGGTGCCATTGAGGATGACCCAATAGGGTTCCACACATTGCAATTCAGTTTTGCTTAATATGCAGCCATAGAATCGGATGACAGAGCTCTTAGTCACAGCATCAGAGTCGTGGGGATGTCTGGAGCTGCCGGAGCCCATAAAGGTCACCTTTTATTCCAACACCTCCATTTGCAGACAGGGAAGGTAGGCTGGAGGCATTTGACCTTCCCAAGGTCACTCACTGCTGCTTCCTGGCAGAATTGAGACCAGAACCCCAGTTTCCAGACTTGGGAGGGAGCAGAGCACAGCAGTTCGAGACCAGAGACTCGGGAGTCACAAAGTTTCAGAAAGGCTGCCCGAAGCAGGCAGGGAGGTGCAGAAGGCCACTAGACAAGCTCTCCGTTCACAGGGGGCCTCGAATGTAGACCTCAAAGCTATCCCTGAGGACGTCATATACGCATGCAAGGAGATGCACTCATGGGTTGGAGAAAACGTACCGTTGCCTATCAAGTTCAGACTTCATCCTGTTACCAGATCTCACCCCTGTAATACTCTAGGGATTAAGTTTACATATGAAGTAATTATCCTTTGAATATCAAGATCATATTGTGTTCGATTTCTTTTTCTTTTCAAAAGCACTCCTTTATTGAATTCAGGTAAACATTTAAAATAGACCACAATTTGCATAACCCTGCTTTGGCATGTCTTCATTTTTTAATTTCTATACGGACAGAACTAGGGCTTTCTAGCGTCAGACTGTCTGAACTCCAGTCCTGTAGCTGTGTGACCTCAGGCAAGCTACTTAGCCTCTCTGTGCCTGTAATGGGCTGAACTGTGTCCCACTCTAAAAAAAAAATTCACATGGGAGTCCTAACCCCCATACCTCAGAATGTGACTGTATTTGGAAATAAGATCTTTAAAGAGGTGATTAAGCTAAAATGAGGCCATTTGGGGGGACTCCAGTCCAATATAACTGATGTCCTTCTAAGAAGAAGAAATTTGTACACAGACATGTACACAGGGAAGACAATGTGAAGACCCAGGGAAATGAGGCCCATCTACAAGCCCAGGAGAGAGGCCTGGGATAGATCCCTGCCTCACGGCCCTAAGAAGGAACCAATCCTGCTGGCACCTAGATCTCGGACTTGCAGCCCCAGAACTGTAAGAAACGTAATTTCTGTTGTTTAAGCCACCCAGTCTGTGTTTGTTACAGCAGCCCTAGAAGACTCACCTTCCTCACCAGGAGAATGCTGATACTCGGGCCTTCCTCACAGAGTTGTGCTGAGTACCCAGTTCCTGGCACTTAGTAGGTGCCCGATAAATGTTTCTTACACTTATTACTAACACGGAGCCTTAACCCAGCCTGGTCTTGGCAGACTGTTTTCTCTCACTCTTCTGTGTGAGCAGAAAGCAGAATGATAAATTCTGCAGGCAAGCCCAAGTTCTTCACAGTCCCCCTCTCTCCAAACGACCCCTTCACCCCAAGTCCCTCAAAGCAAAGCGGTTTGAACCCCCGGACCTGCACTCACAGGACTTTCCTTTTGCTCCCCACTCTCGGCTAGCTGTCGCTCCCCCTCAGCACTGTTTTAGGACCTGCCTGTCTGTCCCTACCGTCTCCCCACCCAATACCACGGAGGCCCCAATAGGAAGCCTGATTCTCCTCCAGCTTATCAAAGTTAGACAATACAGGATGCAGCTCCAGAAAACACAGTTGATGGGAAAACAGCTACACAACATCCAAATTCCCCAATTATAGCATCAGAGGCCTGGCCTTCCAGTTTATTGGAGAGGGAGGGCTTCTCTACTTCGGGATGAGCTGGGGGGCTGACACAGCTCTGGACGGCTCTCCAGCCGCCCAAGCATAACCCAGCCTGTTGGTGGCGGTTTGAGAACTGTGTCTCGTTCTCAGTTTGTCTTGCAGAAGGCCCCCAAACCTAAGAGTCACCAGAAGGAACTCCTGAGGGCCTAGAATAAGTTAACTGGCAGTGATGGAAAACTCTTGGGGTGTGACCTTACCTAAAGCTGACTGAGAAATCACCTGGGACCGGCCAGTGAAGGAAGGGGCACAGTAAGGCTTCCAGAGATCACCCGTGAACCCGGAAGCTTGGCCCAACTGTAAAAGCCCAGCTCTCTGCTGCCTCAGCAAAGTAGCAAGAGATTCGGTAACTGCCGAAGCTTCCAAACCTGTACGGCACGGTGATGAAAATTAAGGTCATTTAGAAGCTAAAGCTGATCTGACTCTGAAGGGAATTTTAATTTGTTAATGGATTTTCCAGCTGATGGTTGGTGGGGGCGAGACAACAATTCACCATGGGTTTAAGGCAAAAATAGGGCCCCATAAGCCAGCAAGTCACAGAGAGCTCTTTGGTCTTTCTTCAACTGCATCAAGAACAGGTTGTCCGGGGATGCAGATTTTTTTTCCCCCATTTTCATCAGCTAATAGCAGATGAACACCTGATGATGCGGCCAAGATTCTTTTAATCCCATCCGTCAGGGGGAGCGAGGGTGCAAAGGGCAGGTGCCTACTTGTGCCTCTATTGGAGGGATGTAGGATTTGGTGCCTGGGGCAGAAACCCAGGGGCCAGTTTCTCCACTAGTCACAGACTGTTTGCAGGGAACCGGGAGAGAGAAGCAGGTGGAATTCTCTCATCCCTGTGCCCATTCTGCGGAGGATGTTAGAAATGGAAATATGTTCACTTATCCCACAAATGATTACGGACAGCCTACACTATGTCATGACTACAGCAACGACTAAAATAGACCCAGTCCCTGAGCTCACTGACTCGATGGTCCGGCAATGAATCTGACAGCGTAAACCAAGGAGGAGATGCCACAGAACCATATCATTAAAGGCCCTCATTAAACGTTGCAAAGGGAGGACTGGGGCGGGGCGGGGGAGGGGGGGGACACCCAGAAGGAGTCTCCACGTAGAGGAAGAGTGAGTCAAGAGAAGAGCTTCACCCAGAAATGTAAACCAAAGGCCACACACCTCATCCTGAGCACCCAGAGCTGCTGAGAGGCTCAGGGGCCACCCGAAGCCTCTGGACCAGACTCTCACTGGGAACACCAGAGCTCACAGGGCTCTATGGTGAGGACAGACAAGGAAAACCTAATTCCTGAATCTTACTTTCAGCTGCAAGCCAAGCAGAAGAGTAAAAAGAAGCCACTTGACGAGAATCCCAACCATACAGAACGAGTCATTTAATCCTTTTTAAAAGATCCCCAGGATCTGCCATCTTGCTGGCGTCTAACTTGGGAAACTCTCATCTTATTTCAAACGACAGGAGTTTCTCTAGAAGAGTCACCAAAAGCCATCTCCCTGAGAAGTGCAATTTCCAGCCATTTGTTTGTCCCAAAACTTGGACTCTTCTGTTGTGTTCCTTTAGGCAATGTGAGTAACTATGCCAGCTGAGGAGGTGAGAGGAGGAAGCTGGGGTGGGGAGTGGGCAAGGAGGCATTCCTGCTCACAGGGAACATTCCCGGGTTGTCCAAAGAATACACACATGCACACATACATGCACACACACATACATGTAGTACATGTACGTGCATGCATGCACTACGTGCACACAAACACACGCACACAGTTTTCTTGCCTTTAATAGAAAATAGAGCTGTAAAAAGAAACAGAGAAAGTGGTATTTGGACCATCAGCCCAATCCTATACTATGACAGCTTTTACAAAATATCCTCTGAAGTCTGATTTTCCCACATCTGAAAACTAATTTATTTCTTTTTGTTCCGCTGCTGTTAGGCACTAAAATATAAGTATCTGTGCACACAGAGGCAGCTTCCCAATCTTCCATCGGTGACATCTGTGGAGAACTTTGGAGCTGGTGTGTATTCACAAGTCATCATCGTGTTTCAGCCTTAAAACAACAGAGGAAGCAGGGAGAAGCTGGAGATCAGGGAAGTGATCAAGGTCTCAGGGAGGGTGGGTCAGCTGCGGAGCTGGGGCTCAAGTGCAGGTAATTCACTGTGTGATACAGCGGGTGCCCACTGTGATCCAGGGGACACAGTCTTGCACGAGACACACCCTAGGCTCCCCCCATCAGGGGCACCACAAGTGTGGCTAAAGGGACTCCATCTTTCTCAGGGTGGGCAGAGTGCAATGTGCAAAGCAGAGCTGCCCAGGTGCTCATTTCTCAGAAGGACCACACATCAGGGTTCTCTGGCCAATCCCCTCAGTGCTATGGCCTGAGTGGGTCCCCACAGGGGCACAGGACTGCCCCTCACCCGGGTCAGACACCCTCTATCGAAATCCTCAGTCTCCATCTTTCTCCTCACCAAACCAATAACACGGGCACCTGCTGAGTGATTTCTCTTTAGAAGTAGCCTGTTTTCCCCAAAATTCCTCAACAAAGGCCAGTTGACTAAAAATGGCCAAGTTTCATCTGGACCCAGAATTGGAGCAGTCCCATGAGGCAGGCCCTGGGGAAGGTCCTGGACCCCAGAACTGAACATTTACATTCTCCAAAAAACCAAGGTGGAGGGCTTCCCTGGTGGTGCAGTGGTTAAGAATCCGCCTGCCAATGCAGGGGACACAGGTTCAAGCCCTGGTCCGGGAAGATCCCACATGCCGCAGAGCAACTAATCCCATGCACCACAACTGAGCCTGCGCTCTAGAGCCCGTGAGCCACAACTACTGAAGCCTGCGTGCCTACAGCCCACGCTCCACAACAAGAGAAGCCACCGCAATGAGAAGCCTGCACACCACCATGAAAGAGTAGCCCCCGCTTGCCGCAACCAGAGAAAGCCCGTGCACAGCAACAAAGACCCAAAGCAGCCAAAAATTAATTAATTTTAAAAAAATACAAGGTGGAGCTATATTCTAAGAGGAGCTGCTGAAGGGTGAAGCGGAGCCCTCAGCCTCGAGCAGCGACGGCCAGCAGACCTTCAGCCGTGTCTCCAAGGCCTCTGAAGAGCTGCCAAACAGGGGGACATATTCTCTCCATCCCCAGGGGTGGACGCAGACCAGCAGATGGAAGCTTCAGAAAAGAAGCAAGTTCCTTCTCAGTTACCTAGGACAGGACGGCCATCTTGGATGGAATATGGGAGACATTTAGGAAGAGGTTGGATGGTCCCTCAGTGGGGACACTTGGAGCAGTGATTCAAGCATCAGGTGGAAGGATCTTGTGAATTTCTTCCAACCTTTAGAGTCTCCAGTGGGACAGAATAAACACAAAGTCCCTGGGAGACCTCCTGGTCACCTGCCTGCAGGGCTCTCCTCTGGGCCTAAAAATAAGACTCCCAGAGTCCTGATCCAATTAGATCCTTAATAATGTGTCACCGTGGCTATAAATATGTCTCTTTAAGAGCCAGTTAATATGATTATTTTAATCAGCTACGCTCCCTAGAAGGACTACCAGCTCCCTCATCGGCCCTGAAATGCGTGTGCTCTGAGTAGACTGGATCCTCCTGTCCTCACTGAGCAGGTCCATGGAGCAGTCACCGTGGGGTAAGTGGGGGATGGTCATGGGCAGCCCCTTCTGCTTCCCCCCTTCCAGTGCCCCTGGGATGCTCGTTCCACTCTGGGGTCTCTTCTGATCATTCACCAAGACCCCCATAAAGACAGGGCTGCTGGACGCAAATGCCCAAAGGGTGCAAATCAGACACAAGGTCATATGAGAAGGATTGTTACGGACTGAATCGTCCCCCTCAAATCCATATGTTGAAGTTCTAACCCCCAATACCTCAAAATATGACTGTATTTGGAGCCAGGGTCTTTAAAGAGGTGAGTAGCTAAAACAAGGTCACTAGTGTGAGCCCTGAGCCAACCTGACTTGTGTCCTTATGAGGAGATGAGAACACAGACACACAAAAGGAAGACCCTGTGAAGACAGAGGAAGAAGACAGTCATCTACAAGCCAAGGAGAGAGGCCTCAGAAGAAACCAACTCTGCCAGGACCTTGATCTCAGACTCGTAGCCTCCAGAACTGTGAGAAAATAAACGTCTGTCCTCTAGCCACCCAATCTGGGGTATTTGTTACCATACCTCTAGCTGATTGATATGGGGAGTGTGCTGCATGCCCTGTGTGGAGACTTTAAATTCTCTTTTTCCTTTCTCCTACAGATCAGCCAAACACAACAGTCTTGTACCTCACTTTCACCAGTGTATGACCCCTGATGGAATTTCAGGGAAAGGAAGGCAGTAGGTATAGGAGAACGTGCAAGGGATTCAAGGGTTCTTGAATCAGGAGAGCTGGTCATCCCAGGCTATTTCAACAAGCTATGGGGTCATGGAGCCACTCAACCACTTTAGCCCCCATTCCAGCACCAGTTAACTGAAACGGATGAGCCAAACAACATCTAAGGGTCCCTCCAGTGCTAACACTCTCTCCTTGCAAGTTTAAGACTTAAGGATGCTAACTAGCAAGGGCAGCTTTGGGGCACGAGCCCTGACGGGACAAGCCTGGAGGGCAGGTTGCGACAACAGCAAGAGACACACACAGAGGTTGGAGGGTGACGCGATCGGGCTGTTGGGCTGTTTCCTGGAGGTGGGAGCTTCCATTCCTGACCTGCCCCTGGCCTTGTTTCTTGGTTTACTGGTTGCATGGCCTTGGGTACCCTCCCCATATCCTACCCCCATCTGTAAATAAAGTAACAAGAGTGTATATGCTGTGTACCGGTAAGACATCCTACCTCTCCAAGCATGCTCACCGTTACTAGTGGGCAAGAAGGAAGGGCGTACTCCTAGGGCTATCTCAGGACTAACATCCACGTCTGAGTCCCCACAAGGTGACTCCCTGGCAAGGCAGCGTGAGTCTTCGGTTAGAGTAGGACCTGGAGCGCCCATCTTCTCCCCACCACAATCCTGGGCACCAAACTGCTGTGAGGGCCTAAAGATGCTTTAGGAGAGCAGCCCTGTGAGGGATGAGGCAGTGAAGAAACCATAATGCACCTCTTCCAAAGGATGGGTGCAAGGCTGCAGTGACCATATGAAGAGCCCTCATGCGTGCCTAGTGCTTTGCATTTTACACAGTTTATGGAAACTATCTTCTGAGTATTATCATTCCCGTTTTACAGACGAAGAAACCAAGGCTAGGGGGAGGTTAAGCAAGACAATGAGGTAGGGTGGGAAAAAACACAAGGCTTAGGCTCTTATCTTGGCCTTGAACAAAGTTATTTAATATCTTATCAAACTGTATGCAAATGAAGTCATGTGGCTGCCCCAGGCAGAGTCACTATGTGATCTGATGGCTCCAACTAAGAACTCATGATCTCCACATTTCACAGATTCAAATCATCTCAGAACTGGCAAGGCCCTGGGCGATCACAGACCTGATTCCCTCAGTCTATAGGAGAGCAAACTGAGGTCCAAAGAGTTCACTGACCACAGTCCCACAGGCTCTGGGCCAGGCTAGGACCAGAGCCCAGGGCTCTGTTCCTTAGACCACCCTGCCCTGTCCATTCGCCTTGAAAATATTCCTCTTTAAAAACAAACAGACCACAAAGAGAGGAGCTTCCAGGACACGTGTATTGGGTTCTGGGGAAAGGTTTCCATGCCTCCTCCCCAAATCTGGATCCTTCCTCCAGGCCGCATGCTGCTGGCCTCCTGCAGTGACTTTCAGCAGGACAGCAAATGTGTCAAGTGCTCCTCTCACAGGATAAGGCTGCTGGGAGCTGCTCAGAGGACTGGAATTAGAAATTCTAATTATTAGAACTCTCGGAATGCAATGAAGGACAATTTATAATTAGCACATGTCCAAAGACCATCCCCAAAAGGACACATTATAACTCTGAAAACAAAGATGGTCCAGAGAGGCATTGGGGAGATAAGCTATTTGGCCCTCCTACCCCTCCCCTCCAGCCCTAAATCCAATCTACCTCCTGCCCCTCCACACCTCCTGGTATTGGGCCTCTTTCCTGATGCCTCTCCCCAGCTCCAAGCATGGGGGTCCCTGTTCCCCCAGTCCTCCACCCTTTGAAGCAGAGGTGCTGCCACTCTTCTGCAAGTCCTGTGCAGAGATCCCTCTATTCGGGACCCAAGCAGATCTCACCCCAGGTCCTGAGCTGGTTAGAGGCTTGTGGCTCCTGCTGTCAAGGGCTGCAAATAAGGACTTAAGGACTAGCCTCTTTGTGGGGAAGAAAGCCTCCAGTGAACAGATAATGTCATCACTGGCTGCACAGATGCATGTTCCCCGGGCGGCCTCCCAGCCAGAGCTGCTCGTGATTAAAGCTCAGAAATTCCACAGGAATTCCTCCCCATGTCCAAGGTTTACCCTGCTCCAGTTTTAAAGGGGACCTCTCTCTTGGCATGTCAGCATTTGGTGAAGAGTCTTCCTTCCTAGGTTGCTCTGCTCACGATTTTATAAAACTCTACTATGTCTGTGCTAATTCCAAACAGAGCTGGGCTGCAGTCAAGCCCTGAACCACTTATGCAAAAGGAGAGCTGAGCAAATGAACGCTGTGATCACAGCCAAGCGGGGCAGAGGACAGGCTATGTCCAGGCCCATCCGCAGCATCTGTGCACCAGGAACGCTCCAAACACAGCCTCAGTGAGATATCAGGAAAGAGGGCCCCTTGGGTGATCTTACGTTTCCTGTTAGAACCACAGACGGCTGGAGGCAGGAAGGAGCTTCAAACCCATCTAGTGACTACAGACATGGAAACTGAGGCCCAGAACAATTAACCTGCCCACGGTCCTATGACAAGTCAGGGATAGTGACTACAGATAACAGCACCACAAAATTGCATGTTCTGAAGTAGTGCATCTACGTGCCTCTTTGCTATTTCGGATGGTTTCCTCCTAAGTCCTTCCGTAGCATTCCCAATGTCCAACTCTGTCTAAAAGGCCTTCTCTCATGGCTAAAAAGCACATTGTCTTGCACACTACAAATACTCAGTTTTTTGAATAAATGAAGTAATGTATATAATTCTGTAAAGATATCCAGTGTAATTCTATGATAACAAAAGAAAAATGAAAGGAGAAATATGAAGAAAAGGGGTGAGTATCCAAATCATGGCATACAAGCCATTTAAAGATATGTTTATAGAGTCTCAGTAACACCTGGAAATACTAATATGATGTTAAGGATAAAAGCAGAACACTAAATTGCACGTAGTCTATGATCTCGGCACTATGAAGAAAAATGCATGATAACATTGTTAGGAGAAAATGAAGCAAAATGTGAAGAGTGGTAGACGTTTCTGGTGTGATTATGAGCGATTAAATTTCTGCCTCTTTGCACTCTTCTGTTCTCTGCAAATATTTTGTCCTGTGCCCATAGGACTTCTGAAGGCAGTAGGAGGCGACTAGGAAATAGAAAAGAATGTCCTCAGATACTGTGCATCCTCGTTGGGATCTGGAAAGACACAGAATTTCTCTCTTCTCCCATTAAGCAGCTAATGAAACGAAGAGACACAGATGCTGAGCACACAGGCAGGCTCCCCGCTACCTCCCACCCCACCCCCTGCCGCATGGCCAGCCGGTCACTCCTGCTCTGGACTGAGCAGGTGCTGCCTTAGGACACCTGAATTGCTGCCCACACATCTCATCTGTGAGGCCAGTTCGAGCTGCTGTTGAACCTTTCCTGTGTGTGTCTCTCTCGCTTCCCTCAATTAACTGGAGTGGAGGCTCCTTGAGTAGAGGCGGCCATAGCGGCCTGGTCACTCCTGTCCCCCTACAGAGCCAGGCCAGGAGACCTTCCTCCAGTACTTGACACCGTGAGTCTCAGGAAACACTTGCTCATCGATGGGCGGACTGAACAGGCTCACCAGGAGAACGGTCCATGGGACACGCTGGCTTTCAACCAAGACAAAAGCCGAATGCACCTCCCTCAGGACCCGCTGGCCTCGCCAAGCAGGACACCAAGGGGTATCAACTGTGACGCTGGCATTTGCCCCCAGCGGGACAGAGCCACCCACGAAGAAATCGCAGGGCACTCAGACATCAGGATGTGTCCCTTCCTTCCCACCAGACCTGGGCTGGTACAGGCCAGTGAAAGGGAAGGGCTGGCCCTGCTGCCTCCCATCTGGCCACGGGATCCAATTCCAGTTTCTGACATGCAGGTGGGTATGGCACGGTGACCCAGGGCTCCAGCAGGCAGATCCCAGTCGTAAAACTCTGGTCTGATCCCATCCCACCTACCAGGCTCCCTCCTAAATTGCAGCAGAGGGGCTCTTCCAGCTGAGCCAAAGGCACTCAGGCACAGGTGTGTTTACTTTTCCTATACTATTAAACACCCCAGGCAAATAAGGACCTGGTCCCCCTCTCCAGGGGCAGGACGTTCAGCAAACGCAGGCCTGGGGCAGAAGACTGTATCTGCAATTGTATCTTTTAAGCCTAAGCCTGCCTCAAAGTTGCTGCACAGTAGGCTGTGACTCCCCTCTCTAAATCCTTCTGAAACCACAGGGGCTGCTACAGGCTTCTCCTAAGTGCTGGCCTCATGCCTTGCCCTACGCAGGTTTCCCCTCCCGGTAAAGCCTTCCTAATAACCCCACCTCTAGTAACCTGAACCGTTATGAACCTTTTCTCTTCCTGCATGATGAATGTGTTAAAACACACACACACGTACATATGGAGATAGTGTAAACGTGTTATTTCCCCCAACGAAAGCATATTTTTCTTAAGAGCAGGGGTCCAATTGTTAAAGAATGGACCCCACAGCCTTGAATTAATGAATAAATGAACAAAAAGCGGGCATGCTAATGCACCGATCAATCGATAACTCCAAGGAACCGCAGGCAGCAGCCGACAAAGCAGGCCTCCAAGATCACGCCTTTCCAAACCCAAGGAGATACTCAACCACGGTACTGTAGAAATAAAGTAATAATCATAGTGAAAATTTCTTAGAACCTACTAGGTGAGGCATTTGATATATATCACATAATCATCTTTTTTTTTTTTTTTTTTTTTTTTGCGGTACACGGTCCTCTCACTGTTGTGGCCTCTCCCGTTGCGGAGCACAGGCTCCAGACGCGCAGGCTCAGCGGCCATGGCTCACGGGCCCAGCCGCTTCGCGGCATGTGGGATCTTCCCAGACCGGGGCTCGAACTCGTGTCCCCTGCATCGGCAGGTGGACTCTCAACCACTGCGCCACCAGGGAAGCCCACATAATCATCTTTTAAGTAAGGTATTACTATTATTCCCATTTTACAGGTAAGAAAAATGAAGACAGAGGGCTATCCAAGGTTGAGGACATTTGAGTCAGGATCCGTTGGGACATTGCTTTATCAGCTGTAAAGGGATGCTGGTCTTAGAGCTGCCCTTCTTGACCACAACCTGGGCAAAGTCCAGAACTCTGGAGTGTACAGTCGGTAATGATACATGAAGCAGATGAGGTCTACAGGACGCCAGCTTTTCCCAGGGACAAATCCCAGGCAGAAAGTAACCGTCCTGACTTGCCTTTTGCTAAAGTGCTGAGAAGACAATTCCCATCCTTCAATTTTATTTAATCAGAGCAAAGAATTCCTAAGAATCTGCAAGCATTCATTCATCAGGCAGATAAATATTTGATAACCCTGCAGTTGAATTTTTTATGGCTCAGTGTGTGCTGAGAAGCATTCCCAGGGAGGCCACCCCTGTCCCTGGGACAGAGCAGCCCCAGACGCAGACACGGCAGGGCTCTGCTCCATGCTGCTCACCTACCCTGACCACAAGATGCTCGTTCTGGATCCCTGGGCCAAAGGGCCACAGCTGCTGTTTTCTAAGTTCTTAAGAGAGAATCTAGAAAAGCAAAGAGAGGTTGTGGGGAAGGCAGGCTGAGAACCTGACAAAATCAGGGAGGAAGCCAGGTGACCCAAAACGTCCAGGTCCCAGGAAGAGGAAGCAGCCTCGTCCTTGTGCCTCTTTCCCAGGTCACCTGACCACAAAGGGGAGAAAGCTTCTGAACAAACGTGTGACACGGCAAAAGGGCGAAGTCATCCCGTCCATCTCCCTGCCGACTGACAGCACCATGCAACCATTCTGGACCTTCCCCTCCCCCTTCCAGCAACACTCTTCAGCCACAAAGGACGTCCCTATGCTCATTTCAGCCCTGAGGAGGCTTGGGAGTCTACAGAGAAAGAGAAGAATTTGGAGGCATGAGTGCTTCGCATCCTGAAAACTCTTTTCCCCAGGGCTAGAGAGGGTTCTCCCTCCCAGTCCTTTGATTCTCTTCAAGATGAAATTCCAGCAGACTTTGTCTCTTCTACCCCAAAATGCTCAAACCTCCTTTCAATTTCTGAACTGCCCCCAACTCACCCCCACACCCGCTGTGTGACACACACACACACCCCTCCCTCTCTGCCCACCACAGAAAGAACTGGTGTCTAAGCCTTCAGCTGATCCCCCCCAGTCAACATCCATTCGGTTAATTTGTTCAAGGGTTTAGAGGGGCCAGGAGAGGAGATGCCTGCATGCCAGCAGCCGGCAGAGATTTGTTTTAGTTTCTTTTTAACTGGCTGCACCACTAACAGCATATCAGAAATCTCTCCGCTCTGACCCTTCTCCCCTCCACTCTTCCAGGGGAAGGGCGTCTCAGCGTTTTGCTAGGAAAGTAAAGAAATGCCACTGCACAGCCCAACTCATTTCTCCTGCTGTCCTTATTCATTAGCTGCCTAGTGAGGAGTCATGGTTGTGACGTAAGCCCTCACTTCATCAATGGGTGGCTCACTGAGGGAGGCGACCAGGAGGACAGCGGCACGCCTCGCCTCCCAGAGAGAAGAGCTATTGCCTCCCCGTGGTAAATCCCAGGGTGGAGGGCTCTCTTCCCCAAGCTCTCTGGCTCTATCTCTGCTCTGCAGACACCCTCTCGGGTCCCTCAGCACTCTCGGGAGAAGACAGGAACCTCCAGCAGCCTGTGCTGGCTGGCTCCGGGCCTCTCTGGTGATGGATGTGTTGTCACTGGACACCATCAAGGAAAAAAAGGGGGAGTGGCTGGGGAAGGGAAAGCTGTTTACCCATTTTCCTCATTTAAGAATCTGGTGAAATTATGAGCAAAGCTTATCTCCGCACTGGGACAATTCACGTTGCAAAAAACAGCGCTGAGACACTTCAGGGAAGGAGGCAATTTATTTGATGTCTTGGCACGGCCCACCCAAGCAATTATTGTAATGACAAAAGGACATGCTGGACAGTCCACACCACCCTCCCCTCCTCCCGGAAGCCAGGCAGTGTTCATGGCTTGCAGTTGACATTTTAATAGGGGCTCAACATCCGAGCACAAGGGAATGCAAGCTGAAGACAGGATTTGGTGGGTAGGGTCAGGACGGGAGGGAACAGAAATGGAGAAAAAAAATAAAGTGGTCCTGGGGGCAAAAAAGCCTTCTGTGACCCAGCCTGCAGGTCCTGTATGGTGAGATTTCTGACTTTCTCTTATTATTTGGGGAAAGGGGATATATATTCCAAGAGGACAAAGAACAAGCCACCCCAGTAAATAACTCTCTAGAAATTTCTCCTATTGGATATTTTACAAATTACAAAGCACTCATGTCATTGGATCCTATTATTGATAGATAGGTGTGGTTAGGCACATTTTATGGAGAAGGAGACCAACTTGCCCAAGGTCACAGAGCTAGTGAGGGAAGCAATTTGGGAACCAGATGTTTCTGGGTTTTTTGTTTTGTTTTGTTTTTACAGAAGCTGCTACCACCCCCATCCAATTAATGGGAAAAACAATAACGGAGGCCGGATACCAAACACTCCTATTGGCCCTGCACGGTGCTCAGCACTTTACACCAATTATCTCCTATTTCCATTCTCATACTAAAGTTAGGAGAGAGGTGTTACAACCGTCATTAGTCAGATGGGAAAACCAAGTCTCCGAGAAGGCCATTAGTAATTTGCCCAAGGCCACAGAGCCAGCAGGGGCAGAACCAGGAATCAAACCCCACGCTCCTGCCAGGGTATCTCGGCGGTTCTCGATTGTGCCTGTGCATCAGAATCACCTGAAAGGCTGGCCGCAACGAGGCATGCTGGGCCCCCGCCCCCAGTCTCTGATTCTAGGAGTCTGGGGAGAAGCCTAAGCATTTGCATTTCCAACAGCTTCCCAGGTGATTCTCTAAGCTGCTCGTCTGGAAACCCCACTTTGAGAACCACTGCCTCCCATCACTCATCAACTAACACATTCATCCTGTTAGAGATGTGATGACACAAGGTATACGAAGCTGACTGCAGGAAGCTACCTCTGTGGTGCACAGAACCGCTCTCTTGAGACTTGTTAACATAAAGAGGGTACACGCCATCCGTAGAGGCACTTAAGCACCATCTGTATCAGTTAAACATCAACCGAGGGATGTTCGAAGCCAATTCACACTGACACTCACTCTCTTCATCTGGACCTCCCCCTGCTGAAACAGACTCTAACATCTATCCTCCAGCCAAGAGATCTCATCATCATTAAAACAGCTCTTCTTTAGAAGTATGGGGGGCATTCATGGAAGAGCAGCCCCCACCGGCACACACGCCCATGTGTGCATACGTACGTGCACCACACACCATACTACGTGAATATTACATACACTATAAAGTGTACACAGAAAGTCATTAAAAGGATCATAAAAATAGTCATCGGTGCTTTAATATCTTCTTCCCATATTCCAAAGGACAGTTTTGTACATCCCACTTCGGAGAGCTTTGGCCTAGAATTCAGGGTTTTCCAGGATCTGAGCGTGAGAACCTGTCAATTGCCCCCTGCTCCTGCTGAACAACCACTGTGTCTGTGATTCAGGAAGAACAAGCTCCGTTTCACTAAACATAAGCCCCTAGAGCACACATACTGCCTGCCCCTCCAAGAGTCACCCCAATACACCCCCAGCACATCACAAGTGCTCCACCAGGGGCTTTCGGCCAAAGCTTCTTGATCTGGGGAGTTGTTTTTTCCCAAAGAGGATGAGAAGCGTCAAGGAATCCAGAGAGAAGACAGCAGCTGCCTATAAAAGCTGTGCCTTAAAAGTGCAGAGCAGGAGACCGAGCCTCACTTCTAGAGGCTGCAGGAGAGACTACTGGATCAGGAATCAGGGAGCAGCCCCTGGAGCCAGCCTCCACCAAGAACCATGGTGAGGCTCGGGGCATGCTTCGCCCCCCACCGCCTCAGGCACCAGGGTACTCATCTGTCAAATGAGGTATAGGGTGACTAACTGTCCTGGTTTGCCCAGGACTGACTCAGGGGTTTCCCATGATGCCAGACTTGCAGTGCTAAGACCACAACACTACCAAGCAAACCGGATGATTGGTCACCCCAGGTGTGCACCACGTACCGGCTCTGGGTGAGCCAGACTGATCAGCCCCACCTTGACCTCTGCTATAACGTGTCCTGAGAGTAGGAGGGAGGAGGCTGAGGCCAGTGCTTGTTCTCGAGGGCTTTGCAATCGTACTAAGATAGAGGTATAGTAATAATGGTAATCATCATCATGCAAACCAAATTAAATGTCCATAATCGGTGAAAACAGAGGTTGGAAAGAGGGGCTAATGTGGGCTGCAGCAGCCGGACAGACTCTACGGAGGAAGCCAGGGTCCAGGCAGAGCAGAGAGCGCACAGATCGAAGTCTGCTCTCCCCTCATCTCCACCTTCATCTTCCTCCTGCCCCTCCCCACCATCGTCTGGAGCAGGACAGCAGAGCAGTTAACCCAGGCTCTGGAGTCTCACGGAATCCACACCTGATGCTGCCCTTTTATTTTTGGAGAGATCCTGGGACAGGTACTCAAATTCCCACAGCCTCAGTATTCTTTTCTTTAAAATGGGGCCAAGTGCACCCCCACTTCCGAGAGTTGTTTTAAAGACTAAAGGAAAGAACACAGGCAGAGTGTTTCAGAACTGTATCTGAGGGCGTGTGCTCCGTCAACATTGACTGTCCTTCACCTCTCAACCCTTTTCAATCTATTATGAACCTAAGGTGTTTTTAAAGAACAGTGCTCTACACACAGTAAGCGCTATTATGAATACTTTTGTGATGAATGGTGGGGAGGACAGGCTTAGTTCTGCTCCTGTCTCCTACTCCTGAAGCCAAAGAGGACATAGTGAGGGTGTGTGGAGGAAAAATCCCAGGGAAGGTGGCTCTGGCCCGGGGCAAAGCCCAAGGGTTTCTCCTGGCCCTGTTCAGAACAAGCAGCACACCTTCCAACTGGAGCTTATAGCTCTGAGCAGTCACCACGGAGGGGCTTTCGTCCCTCCTCAGCCCCCAAGAGGCTGTGAAGAAAGAAAGTTACCTGGGCCTCTTCCCCCTGCTTTGAGAGTGTTTCCCCTCAGGCCAAGACAAGTCCCAGCTGAGCATCAGCTCAGGACCACTTAAGGCTCTTGGAAATGAGCTTTCTAAGAACATGGCAGGTTTCAAAAATCCTGCAGCATTCCCCAAGAACTCAGGCAGTGAGTTGATGTTGGGGACCAGGGAGGGTGCCCTCCTGCTTAGGCTGGTCTCTATCAGGTCAGCCCTAGAAGTAGGCATATATAATAGAATCCAAACCTGTAGGCCCCCACAAACACTTGAGTCTTAAATTCCACCATTAGGCATTCACTTCTTTGATACTAACATGTCTTCTTTTTTGGGCAACGACTCTTTCTTTTGGTTGCCTACCGTGTCCCCAGAACTAGAACACACTTAAAAAAGGAAGATCAAGATTCACCTCAGCCTCTTCCCTTACGGATCTCACAGGTCAACTGGGGAGACAAACCACACAGAAGTGCAATACACAGAGAGAAAGAAACACTATCACACTTGCCTTTGAAGAGGTCCCTCCCAAGTGCCCCTTCCCCTGTACTCGTAGTTGCGCTTCCCACACAATATCCCAGTAAAGGCAATGGCACTAGTTGGCAACTGTTTTCAATGTGCAGCTCCCTTGTTGCACACTGGGTTCCATGAGGCCATTTTTATGTTTTTATCCCCTAAACTTGGTGCATGGGATACAGTAGGACAATGAAGATTTGTTTAATTAGTTACTTAATGAATATTTTAATAAAAGTAGAACTGAAATGCAAGGCATTTGAGAAAGGCAATCATTTCAGCTGGTGATTCTCAAAGTGTGGCCCTGGACCAGCAGTGTCACCTGGGAACTTATTAGAAGTGCAAAGTCTTGGTTCCTACCCCAGGACTATGGAACCAGGAATCCTGAGTTGGGGCTGGTCTGCTTTAACAAGGTCTCCAGGTGACGCTGATGCCCGCTCAAGTTTGAGAACCAGCGGCCTCAACCTTTATCATCAGACACTTTCTACATATGGAGTTACCGTGCTTTTCTCTCTCATATATTGGTTCACCATGCACTTATTATGCACCTACACAGCAAAGCCCACTGGTCCTCAGGTGGCCCACGGATGTCCACAAGATGGCAGGCAATATGGTAAATCGGTTACCCCCTGAAAACCCTCAAAGGCTGTTCCCGGTCAACATGAAGAAAAGCCACCGTATCAAGGTTATGGCCAACTGCTCACCCTTCAGGAACGGCTGTGGGGATGAACTCCCCCAGCAGGAAGCTGCTCTGGGGAGAGGGGAGAGACAGCATCCTGACACCCAGGAGGCAGCACGCCTGGACCTTGGGTGGGGAGCTGGAGGGGATGGGGCAGAGTAGCAGCTGACCTCTAATTGCTCTGGAGCCCAGGGTCTGGGCTAGCGAAGACAAAGATGCAGGACTGATAGAGGGGGCAGGGCAGGGTGAGGCTGAGAGGGCAGAGCAGCCAGGCCAGCATCCCTTTATCACCTAGCCTGTTAACAGCCTCCCCCGCTCTCAGGCCTCTTCTAAACAAAGAGGCTGAGCTTATAGGTGTTGGCAGCAGCTGGGCTCAGCAGCTCAGAGGCAGCTCTGTGGGTGTATCCCGCTGCCCCATCCTCCCCTGAGCTGACTGCAGCTGCTCGGCTCCAACCCCAGGGAACAGACCCAGAGCCCAAGGGCCACACAGGCATATCAACCCAGTACTGGAAGGTGCTGTGGCCCAGCTGAGCAGGCAGTGCCCACAGCCCGGGTGCTCCTCAGGCCCAGGTGGCAGTGCTCTCAGGAAGCCAGTGGGATGAAGGGGACCCTGCTCCCAATTCAGGAGTAAAGTTGCCAGGACTTCCCCAGACCTCGTGTTCCAGGGACACAGACCACTTGCTGACACCTCACTTAAACTATTCGCCAGTTATAAAAAGGGACATCTCGGCCACCCTCTCAGCTTACAGGCCACTTCCCTTTAGCCCAGCGTGGATGGCCAGTCCCTCACTGACACCTGGGCCAGGAGCTGGGGATGCCTGATCCATGCTCAGGGCCACCCTCCTCTTTCCACCTTCCCCCTCCAGGCAGAGGGGCCTCTGAGTAACACCAGAAGCCTCAGGCAGAGGCAGAGAGGTCCCACGGCCTGTGTGTGATCTCAGGGCAGTGGGTAGAGACCATAGGGTTTCCAGGTCAAAGTAGGATACCCTCTTATGTTTTAACTTCAGATAAACAAGAAATAATTTATTAAAATAGTATGTCCCAAATATTGTAGAGGACATAACATAAACCAAAAAATTCTATCTTGCTTACCTGAAATTCAAATGTACCTGGGCATCCTGGTTTTTTTTTGTTTTTTTTTTTTTGCTGTACGCGGGCCTCTCACTGTTGTGGCCTCTCCCGTTGCGGAGCACAGGCTCTGGACGCGCAGGCTCAGCGGCCATGGCTCACGGGCCCAGCCGCTCCACGGCACGTGGGATCCTCCCGGACCGGGGCACGAACCCGTGTCCCCTGCATCGGCAGGCGGACTCTCAACCACCGCGCCACCAGAGAAGCCCCATCCTGTATTTTTATTTGCTAGATCTAGCGACCCTTCTCTATCAGCAGGCCCAGAATATGGAAATCTGGCTTTCCCAAAGCAGAACTTAGGAGATCACAAGAGAAAGTGACTTGAAAGTGATGAAGTATAAAATCTCAGTAGCATGATTAAAGGTGATGATTTGCTTCATATAACGAGATGAAGGCACCACGGTATAACAGGAAAAGACCTGGCTCTGGTCAACCAGCTCAGTTCTGGGTCCCAGGTCCACCTCAGACATGACCTTGGCAAGTCACTTTCCCCTGCCAGGAGTCAGTTCCCTCAGCGTAAGCAATCGGCCTAAGGTCAGGGAGTCCACCTGACTCCGGAGCCTGGGCTCCTTCTACTATATAAACATTCCATCACATACAGCTCCTACGGGGAATGGGAAATTCACTCCTCCCTGGGCCTCCATTCCTGGTAAAACACTCATAAGGCTCTCATCTACCAGGACCCAAATCTCTAGGGACGATACAAGGCCAGGAGACACAACGATGCAGCTGCCACTTCTCACCTGGCACCACACAGAACCCCGGGCCCTCTGGGGCTGCCACACACACAGCACACTTGGCTTGTAAACGTTTCCTGGCCTTTTAGTTTAAACCGCTCTTTATAACTCCAGTGTCTACGACAGAGCCAGGCCCACAACAAGCACTCAAAAGATGCTTGCTAAATGAGCCACTGAATGTCCCATTTCAAAGATGGGGATACTGAGGCCCACCTCATTCAATGCAGCTATAACCTAAGGGAAAACCGGCTTCTGGCTCTCAAATTCCCTTTGTCCTTCAACCAAATTCCCCCCAAGTACCTATTCACTTTGTTTTTGTAACTGCTCTAAGGACACCCTCACTCCCTTCTGTATTATGAGTGAAAGGAGAAGTGATTGGCCTTGTGTGACCCGATCACCTGGTGGCCCCAAAGACTGGGCCTGGAGACCACTGAAGAGCCTCGGCCTGGAAAACTGTGTTTCTGTGCCCTCCGTTACTAGGGCACCTTGAGGGCTGCCTGGCTGTTCTGTGGCCCAGTTTCCCCCCTGAACTGCGCACTGGGCAAGACTCCCCCCACCGCATATGCTATTATTACCTGGCACACCAAGGAACGAGGCCGCTGCCACAATAAGGCCACCCCTCCCCACCAAGATTCTTCAAAATTCTGCTCCTCGGAGCAGGACAGCCAGGCAATGTAGGGCAGCAGCCGCTCCAGTTCGCAAAGGACTGGGGTTGGAAAAGGGCGTGGCAGGAGTGAGCCGGTAAACAGGGCTCTGGGACACCCAGTGACAACAGGAGGAATCACAGAACAAAAGGGCACCAACTGTGGGCCTCACTCAGGGGGAAATGGATTTAAAATTCTTTCTCTCTCTCTCTCTCTCTCTCTCACACACACACACACACACACACTCACTTACTCCAGGGAGTCCAATTTTAGTAGCCATTCGCCGCAGCAAAGCACTTTGCAAGCAGTTATTTTGAGAAATGCTATTAGCCACTGGGATATTTTTAATGCCCCTTGTGGGACAGGCATTTGTGACACAAACAGCAGCTGAGAGGCAGTAAACTCGTAGCCTTGGATATGTCCAGGATCTGGGGACCAGCCCCTTTAGATAGCAGATGGCAGGACTGGGCAAGCATCCCATGTGCCCTGCTGTTCCCTCCCTTTGTGAATACTGCTCTGTTCACCAGAGATGGGCGCATATTTGAATGAATGAGGAGTCCCTCCCAACCATGACAGCCAACTGCTAACAGGCCAGCAGACTCTGAAATGATCCGCCATAAGCATGACACCCTCAGAGTCTCCCCACGGCTCACAGGTCAAAATTCACAGCCAAAGGCCCCAGCCTAACTTCCCAAACCCAGCGTTCCCACATAGACTGTGCTCCTGGCACCCTGGCCTCCTGGCTCTCTGCTTTCCCACCTCCGCTGCCCAAGCTGACCCCCTCACTTGGAACATCCCTGCCCCATCTCTCCTAATCCAGCCACACTGAGTTCCACACTCTAACCACCTATAATAAAAGAGCTGCTTCATCCTGTGGGTGTTCTGCATATGACAGCTTGCATTTTTGGTCACCTGTGCACATGTGTTTCTTATTGAAAGAACTGCTGCCACTTACTGAGTGCCTAGGACATGCCAGGCATCCTCCTAAACCCTCTACAAAGCTCAAAACTTTCTCCTAAGGGTCCCCAATTGGTACCCACGTCATCCCAATCTTAAAGATGAGGAAACTGAGGTATCGGGAAGTTGTCCAAGATCCCATAGGTCGGTCTCAGCAAGGCCACGGAGCACAGCGGTTAAAGGTACAGATCAGGGGCCAGACCGCCTGCATCAAACCCTAGCTTCGCACCTGGGAACCTCAGACAGTTGCTTCTAACCAGTCTGTGCCTCGGTCTTTCCCTGAGCTCCTGTGTGGATGAAATGAGTTACCACTTATAAAGCCCCTTTAAAGGTGCCTGGCGCACAGCAGGCACTGTCTCTGGGTCAGCTCTAATCCCTGCAGTGGAGATGGAGGGGCCAGAGGACCTTAAGCTAATATTTACTGGGTACCTACAACGTGCCGTGTGCTATGCAACTGCTCACAGAAACCTTGTAAAAGTTTACAATGAACTTAAAAGAAATGAAATCATTCACCTCAGATCAAAGCTAGTAAAGAGGGATTTGAACTGGTACTTGAACACAAGTCTGAGTTTTAACTAGAATCTTCTGCTGGTCTTGTCTCTCTAGAAATAGTGATTGTGTTTTCACAACCCCGCAGTTCCTGGCACTGGGTCGGGTCCTTTAAACGGAAACAATGACAACTCTCGGTTTCTAGCAAGGCTAAGTGGGAGGCCCTGACTACAGACCAGGAGCCCTGCCCCTTCCCGGGGGGCCCAGCTTCTCATCCCCTTCTCCATCAGCCCCCAGGCAGGCATAGTGCTTCAAAAGCAGAGGAGAGGCTGCAGAACACTGGAGAAGCCTCACCGTGGGCCAGAGCCTGCTGTTCAGATGACATCAAGCTACCCATGGGGACCCAAGGCCCAAAGGTCAGGAATTTGGGACAATCCGGCCATGCCACCGTATGCTGAAATAGTCCAGAACTGTAAGGCGTCGAGCGTGAGCTGGAGGCTGGATGGCAGAGAGAACGCAGGGCCAGCTGAGCAAGCATGCAGAGTGAATCGTGTGCGGTTCGATTTTAGGCAGCGGGTAGATCTGTAAAGCTCCTCACCCTCCTACCTGCGGAAGGCCACACACTGACACCATGCCCGTCAGTCAGCACAGGAGGGCAGTGTGTGCCCAAGCAGGGCTGGGAGCCCGGGGCTACTGCTAAGAGGTTATCCCTGCCCTTGACAGTTCACGGGCTTGGCACCTATGGAACGCTAAGGGCAGCCTTAAACATGCAACTCTGATGTGGTGCCAATGAAGTCACACATTTCCTGGGAACCTACTGTGTGCCGGGGACCCCTGTGTCTCGCGCTGCTCGTGAAACAGCAAAGAAATCACTCCACCCTGGAGTCTCTTGGTTTCTTCCCCTGCACAATGAGGATGATCCTGATAAAACACCCCACACAGGCCTGCTGAAGGAGGCAAGCCCCAGGCAGATGTCGGCTTGCCCTGTGCACGAGTGAACAAGACAGGGAGAGGTTTTTGCCCTCGGGGACCTCGTAACTAATATAAAGGGGATGGAATCGAACATTGAAAAGTCAATACAGGGCTGGGGGGATAAACCCACAACTGACCGTGTCACTCAGTAGAGTGGGATAACCACGCAGAAGACTTTGAACGCCAGAGAAACTCACCACATAGCACTTGACTTTAAAAGGTGGCTTCTGTTCAGTCTGAGTGCCTCGCTGACCAGACTGTGAACTCCCCAGCAACAAGGCCCTAGCTTTCACCTCCCAGCCCCTCTTGAGCTGAGGGCCAAGGGCAGGCTGGCTAGGAACTGGCAGCCTCTGACCGTAGGAGCTACCTGGATTCCCTGTGGCTCAGAGAGTAGCTTCTGCCAACCAGCTGGGAAGGGCTTACCAGGTCAGGAGGTCACACAATGATCCTTTGACATCAGTGGAAGCAGTTTTCCAGGGCGTGGAAAAATGGGGTCTGGAAAGCTTGGTGTATTCACTTGCCAAGGGCTGTTGTCACAAAATATCACGCACTCAGTGGCTTAAACAACAGAAATTTATTGCCTCACATTCTAGAGGCCAGAAGTCTGAGATCAAGCTGTCAGCGGGGTTGGATCCTCCTGAGGGCTGTGAGGGAGAATCTGTTCCATGCCTCTCCCCTGGCTCTTGGTGGTGTGTTGGCCATCTTTGACATCCCTTGGCTTGTAGGTGCATTACCCTGATCTCTGCTTTCATGCTCACGTGGCGTTCTCCCTGTGTGCCTGTCTGTGCTCCAATTTCCCTTTTCTATAAGGACACCAGCCATACTGGATTAGGGCCCACCCTAATGACCTCATCTTAACTTGATCATCTGCAAAAACTATTTCCTACAGATGGCCAATAGGCAAATGAAAAGATGCTTAACATTGCTAATTATTAGAAAAATGCAAGTCAGAACTACAACGAGGTGATCACCTCACACCAGTCAGAATGTCCATCATTTAAAAAGTCTACAAATAACCAATGTTGGAGAGGGTGTGGGGGAAAGGGAACCCTCCTACACTGTTGGTGGGAATGTAAGTTGGTGCAGCCACTATGGAGAACAGTATGGAGGTTCTTCAGAAAACTAAAAATAGAGTTACCATATGATCCAGCAATCCCACTCCTGGGCATATATCCAGACAAAACTCTAACTCAAAAAGATACATGCACCCCTCTGTTCATAGCAGCACTATTCACAATAGCAAAGACATGGAAACAACCTAAATGTCTGTCAACAGATGAAAGGATAAAGAAGATGTGGTACATATAAAATGGAATATTACTCAACCATAAAAAAGAATGAAATAATGTCAGCTGCAGCAACATGGATGGACCCAGAGATTATCATACTAGGTGAAGTCAGAAAGAGAAAGACAGATACCATATGTATCACTTGTATGTGGAATCTGAAGTATGACACAACTGAACCTATCTATGCAACAGAAACAGTCACAGACAGAGAACAGACTGGTGGTTGCCAAGGGGGAGGGTTTGGGGGAGGGATAGAATGGGAGGTTGGGGTTAGCAGATGTAAGCGTTCATATATAGAATGGATAAACAAGGTCCTACTGTATAGCACAGAGAACTATATTCAATATCCCATGATAAACCATAATGGAAAAGAACATATAAAAAAAGAATGTGTGTATATATATGTATAATTGAATCATTTTGCTGTCAGCAGAAATTAACACAACACTGTAAATCAACTATACTTCAATTTAAAAATATTTTAAAAATAAAAAACAAAGACTATATTTCCAAATAAGGTCACATTTATAGGTACCAGGAGCTAGGACTTCAACGTCTTTTGGAGGGGGACATAATTCAACCTACAATACTTGGGTTCGCCAAAGAAAAAAACAGTTTTTTAAAAAGCCAAGTTGGAATTCCTAGTATTACTAATATACTGGGGCTGCGACCCGGGAAATAGGCTAGACGTCTGAAAAAACTTCCCAGCTCCATCCCAGCCCAGGACTTTGTGGCCTCGTGCCTGCATCACTAAACGGACTCCTCGCTGGTTGCCCTGACTTCGGTCTGTCTCCCTTCTGTGCCCTCCAGCATCAGGCTGTCCGACCTTGAGTCATACCATCAAGTCCCAGCTTTGTCATACCACCGGTCCTGCTCTTCAGCCCCCAATGGCTGCCTACTGCCCAGAGGACAGAACGCAGCCTGCCCTGTTACCCCTGGTGAGTGGTCCAACAGGAACATTAGCCGACTAGGGCCCTTGACTTCTCGGGCCCTGTTTTCTCATTTGTGAAAGGGAGAAAAAGCAAACTCCTGGAATGTTCCCAAGACATCCATGAGGAAGCCCAAGCCAAGGTTGCTGCCCTAGAGGCTGGTGCAGGTGGACAGAGTAGCTATGCTCTGGCCCCAGCCCAAGGGGCTGAGCAGAGGGTGGGAAGAAACCTCAGGCCAGAGACAGACATCTGGTTTCTCCAAGGAGGAAGCAGAGGGCTGCTGAGCCGTTTCTGCCTTGCTGCCTGTGGTTTCTCCCAGAAGGCTGCCAGTCTCTGGAAGTCTTCCTCCCTGGGAAGCTCGCTGCCACCAAGGCTGGCTGAGACCATCTGCCAGAGATTCTCAGCAAGCATCAGTCTGATCAACCAGCAGAGCCCTCCTTGGACGCCTCGGAAGAAGGCTCGCTAGGTGTGGACGGTCTTAAAAGGCACGTAGTCTCCAGTAAGACTGCTTTGACGACTCTCTCACCCGCCTCCACTTCCCTGGCCCCGGGGTGCCTGAACTGTCCTCGATGCAGCTGTACCCACCTGACCACAAGGTCTGGCAAGCGCTCAGTTCCATCCTGGATTCCAGACCTTTCCCTGTCACCTCAAAAACAAACAACAACAAAATCCCATCTACCTATTACCCTTCTCATCAAAATCCTCACCGGGGGGACAGGCCTTCCAAAGAAGAGAACTCCTCGTGACTGTTACAGAGACTATTCCAGAAAAAGCACCCTTCGAGGAAGAGATGTTGAGCACCCTCCCAGACCAGGGGGCTCTCAAAGCAACACTATACTTACTGGCTCACCTGATTTCACAACAGCACTGTGAGGGAGCGCTGAACATTCTCACTTCATAGGGAAGGTATCTGACGTTCCAAAATGTGAAGTGGGTTTCCCAGAAGAGGGCTAAACAGGAGGCTGGTGCCACCCACTGCACCCCCGTGGACATATTTTCCGCACTCCTGCTGCCTATTAGCTGTCTGCACCTGGTATCTCATGGGTACCTCAAACTCAACCTCTCCAAAGATCTACTCATTGTCTCCCCCTCCTTGAGCGTCCTGTGCCCCTTTCTCACCAGCCCCCTGCCCACTGACCTTGCTCTCCCTGGATTCTTTCTCCTCACAAGGTCATCACCATCTACTCTGCTGGCAAAGCACACGAAGGGACCAGCCCCCCGCCCCACCCCCCGCCTCGCTCCACCCAGGTCTTGACATAAAGGTCAATGCATGACAGCAAGCAGCATCTCAGACAGCAAACCTCAGACTCGCCCGGGAGTTAACCACTGACCTGACCGTGCCCCTTCTCTCTCGGTTTTCTGTCCTAGCTTTCATTGGAAAAATGCCACCATCATGCTTAATGAATCTTCTGAAGGCAGGCAGTGCTTTATGATCAACTGTCATTTATGAAGAATCAACATCCAATGGGGAAAGGTCATCCTTTCTTGGCCTGGGAGCGAAGGCTGTTTGCATATCACAATTGATCCCTCTGGAGTGTCAGGTACCTTGGTAGAAGTGATGTCAATCAACTAAACCTCAAGGATGTGAGCGTGCCTAGCACCTGACCCAGATGGATCTGGAAATGGTACACCAAGTCCACACACTGTGAGAGTGAGTGAGCTCACACACACAGTCTCCTCCTGGCACTGCTGTTCTTGTCTCCTGACAATGAATTGACGCCACATGAGGACATCCACCTCTGGGCTCCAGAAAGCCCCAGACAGGCTTCTACACCCTGAGTTCCTAGCCTGAGAGCCTGTGATGTGTAAGGAGAGCTGGCAAAGGACCTACTCCTTATTGTAAAGTCTCTTGATCTCCTAAAAGAGAGCTTGGTTTTACCTGACTTCCATCACCAGGACCAGTGCTGTCACAGAGTCATAGCAGCTGAGGCTATCCAACTCAATGTCAAATCCAGAGGCCTCAGTCATCTTCTCCTCCTAAGACTTAAGATTTAAGGTGGAGAGAAAGGGAGAAAGGGGAAGACTCAAGTAGAAGGTAAGTAGAGAAGTCAGGCAGAAGCAGTGACCTGCCCCCATCCCCACACTCAGGAGCACAGCCAGTGGAGGGAGAAAAGCCCTTAGCCAGCCTCAGAGGGAACTGTCCACTGACGAGTCACCATGGCAACTTGGCACACGCTTGTGATGCCCTCCTGTCCAGATTCCTGTTGACATAACCAAAGGAGTAAAGCAAGCCTGGGGAACTTGCACAGCTCAGGAGACTTGCGATAGGTGCCAGTCCTGTGCCAGAAACCTACAAGAATCTCTGGGGGGGGGAAGGGATGAGGAAAGAGAGAAAGCAGTGGGCTCCTGGGGCAGCTGTGCTGAGTGAGAAGTGGCAGAATGGCTGTGCAACCAGGAGTGGAGGCCATCGAGACCCGCACAGCAGAGCTGCCCAGACTGGAGGACAGGACCAGACGGTGAGCCAGGCACAGGGCAGAGAAGCCACACAGACCAGGTCCCTCTTGTCACGAGGGAGCCTCAGCACAGCGACGTGTGTCAGCACAGCACTGGGAAGCCCCAGTAATCACATGGCAGATACACCGAGAACTGGCTGGAGGGAGGGACTTGTCCCTGACATGGCAGGTGGCAGCTCCAGGAAGGAGCACGAGTCCAAGCACAGTTTGTACCTGGCACAGTGGCCAGGTCAAACAGCGAGCCAGATGTAAACAGTTGGTTCGTGATGCAATGGGCTTACCAAACTCAAGGCAGAAATATCACACGGATTAAGTTTCTCTTCTGGAACGACTCACAGCTCAAGCTCATTCGCTTGGCCTTACAGTCTGCTGGATCTTATAAGACCTCATTTCATCAACCGGTGCTCTGATGGAAAAGCCGAGAAGAGCCCTGTATCAGCAGTGAGGTGGACAGTAAAAGGGACCCAGGAGAACTGCCCCTCCTGACTTATGGGCAAACACTGTCCACGTTCATGGATGAAAGATACAAAAACCTTCCACCAGAGCTAGGAAAGCATTCTTCAACACAAAAAGCAGAGAACATAGCACTCAAAATGAAGAAAAAGAGATTTGGAAAAGAATTACTGGCTGGAAAGGCATCCTATCATCGTGGCTGAGAGCACGGCCTCTGCTGTGAAACTGGATGACTCTGAATCCCGGCCCCAGCACTCACTAGCAGGTGAGGCTGAGCGGGGTTCAACCTCTCTGAGCATGTTTTCTCCAATCTATACAGTGAGTAAGGACACTCAAAGCACATGCCTCTCAGACTTGTTCTAAGGGTTATATGGGGTAAAGCATGCAAATGCTTAGCACAGTACCTAGAACATAGTTCTCAGGACACAAGAACTCCTACAATACCTGGAGCGTTGAGAAACCATCTATTCTCTGTCTGCAATAAAAGTTAAGAGGACTTACTTCTAAAACAAGAGGCGCTGTACAGGACAAATTTAAAAAGCACTCCCAAAATGAAGAAGAAGAACAAAGATGTAAGCAGAAATACTGTAAGATCTAAGACAGCAGCTTATACAAAAAGATGGCAGATCCAGACGACAGGCAGCCAATTCAGAATGAACTGAATTGAAATGAAAATACAAGAAAACTTTCTAACACTGAAGACAGACCTAGGTCTGAATGTCAAAAGGCTCACTGACAACTATGTATATGTTTATTTATTTCATGATGAAGACATAAAAGCATCCAAATAGAAGATGGCAGATTACCTATGAAAGGAAGAAAACCTAGGCGAGTATCTGGCTTCTGCAAAACTCAGCAACAGGGCCAAGTTGTCATTCATATTGGAAGAAACAAAGTGCAAGGAATCAATAAATTTTTCGGGCAGACTCCATAGGTTTTAAGTTTTTCATATTTATGACCAAGACATTAATCAAAATAAGGAATTCAATAGTAGGGCATGCCCGTGGGAATAAAGATCTAGCTACGAACACTCAAATCCATTAGGTCTAAATAACTGTTATAACTGATATATCACTAACCAAATCAAAATTAAAATAAAACTCCCTTAAAGAGAAGATAACAAGGTAAAAAATATGGTAATAACACAGTAGAGATTTAAAATACCAGATTACACAGTAAAAGCATGAATGTAACATTACAGGGGTGGGGGATGAAAAGATGGAAACGCTTATAGTTATTTACCTCACATGGTAGGGAGTCAACAGAGGCTGTTTCACTCTGGACATTAACCATTAGCAAAATATGGCTGCAGAATAATTTTAAGCATCTGAGAAGCAACAAAGGTAGAGCTAACATTCTAATTTACTGAAAAAAGTATAAAACAAAATTTGAAATGGTTCATTTTTGCAAGACAAAGGAGTCTACAAAGAAACACTTAAAAAAAAACACAAAGAGGGCTTCCCTGGTGGCGTAGTGGTTGGGAGTCCGCCTGCCGATGCAGGGGGCACGGGTTCGCGCCCGGTCCCGGAGGATCCCGCGTGCCGCGGAGTGGCTGGGCCTGTGAGCCATGGCCGCTGAGCCTGCGCGTCCGGAGCCTGTGCTCCGCAGCGGGAGAGGCCACAACAGTGAGAGGCCCGTGTACCGCAAAACACACACACACACACACACACACACACACACACACACACACACACAGAAAGAAAGAAAGCCAAGACATAGTCACTTTTAGAATACACACATACACACATATATATACTGTAAAACATGGTATAATATATGGTGAATACGTACATAAATTATATATTTTTTATTAAAAATGTACCCTAAACAAAGTGATAAAATGAGGTTAAAATTAAAAGAATGGACCAAAATATGTTAGCAAAAATCAAGTAAAAGGAGTGATGCCATGTTGGAGGCATTGGTATCCAAATACAGAAATTTTAAAGAAAAAAAGATTAGACAATACAAGAGGTTTTATATTGAGGAAGAGTATAATCCAAAGTGAACGCCTAGAAGTCAGGGACTTTATGCACCGACTAAGAAAGCCTCAAAACATGTAACAGCAAATTGTCAAAAATAAAAGGAGACGTGACAGAAACACAGTAGCAGTAGGCAGGTTTATCAAACTGCTACTGCTCTGTCATAAATTAAATTGGTCAAAACTAAACATAATTATGAATGATTAGAGGATGGCATTCACGATAGGAGACTCCAACCCTCTCGTTTCACAGGCAAGGAGACTGGGATGCGGAAGATTAGTATAACCTAGTGGTTCCCAAAATGTGGTCCCTGGCCCACAGCATCAGCATCACCTGGGGAAATGCACGTTCTCAGACTCATCCCAGACTCAATCAGAATCAGAAACTAGGGGGTGGGACCCAGCCCTTCCAGGTGGTTCTAGTCCAAGTTTAAGACTGATGCAGTGATTAAGCCCACAGGCTCCCAGGGCCAGGAGCATTCAGCCCCATTTAATTATTGCTGGGTGACTTCTGACAAGATGCTTAACCTCTCTGTGCCCCAGATTCATCACCCACAAACAGACTAATAATAGTGCTTCCCTCTTGGGATGGCTGTGAGGATGGGATAAGATCACTTCTGTAAAGCACGCATGGTGCCTGCTGTGTGATCTCACTTTGACGGCCCTCGCTCTGATCCAGGGATACACAGCAGAGCCCCCCTTGAACCCTGCTGCTCTCCTGCCTCCAAGTTCAGTGAATCTTCTGCACCCACTCCTCCGAGCCTGTGCCTGGAAGGATGTGCCACCCCCTGACAATGAACGGATGCCACCTCATGGTTGGTCCCTTGCCTGCTGCAAGAGGCACTGCCATAACCCACTCCCTGACTCTCTGCAGCGGGAGCGGACACTGAGTGACTCACTGAGCCTGTCATTTCCCCAGCCCACACTGCCCTCCATCCCTGCCTCCCAGACCCTGGTCTCTGCAGAGGAAAGAAAGCCAACACACAGGGGAGCCCTAGGCAAGTCCCAGGACACAGCCTTCAAGTACCAAACAGGCACTGCTACCCAGGGGGGAGGAACCAGCAGCAGGCAGAGGCCTCAGACCACAGGGCAAGTTCAGGGTCAGGTATGTCCTAGTTAAATAAAAATGTCCCAGGAGAGGGCTTCCCTGGTGGCGCAGTGGTTGAGAGTCCGCCTGCCGATGCGGGGGGCGCGGGCTCGTGCCCCGGTCCGGGAGGATTCCACGTGCCGCGGAGCGGCTGGGCCCGTGAGCCATGGCCGCTGAGCCTGCGCGTCCGGAGCCTGTGCTCCGCAACGGGAGAGGCCACAGCGGTGAGAGACCCGCGTACCGCAAAAAAAAAAAAAAAAAAAAAAAAAAAGTCCCAGGAGACAATTTTTCCACTCATAAAGATGTAATTCAAATTTCAGATATGGCAGGGATTTCACTATTGCTGCGTGTCATCACGATTAGATCATACACTCAAGCATTTTAGTGCTACAAGTGCCCAAGGAAATAACCAGTGTTAACCCCTCATCTGGAAAGTGAGACCCAAGAAACACAGACAGGCTCTGGGGCAGCCCCAAAGTCACACAGCAGAAAAATCTACCAGTGAGGACTAAAACACACATCTGAGGACGCCAGAGACTTCCTTCTGCTATATCAGGTTGCTATGAAACACAACAGCTGTGGTGCCTGGAAAGAGAAAAAGTCACAAAGGAAGTTTCTATCTGACATCCCTACTGATAGTCATGCTCCTGATACCGGAAACGCCTGTTCCTCATAGCACTTTTTCTCACGTGGAGGAAATGCTTCTCTTACTGCTTGATTCCTAGTTAAACGTACCCAGGAAGATGCGAAGACTGAGGCCAGAATGCTTGAGCGATCAGCCTCAGAACCCTTTCTCGGGTTATTTCCTCCACTCAAAATGCCCGTCCCTCACCCTACCTGCCCAAAAGCTCCCATGTTTTAGGTCCTTAAAGAGCCCTCTCCCTCCAGGAAGCCTTCTCTGCAAACTTCGTCTAACCCTGCGCTTTTCCACCAGGATCTCCCTGAGGAATCAGGGCTCAGATTTAACCGCACAGCATCTGGCTCACCCTCAGACTTCCAGCTGGGTCTGATCTGGAAGGAGAGAACATGGCCCCTACAACTCTGGCACCCCCATGGACATCAGGAAAAGGACCAGGTCTGTCTGATGGCAAAGCCTAAACTCCCACCTCACCGAGTTCAATTTTCACATTTACCGTGAACCTCCCTGTATAATTGGGCAGGCCACTTAAACTCTCTAGGCCTCATTCTTCCCTCCTGGGAAGTGGCAATCATAATACCTCCTGCCAAGCTGTTGTGAGGATTAAATGAGATCACATGGGGAAAGCTCCAAGGACACCCCCCGCCACAGATACTGAATAGAAGTCACTGTAATAAAAAAGGCAATGACAATGATGAAGGTAATCATGAGTGTATAATACAGACCTTTCAACTTGGTTTGTTTGCCCAAGACCATGTAGCAACTGTATCAAAGAAGCATAGACCAGTGAAGACGCTTGCTGGCTAAAACGCTGCAGATACATCAACTCCAAACCTTTTAAGGAAGGAGATAAGGTAGTAACAGACTTCTTCGTTTAAAAGGTAATAATAAAATCCATCTTCTGAACGAAAACTAACCTAGCCACTTGAAGAATCTCAGGGAAGTATACAAAGGATAGTTCAAAGGGGAAACTATCACCTCTTCACCTTAGGAATTGTTAAGTCTTTTTTTTTTTTTTTGAGTAATAAATACATAGGGTACACAAAGGCACAAAAGACTCATCACACCTGGGGCTGATATCTCATATCTGTCAGAATGGCTATCATCAAAAAGAAATAAATGTTGGTGAGGATGTGGAAAAAAGTGAAACCTCAGGCACTATAGGTGGGAATATAAATCGGTGTAGTCACTATGGAAAAGAGTATGGAGGTTCCTCAAGAAATTTAAACTAGAACTACCGTATAATCTAGCAATTCCACTTCTGGTCATTTATCCAAAGAAAATGAAAACGTTGATTTGAAAAGATACATGCACCCCTATGTTCACTACAGCATTAATTACAACAGCCAAGATATGGAAGCAACCTAAGTGTCCATCAACAATTGAACGGATAAAGACGTGCTATACATATATACAATGGAATGTTACTTAGCCATGAAAAAGAATGAAATCTTGCTATTTGCAACAACATGGATGGACCTAGAGTGTATTACACTCAGTGAAATTAGATACAGAAAGACAAATACTATGTTTTCACTTATATGTGGAATCTAAAAAAAACAATATAACAAAACGGAAACAGACTGACAGATACAGAGAACCAACTAGTGAGTGCCAAAGGGGAGGGGGTGGAGAGACGGGTGAAACAGGTGAAGGGAATTAAGAGGTACACTACCGGTTATAAAGTAAATAAGTAACAGGGATGTAATACAGCATGAGGAATATAGTCTGTAACCTTGTAATAACTTTGTATGGTGTGTAATTATAAAAATATTGAATCGTATGTTGTACACCTGAAATCAATATACTACATACTATGGTAAGTCTACTATATTTAAGAAAAAAAAGTCTGTTGGAGAAGGAGGCCAAACTCATGTGAGGAAAATACATCAAAGGTAATACACAATTGAGAGTGTCAGTGATTCACTAGTAAATAGCTGATGGCCAATAACTAAAATTACTGGCCCAACAAAAGCAACCTACATGAAGAAAAGCATGGCAGCCTTCCCAAAGACTGACTTGTTCATCCCCTCAAACACTGGGTTTTTGTTTTTAACTCTGTTCTTTAAGTATGAAATTAATTTCTAATATGTCTTCATAGTATTCCAATCTACCTGGGTATTTTAAAATAAGCAAAGGCATTTTAGTTTGCTCTTATACTTCAAAACTCACGATGAAACAATAATGAAGGATTTCATTATGCCAATGAAATGAACGCTGTGGATACAGCCAGACTGATGTTGATTTATAAAGAAAAAATTGGCCAAATTTTAACATCAAACTTTGCTTTCATACACATCGAAGTTTCTTTCTTTCTTCCAAGGCTCAGAAAGTTAGTTCAACACCTTACAGAGAGATCACACTCATCTCTCCCCCCAGTACCAGTGGCTTGGAGAGAAAGGTCACTTCACATACACCCTAGACACAGCTAGATGTGGGAACTCCCACCCACCCACCCAGCTGGAGCATTCCACGAAACCCAGTTTAGTTTAGGCTCCTAAAGACAGATCCAGAAAAGCCTGGTAGCTTTATTTCAAATTGAAGAGGTCATTAAGTTCACACCATTTTAGCAAGTAACTTCCTCAGAGGTTCTGAGCACATCCTCCGTGGCCTGGCTGCCCCCCTATGTTAATGGACCTACTTCCTGCATCCGGCGGCCATCAGGTATCAGCCCAGCACCTACTCTGTGTGGGGCACTGCTCCAGCAGGTAAGGCTACAAGGGTGAATCAGGCAAGTCCCTGACTGCATGGAAGCTGGCATTCTTTAAACAGTTTCTCAGAAAACCCCAGGGAGCAAATGACCGGTCCATCCCCATGTTGGAGCTACTGTCAGTGCTGTGGGATTCTCCAGTGCAGGAAGGGTCAGTTACAAGGTAACAAGCACCGAAAAACTTTGCTACAGCATTTTACAAGTCAGGTACTGAGGGCTAGGGCACGAGACTTGCCCAAGGTCACACGGCCAGGCAACATTCAGCACACCTAAGAGATGGGTGGTGTGCAAGGAGGGGAGGAGAACAGGTTGCTGGGATTTGCCCCTGGAGGGTCTCTCCAGAAGTAGGTACCAGAGTGGCATCATCAGCTGAAGTGCTTTCAACTGTCCCTTTTTTTGGTTATGCTCCTGCCTGAAAGAAGTGTTTTTCTCATACTGATCCCCATGGGCATACACCTTACTAGCTATGTCATTTATTCCACATGTACTTTTCACAATCTTACCATGTTTCCAGCATTCATGTCTCGCCTCTGGGAAGAGGGAGCACCAATGTCCCTTCCCCCCGTCGTCCTCTGGATCCAGGGTCTGTACAGCTGGTGGGATTCAAACCCAGCTCTGTGCACTCCCCAAGTCTAACTTTTCATCACAGTCTACACTCTGCTGAAGATCAGCCATGGGGTGGGGAGGCAGGTGGTGATGGGGAAACTAGCAACCAGGTGCAGGGGTGGCTAAACAAGCCAAATCATTACAGACTTTTCCATCGCAGCCCCTGCAGGTAAGAAGAATGAACACCGGCCTCCCTACCTCAGATCCCGGGCTGCAAACTGAAGCTAGCCTTCTGCAGGCAGGAAGCTTCTTTAAAGTGTTACATTTTCTCTTTTAAAATACCTGCATATTTGCATTCCTCCCAGTGATAACTGTGATTGAATATTAAAGAATATGTATCCTGGGCTTCCCTGGTGGCGCACTGGTTGAGAGTCCGCCTGCCGATGCAGGGGACACGGGTTCGTGCCCCAGTCTGGGAGGATCCCACATGCCGCGGAGCGGCTGGGCCCGTGAGCCATGGCCGCTGAGCCTGCGCGTCCGGAGCCTGTGCTCCGCAATGGGAGAGGCCACAACAGTGAGAGGCCCGCGTACCGCAAAAAAACAAAACAAAACAAAAAATGTATCCCTAAACCCTCAAGAAGAACTGGTTCTCCAAGAAAATGTGCCATGTTTATACTGAGGCTTCTAGCACTCCCATGAGGCCCTGGGCTGTGTACTTCTAAAGCTGGGAAATATGGATCCAGAAGATCTGGGTCCCCTGAGATTCCATGACCAACTGTTGATTCATGCCATCCACTCATTGATTCAGAGCCCGGAGGTGCCCCAGGTTAGCAGCAGGCGGGTGAGTCAGCAGCTCTCAAGGCGATCACCTCTTCTACCTACCCATGAATCGCTAACCCACTTGCCCCTTACTACATGCCCAGAAATACACAAGTGTGCTTAAGTGAAGTGGTACCTGGGCAGCAAGCTGTCACCAGCAGGAACCAGCCCAAGTGAGAGCAGGGTGAAAATAAAGGGTGATCACCACCAGACACCCTCAGTCATCTGTACGTTTATTCATCAAACACTAGGGCATAGTTGCCATGCACAAGGTCCAAAAATTTCAGTGCTTTAAGAGGGAGTGGAGGAGGAGGGTGGTGGTTAGAGGAGGGTGAGATGACTTTTGGCTTGAGCACCAAAAACAGAAGCATCCTGGAAGAGCTGGCTTTGGCCCCAGGCTATGAACATCAGTGGGACTTAGGGGTAAACAGACAAGGAAGCAGAAAGGACAGAACATGCTACCACACGAGGCAGGAAACAGAAGTGCATGGACGGGGACATAAAGGGGAAGGGGCGTCAGGGAGGAATTACGGAGATCTTTGAACACCAAGAAAGATGCTTGGGCTTTTTGTTTCCCTTTGGCTAACGAGGAGCCAGGAAAGAGTATCTGATGAGGAAACTGAAATCATCAGCTAACATTTAGAAAGTTTAATTGGGTAGTCAGACGTCTGACTAATCAGAAATGAGAAAGTTATGAGGCCAGCTGGAAGACTACTGCAGTAGTCCAAGGAAGCAGCAATGGAAGCCTCAACCAGGCAATGGAGAGGAGGAATGTACACAGGGAACGACAGGGAGAATCACTAGGATTTGGCAACAGACTAGAAAAGGCACAGAGAAAGCTGGTCCTGAAAACCATGCTGCCTGGGAGAGACATACTCTTTTTTCTCACTTCCTCTTAGGAAATGGTGGCATGGCTCCTCATCCCTCTTTGGTGAATTCAACCCCGCTGGCTCCTGTGGGGTTAGAAAGCTAATCAGACTATCTTCCGAAGGTTCTGAAACAACCAACAGTGAGCCTCCTTGGACAGACCTGACCGTCAGGCCCATGACTTATCCTGTTTGCTTCCATCGTCTCCACATCCAAGGGGTGCAGCTCAAGGGAGCCCCACTCCTTTCAAGAACAATCCAAAATCAAAAGGATGTTTTAAGGGGGCCTTGTTGGGACTTCCTACATACAGAGAGAAACCAAGGACAGAGTTGACGTTCCCAAGTATCGTGGGGGGGGGGGGGCTTTTAAATGTGCAGAGAGAGGAAAAGGGAGAAGGACAGCAGAAGAAAGTTGGAGATAGATTTCTTCCTCTAAAGCCTTTAGCTCCCAGCCATCTCCCAGGCTCCCAGAATTCTAAGCCCCCACCACCACCCATCACAGAGCTTAACTCCAGAGGAACCGGCCATTCATTCCAGACCCATGTTTATCCTGTCAGCTCAGAGTAAGGAACAGCGCACTGGCTCCCCAATGGGCTGGGGTAAGCATTTTTTTCTACAATTCACAAAAAAAACTTCTAAAATTTAACAAACAGAAAATGCTTTGCAGCCTCTCTTTTTCTTTCGTTCAAAAGGTAAATGACTACATGGAACATCACAGGAAGATATATATGCTTGCAACTTGGTTTAGTTCCCTATTCAATAGAAAAATGTCCACGAGAAAGTGGGCACTGTTCTCTCACTCCTTAAAATGGAATACCAGAGTAAACTGGGAGAAAAGCAACATGGAGATGGCCTTCAAATGTTCCCGGCCCCAACCCCGAAATAAGATCAGAGGACCAAATCAAGAGGCTCAGTGAACCCATCTGCCTGGCTCAGCAGACTGCCGGCACTGCTCCAGCCCAGAACTGGCCTGGCCATCAGCCCTGATAAAAATCTCTAGACTGGAACCACAGCGCCAAAATCAAGGGATTATCCCTGAACCGGCTGTTCTTTCCCACAGGCAGGCTCAGAACCCCTGGCCGTTCACAGCACTAATCAGCCCTGGCCTGGCTCACTAACCAGGTGCCCACTCACTGCCCAAGAGAAAACACGCACAGGCCAAGACCCAGCTCCGAGGTCTACAGGGACCAGGCTGTCTCTCCCCTTCCTCCTCCCTCCCTCCCCCTCCCTCGCTGCATCCTATAGGCTCCCCTTCCAGGAAGGGGGAAAAAGCTAATGGGAAAAGACACTCCTTCTCACACACTTTGGTTGAGACCACGTGAAAGCAGCACAACCCTTCTGGAAAGCAACTTGGCAACGTGTACAGAGATTCTTAAAAACGTCCGCTTCTAGGAGTCTGTCCTAAGGAAACAATCTGTGATGTGAATAAAAATGGACATAGACAGACCTTAGCTAAAACACAGCCTGAAACAGTGAAAACCCGAAACTAACTTAGAGGACCAACAGTAGGGAGACGGTTACATAGGTCAGCCATCTGTTTAAGTAGATTGCGGTGCCTCTACTTGAAAAACTAATATGCATCACTAAAAAGCATACTTTCAAAGAAGTGATGATGAAATGGGAAAGATCTCCATATGCATCTAAATGCACAGAGAAAAGATTGATATGAAACATCAAAATATTAACAGCAATCGTCTCTGGAGTATAATAGTTCCTTTCATTTTTATACTTTTTAAAAACTTAGTGGTCAACTACACATACCATAAAATTTACCATTTTAAAGACTTAAATGGACAGTCCTGTGGCATTAAGTATATTCACACTGTTGTGCAGACATCACCGCTACCCATCTCAAGAACGCATCTTCCCCAACTGACACGCTGTACCCATTAAACAATAACTCTCCCTCCCCACACCTCATCCTCACTCCAGGCAACCACTTTTTTCCTTTCTGTCTCTAGGAACGTGACTACTCTAAGTATCTCATATAAGCAGAATCAAACAATATCTGTACTTTTGTAACTGGCTTATTTCGCTTGGCATAGTATCTTCAAGGTTCACCCATGTTGTAGCATGTGTCAAAATCTCCTTCCGTTTTTAAAGCTGTCTAATATCCCAGTGTATATATCACATTTTGCTTATCCATTCTTCTGTCAATAGACACTTGGGTTGCTTCCACCACTTAGCTACGGTGAGGAATGCTCCTACGAACACAGGCATACAAATATCTTTTTGAGTCTTTGTTGGCATTTCTTTGGGGTATATACCTAATAGTGGAATGGTGGGATCGTATGGTAATTCTATGCTTCATTTTCTAAGCAACAGCCCTAGCAGCTGTATCACTTTACATTCCCACCAGCAATGCACAGAGGTTCCAATTTCTCTACATCCTCAACTCATTATTTTCCTTCTTTTTTTTTTTTTAAATGAAAGTCATCTTAATGGGTATGCATTTTTATACTTTTCTGTATTTTTAGAGTTTCCTACCAGGAGAATGTGTTACGTTGAAGTCAGAAGAATAATTACTGTTGTTTTTTGAAACTGTGCTGAAGGCTCATCAAAAGCCGCCCACCTCATCTATCATCAATGCTGCAGGGCTTCAGGCCTCCTCGTCCTCATCCTGCACAGCATCAACTCTCAGCTGTCACTTGCGGGGTCTGGCGTTACTGCTCCAAGAGTGGCTCCTGCCTCCCTCCCCCACCAAGCTTCATGCGGTGATACAGAAAGACAAAGGGATGTGATTTGGGGTTCACAAAGTCCCAGCCCCACCACCTACCAAGCTGTAAGGCAAGCAATTTCACCTTTCTGTGCCTCATTTTCCTCATCTGGTAACTGAGACCGATGGTATCAACCCCTTAAAGCTGTAGGGCCTTGCACTCTGCCTGCCACAGAGGAGGTGTTTGATAAATAATGATCTCTATTCATTTCTGGAATCATTCATAGCTTCTGCCACAGGAAGGAACACAGCACACCTACGAGTAAATACTGCTTAACTGACTGATTGAAACATCCTCGTGAAGATCCCAATTCAATCACTTGTATCTCCCCCAGAAGCGTCTAGGGAGTGCAACGTTTCACACATTAGTCCTGTTATTTGCTCCCACAAAAAAAAAAAAAAAAAAAAGGATTTCATGGTCAACTAAAGTTTGGGAAACATTATCATCAGTATCTCCAAAAAGAGCAAAAGAGTAATCAACAATTAAAGGTCTGCAATAAAGAAACCCATGGTTCTCAGACATACTGACCACAAACACCTTTCTGGTGTAACACCTACTAACATCACATAGAACTGACTTTGGCAAAGTCCTCATCCCATCTGAAAGCTTGAAATCTGGGTCCTTGAAGATACGCAGCCTTGGACTTCCAAATGCAAACTCCTGCTAGTATGTTGGGGTTGATGTGGACCAGTGGTCTCAAAATTGAGCAAGCATGAGAGTAACCTGGAGAGCTTGTTAAACCACAGAGAGCGGATAGACTTCAGCCTCAGATTCTGACTTCGTAGACCCAGGGTCGGGCCTGACAATTTGTATTGCTGACACATTCTCAGGCGATGCTGACCTGCTGCTCCATGGACCCCACTTCGAGAAACACCGACGATAAAAACTCCTCGCATGTACGTTAAACACCGGACATAGATGAAATCTGTCTACTTTCTGCAACACCAAAAAAATCAAGTCTAACTCAAAACTTGAAACATCCATTCTCTTCTGGGACAAGTTCTTAAAAGAAGCATTTCACAGGAGTCTGATAAACAGACTCTGGAATCAGAAAAGAGCTCGTGTGCCGATCCCCACTCCACCACCACCCAGCCGAAGGAGCACAGACAAGTTACTAAAGTTTACCACGGTGCAGTTCCCTCATCTCTAAAATGGGGATGATAATAATGGCAACATCTAGCTCAGAGAATTTCTGTGAAGTCAAAATAAGGCATGCGGGATGACTGGGAGAGTGCCTTGCACTTAGTAAGTGCTCAATAAATACTGGATATTCTTTTTGGTAACTTTGCTCTTTAACCACCTGACCTGGCGAGCAGCTCATCACCTGTGTGCTGCGAGGTGGCTACGAGAGATGCCGTAGTTTGTTTTTGCTCCCACTCACCACCTTGCACAAACACAGGGCACTTGCTCTCTCTGGGGACACCATCTGCCCTCCCATGCTTATGGCACTGGGACTGGACTCTTGCACGTGAACACTTGCAAATATCTTAATGCTGGCCAATCATCCTGGAGACAAACCGAGTATGGGTCCTGAGTGTTCCAGGGAGAGCAGCATCTCGTGTAAACAACATGCCGCCTGCCAAGCTGGCTCTATAAGGACAGGGGCCGTTAAGGGCTGAATTGTGTCTGTCCCCCTAAAATCAACATGTTGAAGTCCTAACCCTCAGGACCTCAGAACATGACTATATACGGAGACAGGGTCTTTAAAGAGGTAATTAATTAAAATGAGTTCATTACAGTGAGCCCTAACCCAACATGACTGGTGTCCTCGGAGAGCAGATGAGGACACCAACAAGCATAGAGGGAAGCTCATGTGAAGACACAGGGAGAAGGCAGCCATCAGCACGCCAAGGAGAGGGGCCGCAGAAGGAGCCCACCCTGCCCACACCTTGATCTCAGACTTCCAGCCTCCAGAATCACGAGAAAATCAACTTCTGTTGCCTAAGCCACTGTTGGAGGAGGTCATGGAGAGGACATGACCGCCGGGTGACCCGTGAGCTGCACCCGGGCAATCAGAGGCTCCTCACTCCTTCCTCTGTCCTTAGAATGTACGTTCTGCCCACTGTTCCCGTAGTGGGAGCTGTTCCAAGGACAGAGAGAGCAAGGTGTTGAGACCATCTGGACGGTGTATGTGACTAAACCCAGTTAAGGCCTCCACAGAAACTTTAAGATTCTGGTGGGTAGGTGGGGAGACCTACTCATCCAGAGGCCGCCCAAGGCAAGCCTGGTTCGTAAGTTCCTCTGCTTACGTAACCTGCCACCTACCGATCTGGAGCGCTCTGCCTCTTTCTTCTCTCGCTCCTTACCCTCCACGTACGGGCGCTGGTTTGCAGACTAACAGCCACCCAGTCAGTGGTATTTGTTATGGCAGCTGTAGCAAACTAATACAGGGGCTACAGGGACCCTCCCCACTCCTGCTCATGACCCAGCATCACGTCGTGCAAGAGAGAGGCGGGAGGCCTCCTGAGACACCACAGCCGAGGCGAGGAGAGTGCGGAAGTCCTCATACAGGGGCTCTGGTGGCAATTTTTAGCCCTGCTGATTACTGGCCATGGGACAAGTCATTGATACTCTTTGAACCTCTGTTTTTTCCTTTCTCTCCCTACTGGGCTGCTGTAAGGATGGAGATGGATTATCTGAAATGAGCCTTAGAGTCCAATCCACAGTCGCACCATTAGCTCACCAAGGTAAGTGCAGTAGCCTCCTGATACGTCCTTCTGCTTCACTCCCACCCTCACTTCCTGGCCTCACTGCTGCAAGAGCAAGCTTTTAAAAATGTTCATCAGGTCACATGCGTGGCTACTTAAACCCTTCCAGTAACGCCCCATCACACTGAGCAGGAATTCCAGACTCTGCACCACTGCCTGCAAAGCCGTGCAAGAAGCAGCCCCTGCAACCTCCTCCTTCCATAGCCCTTTCCCCTCTCCCATGCTCTGAACTCCGTTCAGAGTAGCTTTTTTGTTGTTTCCGAAACAAGCCAGCTTATTCCTACCTCAGGGCCTTTGCACTCACTGTTCCCACTGCCTGAAAGGCTTTTCCCTCAAATTTCCACCTGGTTGGCTTCCCCTCTGGTCAAATGTCTCCTCCTCAGAGAGGCCTTTCCCACCCATCCTAAAGAAACACGTGGTATCACTTCACGCTGTTGTCTCCCTAGGTGTTACTAGCAATAGCTTATCCCCACCTCCTGAGAGCTAGCACCGTGTCTGTCTGTTCAGGGCTGCCTCTCCAGCACTTGTCCAGCACCTAGAAGGAGTTCAGGAAATATGTGCTGCCTGAAAGTGCTTTGCAAACTGTAAAGTGCTGCATAAATGTGAGTGTCACAAGCACCCGAAAGAGCCAACCAAGTAATTCAAAGAAAAATAGCGTGGAAAAGGAAGGGGAGAATGGATGATTCAGGGTGAACATGGAGGGACTTCAAACGGTGATTTAAAAAATAAACCAAGCAATCCATTTTCTTAACTATATGAGGCTTAGTGGGCCAGAGAAGCACAAACCACACTGACGATTCATTTAATTCTAGTCGGGCTTTATGTGCTCCACCCAGCCCTAGGGCCCACATAAATTACAGGCAGCCGCAGTCCTTCCGGAGCCGGGCAGCAGAACCCCTCCTCGGGGTGGCCTGGGAGGGGACCCTGGCCTGGCAAGCAGGGCTGACTCGCCCTCATTGCATTAGCCCTCCCCTCCTGCATCTGGGTCCGTCTCGCCGCAGTGCTGCCTGCCCGGAGCCTGCACTCCCACAGCAGGCGGGCCTGTGATTCACAGATGGCCCATCACTCCCGATGCCAGCAGAGCACCACCCGAGCCTATCTTTAGAAGTTCCGCAGGCTGGAAAATCAATTTACCCACCTGGCACCCAGGCCCGGAGCCTCCCCACACTAACATCAGCGCTGGGCAGCGTGTGGCTTCTCCTCCCACCACCCACCCTAGCGCATCAGGCCTTGTTCAAAGTCCGGAGGGCCTGGCAGTGCCACCTGCTAGACTTCTGTACCCAAAGACACGCTGGTCTGCCCTCAGAGTTAGGCCAGGTCTCACCAAAAACGGCAGGCCAACACCAGACCTTGGAAAGCACTGGCAAGGAGGAGGCAATTTGCTCTGGGTCCCGGCTGCCCAACTGGCACATTCCCCAGGTGGTCATCTGACACCTAATCCACATGTGGTCCCATCAAAGCAGCTTGCCCAGGTGCTGTGACTTCAGCCTCCTTCTCAGAGCACAGACCACAGAACAAGACTCCCCATGACGGTAAACACTCAACAGGCAAGTTCCCACTGCAGCGCCTCCTCCCAGCCCACCCCCGGGCTGCCCACTTACTGAAAATGACCATGTGTGAATCCCAGAAGCCAAAGGGAAGCCAGTGCTCGGGGGCGCAGGGGAGGGATGACCACCTGGTTGGATCCGGACCTTTTTCCTAGGAAGACTCACTGGGGACCCAGCTTGGGAATGGACTGGGATGAGAGGGCAGGTGGGGAGTAACAGAGGAGGCCTCCCTGGCCTCCCCACCCTCTGTACCCATGAGCTCTCTCTGCTCAGCCTTTGAGAAGGGACCTCTGACCTTCACATCTTGACCCACATCTAGACACCATTTTTACAGATGCTGGGAGATGTGGCCTGTGTCTTTCAACAACGCAGTCTAGAGCCCTGCCCACGCCTACTTCTCCCCCATTACTCCTGACAATGACATCCAGCTGTCCCACAGCAGGTCAAAACAGAGAGGGGCTCCCACCCACTGGCTTCTAGCTGAGAAATAAGAATGACCTGCAAGAGTTTGAGGGCTCAATCCCTGAGAACTTGCAGAAGCACAATCCTGGGTTTGTTTCCTTAATGCAAAACATGGGGAGCAAGCCGGCCCACGTGGCCCCCCGGAACCAGGCTGCTACGGCAAGAAAGGGGCTCTGCGTGGCACGGGCCGTAGCTGCTCTCCCTCAATCCTCACCACGAGAACACAGGCCCCTAAGTGTCCATCTTCCATCTTTTTTCAAGGAAAGCTAGAAACCCAGTTTTTTTAATCTGAAAAACTCTTAATATAGGCAATTAATGCCAAAAAAGAAATAACCCATAAAGCTATGCAGACCACCAGTCTGTCCCCCCTGAAAAAGAGAGCGGGGTGACTGGATTCTGAGAAGCAGATACAGAGGTCTCCCTCCTTCTCTGCTTCTCCCCAGAAAGGCCTTCCTGGCCTGCCTCTCAAACAGCAACAGCGGCCAGAAGGTGAGGTCCAACCGATGAGACATGAAATCTGGCGCCCACCACTTTGAGAAAGGAATCAGGATGACGACCAGGAGGGTTGGGGAGCAGCGTGGGTCAGGCATTCCCAGCCGGGCACTGGAGACGGGGACAGGCAGCCTCGGACTTGCCCCTTAACGGCGTCAGCTCGCTTGCCAGGACAAGTAGTTTAGACCTGTCTTGCTCCCTTCTTGGCCCGGCACAAACACGGCAGGAATGTGGGCATAAACAGCACTCCCGCACCATACATCGCGCGGGTGGCATTTCCCAAATCCTTGTGGGTCACCCCTCTGCCGGCAATGTCTTTTCTTTCCTCTCATTCAAGGCTATTTCCTCTCCTTCCTGAAGATTCTGTAAAGTATCAGCTACTCCAAAGAGCTGCCCCCCTATGCAGTGCCCACCAGCCCAGGCACATCCCTCTCAGGCAAGCACAACCTTCATGCATCCTGCTGGCCACTTTACTAGCCAGAAGCTGCTCCAGGGAAGGGCTGGGTCCTTCCATCTGGTCATGCCCGCAGCCAACACGGATAGCTCAGAACACAGAAGCAGCCCCTTACAGACCTGAGGCAGACCAAGGAGCAAGGGTTTTCAGAGCTCCAGCCCTCCCGGGCCCCCTCCACACATCCACACTTGCTGTTCCTTCTTCCCCAGTTTCTATCTGCTGAAAACTCACCTTACCACAGAGCTTTTTCTCACTGCCCGGTGTAAATCAGCACCCTCCGCATCACTTTTCTTTCCCTTTCCCACCTTTATTTGTCTGTTTGCACCTATCACCAACTGACTTATCCTGTTTACTTAAAGATCCCGTTTACGGACTGTCTCCACCGCTGGAACGCAAACCCAGGAGCGCAGGGCCTGCGTCTGCTTTGTTCTCTGCAGTGTCCCCAGTGCCTAGGACAGTGCCTGACACACCGTGGGGCACAACAAACATTGGCTAAATGAACCCCAGATCCTCCCCCAGAAGCACTGCGCGAAGCCAAAGCCTGAGCCCCTGACACTCCCGAGAAGCAGCCCAGACCCCTGCCTCTTCCTCCCCCTCCTTCGCTATCAGTGAGGACACCTGCAGAACTTTCCATTTCTCATGTCTCATCACATTTCTGTGGCTCAGGTGCCGCAAAGCACGTCAGGAACCCCTTCTGTGTAAGTGCAAGAGGATACAGCGGGGATGCCCATGTGAGGGGATCAGGTGTGGGATGAGCATCTGAGTGTGTAGTGGGCCAAGGCGGACAGGGCGCACCACGGAGGTGTGGTTGGGGAGCTGCCGGTGTGTGAACAAGTGTGCAAGACCTGAGAGTGGAAGTATGTGGGCACAAGTGAGCGGGGTGGGGGGAGGATGTCTGTGGACATGGGGATGTGGGTAAAAAAAAGGCGAGGGGGAAGAGAGGCAGGCAAGCATGTGTGGGTGTGCACACGAGTGTGAACGCAGGGAAGGTGTGTTGGTGGGTGAAGGTGCTGGCGCTTTCTCCCCCTGCTGCAAACTTCGGCTGGAGGGACAAAGATGGGGATGAAAAGGGCTCTACCCTGGGTCCTCGGCAAGAATTCCTCCCTCCCTTTCATGCCGCCAGACCTATATCACGCTGTATCGGAAGGAGATAATGTAACCGGAACCCAGCCCTCCTTTATTAAAGGACCAGAAGGCAATTACACAGCTGCAACCGGGCAATCAAATCAGCCCCTGTAAGACACAGGCCAACGCCAAGCACGGGTGTCTTGGGCTCCGTGGGCGTGGGGTCCCTAGCGTCCCTCGGAAGGAGCCCAGGCTCCTAGTGATTTTGCACCAAGGCCAAACACATAGATCTGGTTCCCTGGAGATTCCAGGAAGCAACAGAAACACTAATGCAGGGTATGGGCACTTCATTACTAGCTACCCATCTAACAGACATTGCAGCCTCCGGAAACAGCCAGGATCAGAGAGGCAACAACCTGCTGGTCTTTCTGCTGAGCTGGGGCTCACGGGGCCCTCCAAGAAGGCCATGACACAAGACACAAATGCCTAAGAAGTGTTCTCAGCCTCTCCGTCAGCTGTACGTGGAGGGGACGGCAGACAGGAGAGAAGATGCAAGGGGCTGCTTTCCAGAGCACAGGACCAGAAGGGAGACCCGGGGGCTCTGTGCCCACCTCTGGGTAACCTCACTCAGCATGTTTCTTTCCGCCTTATCGCTGAGAGGGAGCTCTGTGGTCACCTAAGGCTTGGGCATTTCAGGGAGAGGGAATAGATTAAGAGGAGACAAGTTCAGCTGCCTGCCCACTTTGCCATCAGGGACAGCAGGTTTGTGGTATGACCTCCCCAATGGCTCACAGTGGGACGGCAATAGAAGCAAAGTGGGGAAAACCCAACCACGGTGGGAAGCCACGTGCGCCTGTGTTAATGCACACTCCGGGGAGATCATCTCCCAGTTGCTAAGCACCGGCTGTACACACACAGTTACTATTAGAAAGTTAATCATGGAAAATGCTGAGGTCTCTTTCCCCTGCCTGGCATCTCACGACTCCACGCTACGATTTCATCTTCCATATAACGTTACCAGACAGTGCCATTGGCTCCGTCCACTCCCTCGTCCCCGGCCTTTATGACCTTTCCATTCCCTTCAAGCTGCACACCACGTCAGCCCTGCAAGAGCCTGAAGACACGCTGGCGTGGGGCTGCAGCCCACTGAGACTTTCCATGCAGCCGCACAGCCAGCAAAATACTCAGGGGGGATTAAAACCACTTGCTCCATCACCCAAGATGCTTTAGAAAGGGGAAAAACAGCACTAGCTCCACCTTGGCTGCAGACAAGATCCACACACCATCTGTACTTGAGACGAAAGGTCAGAGCAAAAACTGCTTCTCCAACCCTGACTAGCAAAGCAGGGATTAACTCCCACCTTGCACTTGCTAAAGATCACCGGGAAGAGAGTCACACTGGAAGCCCGGGGGACCGCATAAAAGGCTTAGTCCCTATTTGTTAGTCAATACCCCAGGGAGCAGATAATCAACTGTTTTTGTTTTATGATTATTTGTGGGCGCCGGTTCTCATTCCCTTAGCCTGGATAATAGAGAGGAGAATGCAAAAGAGTATTAACATCCCAACCAAGGTCACCCAGCTCCTCCTGCGGCCTCTCTAACCCAAAGACTGACTTATTATAGCTTTTATTAGTAACAGCAAGAATAAATAACATGAGTGCTTATAACGCCAAGCAATTCTATTGTCTCAACAGGTCAAGGCCTTCCTTGATGAAACGCAGAATGCAAAATTTTTTTCTAAGGTTCAAGCTAGGAGTCTCTGACAAAGTAAGCACCTTCTGCTTGGTGACACTAAAAACGAGAAGAGGGACTATGCTTGAGGGGGTGTATAGTGTGAGGTCTGGGCCTGGCAGGGGTGGGGTTCCCAGCTCCACCAGCCGTGTGACCTTGGGCAAGTCCCTTCCCCTGGCAGGTTCCCACATCACATGGGTACCAGCGAGGACTCAGTGAGAGGACGTACATACAGGGCTCGGCATGGCATCCAGCACGTAGCACCACTCCCTAAACATTAGCTTCTCTCATAATAGTTAATATGAGTGTAATACCATCTCAGGCACAATGATGGGAGCTCTTTGGTCCCCACGCCAACCCAGGAATGGAGACGAGGATGGCGCGTCCTCCACTGTCCCTCGGCCTGACCTCAGTGCAGCCCTCACCCCAGGGGAAGCCACTGGGCATCCCACACCATACACTCCCCTCTGGCTCCCGGGAGCCAGCTCACGCCAAGCCTGCCCCCTTGCCCTCTCTCCTGTCCTTCACCGAGAGGAGCAGGCATCACCGTCCCCATTTTAAAGAGGCAGCCTGTGAGGCATCCAAGAGACTCTCTCCAGGACTGTCCTGAGGGAAAGGCATGAACCAAGGCTCAGATGATGTCCCCGTGCTGGCATGGGTAACAGTTACCCCAACCACCCTGGCCTCTGGAAGACATCAAATCCCCAAAAGGCTCAGCTGCAGAAGATTCTTCCAAACTTCTCAGTACGGTTATTCCCCCAAAGGTCCAAGAGCTTTATTTCTCATTTGCTTACTCAGCAAACACTTACTGAGCATCTTCTGTGTGTCAGGCTCTGAGCTGGGCACTTGGGATACAGCGGTGACCAAGGAAGCCAAGGTCCCTGTCCTCATGGGACTTACCATGGGAGGTTAGCAGACAAGGATCAAATAAACAAAGAAAATAGTTACAAATCTTGCTAAGTAAGGGCTCTGAAAGAAGCAAATGGGCTGCTGAAATAGAGAATAACAAAATCACACACTGCAAAAATTTCTTATATGATGTGTTTATTATGTATTTTCTGTCTCCCCTCAATACATTACACTCCTTAAGAGCACTGATCTGTCTTTACTGATTTGTGTCATTACTACATTCCACGTACCTAGAATAAGGTGCATGGGCACACAGTAAATATTTGTTGAATAAGTATTGTTGGATGGTCAGGAAGGCTTCTCTATCCCCGTGGCTTTAAGCTAAGACATGACAATGAGAAGGAGCCAGCATACCAAAAGTAGGCAGAACAATCATTCTAGCCACAGAGAACAACACGTGCAAAGGCCCCGAGGCATACAATAGCTTGGAATGGTCAGGGTGAACAGCATTCTAGGAGCAGATAATGTCCAGGACTGACACCTTTGTGTCACTCTCAACCAAATGCAACCTTTAGGGCTTCCCTGGTGGCGCAGTGGTTGAGAGTCCGCCTGCCGATGCAGGAGACACGGGCTCGTGCCCCGGTCCGGGAGGATCCCACATGCCGCGGAGCGGCTGGGCCCGTGAGCCATGGCCGCTGAGCCTGCGCGTCCGGAGCCTGTGCTCCGCAAGAGGCCACAGCAGGGAGAGGCCCGCTTACCGCAAAAGACAAACCAAACAAAACAAATGCAACCTTTAAAAAGCCACAGGAGATGCCATCCTCAACTCAGCAAATCTCTGAGCCCTATCTTCTGTCCTCCCCTTCCCACGTTCTTACTCTCATCTGGTTTCCTCAGTTCCCATTCTGGTGCCTAGTTCCTGGTGACAGCAAAGTGCAAAGTTAGAGGCATGCACCCTAATGCCAGGAAGCCAAGATTTCAACCCCAGCTCTGCCACTTACTGCTGTGCTGACTTGGGGCAGGTAACTTAACCTCTCTGTGCCTCAGTTCCCTCATCTGTAAACCATGGGTACCAGAGAACCAATTCTGAGAGCTGCTATAAGGATAAGACAACTTAAAAGATATGAAGCTCTTAGCTCAGTTCCTGACACAGAGGAGGTACCCAATAAATGTGAGAGCACTGTCATTATCTGTTTTAAGCATCATCATTTCTATTATTAGATTCCCCTTCTTCATCTGGCCCGTTGGGAGTGATGACTGGGTAGATGAATGACACTCACCCACCCCAGTACCACATCCAGATTCCCAAACACCCGACCCCTCTTACCTTGGAGATGGGTTATCCGTCAGATATACCCATCCCAAATCCTCACTCAATACACTGACTCCTGGGGACCCTAAGGGGACTCCGGGCTTCCCATATGTTCCCGTAAGCCATTTCCAACTGGCTCCTCGGGGCCCTCCTCTAGCGTCTTGGGGCAGAGGAGGGGGGATTCTGTGATCCTACGGAGGGGTTCTACAGCCATACCTGACACTTGCACTTCTCCCAGCTGACATTTTTCCTTTAACTTTTTAGAACACCACCCCCAAGATGTTTTGCCTTTTCAAATCGTCTCTTCTCCGCCTCAACACTCCCCACCTGCCCCCAAGTCCCCAGTAGTTTCAAAATCGAGTAGCTGCTGGGAATTGCATTGCAAGATGCTAATTTAAACACACACGTCAGACAAGGCGAGCTGAAACCGCTTTCTTAGCAACAGCCCCTCACCAGCACCTCACAGCTGCTGCGGCCCAGGAGGAGGGCTGGAGGAAGCCGGCAGGGGGGCGGGATTGGTAAGGCACAGAGCTTGGGGGGCCTCGCTTAGGTCCTGCTTCAGCTTCTGCCCTCGGAGGACAACCTCCAAAGGTTCAAAGGCTGCCAAGCCGCCAACTGCCGAGAAATGGGTCTCAGGGCAGCCAACTGTGTAAGTAAACCCGTTGCACCCCATTTTGAACTTACAGAACTGCTAACACAGAGAGTTCTAATTTCCTGTAATAAAGCCCCCATCTTCCCTGAGTCAGCTTCAGGCATTAAATGGCCACACCTACCCTCAAAGCACAGCAAGACTCCTTTCCCTGTTGTTCACGTCAGAAATGAAAGCGCGAGTTCCATCAACGGTCAGAGTGACGTCGTGTAACATGTCCCCTCCTTCACCAACTCTCCTGAATCCCCCTCCCCACCTTCAGGTGGGGGTGGTTTTTCCCTCCCCTCTCTCATAACTCTTCTGATATCTCGCTTATGTGGCAAGTTCACAGTCAAGCACATTGTCTCCCCCTAGACTGGCACATCCTTGAGAAGAGCAGCCATGTCTTAACCTTTGATCTTGTCTCCACTCCATTTACATCGCAGATAAGCACACCGTATCTGCCAAAATGCCTGGCCCGTAGTAGTTGCTTGATAAATAGTTATGGGTTCCTAAGGTGAATCATTTTATAAATGCTAGAGAGGAGTTCACCCCTTTGAACAGTAAAAAAAAAAAAAAAAAAAAAAAAAAAGGAAAGCAACAGTGGTGTTAAATAAGGCTGCCCCCGCAGTTGATTTCATTGGTAAATGTGGCTTTTCATATGCTGGGTTTGCTTAAAATGAAGGTATATGAATATGCATACAAAAAGACAAAGACAGAAGCTGGGACATAGGAAATGCAAGCCAGGTAACCCCATGTGGGAGAGAAGTTCCCACCGTCTTATGATGAGCAGCTGTGAGGGTATCAGAGGAGTGAACACTGGACTGCAGAAATGCTCCAGAGAGAACATAAACAACTAGAGATACAAGGCATGTGTATTTCAACACATTCTGAAGATATTCTGTTTCTTGATTTCAGTGTAGGTTACTTGGGTGTGGTCCATTCGCACAGATGCCTGGACTTTATGGTATTTATGGTCACTTTTCAGTATCTTGTTATAGTTCAATTAAAGAGTAAAAAAAGGAATGATTAAACCACATTTCCCCCATGGAAATATACCTTCACTGTCCAACTGAAGTTGATGTGAGAACAGGATTTGTTTTATAAAAATTCACTCTACAGAGAGCTCAGCTGTTACCACCTATAAAGTAAGACGGGTCTCCACCCGCACAAAGGCGAGCGGCAGGACCATGTGAGGCATCAGAAGAGAACGTGGAATGCATGAGTAATAAAACAGATGCAGAGAACTCTCCATCTGCACGACTAGATGAGAAGCCTCGATGGAAGAAGCCTTGATGGTGTTCGCTCTCCCTCCGCAGACTGACCGGACTCAAGGATCCAAACGCTGAGGAAGCCAAGAATGTGCAAACTACACTCTCTCAGAATAAGAAGGCTACTCCTTTCTCCTCCGGGAACCTTCAAATATTTTGGAGCTTCTGATGACACTCTCAAGATCACACAGAAACCAGAGCCTGATTTTAGACACCTTGACGTGGTGGGTGGGGCGGGGTGGGGGGGAGGTGTGATGTTCTGAGTTCTGAATGATTTATAGCCATGGTGCCTCAGTTCTAGAGGAGAAAACGAAAATGCCAGGCACACTAAGGCAGCTGTGGGTTGCTTTTTTACTTTATTTAGGGTGGAACCCAGGGACCAAGGATCTGGGTCTAGTTGTCCGCCAGCTTACTCCCCACCTACGTTTTCTGCAACTGACAGCAGACCGCAATAGACAACCAGAGCCACCTTGACAATGAGAGAAGGCTCTGAGGAGTGCCCTGAGGATTATGCAAGTGGCAAGAGGAGGACACACTTCTTCTAGACACTGGGGTCAAGGGGCAGTCATGGATGACCTGCAGGGATACGAGCTGCATGCAGGCTTTCTCAGCACCAGCGGGCTGCACCCACATCACTGCCTGATTCCCTAGCAAGGTCACTACCCAACCATCAAGACCACAGTCCCCAAATGAGACCAAACAGGTTCACTTTCCTGAAGGTGGGTGGTTTAATATTTTTCTTTGGAAAATCTTGTCTACAGAATTGCTATCACGACTTAATTTTATAGCCGCCTTGTACAGGTTAAAATAAGACGAAATCAACATTTTCTGGGCCTCGTGCAGCTTTAATTGATGCAATTCGACACGCATATATGGAGTGCCTGTTGTGTTCTAGAATCTGTTGCAAGTCCTTGGAATCAGGAAGTGAGAATATGAAAAATGAGAACTGGGGCTTCCCTGGTGGCGCAGTGGTTCAGAGTCCGCCTGCCAATGCAGGGGACACGGGTTCGTGCCCCGATCCGGGAAGATCCCACATGCTGCAGAGCAGCTGGGCCCGTGAGCCATGGCCACTGAGCCTGCGCATCCGGAGCCTGTGCTCTGCAACGGGAGAGGCCACAACAGTGAGAGGCCCGCATACAGCAAAAAAAAAAAAAAAAAAAAAAAAAGAGAACTGTCCCCAGAAGAGAACACATACCAGCTTTGGCTATGCCCTCGTGGGTTGGACTTCTCTTGTGGACACCTTGAGGCTTCCCTTCTGTACTTTTCCTTGTAGTACCCAGAGAATGCAGGATGAGAGACTCAAGGGTGGCTCGATACATTCACTGAATGAAAGTGACGGGCCCTACAAATAGTTTCCAGAAGGCCTGCCAACACTCTCCCACCCTGGGTTCTGGTCTTCTTGCACAAGCTGTGTAACATCAGCCAGGACACCCCTACCGGCCCACCATGCCCACACAGCTGGAGCCTGGTTTCCACGGTGAATTGGGTGACTTTGGGCAAGTTGCCCTGACTCTTGGGGCTCAGTTTCTTTATCTGCAAAACGAAGAGATTGGGGTAGATTGTCTCTATTTCCCTTCTAAGTTCTAGCATTCCATGATGCCCTGTACATTCAGGTAAATGGGAGCTGCCTTTTGCTACTTACGGATAAGAGAGACAGCTACACGTCACCCTCTTCCTCTTTTTTAGCCTGGCCCTCTTTTGTCAGGTTCCTACCACTTTTCTCCACTGCCCTGGGCCTCAGGCAAGCTGAGCCCACTCCCTCGCCAGCTGCTAGGTCCTGCGTAGTCAGTATCAGTGGGCATTCCCATCCCACTTCCACTGATTGACTTAGGGGTGGACAATTGGCCTCGTTCTGGGTCCATGAGACAGATGGAGAACTTGCTGGAGGGGCTTCCAGGAAAGGTTTCCCCTCTCTATAAAGCCCTCACCAGAAGGGAGGGTCCCCATCCTCCATCTGGACACTGCTATGTCCAGATGTGATACCTGGAACTGCTGCAGCCCTTTTGCAGCCATGAGAGGAACCAGCTTTAGGATGAAGCTGTCACTAAGGACAGCAGAGCAAAGACACAGAAGCAGCCAGGGCCTCAGACATCACTCAGCCACTGAGCCATCCACACTGAAGAGCCCTCACCCCAACCCCAGCCACCTCTGTTCTACTTATGGGGGATACACTTCCTTACTGGTTAAGCTGATTTGAGTCAGCGTTTCCCATTACGTGCGGCCAAAAGCATCCCAATGACCATAGTGGACCAATTTGAAAAGGAAGGAAGTATTCTGAAACAAACTTAACACTAAAACTATACTACGCACAGCGGAATCTTCCTTTAGCGTCTAGGAAGATGCTCTAGGACACCATCTGGGGGGAGGTTTTACACTTCTGAGTGAGTCCCTGACATCCCTTCCTTTTCCTCTTCATAAGCCAAGAGCATCCAGACATCTGCACTCTGTAGTTGCTTGGTTTCCAGAAAGATGTGAGTGGCCCCAATATTCCAACAAGAAACAGCACTGGCTCGCCCCTGTCCATGGAAACAACGAGCACAGCCATGAACTCAGAAGAGTCCAAATTGGCACTTTGAACAAAGAATTCTATGTTGTATTAGTGGTTCTGAGCTTTCGAAGTGTTATTCGTTTTGTTTCACCTGTAAATTGAGAAATCTGGGACCCATCTGCTTACTAGCTGAGACAGATTTCAGCAAAGGATCAGGGAGAGGACATAGGTTTCCTCCTCCCCCTCTCTCCCCCTGACACCTCCCCTCAACCTCTTACCAAGGTAACAAAAAGAAACAATAATTAAAGTCAAACAGCATTAAATGTTGTTACTGCTACCATGTGCAGTAAAAGAAAAAAACACCTCCCATCTTACACCGCCATTTCCTTTTTAAACCCTTCGGGGGCATTGTGTGCAAATATAGTAAACAGCACTAGAGGGAAATAATGTCGCACATACTTCTGGGAGCATGTCATGTCCCTTTAAGACAAGGCCCAAAAAAAAAAAAAAGACAAGGCCCACTGTTCAGTTCCATTCTAGGCCAGAGCTCCGGTTTCAAGCTTGCGGTCCCCTTACTGCCTCATGCCATATTAATATGGCCCTTGGCATGCTCCCAGATCTGCATTGTGAACCATAATCTGGGCCAGCTCCCACACGACAAACTGGTTTGGGGCTTCCCCTTCATTTCCCAGGAGGGCTTTCCCCCTCTCCCAGGCCAGGCCATCCCTTTCCCGGGGTTCCCCACCTTCAGCCTCAGCCAGGGGAACACGCAAGGGCTCTTCAACAAGCAGTTAAGAGACTCGGCGTGGAATAGCCTCTGTAAGTGCTGCTAATACAACAGCTGATGAAAGCAGACTGTGCTGTGGACAGTTACGGGGGCTGGGGAGAGCTCAGACACCAGAGCCCAAGCCCGACTCAGAGTCACCTCTGCAACAGGCCTGGTGGTCCCCTGGGCTCTCCGCAGATCTGCTGGAGGACCGCTTTCTCTCTCCTCCCACCCCTGCCCCTAGCCCTACTGAACTGGAAGGCAGGGGCTTCCTAGGGTATTACTTCTAGGAGAGCCCACAGACCATTTTCATTTATTGAAAGGGAGAGCGGTGGTGAGGCTAGCAGCAAGGTGGGGGGTTGTGGCACACGGTTAAAAAAAAAAAAAAGACACAAGGGTGAGGGTACAGCTGAATGGACCCCAGGTGGCCCTCAAACCCAGGGGCTCCTGGAAGCTACACGCGGCACACAGACTCCCACCATACAACAGGAACCCCGCCGACCCCCCACCTGGCTCAGCCTGTAACCTCATCTGTGGACACTGCCATCCTGAGGCATCATGGGGTGTTGTCAGGGCAAGACCGGGCTCTGGAGACAGGCTGTCTGCGCTCCAGACCCAGATCCACTGCTCACCAGCACCATGACTTTGGGTATCATGCTCAACCACTCTGAGCCTCAGTTTCCTCATCTGAAAACTGGGAACAGGAACATCACCCACCTCCTGGGCTTACTAGTGAGGATGCAAAACCCTGCCTGGCACACAGTAACTGTTCAGTCCATCTCTCAGAGCTGGTACGTAACAGCACACGTGAGCAGGGCACGACCCTGAGCAGAGGGCGGAGCCAAAATGTACCCTCAAGAATCCTGCAATTTCCTCAATATGTTAAACCCAGAATTACCACTGCAACCCAGCAATTTCACTCCTAAGCATATACCCAAAAGCATTGAAAACAGGTGTTAAGGACATCCCTGGTGGCGCAGTGGTTAAGAATCCGCCTGCTAATGCAGGGGACATAGGTTCAAGCCCTGGTCCGGGAAAATCCCACATGCCGCGGAGCAACTAAGTCCGTGCGCCACAACTACTGAGCCTGCGCTCTAGAGACTGCGAGACACAACTACTGAGCCTACGCAACACAACTACTGAAGCCCATGCTCCGCAACGAGAAGCCACCGCAATGAGAAGCCCGTGCACCGCAACGAAGAGTAGCCCCTGCTCACTGAAACTAGAGAAAGCCCGTGCGCAGCAACAAAGACCCAATGCAGCCAAAAATCAATTAATTAAAAAACAGGTGTTAAAATAAAAATGTGTACACAAACATTTATAGCAGCACTGTCAAAGGTGGAAACAACACAAATGTCCATCCAACAGATGATCAGATCAACAAAAACATGATATATCCACACAACGGAGTGTTATTTAGCCATAGAAAGGAAGGAAATCCTGATACATGCTACATGGATGAACCTTGGAAACATTATGCTAAGTGAAAGAAGCCAGATACAAAAGGCCATATATCGTATGCTTCCAGTTACATGAAATATCCAAAATAAGTCACTTCATAGGAGCAGAAACTCGATCTGTGGTTCCAGGGGCTAAAGGAAGGAGGAGATGGGTAATGACTGCTAATGGGTATGAGGTTTCCATTTGGGGTGATGAAAAAGTTCCGAAACTAGATAACAGTGATGGTTGTACAACACTGTGATGGTGTATTTTTAAATGGCTAAAATGGCAAATGTTATGGTATGTATATTTTGCAACACAAAAAGTAAGAACTCAGAAACGGCACAGCACGCAGACCCTTCTTCCCTGAGACCTCCTACCTGATGGGGGCTTAGGAGGACAGGGGGACAGGGCTGGCGGGTAGCAGTCACATGCTGAGTTCCATTCCTGTGCTCCTGCCTGCCCCTCCTCGCTCCCTGCACCACACTGCCTGGGTTTCTCACCTATGCCCTGCAGCCTGTCCCCTCTGGGCCTTTCACGTACTATTCTTGCATGCCCACCACCATCATCAGTACAGCATGCAACATCCCTCACACCCCAGGACCCAGATCAGGCCCTGCCTCATTTGTAAGCCTTTCCCTCCTGCCTCCTCCCAGGCTGGGTTAGGGGGCTTCCTCCTCTGGGCCCCCACCTCGGCACCCCACACTTATCCTCATCGAAGCATGATGTTCTGTGCATTCCCGACAGCGCTCCCGACCTGTCAGTTTGTTCCAAGCAAGGGTTATATCTAATTCACCCTTGCATCCCTAGAACCTAGCCCAAAATAATGACACACATGAATGACTAAATTAAAATTACAGACTATTATCTAGAAATCTTGAGAAAGGAAATAAGTAGTGTAAGTAAGGGAGATTCAATTCCTAGACAACCTAACCCACCCCACCCCCCATGCCAGAACCTCCCCAGGCAAAAGGACCACGAGTCCCCAAGCTGACAGGGACCAGGCCAATGCAAGGCACCAGAATGAGCCTCTGTCAGGAAAGTCGTGGGCTGGGGAGCCGGGAGGTCGTGAGCTCAGTCTACAGTTGACAGATCAACCTCAGTCTCGACTACACTGACCGAGGGAGCCAGGCACTAGGCTTTCCCCCATCTTGTCATTCAAACCTGCAGAGCTCAAACCATCTTCCAGAGGACGAAACTCAGGCTCTGGGAGGTCGGCAGCAGCCCCAGGTCACACGGCTTAGTCTGCAACACTGCAGGCACAAAAAACCTACCCTTCTGATTTTCAAATTCATTTCCTCTCCCTCCTTCCCACGGGGTCTAAACCGTTGGATCTCCAATCCTCTCACCAACGGGAGAAACACAGGCAATGCTGAAGAGTAGATCCCTCATGGTCCTGGACTTACACATGTCGACTGAAAAAATGCACAACCTAAAAGTTGACAACTATGTTTTATTGGGCGGACTTTCTGAGGACTCAAGCCCGGGAGGCAGCCTCTCAGATAGCTCTGAGGGACTGCTCCAAAGCGGTAAGGAAGGAGCCGGGACATATGGGGGTTTCTGAAACAAAGACCAGGTAGTCGGAACATCCAAAGGTAACAGTTAAAGAAAACCAGGCATCTCAAGTTAATGAATTTAGTGCTTTTCTATGTATGGGTAGATGCAAGAGTCTGGGCTCACTGAAATTATTCCTCTGATATGCACCTTAGCTGTCTAGGGCCAGTATCCTTTTCCTTCCCATCCTGAGTCCCCTAAGGTTCGCCATGCGGGGAGGTAGTAGTAGCGGATGGCTTTATCGCCACAGCATCCTTTGTTTGCTGACATGGCAGGCAACGCTTTTCATCCACATACATCTGAGCCCAGGTGGGTCCTCTTCTGAGAACACACTTCAAACAATGAAGCTATTGCCCATGATGGGAAGCAGCATAGAGGAAAGAAAGATCTTCAGGGAAAAATGCCTAAAGATTTGTCCCAGCCATTCCACTAACTACCTGTGTGTCTTTGAGTAAGTCTATACCTCTCTGGGTCCTTTTTTTGGTAAAATAACTATTTTTTATTTTATTTTATTTTTTATTTTTTTGTGTGTGGTACGCAGGCCTCTCACTGTTGTGGCCTCTCCCGTTGCGGAGCACAGGCTCCGGACGTGCAGGCTCAGCGGCCATGGCTCACGGGCCCAGCTGCTCCACGGCATGTGGGATCTTCCCGGACCGGGGCACGAACCCGTGTCCCCTGCATCGGCAGGCGGACTCTCAACCACTGCGCCACCAGGGAAGCCCAAATAACTATTTTTTAATCACCAAAGCCTATTCTATAAAATGGAGTAGATTGTCTGAAAGATCTCTTCTAGCTCTAGGGCTCCAATTCTTTAATGACTAACACCTACCTGGAAGGATCTGGAAACGTGGCTGTCTTGTCCTTACTCATTTAGCAGGACTCAGCTTGGAGTGGAGAGCATCCCATCAGGCTGATGCAACATACAAAGCTGAGCTACTAGCAATTTTTCTCTCTGAGCTTCTTAGACCAGCGCCCTACACCTTCCCTGAACCAGGAGCAGACAAGAAAGCAAAGACACACCGACTCTGCTCCTACCATGTCTTCTGTATGAGATTTTTAGTACAACAGAGCTCGGTAGTACCCAAAATTCTGTCCTACTCGCCCACCTTCCTGATTCCTGTCTGCCTGCCCTGCACTAAAATTTACTGCCCGTTATTCTTTAAATCAACTTTAAATTATCTGACTTCTTGTAAAATTAGCATGTCCTAAGCAATAATATCTGTGAAATCACGAGCTCTGATGTGCCGTTTCTATTTTTTCCCAAGCGTATTCAAATACACAACTATAGTAAGAAATTCATCTGGGTCCCACCTAAAAGCATCCCACGGGTGTCGGGATGCTGCAAACCCCAGCATTCGCTCACTCTGTCTTCACCAGCATACCTTTTAGGTCAACGTTATTTTTTACCATTTACAGAAGGTGAACAGAGGCTCAGGGAGACTCGTGTTTAAGGTGACACAGTCCAAAGCATCACTGCTGGGCTTCAAACTCGGGGGTGCCTGATTCCAAATACCAAGTCTTTGCCACTCTTATAAGCATCCAGCTTGTCTACAGCCTACGGGGGTGAATAAAAAGTCAAGAGATTGTAAATAATGCTGGCAACCTTTATCACCTATTCTACTTAATCCTGTCCTAAGAACTTGACAGTAAGATTTTCCATGATTATCGGAAACAAGAGTAATTCAGCTACGCATAAGCAAAGCTGACAGCCAAGAGCACCGGAATGGGGAGGAGGTGAGTCCAGTACGTGCAGCCCCTCACCCACACGGGCAAGGTCACGGTTTATTCCCTATCTGGGCAACACCGGGTTCAGGCTATCCCAGTCCCAAGGCTGCACCACCAGCCCTGCCAGTCCTCCTGAAAACGCACCGCTTAGTCACGAGGGACTCTGGCTGAGCCTGTGTGTGACTCAGCACACATCTATCAGGCCTCCTGGGAAAACACCGGCAAGACCACACAGGGTCGGTGGTGTCATCTGTGAATGCAGGAACGCCCGGGTCTTCGCACACCAAGCCACCAAAGAAAAGGGATTCCACCCCAGCCTGGAAATTTTAAGAACTGGGAGGGCCAGCACCCAGTGTCACCTGGTCTGCCACCCGCTAGGGCAGCAAGGGAAAAACCAGAGCCCGGCAAGAGGCAGTGAGGGACTTGCCCACAAGCACTCGGCTGTATCAAGCCAGGGCTGGGCAGAAGTGCCCCTGTCTCAGACAAGAATCTTGGTCCTGGAGTGGTACAGCTTCCAGCAGAGTCAGCATCCACAGGTGTAGTCCTGCTCTCTGCCACAGTGGGTGGAGGAAATCGTCAATGACAGAGCCATCCCCGAAATTCAGGAATCAATGAAGTGTAAGTGGAGAACCCAGTGACCCGTATGAATTCAACAATAACAAAGAAAAATGAAGAAGGAAACTACCCAGCTCATTATCCCTCTCAAACATTTTCCAGTAACAAGTCAATATGCATCAGAAATAATCGCCTAAAAAAGCAGCAGCTGGGGGGGAAATGCACTGGATTGGTGCTGGGAGACAGAAGAGGCTTGCCGTGCATTTCAGCAGAATACAAACCCTGCCAGGTGTCATACAATATGTCAACCGCAAAAGGATTCCCCAAGCAGGCATGTGCTAACACATCATTTGTCTCCATCGAGATGCCTCTGAGCCTCCCCGTGATGTGTCAAAAGGGGCATATTTGTCCCCTGCAGGGCAGGGGGCTCTCTGGACCATCTGACCAAGAGAGGAGGGCAAGAGGCTGGCAGATGAGGAACTGACCGGCAAATGACAAGAGAGACGCACCCCATACAAAGCGTACTCCCACCGGGTGGGAAGGAACTGGGGTCAGTATATTTCTTCCCAGATCTTTTTTTATTCATTGAAACCTGGAAACACCGCCCTCTAGATCCCTCTGAGGAGCACAAAGTAGGGTTTCCCAAGCCCTGACACAGGAGGGTAGATCGTCGACCTGCTTCAGCTTTGGTTGTGGGAGAGAACTGCCTGTTACTTGTTGACAACTCGGGGCAGAAATGCCAGAGGGATGAAGGTGGGGAGGTCCTAAATGTATGGCTGCTCCTTCCCACCCTGTGCCCACCTCTACTGCCTCTATAAAACCAAATCCCCGAGAGGCATACATTCTCCCTAGCTCTGTGCCTGAAAATCCTATTCCTGCCTAAAGAAGGGAGAACCCTCCCCTCTCTCTCCATCTGCCCCAAGGCTGGCCCACTATACTACCCAGTGCTGGCCTAGGGCACACTTGCGCCAGGCGGCCGTGTAACCCCAGGCCAGGCTTTCCCCAGCCTCTCCTGTGCGTGACAAACACCCAGCTCCACACCACCCCTGGAAACCTAAAGATACCATCTTCAAGAAAACTCAGCTCTAAGATGACTGTTGTTTCCTTAGTTAGAAAGCCACTCAGTACAAACAGCCTAAATACCCGACTCAAGAGAAAAGCTAAGCAACGGTGGTACAGCCGTACTGAATAGCATGCAGTCACAAAAAATGTTAGACTTATAACAGCACAGAAAATGTCTGTTATAATAATGGGAGGGGAGGCAGCATACAAAATCGGATAAACAGTACAGTCATAGCTAAGGAAGTTGAAATACTTTGAAAATCTGTACAAAGTAAAGAGGCTTGAAGGAAATCCAACAAAAGGTAACCAACCAGAGACAAGGTCCCTCCTCTATCTATGTTTATGTGTATTTACAACAGCAAAAAATAAACACTACCTTTGAAACATTTCTCAAGGAGGAACATACCCAGAAAGATCAGAGATTGTGACATCAAAAGATCTGGGTTCTAGGTTCAGGTGTGTCTGTTTCCAAAGGCATGTGACTCTGAGAAGTGAAAAGCACTTCGTTCTATTTCTCACCTACAACCTATACTTACAGCCTGCAACCTACACCTACAATCTGTAACATTCACCTACAACTTACACCTATAACTTACAACCTACATCTATAATCAATAACCTATACTTACAACCTACACCTGTAACAACCTACACCTACAACCACAACCTACACCCACAATCTACAGCCTACACCTATAACCTACAACCTATATCTATAACCAATAACATATACCTACAATGCACATGTACAACCTATGCCTACAAGCTATAATCTACAGCCTATATCTAACTACAAACTATGCCCATACCTATAACCTACAACCACAACCTACACCTATACTTACAGCCTAAATCTACAACCTATAACCTACAGGGTTGCTATTAGGGTTGGAGGACTCTCCCAAGCACCGATCTTTACATGAAGATGTTATATGAAGGTGAAGCATGAAATCATTATGATCACTTGAGATCTACACACACATACACACTCCAGTATCAACAATATTATCAGTGCACTAAGTGAATCTTGATTCCAGAAAGAAACACTAACATACCAGAAAATTCCTATCAGGGCTCAGAAGTCCAAATGGCCACCATGTACCTGTTCATGTACCCAGCACTTCTCAGGGCCTCCCGGGTTTGGTTCAACAAGTTTATCACCTTCTTTTTGAAAATATAGAGGAAGCCTTACTTCAGCTTTAAAAAGAAAGACAAAGAAAAGGAAAACGCACCATGCAGGTGCATTGTGTGTAATTATTCAGTTTAAAACTACTCTTTGTCTAGGGATAATGGTCTAGAATTTTCCCTCAGGTAAGGGCTGGGAGCTGGTTTCTAGGATCAGAGGGAAGCCAGCACCCTTTCCTGTTAAAATCTGAGAGCGTGGCTTTCACAGAGGGTTTACATCCTGCCGTGGCCTTCCTTCCCAGTGTTCTTCAAAACGCCCTGAAGACACTGCCACTGAGACTAAGCCCCCTAAGACAAAGGGCCTCTCCGCTCTCTATCAGATGTCACCTCAAAAGATCCTGCCTCTTCTCCCCTATCTGGCTGGTAAGAGCAGCTGAGGCCAAGGCTGGGGCATGATCCCTACTCTCTGCCTCCCCGTGAAGCTGGATGTGAATTCCAGCTCCTTTAGGCACCAGTAAGTGACCTGTAGGCAAGTTCCTCAACTCACCAAGCTTCCATCTCCTCATTGGTAATAGTAATACCAATATAGATAGATAGACAGATATTTTTTCAGCACTTAGAATGTGCTAGACACTAAAGCTAAGGGCCTTACATCTAAGGACGTATCTGTTCTTTGCAACAGCAGTATTATGAGACTGGCAGTAGGTACCATTACTATCACTCCCATTGCAGAAATGAGAAAGTGGAGGGAGAGAGAGTTAAGTAACTTGCTCAAGGTCCCACAGCTAGTTGGTGGGGGCAGCGGGGGAGGGTACTGAAACCAGGCAGTCTGTCCCCCATGCTTTTACCATTACACTGTCAACTGGAGGTGGGGAAATGGCCATCTGACAAGGTCATCATCTGGACTTTAAAAACCAACTACCTAGGGCTTCCCTGGTGGCGCAGTGGTTGAGAGTCCGCCTGCTGATTCAGGGGACGCGGGTTCGTGCCCCGGTCCAGGAAGATCCCACATACCGCGGAGCGGCTAGGCCCGTGAGCCATGGCCGCTGAGCCTGCGCGTCCGGAGCCTGTGCTCTGCAACGGGAGAGGCCACAACAGTGAGAGGCCCGCGTACCGCAAAAGAAAAAAAAACAAAACAAAAAAACAAACAAAAAAAGAAAACCAACTATCTAAAACACCACAGTAGTTCCTCAATAAATAGTTAGTAGTGCCAGTTTCCTCCTAACAGCCAAACTCTGCACCATTCTCTCCACAGCCATCTTGACGATGCTTCCTGTTGGATACAGGGAGCATGCATAATTCAATGCAGCCAATGACTAAGAAATAGAAAACAAACTCATAGTTTCCTGTGAGTCCTAGGGGCAAATATTGTGTCTCCTTTATTTCTGAGCAATTTGGACAACCAAGGGTAATGACTAGCACAGAGAAGGAAATGGAAAAAAGCTTACTGACCCTCATCCATTTCCTTCTGAGGTGCTCCTTATTATTACTATTATTATTATTATTTTGGCTGCACTGCGAGACATGCAGGATCTTGGCTCCCCGACCAGGGGTTGAACCCGTGCCCCCTGAAGTGGAAGCCTGGAGTCTTAACCCCTGGACTGCCAGCGAAGTCCCTGTGCTCATTATTATTTTGTGTTCATTTTTACTTCCCAGAGACAGCCCTAAACATTGGGTAGCAATGATTCTAAAGTCTACAAAACAACACAGAGAACCCCAGAGCCAGCAGGAAATGTGTCACCTAACTCTGACACTCCCAAGATCTGCAAATTCTCTCCAGAACCAAGCTTCTCTTTTGTATCACCCTCCCTCTTCACTTTTAATTCCTGTGACAAGAAATGCCCTCCTTCTGATCCATCCTCTGCCATGCCTCAACCACATGCCAACTCAAGGGATGTGTACTCTTCAGCAGAATCAAGATGAACCTGCAGTACCCAAGCCACGCCACAGGAGAAAGCCCATTCCCACCAGCTCCCCACTGGCCCACCTTCCCCAAACCATGGATGAAGCCCCACAAGGGCCTGAGAAGGTCTCTTCCACAGTCAGAGGCACGTGAGCCTGTTTATGAACTGTCTTCCATATTAGGGGCCTCCCATGACTGCAGAAAAACAAGAATCACTCAGAACCTCTTTATCCTGAGAGCTTCAGAACTGACTCTGTGATACCTGAAATCTCACAACGTCTCTTATTCCCCATCTCCTCCTCCTTCCATTCTGCTTTAAAAAGAGTATACACTTTTAAAAAGATCTACCTAGCCCTGAGAAACTGGAAACAATCTGTTATTCAGAACATAACCACTCCTAAGGAGCCATTAAGAGTTTTGGTGGCAACGCTGGCCCCACTGTCACCCAAGTCATCACCATGGGCCACTAGGACCGTAAAACGCTGCCTGATCCTCTGCGGGTGCGAATGTTCCTTATGGCTCTCCTTCACTCTAATTTTTTGGCGGGGCTCAGAGGGAATGGAATGGGCTTCTGTTACGATGATGGCTGAGCAGGCTGCTGGCAGAGCAGGACCGTTGGGAGGCACTCTACACACACACTCTCAACTCTAGATCCACTCTACACCCTACACATACACAATCCCCACCCTACACACACACACACACACACACACTCTAGACATAAGCTACACTCTACAGCCTACTCACGTACACTTACACACACTCTATACATATGCTACACCCTACGCTCTGCACACACATTCACACAGACTCAGACTCTCACCCTTGGCCAGCAGCACCCAGGAACTCCCACTGTGGTCTTATGGGCCAGGACCCCCTGCCAAGCTCTTTGGCCACTGAAGCAACCCCATAAGCCTTTTTCTCTGTCCCCTTCCAACCCTAGGGCCTTTGTTGGTATCATTACCCCCGGCTTACTCTTTCGTTAGCCAGACCTGAGCTCAAATCCCAGGTTACTAGCTGTGTGGCCTTGGCAAAGTCACTTGACCTCTCTGAACCTCAGTTTCCTCATATGCATCTAGGAGCGTGCCAGCACCAAACTCCACGGCTAAGATGAAGCCAGCTCTCAACAGCCCAGCCAGATCATGAGTTCCCAGTCTATGAGCCCCCAAGTGCACCAACCCCGCTCCCTCCTCCATGGACCCCCCTGGATCTTCCATAGCCTAAAGACTAAAGGGTTAGAGCCTGACCCAACAGGGGGTCTCTAGGATCCTGTTCTAACTCCACAAGCAGCATCTAGTCTGACTGGTCCATGCCTATGAAGGGCTGGTTGCTAGGATGCTGATTCAGTGGGATACTGGATCCTGCAAGAGAAGGGGTTATCACAGGCCCTGGCACCGAGTCCCTGCTTAGCAGAAGTTACCTCCAAGACTAAGTTGCTCGGCCAGTGGGTCCCTCTTCCTGCAGGGCAGTAATCTGTCTCCCTCATGCCTCCAGTCATGGTCCTGCATCTACTCGTGGGGCTGGACAGATTCAAATACAGGCTGGCTAGTCCAGAGTCGACCCCTGGGAAGAGGCTGGGAACTTTGACTTGCACCATCCATATCTCAGCTCCCCTTACCCTAGGTAAGAAGTAGATGACCCCAAGAAACCCTCTTCTCTTTAACTCTCTCCAACTCCAGAGCCTGGAAAGCCACTCTCTCACCTGCCGTTCCCAACTTCCCTGGCCCAGGTAGCTAGGGCAGGTGTTGTTACATTGCACTTTACAGATGGTTGAGCACCCATGTCAGGTGGCTTATCCAAGATCACACAGTGATGGAGTTGGAATTAAAACCCAGGTCTCAACGCCTGACCCCTGATCCGCTAAAATACCTGTAATTCTACTTTTACAGGTTAGGGAACAGACAGACACCCAGGCATGATAAGTGAGTGGCCTAGGACATCCCAGACAATATATTGTGGACATAAAGCAGAACTGAGGCTTGGGGACCGGAACTCTGTCCTCTAATGGGTCGATCTGGAAGACATCTTCAGGGATGAGACCCAGCTCTGGCAAGGTCTCTCATCCCCAACATTCAGGTTCACCCTACGACAGGCCTTGCTACTGCCAGGGTCCATCAGAGGCAGGCGACCCAGGCACTGGGGAGCCACGGGCTGGAGTCCTAGGCGTGCTTCTCTGTTCTGAGCTCAGCCTGTGGGCACCGGACATGGGCATCGCCCCCTCTCAGAGTATCTGCACCACCTACCTCTGGGAACGCTGCGGTCGCTGAGGGAAAACAGAGTAAAGCTCGCTGCCAGCCCAGCCCTGCTTAGTAATCTGCCCTTTGCATTACCGGGAAGCAGCGGGGATACAGCTGCAGTACCTGATGGTACATCTAAAAAAAGCCAGCTGAGGGGGCCCACAGACTCCCACCTGTCCTCTCCCACCTGCCACTCCGGAGACTGGCGAGGAGCTGCTGTTTCTTTTTTCTCCCACCCCAAGGAGCTCAGTATGTTGTGCAGAAACGACTCCATCCAACAAAGCTCTACTTTACACCTACCTCCATCTGGACTGTCCCTCACAGCATTCCGCTAATTCACCAATAATTCCTCCCAGAATCATGATTGATTTCCCAGTGCTGGGTTGCCTCCTGCCTGGCTGTGTCCCAACCAGGTGGCGCTGAGCAGTTACCTCAATGCTCAGCCCACAGGAGCTTTCGGTGAGGCAAACAGAGCCAGAGGGACACTCACCCAGAACTGGCTTTCAGGTGAACAAGGTAAGATAATGAGTCAAGGCTAAGATGTTTGAAAAGGGAAGTTCAGCTTGGTATCCATAAAACGGTAACCAGTTATTGAACACCTACTGTGTGCTAAGCACTTGAGAAGATTTCTCTCACTGAACACTCAGTGGGACACTTTGTAAATGAGAAGACTCCCGCCAAAAGATGTTGTCATGAGCCCAGACACAAAAGGCACCGAGACACAGTGCTCCTAACAGACCCTCCTTTGGGAAAAACCATCACTATTCAGAATAGAAATTCTTCTGAATAATTTTCATCATGTTCAGCATCTTGATAATGTACTCATGCATAAAAATGATGCTCAGCAGCTCTTTGGGTAAAATGATGATATTAATGTTAACTGTAGTGTTGGCAGTAGTAACAGCGAAACTAGTAACTGGAAATTAATATGCATTTTAATGACTGTCAGGCACTGCACATCCTTTATATACAGTATGTTATTAATAATACTGTATCACTTTCAATGTTCCCAGGAAAATTTTTGGTTAAGTATGTATGCTAAGAATGTAAGAGGAATCACTGAGAAGAGAATGTGACCTACAGCCTGTGAACTGGCAAAGGATAAAAGGAATGGATGTGGAACCATCCATCCACATAAGACAGGAAAGGTAAAAGAAGAGCAAAGAAAAAAACTAGTCCACAGAAACCCATAATAAAACAGTAGAAAAAAAGCTCTGAAGTTAACATCAGCCATTACAATAAACATAAACAAATCAAATTTACCTATTAAGAGACAAATTATCAGATTGGATTAAAAAGTTGAAAATTCAACTGAGATGATTACACGAGACAAATCTAAAACAAAACTTTATTAACAGGTTAAGAATAAAGAGACAGAAAAGAATATACCAGGCAAGCACTAAACAAAAGAAAACTGGTATAACATGTAGTTAATGTCATTCAAAGCTAATTTGGGTCCTCAGAACAAGCCTCAAGATGGCACAAGGTAGATCTGAAATCCCTTTTTTGCACAAGGAGACTGAGGAATGGAAAGGTTAGGTTACTTGCCCGAGGTCACTCAAGCAGCAGGGGCACCAAGAGGATCCACACTCAGGTGTCTATTACCCCAAAGCCCACGCTTTCAACCAGAACACTCTACTGTTGTAAGTAACATCATGTTGGGAAATATTTAGTGGGTGGAAAATACATGTTCCATAACCAAGGCTTGGAGGGTAAGTAAAAGAAATGGAGGAAGGGTCATGAGGCACTAAAGAAATAAGAACAATCCATTGGTTCTCAATCCTGGAAGCAGGTTAGTTAGCTAGAACGCCTAGGGGAGCTCTAAGAAAAGGCTAGTGATTTGGGCCCCATCCCAGACCAATAAACACAGCATCGCTGAGGGTAAGACCCAGGCATCAGTATTTTGAAAGCTTCTAAAGTGACCCTAACGCACAGGCAGAGTTGAGAACAACTATCTGTAACACCAACTCAAGGGCAAGTCTCCTAAAAGACAGAGGTAGTACTTTTAGGTCACGGTGGAAAGCAGAAATTAGATGACCCACCAACCTCACCCCTCCTACCTACCGTTCAAAAAAGAAATCATTATAATAAGAGATATGTGACCCCTTCCTCCGTGATGAGGGAAGACCACGACTGAGTATATCTGGGCAAAGAGCTGACAGAATCCGTCTGCTAACTCCCCCTCCCTGTTTCTCAAAGAGAACAGAATGAATCACAGCATCTTAGGGGTGGAAAGACTCTTATAGGAAACTTAAAATGGATCCTACACTGGGCTGTTAAAACTGCCTTGGAAACTTGGTTAAAATATAGATTTCTGTGCTCCAACCCTAGGGGAATCTGAGTCAGTGTATCTGCTTTAGCATGGGAAACAATACTCTTCAAAAGATAACTCAGTCTTTTGGAGAAGGATGGCAGAGTGGAGCCAGATCACAGTAATTCCCTGTCCCAACACACAATTACAATTAAGCAAAAGAAAACAAAAAGGAGGGAGGAAAACCAGCAGTGATCAAACAAGGAATGCCACCAGCATCTCAAAGGGAAGACCTGGGCGAGGCTGGGGGGAGAGGGTTTGGCATGACTTGGAGGTGCCTGTCCCCACCCCACCCCCCCGGAGCATTACTGGCAAGGCCAAAATAATGAGACTTTTCACTAATTACTACATGTTTGGAAAGAAGCAGGCTACGGTTGCATTGTTATTTTTTCCTTTTCTGACCTGACAGGAAAAGAGATGAGGGGACAAATTGGAAACTGCTAGGAAGAGGATTATAAAACAGGATGTGAGGAGTTAGGGATCCCTCCTCTATCTCCCTCATAGAAGCATAGACACCAGGGCTCAAAGCTTAACTGAGGGGATCATCTAAATGTCAAGGGCACCTCCTCATGGAAGATGGTACATCCCCCCATGGGTGGAATGAACCTTGGAATAGGACATTTAACAAAATCTCAGGAGAGCAGAATGTAATCCTACCCAAAGGAACACACAGCTCTGAGCCCTGACCCTCCCAGATGCCCAGGTTCCCCACATCAGATATCAGAAACCATCTCAAACTGCAGCTCAGATACCAAGGCAAGGGTTTTAGATAAGTTCCAAAAGGAGTCATAAAGCATTTGCCCACGGTATCAGAACAATTAGAAGGACCAGACAAAGCTACCCACGTTCAGCATAAGCAAATTAAAACATATCACGGCGCTTGTACGTATACACATACTACAGGGGAAAAAATACAGAACATGACGTACAGAAGATGAAAAACTCTGTCTTGAAAGAATAAAACCAAAGAAACAGGAAATTTCCAACTAGTGCTTAATGCTATAGAAGAAATTCATCAGAATATTCAATAAAACCAGCAAAGTTAGATTACAAAGCAGTTAGATCAAAGAAAACACACTGAAGACGAAAATAACACCATTTCAGATTGCTGAATAAATTGGAGACAGAAATAATACAAGTGAAAATTGAATTCCCACATAGGGGAAAGGCTTGAGACTAAACAACTGTGGGACTTATTAAATATTATCAACCTTAACAATGGAAAAACAATACCATTGCTAAAATAAGGCCTGCTAGCCTTATTTGGCAGGAAGTAGGAGCAAGTATATGAATGCTAATTTCCTCATCGTTTATAGTATGGACTCAAGTCTAAAATTGAAAATAGTTAACAGAAAGTGAATCACTCTGCTATACAGCAGAAATTAACACAACACTGTAAATCAACTCTACTTCAATAAAATTTTTTTAGAAAGTAATGACTCCAACCTTTTAATATTTTTCATAATCTTAGATCTTTTAGAAAAGCTGTTTCAATGAAGAAATATTTACCCAGAGCTCAACACTTCCTTCAGATGTGTCCTATTAGAAAATTAAGCCAAACAAATTAATACTCTTCGTTAAAATTAGGATGTAGAGTGTGATCCTATTACTCCAAAATTATTCTTGCCAATCTATGATCTATGAATCCTTCCAGCTGTGTATAGCCATAGAAAGATTCTTCAGTGATTTTTCTCCTACTCTTCAAGATGGTTATTTTGAGATGGTGAGATTATTCATTATTTTTAAAATTCCTCTATGCGTGTTGGTGTTGCTTGAATTATTTGTAGTGCATATTTTCAAAAACAACTGTTTTAGAGGAAAAAAAACCTCCCAGGTGGTTGAGATGGTCACAGGCAAGTTTGAGGACCACTGAATCTACTTAGCAGTGACTCCTAAATCTCGCCCATGTATCTCCAGGCAGCACTCCTGAGTGCACCAGCCTCCCAGCTGCTGACAAAATCTCCAGAGATGATGATACACTCACTACCCCCCAACTGTCCCATCCCACTGCAGCACCGCAGGGCAACTTCAATTTTATAGTACAGCTAATTTTCTGACTGACGCTACCCTTACTATCATATGTTCTAGCAATAATGCCCACTCTGGGGGACTTCCCTGGTGGCACAGTGGTTGGGACACCGCACTCCCAATGCAGGGGGCCTGGGTTCAATCCCTGGTCGGGGAACTAGATCCCACATGCATGCTGTAACTGAGAGTTGCATGCCACAACTAAGGAGCTGGCGAGCTGCAACTAAGGAATTGGTGAGCCCCAACTGAGACCCAGCACAGCCAAATAATGAAAATTTTTAAAAAGATAACAATGATCAACTAGATTAATAGAAATTCATGGATATGGGGCTTACAAGAGATACATTAGCATTAAAAAAGATATGACAAGGTTGGAAGCAATAGAAAAAAATAAACTAGGAGAAAAAAAAATATTGCCCACTCTTTATTGAATTGCCCTAACTATGAGCTAATCATATTCTTCTACATTCTCCTTTCATCTTCAGAGCATGAGGTTACAATGTTTCATTACAGTTCTCCCCAGTTCTCTGTTGAAGAGACAGACCCACAGAAGTGAATTTTCCCGAGGGTCCCCAGTTAGTAGGTGCTAGACCTGGCTTTCAAGCCACACTACAGTTGACTCTGAAGTCCATGCTTTTAATCAAAATGCTTTGCTAGAAAGTGATGCCTTGTATTCATCCAACATCCACCTTACTCTGCTCTCTTTTGGACACACCAAAAGTCTAACCCCTTTCCATACAACATTGCCTTCCAACATAGGAAAACAAAAATCATGTGACCCTCATCTACCCAGCCTTCCTCCCCCAGGCCGTCCCATACTAGACGCAAAAGATACAGGGAAAAGATGGCATTTTTTCCTGATCCATGATGAACTTGTTGAATGATGAATTTAAACAAAAGCACGAAGTTTCCAAGATGCTCTTATTTATATGCTACCATTTAAGTTCCACTTGCAGCAGTTCTTAATACTTGGGTTCCCTGGGAAGACCTCCCAAGAGAGTTTCATGCCACAGACAACTCTCCGGGTTAATGGACGGGTGTAGTGATGTGGATAATGTAATTTATATCTGGCACAGATGTGTATTATATGCATTTTTCAATTTACCTTCCGAATAATTTTTTTTTCACTGACTCATATTTAAATTCTACTCCCCTAACACGCATTGGCTGGCAGTGACGGGACGGAAAGTAGGATGAAAATGTTAAGTAGATTTTCCCTACACCATCACCAAGTGCTCTCTGGGCTATCAGGGGGCTGCGGGGTTTGGCAGGGGGCTCGCTTTGGTCTATAATCTGAGTCTGATTTTCACATACAGATGCAACAGGTGTCCAGCAGGCAGTGTACATGGCCTGGCATCTCCTGTGCTGCGAGCCACAAGGCAGCTGGGCACAGGGGGCCCCCCAGGCCTTGCCCGGAACACATTCTCCCAGGACTGTGCACTTCCCAGCAGGGTTCCGTTCCAGGGAAAGATCCCACTGCCTTAGTTTTGCACAGAGGCCGGTAGGCCTCTACCAAAGTGCACACCTGTGTTGGCAGCAGGGCCGTGGAACAGGGACTGGAAAACATCGCCCGATGCCTCGGCGGAGGAACAGAGACCCAATACAGCTCAGCCCAGACTGAGTTGGGCTGCTGACCCCACTCACTACCCTGTCCCCAAATCCTCTCCCGCAGTGTCCTTGATGTCACCTCCGTGTCCTGAAATCCCAGCCCCCAGGCACACACATATCACTCTCCACTTCCTCCTGGCAGCTTTTCCCCAGAGACATTTGAACTCACTTATCCCGGGCCCCCCGTCCCTCGCAGGGGAGGGGAGACACTCAATGCCACAACCCAGAAGGAACCGCCGCAGGGAATCAGTCAAAAGCCAGACACTAAAATTACATTTTCTCACTCCCTTCTCATTTCCAGGGAAGTCTGTGTGAGGCTGTCTGGGATCACACACTCTCCATGGAAGTGACAGCTTATCCCGACTGCCGTCTCCTCCCCCACCCCTCCTCCTCCTCGTCCTGTCCCCTCTCCGGGTCTGCAAGGCCTCCCTCCTCCACTGAACTCCCAGCTCACTGCCTCCCACTGGCTCCCCGTGTGCCGGGGGCACCCCGGAAAGCCTGCGGAAAGCCCTGGTCCCCCGGCCAGGAAAGGATGAGCGTAACCCCCGCCCAGCAGATTCTCGGGACACAGGGAGCAGAGGAAGTAGGCGGTGTTTGGACAGAAGGTACCTCACACAGGAGAAGAATAAGGGAACATTTCAGCCTCCAGGAGTCTATAAAAACACTGGTACAAGGAGAGGAGCAAAACTGAAAAATAGTATAGATGAACTTATTTGCAAAGCAGAAATAGAGACAGACATAGAGAACAAACGTACGGATACCAAGGGGGAAGGGAAGGTGGGATGGATTGGGAGATTGGGATTGACATATACACACTACTGTGTATAAAATAGATAACTAATGAGAAGAGACTGTATAGCACAGGGAACTCTACTCAAGGCTCTGCGGTGACCTAAATGGGAAGGAATCCAAGGAAGAGGGGATATACGTATACGTGTGGCTGATTCACTTTGCTGTACAGCAGAAACTAACACATCATAAAGCAACACTCCAATTAAAAAAAGAGGTACCAACCATTATGTATAAAAGGAAATATTGTACAACATGGGGAATAGAGCCAGTATTTTGTAATAACTATAAATGGAGTATAACCTTTAAAAATTGTGAATCACTATATTGTACACCTATAACTTACATAATATTGTATATCAACTATACATCAATAAAAAAATAAATATTAAAAAAAAACTAGCTCTGCAAAGCTAGTAGTCCAAAATACCCAGAGCCCCAGACCACTCCTGCCCCTTTCTTCTGGAAAAGTTCACACAAGGTCATGTCTCAAGGTTCTCAGACACAAAGGACACCATAAACAAGATGAAAAGACAACCCTCAGAATGGGAGAAAATATTTGCAAATGAAGCAACTGACAAAAGGATTAATCTCCAAAATATACAAGCAGCTCATGCAGCTCAATATCAAAAAAAAACCCAATCCAAAAATGGGCAGAAGACCTAAATAGACATTTCTCCAAAGAAGATATACAGACGGCCACCAAACACATGAAAGGATGCTCAACATCACTAACCATTAGAGAAATGCAAATCAAAACTACAGTGAGGTGTCACCTCACACCAGTCAGAATGGCCATCATCAAAATATCTACAAACAATAAATGCTGGAGAGGGTGTGGAGAAAAGGGAACCCTCGTGTACTGTTGGTGGGAATGTAAATTGATACAGCCACTATGGAGAACAGTATGGAGGTTCCTTACAAAACTACAAATAGAACTACCATACGACCCAGCAATCCCACTACTGGGCATATACCCTGAGAAAACCATAATTCAAAAAGTCATGTACCAAAACCTTCATTGCAGCTCTATTTACAATAGCCAGGACATGGAAGCAACCTAAGTATCCATCAACAGATGAATGGATCAAGAAGATGTGGCACATATATACAATGGAATATTACTCAGCCATAAAAAGAAACAAAATTGAGTTATTTGTAGTGAGGTGGATGGACCTAGAGTCTGTCATACAGGGTGAAGTAAGTCAGAAAGAGAAAAACAAATACCGTATGCTAACACGTATATATGGAATCTAAGAAAAAAAAAGGTCATTTAGAACCTAGGGGTAAGACGGGAATAAAGACACAGACCTACTGGAGAATGGAGTTGAGGAAACAGGGAGGGGGAAGGGTAAGCTGTGACAAAGTGAGAGAGTGGCATGGACATATACACTACCAAATGTAAAATAGATAGCTAGTGGGAAGCAATCGCATAGCACAGGGAGATCAGCTCGGTGCTTTGTGTCCACCTAGAAGGGTGGGATAGGGGAGGGTGGGAGGGAGGGAGATGCAAGAGGGAGCAGATATGGGGATATATGTATATGTATAGCTGATTCACTTTGTTATAAAGAAGAAACTAACACCACTAAAGCAATTATACTCCAATAAAGATGTTTAAAAAAAAAAAGGATTCTCAGACACATGCCCCTTCCCCCTGATGCTGCCTGGCTCCCAAACTGCCTGAATGTTTTCACTGCAAAGAGAAAGGAACAGGCCAACTTTCAAATGGCCGTTCACCATGCAGTAGCCGGCCCTTTCAGGCCTCCTTCACAGTTCAAAATATTACTGCTGGGTGGTTACTTATCAGGAAAGCACACAGACAGCCTCAAAGATGTTGAAACAGACCTGGATAGTTGAACCAGACCTGCCTCTTCCAACTGAATTTTTGTTCTCCTCTACAGGGCACCCACTGTGTGTACACACCAACTCCCACTCAGTCCTCCAGCAATGGTGGGGATGGTGTCATCACCCTCCTGTGCAGGTGAGGCCTGAAGCTGAGAGAGATTAAGGATCTTGCCTGAGGCCATTACAAGTAATGTCCCACAGCCAAGACATAAATCTAGTCCCAGAAACCATAATCTTCCTACCACACCAAACATTTCCCCTTAAGAGTGCCCATAACTCCACACAGGAACCCAGCCCAGCCTGGATAATCCATCAGAGTAGAGGAAGAAAACTCCCCTGTCAAAATTAAAGAGGCTAACAGCAAGGGTGTTTAGGGGAGCATTCAAATTTCCATCAAAAAATCTCCTTGTGCAAAGATGAGCTGAAAAACATCATGCTGAATCTGCCTCTTAGAGGCCACTACCTCCTGGAGCCTGGATGTCTACCCCATGTTTACTAAAGAGCCCCCCTGCTTCCCCACCGACCTGCAGTCCCCACCGTGATTTATTAAGGAATCATGCAGGCTCGGCTAAGGGAACGGAACTGGTCAATTATATTTCACTTTACCCACTAAACCTTAAATATTATGCCCCAGTTTGGACAGGCCCTGCCTTTCATTTTTCTTGGCTTTAAGAAGGCAGGGAAGGGCCATGGAGCCAAAAACCTAAGTGTCTGAGCGTTTACAGTAATTCAGCCTCACCCAAGACTGGGCCCCCCACCCAGGCCCACCTCTGCATGGCTTTTCCAGATCAACTGGAAATTGGGGTGACAGCCAGCCCTTCCATACACAGTAAGCCTTCTGCATGGAAGGCACATGTTTCCAGAACCTCCCAGGCCCTCTCCCGAGCAGGTATTCTAGGAGAAGGGTTTTGAAGCAGAGGCTAGGAAGTCAACATGGAATTGCCTTCCCCTTGGATGACCTGACTCAGGCAGTACCCAGGACCAGCAAGACCAAAGGAAATCGGCTGACCCCAAAGACGATCACTGAGAACAAGGGTTAGCAAACTAACAGCCCATGGGCCAAATACGGCCCAGTGTTTTCGTAAATAAAGTTTTACTGGAACACAGCCATGGTCATCTGTTACGTAGTGTCTACGGTTGATTCCATGCTACAAAGGCACGTTTGAGTAGTTGCAAAAGCATGGCCCACAAGGCCTAAAATATTTACTATCTGGCCCTTCACAGAAAAAAAAAATTTTTTTTTTTGCAACCCTCAATTTAGAAAAACTTTCAGAAGTGGTTGGGCCTATTTCTTGAGACCATTTAAGAGCAAATAATATCTCTAGAATATAATTGGTACAGTATTGCATGGAGGAAGAAGAATGGAAAAAATGTCCCTGGAGGGTCCTTCCAGCCCCATAGGAAGCCAAAGAAGGGACCAGGTGCCTGGTACTCACTGCCTCAGGTGACAGATGTCCTATTTACAGGACAACAATCTGTGGAGAAAATGGAACCCTCCTACACTGTTGGTGGGCATGTAAATTGATACAGCCACTACAGAAAACAGTACGGAGGTTCTTTAAAAAACTAAAAATAGAACTACCATGTGATCCAGCAATCCCACTCCTGGGCATATATCTGGAGAAAACCATAATTTGAAAAGATACATGCACCCCAATGTTCACTGCAGCACTATTTACAATAGCTAAGACATGGAAGTAACCTAAATGTCCACTGACAGATGAATGGATAAAGATGTGGTACATATATACAATAGAATATTACCCAGCTATAAAAAAGAATGAAATAATGCCATTTGCAGCAACGTGGATGGACCTAGAGATCATCATACTCAGTGAAGTCAGACAGAAAAAGACAAATATCATTTGATATCACCTATATGTGGGATCTTAAATGATTCAAATGAACTTATTCAGAAAACAGACTCACAGACTTCAAAAACAAACTTGTATTACCAAAGGGGAAAGGTGGGGGGCATAAATTGGGAGTTTGGGATTGACATATACACACTACTATATATAAAATAGACAATCAACAAGGACAGCACAGGGAACTCTACTCAATATTCTGTAATAACCTGTAAAGAATCTGAAAAAGAATGGATATATGTATATGTATAACTGAATCACTTTGCTGTACACCTGAAACTAACACAACATTGGAAATCAACTATACTCCAATACAAAATTAAAAACTTAAAAACAACAACAATCTGTACACCACCTTTGGGAGGCCAAACCAACACGCCTGGTGTGACCGTGCATAAGGAATTAGGCAAAGGTGGAAGAACCATAGCCTCAAGCTTGGGTCACCATAGTTAAAGGAAAATGGTGCCCCCTTAAAACTGGTATCTTGGTGGTAGCAGCAAGAGCTCAGAAATTCCCCAGGAAACAGGTAAAACTGGACAGTCATTGACATTCAGCTACCTTTTGCCCACTTGATGTATTTTTCTCCATTGCCAATGCTGGAGGGTGAAAGTGCTCGTTTTTCCAGGGAGGTAACAGCTTCTCTTTCAAAAGAGGAGGATGCTAAGAGGGGAGGAGAATGATGGAGAAAGATGTAAGATTCAGGGGCCGTGCAGGTGCCCTGACCCCAGCCATCCAAGAGACTGTCCCGAGCCGAGCAATGATGCTCGTGGCTGATCTGCTCACCACCAGGGGCAGGGTAGAGCGAAGAATAGAGGAGAAGGAGGCAGAGACAGAACTGCCTCTGGGCGAAGTCTGGGTGCATCTGGTGGGGAGGATGGGGGTCGGAAAAGACGGAGGACTGGCCCTGCTCCCAGGCGGTACTGGATGCTCTCTCCCCAGAGGCTCCCATATTGGTTCTGGCTGGAGCTGTCTCTCTCGACGCCTACAGTGCAGACTTGAGCATGTTTGCTCCCCAGGGGTGCCCCGGCATCCGGAGCTGTCTTCATTCTGCTGCTGGAAGCACTTGGAAGCCCCTGGGGCCTCGGGCTCCTCTGGGACTTCACACTGTTCTCTCCTGCCTTGCTTCCTCTTGTGTCTGTGCCTTCGACACAGTTGTCAGCATGCCTGTCTTGGCAGTGTGACCTCGCGCAGACCCACAGAAGAGCTGGAAGAGGCCTTGGAGAACATTCCCGAGCCAAGTGTCTCAGACTCGGGCATGCCTCTCCCCAGGGACCCAGGCTGTGTCTAGGCAGGAGGCGGCTGGGGAGTGGCAAGGGCTGCGTATGCTCCTTCTGAGTACGTTTTCCCAGGTGGGGCATTTTTAAGGTGAGCTGTTGACATAATCGCTAAGTCTGGAAAGGAAAGATGCTAAAGCAGTGTGAGAATAAGACCCTGAGACAAGCAGAGGAGGCAGTAGTCCCTGGGGGGTACTATATGCTGCCCCTCCAATCCAAGCATGTCCCACGTCCTGCTCCCCAAGCTCTGCCTCCCAGAGGTAAGGCCCCAAGATTTTGATGTCAGGGGTCAACACAGCCATTCAGGGGTCAAACTGATGGAGTACGAAACTGATTCAAAGATGTTGGGCAGGAGACCAAGATGGTGTAGAAGGACGTGGAGCTCACATCCCCCACAAGAACATCAGAAGTACATCTACATGTGGAACAATTCAGAGTACCTGCTGAAAGTTGCCAACAGATGTTATACTAGCAAAGCTTCAAGAAAGATCCCCACGTAACCGGGTAAGACAAAAGGGGAAAAAAAAAATAGGGAGGACACAATTTTTATACTGAGTAAAACATACATCGTGCAGGGACAGAAAACCCTGCACAAGTTTATTCAGTAAATGTTTCGCACAGTGTGTGTGACTTTGGATTTTGCTGCTATATTTGAGGGAAGAGATGGAGGTGGGGCTGATTTACCTTCATCCTTCTCTCCCTTTTAAGGACTTCAGTAGAAAATTCTCAGAAACACCAAATTTTTTTTCCAGCCTTCTTGAGATGTAATATTGACCTATAATATTGTGTAACGTTAAGGGTCATGTTGTGCACCCAGTTTCTAATGGCCCCATTTTACAGATGAGAAAACAGAGACCCAGAGAAAACAAAGAGTAGAAGCCGACTGGATCCCAAGCCCCCGAGCCCCATGATCAATGCTCTTTCCAGGAAAGTACCACCCAAATTTAGGAGGCCCCCACACAGGGGCCAGGAACGGTCTCCAATTTAACTCATCCTGACCAGTGACTGGAACAGCACGCTACTGAGAGGCAGCCTTAATTAAATGCTTTTGATGAGTACAGTGATGGTCTGGGATTCCAGCCAGGGTTCAGCTGATACTGCGGCCTTGATCCTTCAGGGAAGACCCCTTCCTCCGAGGATGACATGTGTGGAGCACTGAGGGAAGACCAGGACCCTACGGTCCAACCTAGCCAGCTCACCTACTCCAGTCATCACCCAGACAGCAGATGTGTATTCAGAAGTCACCCTCTCCTTCCAGGGATGGCTCTGGTGATCGCCACAAAGGGGACACTATGGTTTTCAGCTTACAGATGGCTGCACAGCCCAGCCCCACCGAAAAGCCTAAAGTGGCAAGGAGGAGGTCAAATGCCAGCAACAGAGGCCTCCCTGAGGCCTCACACAGGTGTATACCACAGAAACAGGCATTCATCAGGCATTCCCCTGACGGGAAGGGGAGGGCACTCATTCCAGGGAAGTGAGCTGAGTGTCTGGGTCATAACTGGGAGTTGGTGAGATGTGGCTGATGTCCTTCAGGGGGAGGATGAGCAGGACACTTCCTCACAGGCCAGGCGACTGTATGGCAGAGTCACAACGCCTTCAGTGCTTCTCGGGCCTCGATCTGAACCCAAATAAAACTATGTATCAAAGGTCATTTCTGACTCTCATAAGAAGTGAGTATCCAGAACTGAAAACACCACAAGTCAGGAGGAAAAAAACCCAGAAATGTAGACCTCGGAGAGAGAACCTGAAAATCAGAATCAAGGAAGAGTCAACCTCTCTTTCAACAGAAAAAAAAAAAAATCATTTACTCTAGTGACACTTCAGTGTCACGTGCTTCTTAAAGCTTATCTTTCTGAACTGAACGTAAAAAAAGCAATTATAAAACCGTAAGTTCTGCTGGTTCCGCCAACTTAATGACAACAAGAAATCCAAGAGCTTCTCGTAGCTGCAAGCAGAACCCAGTACCGAGCATCTTGAATTGTTCCAAGATCCCAACCCCCAGGCTGGAGTTGAGAATGACGTACGAAGCAATATAAAAACATCACTTTCCATTTGGCGCCGAGAAGGTGGTATAACGCTTTGGAGGTTAAACTAAACAGATGAAAAGGGAACAGTACAGAGATCCAAACCTTGCTCCCCTGTGCCCCTTGGACACATATACACCCCACAAGCGGGGCACCCAGAGATGCAGGTAGTACCAGAGAAGCCAGAAATCTGGGCTATGTTTTGGACCTCCGGTTCTGTGCTGGAATCGGCCAGGTCAATCCCAATGAACTATTACAGTCTTGATTATCACTACCCAAGAATTAACTTAGGCAAACACTGATATTCCATAAAGAATCAAGAGTAAAATGCAGGTTTTCTAAAGCATCTTGAGCTCCTCTCAAAGAGGCCTGGACAAGAATCCAGAGTGAGTATGTGGTGTGGCCAGGGAAAGAGCTTGGGTTTCAGGTCAGGGTTCCAAGCCACTTTCTACAACCTCCCATCTGGGGAACTTTCGGCCCATCACCCAACCTCACTGAGCCAGTTTCTTCCTCTTTAAAAATGGAATGAGAGCCTTCAAAGTGATTAGGAAAAATTTAAAAATCATAACTCAGCTGGTAGACTTGTCACCTCTAAGGTGCTCCTACAGAAGTAGCTGGGCTGTGGATGAGGAAGATGCTGACACAATGAGGCAGGGCCTCCACTCCTCACTCGTCTCAAGGCCATGATCATGCTACATCAAGTGGAACCCAGGACACTGGAAATATGGACCAGATCCATCCAGAACTGAGGATTAAGATGAGCATGGACACACCCAGCCAAGTGCCCCATGCCCAAAACCAGGGAACCATCTTCCGTCAACACCCAATGGTCACGCTGCTGGGATGCACATCTGTGAACCAAAAACATGCTAAGAAAACACAAATGCTGGAGCACTGTCCCAGCTCCAGCCTCCAGCCCACTGACCACAGGCACAATCATACCCCAACGCCTCCAACCCGTCTCCTATGGGCCCTGCCAGGACGGACACTGAAAGTCACGGAGGCAATCAAGCATATGATCACTTTGACGGTCCTCTAGCAGCAACAGTTGGTTGGTTGGAGACTAAAATAATTGCTAGAATTTTGAGTGAGTTAAGTCTGGCAAAAGAGCCAGAGATGGTTGTAACATATACTAAGCAAAGAGCAGCACAAGAGGCAGGTTTTTGGGAGGGAAAGAGAGCTATGCAAGGAAATTAACTCCAGAGCAGTTTGCAGGGAATCAGGGGCTCCAGGCTCATTATTTCCATCTTGGCAGCTGTCACTCACTGCCCAAAGCAGTTTAATCCTGCCCCAGAGCTTTCAGAAGCACTATAAATCAAGGCCCACAACTGGCCCTTCAATGTTGAGTTCAGGAGTTATGGGCATCCACCAGCTAGGAGGGCACAAGCTTCTCCTATATGGCGTGTGCACTGGGCAAGAATGTGTAGATAAATACAAATACCCAGACAGCCAGAGGTGACAGAAACAGGTCTATAGCATTAGCCCGACTGGGTTTATAGGAAACAAGTGTGCAGTTCAATACTGTTTATGTGGTTCATGGGAGACTCTTGGGCAGTGATGGATAATGTAATTCTCATCCTCCTTAGGGTTTCCAGAGATGAACAGACAATGTAGGAAAAAAACAGTAATAATGTACTACCAGAAGAAGGGCTGGGAGATTCGAGATGCCCCTCCTCCATGTTCTCAAAAGAAAAGTCAGCATCTGGCCAGGTTAAGATATTCAGCCTGCCCAGGAAGTGATTTTTTTTCTCTTTACATCATTCTCTAAACAAGCAAGCTAACAACCCAGACTTGGAATTATAGAAAGACTGCACCAGTCAAATGAGACATCTGGGTGTTCAGATGATAAGAAATGCTAAGCAGTCACAACAGTAATTAATAAATTCTTTTCTTTCCCCTTGAGCTGAATAATCTGCAATGCTTTCTTAAGTTCTCCATCTCACTGGATCTTCACAACAAAGCTCGGAAGCGGGTATTCTTAGCCCCCTGGTCAGGATAAGGAAAAGGCTCAGAAAGGGTTCTCACGTCTCCAGGCAGGTAACTCCTGGAATGTTTGTAATTCTGATCTTACAAAAACAAGAACACAAATGGAAGGACAGGTGCCAGGAGTCAGGTGATGCCCGGGCGGCACCTCCCTCAGCATAGAGACTCCTAGAGGCAGGGGTGTGCTGAGGACCACTCCCCTCCCAGCCATGAGTAGACAGCTATTTCATCAGATCCATTTGATCATAATGATGCTGGGGGAGGGGACACATCACAGCCCTGGATGAGAGCAACTGAGACCTCCAACCCGTGGCTCACCAGCTTCAATGCAGTACCGGAAAGTGCCTTAGGTGACAGGTGCCCCAAGGGAGAGAAGCCAGGCTTCTGGCCAGTTCCAAGAAGATAGGTTCCTATAGTACAGCTAGTATTAACTGTATACCTTTTTGTCCTTAGGCCTGTCCCTGCCAATTGAGAACACTGCCACATCTCAACAGCAGTCTTGCAACTCCAAATAAGATCTCTGCCCATCCACGTGGAAGAGAGCAGAGACACAAAATAAACCCAAGAGGTAGAGGCCTGGACGTAAGGGTCAAGCCAGGCGTCTTGACAGAACTCCTGGCAGTCCCCATTTGCTGGGCCTCAGGGCCTCCCCAAGCAATACACTTTCTAATGAGTCTTTCTTCCTTTAGAGTAGCTGTGACCTAAAAGCCTTAGGTGGAGAGCCGCTGATACAGCTTCATCATAACACAGCACTGTATATTAAGGCTCCGATGCTACACCGGGAAACGTGGGGACTGACATCTGGCCACATGCTTGAAAAGGCCTGATGGGTTATTTTTGCCTGGGGGCTTCAGCCGCAGAAGACCACTCTCCATGCCCTTGGTCAGCCCATGCCCTGTCAACACTCAGTAGGCATTCAGACCACCCTCAGCTGGTTCACAATGGTGGTCTCTTCAAGACAACCTAAGGCAACAGGGCATATGCCAGGGCTGAAATTCAGATGTCTGCCCTGGCGCAGCACTACCAGTGTTAGAATACTGAAATACTTTTTACATGTAAGTAGCTTCTGCTCCAAACTCTTGCATGCCCACCACCATGACCCTGACCCCTCCCCTGTGACCCCAGACCTTCCCAGCAACTCAAGAGTCACCACCTGGTGGGGTAGGTGGATGCCTCTTCAGGACCCAATCGGTGCCCAGGCTGTGCAGCTGAGAAAGGACATGAATCCCCTCCCTGCATGTGCCCCGTCCGTGATGCTACAGCTGGGCTCATCCCTACCACAGTGGAAAGACCGGAGGCTCCAGCTTTGCTGAGAAGTAGCTGGGACCACACTATCTATTGTTCTCCACGGGGTGAGAAGGGGTCACCCCCCGCTCTCCTCTTCAGCCAGGGATCCTCCCTTCATTCCCACTGGGATTGGGAATACCGGAGGAGGAACGATAACCCTACATGTATTGTAACCTTGGCCTCTACGTAAATACCCACTTGTTTTTGAGGAGAAGACCAAAACAGAAGCAGCAGCTCCTGGCTCCACCTCTGGAATTAAAAATCTGGTTGGTATCATCCACTAGACATTTCACACAATCTCTGGCCCAACAGCCAGAAGCCACTGCTCCCCCAGTGCTGTCCCAACACAACCACAGACAGCACACAGCACTCCAGGGCCCTCAACTCTCAATTAGCCTGATGTTTTCCAACTGCGGGTTATGACCCATGAGCAGATCACACAATCAGTTTAATAGTTCACAATTGGCATTTTTCAGCTGAAATAGAAAACAACCTAGCAGCATAGAAAGTGTTGCATATAGGATATGCTGCTACATGAAACCTTTCACTACATACATGGATGGGCGTGTTGGGTTGAAGAAGAAAATGGATCTCTCATTGTGGGGCCCAAGGAAAAAAAGTGTGGAAGCCTCTGATCTAGCTAATTCCACCCTATCGATGATGACGAACCCGGGACCAGAGAAGCAGCGTGACCCATACCAGGAGCATCGAGGTGGCTTCCAGTCCACGCAGTCTGCGGCCCTCACTTCTCTTCTAAGTGGCTGTGGCTCTGGAGGCAGGTGTTGGGTTTCCTGGACACTAAAGTAGCTGGCTCTTCAGCCCCAAGAGCTGCACTCAAGCAGTCTCTAGTGCCGTTATGACTTTCGCCTGCAGACTAAACCTTAGCACTGGACCTCCTGACTCTGACCAGGACACTCTAAGAGAGACATACTTCCAGGGCTGCCAGGCCCACAGCCAGGTGGGGGGGCGGGGGTGAGGTTTGGGCCCAGCCTCCACCATGAGCAGCCTCACCTGCACCTCCAAAGTCCCTAAAGACACCAGGAAACCGGGGGGCCATGGAACCTGGGCCCTCCCTCAAGCTGAGGCTTCAGCAAAGGAACTAGAGCTCTTTAGCCAGCCTCCCCGTCCCCACAGGCCCACCCTGCATCCACTGGGAAGATAAGGAAAGCATGACCTTTGGGAGAGCCTGAGACAGGTGACAGGCTCCTTCTCATCACATTAGCTCACTCGATACAGAACACAGCAAAGCCCCGTGATACAGGTGCGTAGATGGAGACCACACACGCACGCACACACGCAGAGCTATCCCTTCTAGTACGTTTATTCTATTCTAAGTAGTTCATATGATACATTATTCAATCTCACCATCAGCTCAATAAAGTAGATGCTACTGTAATCTCCACGTTGCAGGCAATGAAGTGAGGTAAGAAAGGTTACGTGACTTGTCCAGGATCACACGGCTGACAGGTGGCAGAGCCAACACATGAACGCAGGTGGTCCCACTTCAAAACCCACCCTCACAATTCCCTCCACTCTACTGCTTATGATTGGCTCTATGTTCAGGTGCAGAAAGAGAGACTGAGAAAAGTTCTACTGTTTGTGCTGAGTCCACCCCGAAACTGTACTCCTAAGCCAGGGGGACGGTCAATACATTTAACGACGGTAAGTCAGGGCCACGACCATCAGGATGGATGTGAGCCTAGGATGAAGACCCCCTGCACTGCCAGACCTTCAGCCTTCAGGAGCTGCCTCAGGGGAGGTCCAGAGGCTGTCAAGGAAGGAGCCAGAGTGAGGAAGGCAACCCCAGAGCTTAGGGCAATGGCTGCTTTAACCAGAAGGGGTTTTTAAAATATGTTGTCAGGAAGCAACCTAAAGTCCATCAACAGAGGAATAGATAAAGAAGATGCGGTACACAGACACAATGGAAAATTACTCAGCCATAAAAAAGGACAAAATAATGTCATTTACAGCAACACGGATGGACCTCGAGATTGTCATACTGAGTGAAGTCAGACAGAGAAAGACAAATATCATCTGATATCACTTATATGTGGGATCTTTAAAGAGCCTACAAATGAACTTACCTACAAAACAGAGTTACAGATGTCCAAAATAAACTTATGGTTACCGGGGGGTAAGGGGGAGAGGGATAAATTGGAAGATTGGGATTGACACAAACACACTACTATATATAAAATAGGTAACTAATAAGGACCTACTGTATAGCACAGGGAATTCTACACAATATTCTGTAATAGCCTATCTGGGAAAAGAATCTAAAACAGAGTCGATGTATGTATCTGTACAACAGATTCACTTTGCTGTACACCTGAAACTAACACAACATAGTAAATCAACTATACCAATAAAAATATTTTTTTAAATATGTTATCAATTTTGACCAGTACAAACAGCCCAGATAAGGAAGAGCTGAAGCTCTTCCTTGGATCTTTGAACTTGGGCTTGTTAATTATAGGGTAGGGGATCTGGAAAGGACCATAGAGCACATATGATTAGATACCTTCATTTTACTGATGAGGAAACCAAGGCTGCTATGCGCCTCACTGTGCTCAAGGTCACACAGCCAGTAAGTAACAAAGTTGAGATGAAACCCCAGGGGGCCTGGATTGGTGCTTTGAGGGTTTGTCCATCATGATTTGTCTTTTCTCTGTGCATGCTGCTTCAGCAAAATTATGTGTTGATGTGTATATCTAGAGCCTGGTCCACAGCTGATATGCCACACCCTAAGAATCCTGGGATCCTAAGGGAGGCTCAGCTGCCCAAATTTCCACCAGAGACTGTGCCAGCCTCCCAAGTACTGGGATTTTTTAAGTAAGCACCTGAATTGTGTGTGACTGACTTCAGCATCCACTGGCGGCAGCTTCTAAGTTTAGAATTAACATCCGAGGCAGTCGGTTGCACCAAAGTTTACTTGCTCAGAAGATGTGGTCAGAAACAGTAAAACTGACGTGCATAAAAGTTTCTTTATACCTTAATAATATTGAAATGCAAAACTAGAGCCTCTCAAAGAAAGCTTTAACCATAATACACTTCAAAATTAACTACAGTCGTCAAGGACTATCCAGAATTTTTCTAATAAAAATTCAGACGTGTTCCCATCCTTATTCTCACTTGCCAATGCAATTCCCTAGACCTGACGGTTCTCCAGACACTTGTCACTACCCAATCTAGAGCTTTAGTAATTAATCTTTTGGGGGTACTAACCTGTACTGTACTTTACCTTTGTACAAGTTGAAGCTTCTATTAATTTCAATAACCTCCTCCTTTGCCTATTCCAATTAGTTGCTTATATTCCACATTACACACATCTCTCCTACACTCTGCATATTCAGTTGGGCCAGGAGGAGGGAGGGGGCCTTTTGCTGAGGGCAGCTTAACCAAGTAGCCACTGCAAAGCAATAACATAGTGGGACTCACAACTGATGTTTACACACAACTTTCCATCAAAATGCCTTAACGTCCCTTGCCAGAACAGATGGAAAAAAAATTACTCTTATGCCCTGAAATTTTCCATTCTTGATCTCAGCCCAAAGGTGACTTTTTTATTTTTAAACTTGAGCAAAAAAAAAGTTCAACTATTTTTGATTCATGCCTGGGCTAAAGAAACACACTTTGTTCTTGTTAAAGCAAGGCAAGATTTTTTTTTTTTTTTTTTTAACACGTAGGTAGCTCAAACAGCTGAGCTTCAAAAGCCGAAGCATTCCAACCAGCTAGTGTTCACAGAGGCAGCACCTTTGCTGTAACTGCAAGACCAACAATCAAGAGCCAAGGCGAGAGGGAGCTGGGATTCCATTTTCTATTTACCTTGTCTTCAGTTCCAGTAAATGCTTTAAAATACTGCATGGAATTCGAAACTTTTAAGCTGGGTGGTCGGGACGGAAGCTTTTCCTCCTCTCTGGGTGCTAAGGAAACCCAAGGGCTCATGCAACTCCAGGGAGAGGTGACAGGTCCCCTGACTGCCTCTGTCCCCAGGCCTTGCTCACCGGCTCTGCTCATCCATCCTATCCAAGTCCAGCCCCACCTCCCAGCCCTCTATTCCTTCTCGTCTAGCTCCATCAGCTATTCTCAGTCTCCACGGAGGAAGAGAAGTGAAATGCTTGAATAAGAATTAGGAGAACAGGGCTTCCCTGGTGGCGCAGTGGTTGAGAGTCCGCCTGCCGATGTAGGGGACACGGGTTCGTGCCCCGGTCCGGGAAGATCCCACGTGCCACGGAGCGGCTAGGCCCGTGAGCCATGGCCGCTGAGCCTGCGCGTCCGGAGCGGAGCCTGTGCTCCGCAGCGGGAGAGGCCACAACAGTGAGAGGACCACGTACCGCAAAAAAAAAAAAAAAAAAAATTAGGAGAACAGAGCACCCTTTACCCAACAAGGCTAGGTCACCCCATGCACCTCCCTGCTCCTTGATGGATGCCCTGGCTTTCAGTTGCAAGATTCTCCTCTCCACTCTCTCATCCTACCCTAACATACACGTGACACCCACTGCAGGCCCAGGGGAGAGCCCACGGTGAAGGCACTGCATCCATTCATCCTTCTGTGAGGCTGTGTGGCACTCACATGGTAAGACCCCAGGCCCTAGCCCAGGCTCTGCCAGTTGTGAACCGTGTGCCTTACCACTCTGCAAACCGGGGCTGATCATGTCTGTCCTGCTTGTCCCATACTGTTATTAGAGAATCGGGGAATCACAAATATGAGCATACTTTGTAATCAGACCCCAATATAAACACATATTCCTATTAATAGGCACATGGTGCAGCAGTGTGGTATGTTCCTTTAGGATTAAGTCCAAGAGATACTGCCAGTAAAAGAAAGTGAATTTTTCAGGGCAGAAAACAAGGCACTGAAAGAGAACAGAGACTGGGATCTATAGGACTCCAGCAAAGGATGAGTTCAGTCATGGAGCAATCTGTGAGGGCTTCCTGGAAGAGGCAGCTTTGTAAACAGCCTGGAGTAGCTCTCACCGCATTGATCAAAGGCGCTTCAATAGATGTCGCTAGCCTAGACCGAGAGCTCTTCAAGGGCAGGCGACCTGTCTTGTTATGTCTGTTTTCCCAGCCTTTTCCTGGCCCTGCGTCACCTCATAACAGAGGAGTGCTGAGTGAATGAAAGAATGAACAGAGCCCCGAACGAACAAGTTGGACACCTGGGAGGAGGAAGGAACCCCAGATAGGGACAATGTGTCAGGAGGGCTTGTTCAGGGCAGTGTGTAGACCAGGCCAGGTGGAGTTGGGTTTGTGGCCGGGGGGGGCAGATGAGAAAGGGGAGATGGAAAAGGCAAGGGGGGTCTGAGGGCAGAGGAGCTCAGGCTTCTGGGCACAGTGGGGAGGAAGGAGGGGAGGAAGGGGAGTTCAGAGTGACATCATGAAATCAGCACTTGGGAGATTAATCTGGCAGCTGCACTCAGGGCAGCCTGAAGAAGGGAGTGAAGTGAACGTAGAGAGCAGCCAGGCGGCAACTGCAATAACTCAGGCAGGTGGTGAGAAGGGCTGGAGTGCCACCGCCTCCCCCAGCCGAGTCACACTTCTGGCAGCACCATCTCTACGACAGTGGGAGCCCCATCAAGGGCCATACTCGGTGACTGTCCTCGCTGGCTGGACCTCAGATGTCCTCTAGTCCTCCCGCACCTCTAGTCCAACACCCGGCACCGGCTTCCTGCAAGTGGTCACCTTCCCCTTCCTGAATCCCTGCAGCGCGGAGCCAGTCCATTTTTAGATGACAGCTCCCAGAGTACACACTCCCTTAAAGGAGATAAACACTGATGAGGCAGGGACAGAGATTTCTCGGCGGAGCACCGTTTCCCAAAGTGGTATCTTCTCAACAACTGAGGAAACGAACAGGTTAATGTGACAGTTAAAACTACAATACAAAGAGGGCAGAGAAAAAAGTGTGCAAGAAAAGGCTGGCGGGTTCAACCCACATTAAAACCATGCTGAGAAGTAAATCCCAGTGGTTTAAGAGCTAGGGGGAGGGGAGCTCCAACGTCAGCCTACCTTGATTCCACTCAGTCCCCTGCCACTTACCAGCCTGTGACCTTCGGCCACTGGACTCTGAGTCAATTATCCCCATCTGTAAAGTGATGTTAACGATCGTTCCCACCCAACGGAAGAGTCGTGAGAATGAAATGAGTCGATCAGCACAGCACTTAGCACTGGGCCTGATTGATACGTGGCCAGGAACTAGTAACTATCAGGGTTCTGTGCTAGAGGTTGTCTGCTGAAGCATAAACTGTCTCGAACACCGGAGGTTTATGAGCAAGTCCACTGCACTGCGGCTGTTCCGTAGCAGGTGCGGTGATGTGAGCTCCCACCCCCACTGGAATGCCAAGATGAAATATGCCTCCCCACAGCCCTAATTCTCTTATCAGGGGACACACAGAACGAGCCGATGCCTCTTCCCCATTACAGACCTCCAGATACGGCAAGGCAGCTGCTGCGTCTCCACAGACTAGTCTATTCTCTAAATCTCTGTGCTTCTCTCTTGCTTCATTTCTCTTATGTTCACCTGCTGCACAGAGAAGATTAGGCAGCAGAGATAGGTAAATAAGAAGAAAATACTTTTTTAATGGAATAGCAAAAAGTAGCCTCGAAAAGTATTGCCTAGGAAAGGATCCCATGGGTTCTGAAGACCTGTTTAAATGGAATCCCACTGACATAAAGCCGCAGCCCTTTGGGCAATGTCCCTGCATCCCACCCCCAGGAGCCCTGCCCCAGGGAAGATGGGGGCTTCACACCCCCCTGGTGTCCAGGGCAGCCACCTGAAAAGGCTCATGGCAGAAACACTTCTCGCCATGCACGAATGCTGTGGGAAGCACTTGAAAATAAAGTTTCCAGTTACTGCTGGCATTTTCTGAGTGTCCTGCTGGCTGCAGCTGTCCCACGGAAAGCAGATGACATCATCCACAGGCCTGACCATGCTTAGTTCCAAGGCTTGGCTGGGCCCATGTCACTGGGGAGGGGGGACCTGCCATTTCCTCCCTGAGACCAGCGCTGCTCAGGTTCACAACTGCCCTTCCTGGGTAGAATTCCATTGTCATGACTTGGACTCACACCAGGAAAGATCCAGAAGCTTTTCCAAGGCCCAGGACAACCCCATTGGACAGCTTCTAAAATCTTACCATGCGCCAAGCATTGTCCTGGGTCCAGGCCAAGCCCAGATGAGACCTACCCCCCCAAATTCTCACTGTACTCATTTCCCAGAATGAAAAAAATACACTCTTACATTTCTCAGCCAGAGAGAGAGAGAAGAGAAGGGAGATAAAAAGGGAAGGAGAGAAAGAAAAAGGAGAAGAATGTGTGTGTACAAAGTGAAAAGAGGAGAGAGAGGCGAAGAGGGAAGCAAGGAGGGAGAAAGGGAGGGAAGATCTGGACACCCCACCAGGTTCCTACCATCCCCCCCCCCCCCCACTCCCTACAGTGCAAGGCACTCAGGCCCTGGGACAGTCCTGGCAGGTCCTGTTCTCTGCGAGAGCTGACCAAGAGGACAGGACACAGGATGCCTGCAGGGCACTGTAACAGATTGGGCCTGAGCCCTGAAGTAGAGTTCAAGTTCAATGCAAAATTCAGATTTCCCAAGGGCCAGGATTAGGTTAGTTGGGGATAGGATTTGCAGGCTGTATCTGACCGAAATCCGTATCTGTCGGCGTATTAAGCACACTCAGGCCCGTCTCAAAGTCAGAACCCTGCCATCCATCACCACCCTAGAATGGGAGGCCTAGCCAGAGCCTTGCTACCTAGAACTGACCCCTCTGGCTGGCGGCCTGCCTTTCAGTCATCCCAGCCCCCTCCTTATAGACCACCCACACTCCCCCACCAGCTTCCAGATGAATGTATGTACCTCCTGAACACATACAAGTCCCCGGAGTAACTCTCAGCAATTATGACACAGTCCCCTCACGTTCACTTGAGGAGCTAATAGGAAACTGCAGGACCCCTCCCCAGGGACAGGGAGGTGGGGGAGAGATGTAGTCTCCAGAATCAAAGCAAGTGCAGGGCAAAGGGAAATCAAGATCCTTGCAAAAACTATCTAATTGAACCCTCAGAGCACACCTGTGGGGTCAGATAACACAAGAGGAAACCAAGAATCCGAGAGGTTAAGAAGTAACTCAAGGTCACACAGCCATGAAATGAAAGACTGCCTGGCTTCTGCATGTTTTTTCTGATACATTATAATGCAATCATACAAAACTGTGCAAAGTAACATTTTTAATGTTTTCTTTGATGTATCCTTAGTCAGCATTGCTATCTCAATGTTTCTAATAAGAACCTGTGAAAGCACATACCTAATGGTGAGCACTGTATGCTCAATTTCAATTATATTTTTCATTTCTGGATGTTCTATTTGTTTGTATTCAAATTTGTATAGATTTTTTTTAATTAGTATAGTGTTTCCCGCTCATTTTTTTCAACAACTTGTTTTACTTTATTAACATTTTAAGGACACTATATGAATATATCCAACTGGTCTTCTACCCGAAACCCTTGGGGGTCTGATTCTTCTGTTTGTTGTTTCTGCTGACTTTCATTCATGGGGACTTGCTGCCTCATCTGTTCTGTAACTGAGGGTAAAAACTTGCATCAGAATGGCTGGGTTTTACCTATAGGAATCTTTCAGGGCTTGAGCTATGAGTACAGCCCTCCAGAGATGATTCTCATTTGCTTCAGACACGATGGGGTGCTACCAACGCCAAATTCTATCAGACTCATTTCACAACTTGGAGTTTCTTGGGCCACACAGGTAGTACCAATTCAAAGCTGAACTGCACGAATGCAGATCTACGATTATAAATTCTCACAGGAGACCCTGCTTCATCCTCCCATCACCAAGCCAAAATCGAAACAGGCAAGTCCCCTGGTGTGTTCCCTTGGCTCTCTGGCAGGTGTCTGCTGACTACCTGTTTTCTGAGGATGGAGCCGGCCTGGATGGGCTAGTTTTATGCAGGACTCTCACTTCCAACTTCCCACCTGGCAAGGGCCTAAAGTTTGGTCTCCTGGGCCTTGGTAAAGGCCACACTTTCATTCCTGGCTTAAAGTCTGACGTACACTCGGCCTGATTTCTTTTCGACATACCCGAGTATTTCTCAGAGCCTGCCTCTGTGCCATTTCCTGTAGCTAAATGAACACTGGACACACCTTCCTCTAGTCTCAGGAGCCCAGAGTTCCCAGGGCCCTCAAAGGTAGAAGCTTTAAAAACTGTAATTTTGACTTTATTGGGAAAGAAAAAAAAGCAGCAGCGAGGTTTTAATGACCTACAAGACTAATAGTAAGGAAGAAAAGTGCACGACTGTGTGCAGTCAGCAGTTTCTAGGAAGGAGCATCTGAGTATTAAAGAAGGAAGAACAAAGACGGAAACAGAACGGAGCAGAGTAGATGTGAGAAGAATCTACAACGAATGCAGAGAAATTCCCGTCTCACTGTACTTTGCTTTGTTATTCATCTGTGGCTCAGCAAAATAAAGTGACATTTTCAGCCTACACACACACACACGCACACACACACGCTGTGGGCCTTTAAGATGGAAATAAGTGCATTGTTAGACAATTTAATTTTCTAAAGAAACCGCGTTGCACCAGACACCTTACATAGGTAGGAACCACTCTAGTTTCCCAAATGCTTTCATAGCCATCACTCACTTCACCCCCAAAACCCTCCAAGCTTCATTTTGTAGCTGTTAACAGGCAACTTTCTGATAACTGGTCCTCTGCACTTCTTACCACCTAGCACTCCTTCCTCTCAATAAACGAACATTGATTAATCAATAACACACAAACACACACACGTCAAATATATCTACAGGTCCACAAGCCCTTACCCTGGAGCAGGATTCATGACTATTTCAGATTTTAGAAAGTAAATCAGGCGTACCTGTGGGGTTTGGGCCACATGCTCCAGCCACACGCACTCCCATTTCTGCAGGGACACGACTGGCTCTTTGGACTGAGCAGGATGAACAAAGGCCATCATCAGCCCCACATCAGCTCAGAGCAGGTTTGCCTCCACAATATGTAAAAACTCACTTTTCAGAGCTTTGGGAATTTCGGAATTGTGAACGAGGGGTTGTGGACCCAGATAAATGAGTTCTCTCTCAAAATGCCCACACTGAAATCCACTATGCCCAAATCTTGGGACTGCATCTCAAAATCCGCACCCAGGGCTTCCTTCGTGGCGCCATGGTTGAGAGTCCACCTGCCGATGCAGGGGACATGGGTTCATGCCCCGGTCCAGGAAGATCCCACACACCGTGGAGCAGCTGGGCCCATGAGCCATGGCCGCTGAGTCTGCGCGTCCGGAGCCTGTGCTCCGCAGCGGGAGAGGCCACAACAGTGAGAGGCCCGCTTACCACTAAAAAAAAAAAAAAAAAAAAAAAACAAAAAAAAACAAAAACGCACTCTGGTTCTCAGAAGGGGCAGAAAAGAACAGCGACCAGGAGAGGTGCAAAGCACTGGGATGGGTGATGGCCAGAGAGCGCCTGGCCAGGCCTGGGAGCCTCGGGTTCACAATGCATCCACGAGAGGAGGAAAAGAGTGGGCACGAAACCGCAGAACAAGTCAGCAAATGGCTCCAAAAGGTGCTTGGCAAAGTCTCAGGTAGGGCAGGGTCGGCATGGCAATCAGTAAAGCTAAACCCTAGCCTCAGATTTATGCCTCACATGTAATGTGAGGCAAAGCTTCAGCTTCCTCTCCTGCAGTGTGAGAGAGCTGGGCCACGCCATTAATTCACAAATGGCAGGACGTAGCCCACTAGTTGATCATGAAATCTACTTAATGGGCTGTGAACAGTATCTTTTGGAACAGAACAAACATCAAGTTGGTCCATGTGGTAAGAACAGCCATTATTCCATTAACTTTCGTTTCTGTGATTACATATATACACGTAGGTATATAGAACGATGTTTTATAGATATATGGACATACACACATAAATATAATCCAAGACAGTATATACATATATATAATATACACATTACACATATATACACAATGTACAATGTGTTTCTTACTGTGGGACATGGTCCAAAATCTTTCAAATTTACTGTGTGTTGGGCTGCATCCCCCAGGCCTGCAAGACCTGTACTTGCCCAGCTTCAAGACTGAAGAAAGAGCCTGGAGTCAGTGACAGAGACATCAGTGGTTTAATGGATGGGGGAGCTTAAACATCTGAAGCAAAGTCCTGGAGCGACACCCCACCATGTGCGGTGAAGGCAGAGCAGGACGTGGCTACAGCCTTCCTTCCTGGAGGCAGGAGGAGGTTACCAGTTATAAGGGTAATTGACATCAGGTTGGCTCATCAGTTACTAGGAAAGTTCACAGAAGGAAACACCCCTCACGGCCCCTTTGATAAGAACAATCATCAGCTGGGAAAGGGGGAGACACGTAGGAAGGTCAGTCAGGTGAGTAGCATGAAACAAGCACTGGTGGAGCAGGGGATTTAGAGAGCAAGAGCACAGCCATCTTGGAAGGCTTGACCATACATTCCCCCCTACATAACCTGCATGACCCTTACATCCTTGGTCCACCCCTCTTCCGCCATATCCCTGGAGTCATGTATGCAGGGGGCACTGCCACCAGATACCACACACACAGCAGCCAAAGAGGATCAAGAGTACGATACCTAGGGCTTCCCTGGTGGTGCAGTGGTTGGGAGTCCGCCTGCCGATGCAGGGGACGCGGGTTCGTGCCCCGGTCCGGGAAGATCCCACATGCCGCGGAGCGGCTGGGCCCGTGAGCCATGGCCGCTGAGCCTGCGCGTCCGGAGCCTGTGCTCCGCAACGGGAGAGGCCACAACAGTGAGAGGCCCGCGTATCGCAAAAAAAAAAAAAAAAAAAAAAAGTACGATACCTAGTATGCCGGGTACACCTTGTATACCCAGTATGCTCAGAACAGTCATTCGCCAGCATGTGGGCAAATTCTGCAGCCAAGTGCTTACGGGGTCAATGGCGAAGGAGTCAATGGCAAAAGTGCTGTGTCCAGTTATAAGGAAGGTAAGGCCACCCCTATGTAGAAGGCAAGGCCCCGACTCTAAAAGAAACACTCTGTTGGCCTAGCCAGGTGTCAGCAATCACATTAAAAGTCGGAATGCACTGAAAGTCTGATTACCAGAATTAGAATTTAAGACCCACTGAAACAGTATTTTTCTCTCTAAAATTACCCTCATCTCCACCAAACATAACCAAATCAAGACTAACTTGTTTGTAAATTAAGTCTGGTCAATTGACCACATAGGCTCCTCCAAACTGGCTCTCATGGAACTCCTCAGATGGAGCCTCAGACTGAATTCCCAAAAGGCCTCTCGAGGCCAGGAAAGCCAACAGACTCCACCTGGGTGGATTTCTCTCTTCTAGGAGGTTCTCAAAATATCCAGATTCCTGCATATGCCAGGAGACAGTTTTTCCCATTTGCCTGATAAGGCTGCTGGGAACCCAAGAGTCTCTAATTTCTGGAGGAACCAGGCGGAGAGAAAAGGAAAATGTTTCAATTCTACCCACAGGTGTGGTTTACCCAACTCCTGTTAAGTCATCACTAACTTGAGCAAAAGGGCTTCCCTATATCTGGAAAACAGATCAAAACCAGTAATACTCCAGACAAAACCCATAAAAATTATAACCATATTCAACAGTTCACTCAGTAACAAATCCTTTTGTTAACTTTTAATGAAGCCATTAGGTTTTCCATTAGGATTAATTTCTTACCTAGTTCAGCAGTATAATCTGAAATTTATCAGAGACCTGTACTTGTCAAAAGCCCTTCTTATGAATCTTCTTGAAGATGAAGCACCTTCACAAAAGCATCGAAGTACAACAACTATGTATGACAAAAGACTTAAAAAGGCACGGTTAAACACCTGATTACAATGTAATCAATAAAGAGACTTGGTTACAGTAACTAAAATGATGACTGATTATAATCTTAACCCTTAAAAATCTTCATCTCTGGCAAAAACGAAACAAGTAATTGTTAACTGTTTGTCATACCAGCATTTCCTCTTCGGAGGACTTACGCTTTAGCCTTCCTCCCCTACGAAAGCAAAGGTAGGTAAGCTTAGACCCACTCAGCAATTAATGTTCCAATAGTTTATCCTATTTGAAATAACCCAGCTAGTCAATGAATTCTCTTCATTTAACTTAGTTTCAAGTTATCAGTATCTACAGACTATTATAGACAGACATTCCCAAAACAATTACTCCTAGAGTTTTAAAAGACTTCTCTCATTTTTCTTTACTCTTAGAGATCACGTGGGATTAAAGTTCCTGAGAGCCCAAGTAGATCATTTAAAGGTACGAGCAGAGAAATACCAATTCCTTCTAGAAAGCTAGATTACAAAAGACTCACTTTCAAAACAAACAAACAAAAAGCTCACTTTGATACAACAGCAGAGCCATTAGGGGCCACTCTTCTCCAGATCTCCTGGCAGCCCCCATTCATCAAGGACAGCCCCCACAGTGCCCCCCATACTAGTGGACAGCCAACGCAGGATTTCCCCTGCAACCTTTGGGCTCCATGAGTTAGTGCAACGAAGCAGGACCCTATGGTCCCTCCCTACCATGTCCTCCACCTGCCTTTTATCTGTAAAAAAAAAAAAAAAAAACTTTAGCCAAAGAATAAGTTTAATCAGAGAAATGAGAAAACGCAAAAGCAAAGACAAGCGTTCAAACAGGACAATAACCGTTTAGTCAGTAAGCACAGTCAAGGACCTTCGGTTGCTCTTCAAGCGCTATAGATATATTCTGAGCGGTCTCCTGCGAGCTGTCTTGTAGATGCTGAAACCCCCACCAGGTGGAAAAAGTTAACTACGTGATGACCAGACCACAGTCAGGACATAAGCTGCCGCAATTCTGAGAATTACCCTCAAGAAAAAGGGAACAAACCGACCCTGGAATAGAAGGTTAACTGTACTTAAAGCAATCAAAATGATGCTGGTCAGACCACCGCACGACCTTTTTCAAGACGACCGTCAGAGCTGACGGTGCTGTTGCCACACGTAGCCCCCTCTCTCCGCCTATAAAAGCTCTTGTCTAGCGGTTGTCGGCGGCGGGAAATCAGTCTTTGGACAGGAGTCTGCCCTCCGAAATAAAGCAAACCTTCCTTTCCACCAACCCTGCCTCCTTAAAGGCTTTTGGGCGGCGAGCCGCCGGACCCCATTTTCGGTAACATCAGTGGACGACCACCGCGCCATCACCCCTGCAACTTCCAGGCCCCACATGGTCGTGGACAGGCCCAACCTTCAACTCCCCCCGCTTCTTTCCCAACACCTCGGCGCTCACGGGAGTTTCCTCGGTCTCTGGGCTGACGCCGCCAATTGTTGGGCTGCACCCCGCAGGCCTGCGAGGCCTCGGCTTGCCCGGGTTCAAGACCGAAGAAAGAGCCCGGAGTCAGGGACAGAAACGTCAACGGTTTAATGGCTAGGGCAGAACTTACAGGCAAGGTCCTGGAGCGTCACCTCCACCGTGCGCAGCAGACGACGGAAAAAACATGGCGGCTGGCGTCTCTCCCAGGAGACGAAGGAAAACCTCCCCCTCTTATAGGGGTAATTGACATCAGGTTGGCTCATCAGTTACCAGGGAAACTAACAGGGGCACGCCCCTCAGTACTCCTTCGATAAGTTACAGGTGGAGCTGTTCTGACCTAAAGATTAGGACAATCACTAGCTGGGGCTGGGGGCAAGCATGTAGGAAGGTCAGGTGAGTAGGATGTAGGTGAAGCAGGGGATACACAGAGAGCAAGAGAACAGCCATCTTGGGTGACCTGATCACACACTGTGTTAGATGATCTCCTGTAAATCTTTTCAGAACAAATATCCTCTGAATTATTTTTCTGGTGTTACATAATCCAGGCATTCTGTATTAAGTCATTCCCGACTGCAAATTAAGAAGAGGTTTACGCCAAACACTCTGTTTTTCAAGGTATGCTTTGGCGGTTAGGACCCAATTTCTAATTTTGTCTCTGTTGCTCACTCACTATGACCCCTGGGCACGTACCTAACCTCTGGGTCTTGGTTTCCCCATCTGCAAGATGCAGAGTTTGACCATCACAAACTGATGGCTGCATCACAGTTGCTCCCCATGACCCCTGAGGAGCAACTGCTTACGTAAAATGGGAGAAATAATGGCACATGGGTCATGGGGTGGTGGCTGCGGATCACATGAGGTAACACTTAGAACAGCACCTCCAGGCACGTGGGAAGCAGCATGCAATCTTGCTTTTAACAATAGATTATGATTACATTCCACATTTGGTTTTGAAGCCAACATAAAATGCACATGCAGCTTGCCCCTTTGTAGTTGGAACTAACGGCTGTTTCCATGAGCCCTGAGATGCCGGCCACTGCAAGGCCTAGGACTGGAGACCATAACCACCACCCTTTTTCCTGCCTTGTCCCAGCCCTTGGAAGGCTCAGCTCGTCCCCACCATAAATTACAACCAGAACTCTGTGTTTGTTACCCAGCTTCCTGGGAGACGGGCAGTGGCATAGCAGAGGTATTACTTTGGGTAAATATTTCTCTAAACCTCATTGTTGCCACCACTAGTGCTCAGAGGCAGGGGGCCCAGCTCCGCAGCAGGCCCCACCCATCCTAACCCAAGGGAGCCCGGGATGGAGCAGGCTTCATCGTCTCCCCAACACTGAGCAAAGGACCCCAGTAAGAGCAAGAGCCAGAATTAGACACTGGGGGCAGCGAGGGCAGCTTACGCTGGGCTCGCAAGGAACCAGCAATCTCCTGCCCCGAAACAGAGCTATTGCAGCAAGCAGGGGATCGTCTTTACAGCACTTAGTACTTGGATCAGCCAGCCACCACGTGACAATTCCTCCCCTAAGGCCGTAGTGGGCATCCCATCCCACCTCCCCTCAGCACAGGAATCTCGGTGCACCTTTACTGACAGATGGAAGCCTGTCTCCTGTGTGCTTTTCCAAGTCCCAGACAGCTACATGAAAGGCTCCCCCAGGCCCTTTCACTGCAGGTAGGGAAACGGGGGTTATTCTACCCAATATACACGTGAGAAAACTGAGGCCTAGTCCACGGGCCTAAAGCACTGGTTCTTAATCCCGGCCGCACATGAGAATCACCTGGGGAGCTTCTCACGTTCCCAATATCCCTGACACACCGAGATGCTCTTCCTGACCCAGGTGTTTCCTCTTTTTACCTTCCCAAGTGATACCAGCATGCAGCTGGGGCTGACAGCCTGTGCTCCTGGTTATCAATCTCATAAGTGCTTCAGAGTCACCTGGAGGGATGGTTAACATGCCACCCTGGCCCCACCCCAGGGGTTCTCATTCCCCAGCCTTGGAGGGGAGCCTGAGGATTTCCATTTCTAACAGGTGAGGGCTGACGCTGCTGGTCCAGAAAAGAATCAGTGCTTCCCGGGGACCCAGAGAGAGAAGCAGAACTTTGAGGACCAGGTTCAAGGCCCATAATAGCCTGAGTTTTCCCAGCAGTAGATTGGGAAGAGTGGCTCCTGGCTTAAGGAGCACTGGTCTAGAACAGGGCTCCTCCAATTTCCATGCCCACAGCTGAGCACCTTGTTCAAAATCGGATGGGGGAGTTTCCCACAAGGAACTCTGATCTGAAGTGCCCGGTGAGAAGCCTCTGCACAGAACACCCTGTGAGCAAGTGGAACTAGATGAATCACAAAAGGAAAAGAAATCTATGCAATGGAGCCCCTCAGGGCTATTTCACTGCTGCTACATCTAAAGATGTCTTTTCCCTCTGCCTGGTGTGTAAAACGGAACTAACTGTGAAGAAGCCGTGTGGCTGACAGGGTCTTGGTGCTCCGGCTGGGTGTCAGGCCTGAGCCTCTGAGGTGGAAGAGCTGAGTCCAGGACATTGATCCACCAGAGACCTCCCAGCCCCATGTAATATCAATCGGCGAGGGCTCTCCCAGAGATCTCCACCTCAACCCTGAGACCCAGCTCCACTCAACGACAAGCAAGCTAAAGTGCTGGACACCCTATGCCAAACAACTAGCAAGACAGGAATACAATACCACCCATTAGCAGAGAGGCTGCCTAAAATCATAATAAGTTCACAGACACCCCAAAACACACCACCGGATGCGGTCCTGCCCACCAGAAGGACAAGATCCAGCCTCATCCACCAGAACACAGGCACCAGTCCCCTCCACCAAGAAGCCTTCACAACCCACTGAACGAACCTTACCCACTGGGGGCAGACACCAAAAACAACAGGAACTACAAATCTGCAGCCTGCAAAAAGGAGACCCCAAACACAGTAAGGTGAGCAAAAAGAGAAGACAGAGAAACACACAGCAGATGAAGGAGCAAAGTAAAAACCCACCAGACCTAACAAATGAAGAGGAAATAGACAGTCCACCTGAAAAAGAATTCAGAGTAACCATAGTAAAGATGACCCAAAATCTTGGAAATAGAATGGAAAAATACAAGAAACATTTAACAAGGACCTAGAAGAACTAAAGAGCAAACAAACAATGATGAACAACACAATAAATGAAATTTTAAATTCTCTAGAAGGAATCAATAGCAGAATAACCTGAGGCAGAAGAACGGATAAGTGACCTGGAAGACAAAACAGTGGAAATAACTACCACAGAGCAGAATAAAGAAAAAAGAATAGAAAGAATTGAGGACAGTCTCAGAGACCTCTGGGACAACATTATACGCATCAACATTCGAATTATAGGGATCCGAGAAGAAGAGAAAAAGAAAGGGACTGAGAAAATATCTGAAGATATTATAGTTGAAAACTTCCCTAATATGGGAAAGGAAAGAGTCAATCAAGTCCAGGAAGCACAGAGAGTCCCATACAGGTTAAATCCAAGGAGAAACATGCCAAGACACATATTAATCAAACTATCAAAAATTAAATACAAACAAAAAATATTAAAAGCAGCAAGGGAAAAACAACAAATAACATACAAGGGAATCCCCATAAGGTTAACAGCTGACCTTTCAGCAGAAACTCTGCAAGCCAGAAGGGAGTGGCAAGACATATTTAAAGTGATGAAAGGGAAAAACCTACAACCAAGATTACTCTGCCCAGCAAGGATCTCATTCAGATTTGACAGAGAAATCAAAAGCTTTACAGACAAGCAAAAGCTAAAAAATTCAGCACCACCAAACCAGGTTTACAACAAATGTTAAAGGAACTTCTCTAGGCAGGAAACACAAGAGAAGGAAAAGACCTAAAATAACAAACCCAAAACAATTAAGAAAATGGTAATAGGAACATATATATCGATAATTACCTTAAATGTAAATGGATTAAATGCTCCCACCAAAAGACATACACTGGCTGAATGGATACGAAAACAATACCTGTATATATGCTGTCTACAAGAGACCCACTTCAGACCTAGGGACACATACAGACTGAAAGTGAGGGGATGCAAAAAGATATTCCATGCAAATGGAAATCAAAAGAAAGCCAGACTAGCAATTCTCACATCAGACAAAATAGACTTCAAAATAAAGACTATTACAAGAAACATAGAAGGATACTACATAGTTATCAAGGGATCAATCCAAGAAGAAGATATAACAATTATAAATATTTATGCACCCAACATAAGAACACCTCAATACATAAGGCAAATAGTAACAGCCATAAAAGGGGAAGTCGACAGTAACACAATATTAGTAGGGGACTTTAACACCTCACTTTCATCAATGGACAGATCATCTAAAATGAAAAAAAATAAGGACACACAAGCTTTAAATGACACATTAAACAAGATGGACTTAATTGATATTTATAGGACATTCCATCCAAAAACAACAGAATACACTTTCTTCTCAAGTGCTCATGGAACATTCTCCAGGACAGATCCTATCTTGGGTCACAAATCAAGCCTTGATAAATTTAAGAAAATTGAAATCGTATCAAGTATCTTTTCCGACCACAAGGCTATGAGACTAGGTATCAATTACAGGAAAAACACTGTAAAAAATACAAACACATAGAGGCTAAACAATACACTACTAAATAACCAAGAGATCACTGAAGAAAGCAAGCAGGAAATCAAAAAATACCTAGAAACAAATGACAAAGAAAACATGATGACCCAAAACCTATGGGATGCAGCAAAAGCAGTTGTAAGAGGGAAGTTTACAGCAATACAATCCTACCTCAAGAAACAAGAAAAATCTCAAATAAACAACCTAACCTGACACCTAAAGCAATTAGAGAAAGAACAACAACAACAAAAAAACAAAGTTAGCAGAAGGGAAGAAATCATAAAAATCAGATCAGAAATGAAGGAAACAATAGCAAAGATCAATAAAACTAAAAGCTGGTTCTTTGAGAAGATAAACAAAATTGATAAACCATTAGCCAGACTCATCAAGAAAAAAAGGGAAAAGACTCAAATCAACAGAATTAGAAATGAAAAAGGAGAAGTAACAACTGACACTGCAGAAATACAAAGGATCATGAGAGATTACTACAAGCAGCTATATGTCAATAAAATGGACACCGTGGAAGAAATGAACACATCCTTAGAAAAGCACAATCTTCTGAGACTGAACGAGGAAGAAATAGAAAACATAAATAGACTAATCACAAACACTGAAACTGAAACTGTGATTAAAAATCTTCCAACAGGGCTTCCCTGGTGGTGCAGTGGTTGAGAGTCCGCCTGCTGATGCAGGGGACACAGGTTCATGCCCCGGTCCCGGAGGATCCCGCATGCCACGGAGCGGCTGGACCGGTGAGCCATGGTTGCTGGGCCTGTGCGTCCAGAGCCTGTGCTCCGCAACCAGAGGGGCCACAACGCTGAGAGGCCCACGTACCGCAAAAAAAAAAAAAAAAAAAAAAAAATCTTCCAACAAACAAAAGCCCAGGACCAGATGGCTTCACAGGCGAATTCTATCAAACATTTAGAGAAGAGCTAACACCTATCCTTCTCAAACTCTTGCAAAATACAGCAGAGGGAGGAACACTCCCAAACTCATCCTACAAGGCACCATCACCCTGATACCAAAACCAGACAAAGATGTTACAAAAAAAGAAAACTACAGGCCAATATCACTGATGAACATAGATGCAAAAATCTCAACAAAATACTCGCAAACAGAATCCAACAGCACATGAAAAGGATCATACACTATGATCAAGTGGGGTTTATCCCAGGAATGCAAGGATTCTTCAGTATATGCAAATCAATCAATGTGATACACCGTATTAACATACTGAAGGATAAAAACCATATGATGCAGAAAAAGCTTTCAACAAAATTCAACACCCATTTATGATAAAAACCCTGCAGAAAGTAGGCATAGAGGGAACTTTCCTCAACATAATAAAGGCCATATATGACAAACCCACAGCCAACATTGTTCTCAATGGTGAAAAACCAAAACCATTTCCACTAAGATCAGGAACAGGACACGGTTGCCCACTCTCACCACTATTATTCAACATAGTTTTGGAAGTTTTAGCCACAGCAATCAGAGAAGAAAAAGAAAAAATAGGAATCCAAATCGGAAAAGAAGTAAAACTGTCACTGTTTGCAGATGACATGATCCTATACATAGAGAATCCTAAAGGTGCTACCAGAAAACTATTAGTGCTAATCAATGAATTTGGTAAAGTAACAGGATACAAAATTAATGCACAGAAATCTCTTGCATTCCTAAACACTAATGATGAAAAATCTGAAAGAGAAATTAAGGAAACACTCCCATTTACCACTGCAACAAAAAGAAAAAAATACCTAGGAATAAACCTACCTAAGGAGACAAAAGACCTGTATGCAGAAAACTATAAGATACTGATGAAAGAAATTAAAGATGATACAAACAGATGGAGAGATATACCATGTTCTTGGATTGGAGGAATCAATATTGTGAAAATGACTCTACTACCCAAAGCAATCTACAGATTCAATGCAATCCCCATCAAACTACCAATAACATTTTTCACAGAACTAGAACAAAAAGTTTCATAACCTGTATGGAAACACAAAAGATCCCAAACAGCCAAAGCAATCTTGAGAAAGAAAAACTGACCTGGAGGAATCAGGCTCCCTGACTTCAGACTATACTACAAAGCTACAGTAATCAAGACAATATGGTACTGGCACAAAAACAGAAATATAGATCAATGGAACAGGATAGAAAGCCCAGAGATAAACCCATGCACATATGGTCACCTTATCTTTGATAAAGGAGGCAAGGATATACAATGGAGAAGAGACAGCCTCTTCAATAAGTGTTGCTGGAAAAACTGGACAGCTACATGTAAAAGAATGAAATTAGAACACTCCCTAACACCATACACAAAAATAAACTCAAAATGGATTAAAGACCTAAATGTAAGGCCAGGCACTATCAAACTCTTAGAGGAAAACATAGGCAGAACACTCTATGACATAAATTACAGCAAGATCCTTTTTGACCCACCTCCTAGAGAAATGGAAATAAAAACAAAAATAAACAAATGGGACCAAATGACACTGAAAAGCTTTTGCACAGCAAACGAAAACATAAACAAGACGAAAAGACAACCCTCAGAATGGGAGAAAATATTTGCAAATGAAGCAACTGACAAAAGATTAATCTCCAAAATATAGAGAGCTGCGGCTCATGCAGCTCAATATCAAAAAAACAAACAACCCAATCCAAAAATGGGCAGAAGACCTAAATAGACATGTCTCCAAAGAAGATATACAGATTGCCAACAAATGCATGAAGGATGCTCAACATCACTAACCATCAGAGAAACGCAAATCAAAACTACAGTGAGGTATCACCTCACACCGGTCAGAATGGCCATTATTAAAAAATCTACAAACAATAAATGCTGGAGAGGATGTGGAGAAAAGGGAACCTTCCTGCACTGTTGGTGGGAATGTAAATTGATACAGCCACTATGGAGAACAGTATGGAGGTTCCTTAAAAAACTAAAAATAGAACTACCATACAACCCAGCAATCCCACTACTGGGCATATAACCTGAGAAAACCATAATTCAAAAAGAGTCATGTACTACAATGTTCATTGTAGCACTATTTACAATAGCCAGGACATGGAAGCAGCCTAAGTGTCCATCGACAGATGAATGGATAAAGAAGATGTGGCACATATATACAATGGAATATTACTCAGCCATAAAAAGAAATGAAATTGAGTTATTTGTAGTGAGGTGGATAGACCTAGAGTCTGTCATACAGAGTGAAGTAAGTCAGAAAGAGAAAAACAAATACCATATGCTAACACATATATGGAATCTAAAAAAAAAAAAAAATGGTTCTGAAGAACCTAGGGGCAGGACAGGAATAAAGACACAGACATAGAGAATGGACTTGAGGACACAGGGAAGGGGAAGGGGAAGCTGGGACGAAGTAAGAGAGTAGCCTGGACATACATACACTTCCAAATGTAAAATCGATAGCTAGTGGGAAGCAGCCTCATAGCACAGGGAGATCAGCTCGGTGCTTTGTGACCACCTAGAGGGGTGGGATAGGGAGGGCAGGAGGGAGACGCAAGAGGGAGGAGATATGGGGATATATGTTTATGTGTAGCTATATATATATATATATAATGTCTTTTGTACATTAAAAAAAAAATCAGATGGGGGCTCGGTAGGTGTGGGGTGGGACCCATGCTGCATGCCTTGACTAGCTTGCCTAAATCCCGGGTCAGAGCTCCACTCAGGCCTCTTCCTTCAAGCAGGCCCAGGGCCCAGCAACTTGCCCTTTTCGTAATGGAACTCAGCCTCCTTGACACTTCCACCTGATATCCTTGCTCTGAGGCACAGGATGAAACGAATAGGGTCCCTCTCCCAGGAGAGCTCCCAGGTATCTTGTCCCTACCTCCACCCCTTGCCTCTCTCCATACAAAGCAAACAGTCCCCGTCCCTTGAACTCTTCTTTCTCTGTCACGACAAACACAGCTCTCCGCTGGGACATGCTTCCCACCCCATGCTGTGTCCAGGGCTAGGCACTCAGAACCCAGCTGGGGCACAAGGATAGAGACACCAGAAGCAAACAGCATTGTTAAGAGAGGGTGCCCCTGGGCCCAGGAGGAGAGGTGCTAACAGCTGGATAAGAGCACTGCAAAGGAAGACGACCCGGCCTCCCATCTTCAGGCTGGGGCATCTTAGGACTGCTGCCCTCTGCCCACTAAGGTATTGGTCCCATTGTCCAGGGGACATAAATACATTAGCCTGGAGATACTGTCATAGCCAAAGTCATAAGAGAAGAGGAGAATCAACAATAACGAATTACACTGTTTAACAGACATTGTGTACTAGGCATTGTGCTAAGTGCTCTACAGGTATCATCTCATTTAATCCTGCCAAAACTCCATGAAATGCTCATTATCATGGTGCCCCGTTTTACTGATGAAGAATGGAGACTTACAGATGGGAAGTAACATGCCTAATGGGCAGTAACAGAACTGAAATTTAACTTATACTCTTAACTGTCACACAGCACCCTGTCATCAAAAGCTGGGAGGGCCCTAGACTCAGCACTCTTCCAAGATCAAGGTTTCCGCACAAGATGGTCACTCCTGGGCAGGTGGTGTATGACTGTCCGCATGCCATTTCAAACAGTAATAAACAGTAAATAATTTTCTTATACCGAAGATACCAGGCTTTTCTAAATATATATACATATATATGCATACATTATTTATACATAACTATATAATTAGATTATATAATAATTATGTATTATAAGGAGTAAATACATAAATCTATATGTACAATATATTACACATACACTTATTTAATGGTACAGCATCCTTATTGTGTACATATTATTAAGACTTTATTTTATAGATGAAAAAAATGGAAGGACAGAGAGTTTGAGTAACTTCTCCAAGGTCTCACAGCTGTGAAGAGCCAGGCTTTGAGCTCTCACAGTCTGGCGCCCAAAGCGCGCTCTAGACCTGCCCCCGCCCGCACTGTTCACACTGGCTCCCTCTGACTCCCCTACATATTGAGAGCAAGGCTCAAGGGCTCTAGGGGCTTTCTGTGCCCACGCCAGGCCCAGCCCAAAGCCTGAAGCCTTTGTAGGTACCTTGATAAATGCCTACTAATAACCAAACAGGTGTTTCCCACCCTTTTTATAGCTCCCTGCACGGCCAGTGGGCCATAATTAGCACAGCCTTCCACAGGACCGGAGCTAAATTAAACCAGTGGGATGAGAGGCCAACAGCTCCGGACAGTGCCTCGGGCCACCTCCAGCCAAGAGCACCGGTGACCCGCGGGAGGGTTCTCTTCAAGGAAGCAGCCTGTCTTGGCCAGTGGGCCTCTCTCTTGTAATGTGTGTCGATCCGAAGGGTTTCCCAATGGCCTCTACTGGCCTATCTCCACCCTGGGGACTGATTTCTCCTGGTATCCCCCCCAGTAAAATCAAAAGATGAGTCATCTCTTTTTTCTGAGGGTCAGGAGCCCAGGATACTGGTGCTGGCTCTGCTTCTGATCAGCCCAGTGACCAAGGCACCCAACTTCTCTGGGTTTCAGTGTTACCTCTTGAAGTAGCACCAAGTCTGCGGCTGAAGTTCCTAGAGTCGTTCCCCAGATCTCAAAAAGGGGCTGCTGGTTAAGTCCCGGGGTTCAGATTAATGCCAGGAGCCTCTGGGGAGGGGTCTAATGGAAGGAGCGGCCCACCCCCAAGGGAGGGCTCTGACCTGGGAGCCCGGCATGACTCCTCAGGCTGCTGACGCTCTGGGCCTGGGGAGGAGAGAAGCACTCCCCGCCTCTCACCATCTCCTGGGGCTGAAGAGCAGAAGGGGAGGGATGGCATTAGAAGAGACATCCTCTTCCCCTCCCTCCAGAGCTCCTGTCTGCCCGCTGCTCTGCCTCATTCAGGACTTGGACGTCACCTCCTGGAGGCCTTCCTGGCTTCCTCATCTAGACCACCCGCCCCTCCACCAATCCTACCCCTCTTCCAGAGCACGAATGAGGACTGGAAACTCTTCCTCACATGTGTGTTAATGTCCCCGTTCATTGTCTCGCCCACTGGAATGGAAGCCCCACGGGGACAGAGCCACAGTCTGTGAGTCTATGTGTCCACCCCTCAAGGGCATGGTGTGTCCCACCCCACCCACATCTGCTCACTGGGTGAGTCATTTCCGCCCCCTGTGCTGCTTCCCTTGTGCTGAGCTCCCTACCCCCAAGCCCTCGGCCTTCTCTATATTTTCCTTTCCGAACAGTGAGTCCCAGAGCAGGGTGTCACTAAACCAGTGACGCAGGTCAGGAAGGCCTCCTGAAGGAGATGATTTCTGCAGGGATGAGTCAGTGACGTCTAGCCAAGGAAGGGCAAAGATGGAGAGAAAAGAAGGGACAGAGCACAGAGGTGAAAATGGCCCATGCAGGGGACCTCGGAAGGGTTGGGGGTTCTTAAGAGCATAAAGGGCAAAAGAAGTGAGGTAGGGGTGGGGAGGCAGGCTGGCGGCTGGTGGCAGTGACAGAGGCCTTAGGTGCTGTGCCGAGAAGCCTAATTTTATCCTACACCTCAGGGGTCAGCAAACTTTTCTGTAACCACCTGTGCAATTACTCAACTCTGCCATAGAAGATACAAAACTGAATGTGCATGGCTGTGTTCCAATAAAACTTTATTTATGGACGTTGAAATTTGAATTTCTCATAATTTTCATGTGTCATTACCGAGGTTCCCTTCACCTTCCACAGTCCTTTGCTCAAAAAGAGGCTGTACATTTCTGACACTGCACTTATCAAAGTGCACTGACACGCACCCACCTTTCACCCTGTGGCCTAATGCTCTGCGTGCACTATTATCTTTTATAAACCTCACAACAAGCCCATGAAGGATATACAACTACCCCCATTTTACAAAGGAGGAAAACCGAGTACCATCTGTGTAGTCACACAGGTCCCTGCACCTAGAAAGGCCCCGTGCTTGGTTTAAGTCAGCATCTTAATAGTTTTTGAACAAGGGGCTCGCATTCCCACCCTGCTCTGGCCCTTGTAAGTTATGTAGCTGGTCCTGCTGAAAGGCAAGTGGCTCAGGTCACATGGCTCACTAGTGACCCCGGGCATTGGACTCTAACACCTGCCTGCCCAACCACGCATAGTTAGAAATTACATCTGTGAAGTACCTACTTGATTCCGGGCTTCTAGAAGGCAAAGCCAGCACAGACACCAGGATCCATCTGACACCCCAGTCTGAACAAAGGCTCAGTGGCCTGGGCCAATCAGCCCTGAGCCCAAATTGCCTCCTTCCACCACTCTCTCCTTCCGTGGGGAGCAGGCATCCCTCCTCACGTGGCCATCCCCATTTATTCCATAGCGACCTTGGGCTGGTGACTGGGAATGCTTCACAGGGGTCACATGGAGGACGGCCTTGGAAGGACCACCTGCCCTGTCCAGTCCAGCCCTGCTCTCTGGCTCTGACTACAGGTGCACACACCCCTAGACAGGCGAAGGGAGAACTTCAAAGGGCATCTGAGTTTTAGGAGGGGTGCGGGAGAGCCAGGATAAAGACCGGTTCTACAAGCCTTCATCCGCCTCCTGTAACCAGGCAAGAATGAGAAAGTAAAACCTCTTTTTAAAAATTCAGCAAACCAGGAAACATGCCCTTGGGGTATGGCGCTGCGGTCCACTTCTCACATTTTTCATGGGTTGAGAAGATCGGCAATTTCTCCAGCAAGAACAAACGCGCCTCAACGCAGCCCCAGCAGCGCCAAAGCAGAGCCCATCCTCAAGGTCATCGACACTGACACTGAGCCTGGTGCACGGCTCTGGAGCTAGTGGGCCTGGGGTTGAATCCAACCCTACCCTCCACTGTTGTCCCCCCGCCTTGACACTCACTAGCCGAGTGCCCTCGGCAAGTCACTTAGCCACCTAGTTCCTCAGCTTCCTCCCCTGTAAAACAGAAACAACCAGGCCCACCACACAGGGTTGTTGTGAGGCGTAAACGTGTTAATATACGTGGAATGAGAGCCTAACAATTGCCAGTGGTTAGTATTAATATCATTAACTTCAAGCTGGAATTCAGGAGCTGCACACACGCCAGGAAGCAGGCTCTGCTTTGCCACACCCTACATCACTCCCATCTGGAATCCCCAAGACAAGGAGGCAGTATTGCCCTCTCTTGACCAACTGCAAGGAAGCACCTGCCCCTGCCAGGACGCCCACGAGGGCAGCTCTCAGAGCCACGCCCCTCTGGGGGGCCTTCTTGACCTGAGTGGTTGAAGTCTTGGCAGACACCCAGGTGTTTGGTTCCATCTCGCTAAGATGAGCCTCTCAGCCAACTTTATTTAACAGACATGTGACTGCTTAGCTAGGGGCATGGCCCCAAGGCATGGGGCAAGCGGCCAGCAGGGGAGGCCCCACTTCCTGTGTGCTTCGCCTGCACCCATGCCTGGCCACCGGCCCCATCTGCCAATTTTCAAGGCCGAGTTGACTCTGGCGAGGTGACAGAATTCCAGCATCTCCATCCCCTCCTGCTTTACTCAGTAGCACTGTGGGCCTCCGACCTTCCTTTGGCTACAAATCTCACTCACGGGTCCAGGACAGTCACGGTTAATGGGCATCTCCGTGCCAAACTCATGAGCAGGGCTGTTCTGGCTGACCTCTGACCACTCAGAGCCTGGCCCTTGCAGTTCTGCCCACTCCGCCTTGGTCCTGACCCTTTGCTTCTGTTCCCTGGACTCCCGGGAGGGGTTTCTTCCTTTCAGCCCCCTCGTGGCCTGACCACAGCTGACTCCATTCTGAGCAATTGGAGAGAAATTCATGTATATCACTGGCAAAGTTTCACAGGAAGATGGATGGGGACCCAGATGGCACTGGAATCCAGGTCCTTAACAGAGCCTGGGTGGGCACCATTTCTCACACAGGGACACCAGTGTAGAAGGCAGGATCTCCGGGGACCGGTCTGATACCTGGAGATTCTAATCCCAAGAAGAGATGATAATAAAAGTTTTGGCCTTGGAGCCCATGCTGCTCTAAGTTTCTAAGATCTGAAATCTGTAACACAATCATCAGTCTCATGACAAAGAAACCATCTTAGAGAGAAACCGGTCCACCATTCTCTGATCAGTGACTTAACTTTCCACACAGGCAGAGCAGGGTCAAGGTGAGTCCTGAGTTTTGGGGTAACCTCCTTGGCTCTGTGGCAGAAGACAGGGGTGTTGCCTCTTTGCTCTTTGGGGTTCTCCCAGAGACAGCCCATCCTTGTCACCCACCTTCCAAGTTCAGCCTCAGCACTGGCTCGACAGGAAAGGCCAACACATCCAACCCTACTTCCTAAAGGCCTGGTCTCCAACCCTCAGTCATGACCACATCCAGGTAGGAGACACTGAGGAGGTGTAGATTTCAAAGGGATTTTCCATTTCTGAAAACTAAAGTCTCATTCACAAATGACACATTGCAGGGGCTTGATTTATGGGATAGGATGATTAACTTGTTTCCTCTTTCTTTTGTCATGCTTTATCATCCTTTACCAAGGACATGACTTGGTGACAACTGGCTGATTTCTTCAGGTGATTAGCTCAGTTACAAAAACCCAGAGAGCAGATCTTTGGTACCATACCAGTCAGCAACTCAAGATCAGAGAACTGCTGTCAGTCTACGAGCTGGTTCTTTTATAGCCCCCTGAATGCCTTGGGCCAGCCTTGGTCCCCACCACCCACCAAGTCTTCCCTCAGCAACAAGCACCAATATATATGTGATAAGAGCATGAGTCTGTGAGCAATCCTCATTGCCTCTCTAGCCACAGAATGTGGTACATTTAAGTTGTTCAATAAATGTCTGTAACCAAGAAAATGCTCCCTGGAATCCAGGCTGTGGGTCACTCAGTCCCAGCCTCTGTCTCTGATGGAGACACCAACGAGTGAGTTGAGGAAGGGTTTGGCCATCTGCTGTCACCTCAGAGGTTGGAGATTTAACCCCATCCTTCAGACCCTGAGAAATTCCCAGAAAAGCCAGCACTCCCTGGTCCTTAGGGCCCACCACAGCCTCCAGCTGCCTCTCCAGCAACCCCTCCAGCTCCCTATATGTACCCCATGCTCCTGCCCAGGGGACACCGGCCTCCTTCATTCCGTGCACTGCCCTGTCACTTACCCACTCTGGCCCTTTGTTCGCATTCTTCTCTTACCCAGAAGCGCCCTCCCTAACCTTCTCTGAGCTGCGCCTCTAAATAAACCCAGAGGCGTGCTCCTTAAAATCTCCATAGCACATCGTTTGCACTCAGTCTGCATTTACCAAGCGTGCGGCCACACGGAACAGTCTGCTGGACGACAGGGGGACCGAGAGGAGTGAACCGCATCCCTGCCCGCAAGCGGCTCACGCTCTGGTAGACAAGTGAATCGCTGTACCTCGGGGTGAGAAGTGGCAGTGCATGGGGCCGTGGCCAAGCGCACAAGCTCCAGGGTCAGGCTAGCACCTGTGAGTCCTGGCTTCATGACACACCAGCTGCGTAAACCTAAGCAAGTCACTTAACTGCAAGCATCTCGTCTTCCTCTTCAAAAATTTATGAACAATTATGATTCTTATGGCAACGGGCTGCTGTCATGATCAAATAAATTAACGCAATTAAAGACAACACTTATTATTCTCAATAGTTTCTGTAAGAAGTGAAGATAAGTACAGGGAATATTGCTTGGTTTTATACCAAGCTCTTATCTCATTCTTTTCACTTGAATGGAGCTCTATGCACATAACAGTCTCTCCAAAAATACTCATTAACCTGCATTGAACAAACTGTGCACATGATCACTTTTTTCTGTTCCCTTTACCTCTTCCATCTCTGTTTGTTTATAAAATGTATATTCATCAAGGATGGGCTCAGATGCCACCTCCGTAAGTCAGCTTGCATGCTTCATGAGTCTCTGGATGAATGGCTTTCCTGTCCTGTCTTCAGAGGTCTTTGGCATCCAAGAACCCAGGTCCTCACCACCGTTGGTTACACCCTTCCTTGCAGGTGTGCTGTATGTCCCATCAGACTACAGGCCCTTCGAGGACAAAGGCTGAGTTCACTCATGCTTTCATTCTCCAGCACCAAGTCCCCAGTGATCAAATGATTAGAGCAGTGCTGTTTCTGGGGGGAAACACACCAAAACTCCCTTCTGAAACCTCTTTCTCACAGCGCGTGAGCCAGACTGGCCTTCCAGACCCTCATTTTTGTCAAAAATAGAAGCCAATTTGACCAAGCACACTTTCTATCACCATGAAATTGAATGTCCAGATCAAACAATGTGTTTATCAACACACATTTTCTGTCCCCTCTATATACTAAAAGGCTCCAATTTTCACGCAACATTTTTCTGAAATCGACATGTTAACACTCTCCACTGGCAACTCTGAAACTAGTCAGTTCACAGCCATCATTGGAGAGATTCCATGCCAGATCTGTCTTCAGTGAAACACCTCTAACACCACTTTTTGAATGTCACCCACCTGTGCTCTTGGTTCTGGTGACGACAGAGAAAGACTGATTTTAGCATTTAGACACAGACTGTAGTGTCCCAGGTTTGACAGCCTCGTCTTGTGCTCCACATGAAACATATCCTGGATCCTACACAGACCACCCCTTCCCTGCTGTCCACTTTCATAGGAGCACAGCCAACAAGCCCAGTTTCTGATAGGTAATACTTTGTGCTCCGTTTCTTGAACAAACAGGGATGCAGTAATAAATTAAATGATTTGCGCCCTCATCAGTAGACAGTAAATGTTATTGTTTATTAAAAAGCTAATAATCCATTCAATTTTTTTAAATTAAGCAATAAGCCTCTAATATAATAAATTGGAACGATCGAACCTACTATTAATGGAGCAAAATCATGAGCGAGGAGGGGAGCCAGTTCTAGAACCTACATTTTTTTCCCCCACATAAAACATGCTGACAATGAAACAACTGGAGAAAGAAGTTTTTATCCACATGCCATCAAAGAACTTACCTGCCAAAGTCAAGGTTCCCATACATGCTTAGATGGTTGTACATGTCTAAGGAAGTGCAGAGAATTCCCCTAAATCGGCCCTCACTGTTGAGTCCTCGTCGTGTCTTTATTTAATTGGTTTGTATTGTTTTATCTCTTTCCACTACAGACTAAGAATTGTCTACTCCAGTTAGACAGAGCCCTAACCAGGATGCAGGTTTACAACCCTGATGGGTGGTCTGTAAACCACTGTCTTCTCACAGTACGAAGGCAACGTCGTGTTCGAAATAACCTGACACAATGATTCTAAACAAAGCACTGTTTGATTATTTGTTCTGAAATATCACCTTCCTGCCACATAACTGGAAAGAAGACAAGAACACTGTGTCTGCCTGGAGACCCAGCACCCAGGTTTTGCTGTCACACCCTGAAGAAGGCAAGAAGCCCTTTCTGAGGCCGCAGAGGGCAGGCTTGTGTAAACAGGCAGTAGAACTTGCTGAGCAGAGATGAAACATTTGCACTTCTCTCTGAGCATTTTAAATGGGAAAGCAAAACTCATTATACGAGCTAAACCCTCTTCTACATTCTTAAACGTCCAAGCAAACTTTTCCCCGGCAGCATGCACTTCTGTGGCTTTGCGTTATTGGGATAAATCAAAGGGGGTGGAAAAAAGGGCCTTTTCGCATCAGCCTATGGAGATCAAAGTAAAGAGAACAAAGCTAGCGAGACGCACGGGATTCTGCTTGGTAAGCGATCTCAGGGGGGCTCTGAGGCCATCTTCTCCAGAATGAGTAGAAGGTATACATCAGGTCTGCTTCTGAGGATAATGCCCTGCTTTGCAGAGCCTGTTTTGCTTTCCCGGGCATCTTCCTATCTATCTTGTCTCGATCAACAAGCAAACATTTACAAGAGCATCTCCCAGATGCAGGGCCTGATGCAGGAGGTAATCTCACCAACAAACCACTTCCCAGCCCTAATCTCCATATAAATGTGCTACTCTGAAAAAAACAATAAGACCCAGCTCTGCCGTCAAGGTGTTTCCAGTTTATTTGAAGAGAAAACAAAGAGTCCCATAAAAAGATGACTACTGCAAAGCACTCTATTTTAACTTAGCACTCCTCAAACTTCAGTCACAATCATAACCATACTAGGAGTTTGTTTAAAAAAAAAGAAGCCTGGATCCCACCCTTGGAGATTTACGTCCATGGGTCTGGGGTCTGGGCTTCTGGTTTTTTTTTAACAAGCATCGACAGGGATTAAAAAACAGCAACAAAAAACACTACACTGGGTGGCAATGAGAGTCACTCATGCTGGTCAAGGTCAGAGGACTCTAGCAGGGTCAGCATAAGGGGGACCTGCAAGACCAGAGAGCAGAGAAGCAGGAAGGGGAGGGGGGGAGGGTCCCAGGTAAAGGAACAATAAATATGCAGAAAATTCTGGATGCAGCAGGTGGCACTGGAGGAGTGACAGATCAAGGCAGGCAGGTCAAGGTCAAAATAAGAAGGGTCGTGAATGCCTACTGTACAGCACAGGGGACTCTGCTCAATATTCTGTAGTAACCTAAACGGGAACAAAACTTGAAAGAGAATAGATACATGTAAATGTATAACTGAATCACTTTGCTGTACACCTGAAACGAATACAACATTGCTAATCAACTGTACTCAGGTATAAAATAAAACTTTTTTAAAAAGAGTGCAAAAAAAAAAGAAAAGAAAAACAGAAGGGTAATGAACAAAAGGCTCAGTGTGCACTTTTGCCTGTAGGCAAAAGGAAGCCACTGAGAGGTTGGTGCCCGGGGTGCAAGAGTTTCGGAAAGAGAAATCCAGTGCTGAGCTACGTTAGAATCATCAGAAAGACTGGAAGCTAGGCCTGCAGTTCTTACTAGAATTGTCTTCTAGTATTCTGCTCTATCCTCACTGTAAATCAATGAACTCAGCAAGGCAGACAATATTATCCTCTTTCTCCAAACAGAAAACTGGGGTGCAGAGTGGTCCAACAGTGGGATGAAGCCTGGGGAAGCCAGGGGGTGGCTCCAGCCCTGCACACTCAACCACTGACCAAGCGACCCACTGCCTTTCAAGCCCAGTCAACATATATTTATTGTGCACCTACTATGAGTGAGGAACAGAAGATGCAAAGGTAAATGAAAATCCATTCCTGCCCTCCAGGAGCTCACTTTCTGGTGCCGGAGCTGGCAAACTTTCTCTATAAAGGGCCAAGACAGTCAAAATGCAGGCTATCGGGTCTCTGTAGCAACTACTCACCTCTGCCACTGTAGTGCAAAAGCAGCCATGGCCAATACATAAACAAATGGGCACACCTGTGTTTCAATAAAACTTTATTTACAAAAATAGGCAGTGGGCTGGATTGGATCTGCAGGCTGTAATTTGCTGATCCCTGATCCCATACACAACTACGTATAAGAGAAGTCTGTTATAAAGCAACCTTGGTCCACAGAAGAAAGAGAGAGCCATTTGGTCTGCCCAGGGATAGTTGAGGAGGTGACATCTGAGCAGAGCTAGCCTTTCAAGATCTTGGTTAAAATGATGGGGTTGAATCAGAAGCACCCTGACGTCCCTCTTGTCCCAACTGTGGTTCTATGATTTGGATAACACGCTGCCTTCCTGCCCAGGGTTTTCCAACAGCACAAGCAGTATGGCCTCCCCAAGCTTGTTGATGCTTCCCCTCACCTCTAACACCACTTTTTGAATGTCACTTAAAGGAATTAAAAGTCCTAAATGATTCTGGAAGTTTAAAGGCACACACACACACACACACACACACACACACACACACACGTAAACATTCCTATCATCACTGTGTGTTAAGTCCAAACATAATTTAATTATTTATCTCCCTGAAGGCTTTCTTCCTCCTTCAGAATTTCTCTCTCCCGAAAAGAACCCATCTGCTTCCACAGCAGATACTCTAGTGAGACTGAAATGTTCTACCTGACCAAGGGCCAGCCTTAAGAAGAACATGGAGCCAGAAAGAAAGCAAGGGTGGCCACACACCTCATCTGCCCCCGCTGAGCTGGTACCAGACAGGAAAACAGAAATAGAGCCACGGAGACCAACAGCAACACCTCTGACGGTGCCAGCAGGCAGCGGGCACGGCCCAGGCAAATAAACACATCCAGACATCCTGTGCAATATGGGGCGCATCCAGGCCTTAGAGTGACTCCATCCAAGCCAGCCAAGGTCAACTCTTGTCAAAGGCTTAGTCAGACTCCTCTTCTGGGGACTCAGATCCCCTGGCCAAGACTGCTCATGGTACGGAGAAGTCCAGACAAAGGCACAGTGAGGCCAGAGGCCAATAGGGCAAAGGTAGGCAAAAGGCACCCAGGGTTTGCATGTGATTGCTGTGTGTGACCGAAGCCCCACCCTCACCAGTGTAAATCCCACCCCACTCCAGCCTCACCTCCTCCTCCGTGAAGCCTTCCTGGTCCTTGCTCGCTGGCAGTGGCCTATTTCCCCTCTGAACATCTAGAGCAGCGGCTCTCAAAGCGGGGTCCCTGGATCAACAGGATCAGCATCACCTGGAAACTTGTTGGGAATGCAAGTTCTCAGGCCCCACATCAGACCAAGCGAATTAGAAACTCCGCAGGTAAGACCCAGCAATCTGTGTTTTCACAGAGTCTGCTGGATGATTCTGAACCAGGCTGGAATTTGGGAGCCACTCACGTAGAGTCCAGACTCTAGACCATTAACTGTCTGCATCATGGCCACTGGTCCTTCTCATGCATTTCCCTGGGCTCTTGGCCCACAGGGAATATAAATGCACTTCACAGCCTGGATCCTAGGTGCCCAGCACAGGGTTCCACAGCCAGCACCTGTTCAGCTAACACCTGTGGAATTTTATGAACCTGAGCTAATCTGATTATAAAATCACAGAATCTGAATGTTGGAAGAGGCCTCAGGGCCCACCCAGCCCAGCCACCTACCAAGGCTCTGCCAGCACCCAGCTGCTCTGGGTTTCTCTCACTCCAGGTCAGGTGCTCAGCTAAAGCTGGGAAGTTCACCACCTCATCCTTCACTTGGCCAATATCAATGCGTGCAGCACGTGTGCCAGGCACTCCGGCGGGGGTTGGGGTACATCAGCAAACCAAATAGGCCAGGATGCTTGTTCTGGGGGAGCCTATAGTCCAGTCCAGGGAGAGACCCAATAAACGGTAAATAAAATCAGTACGTATTAACCACAAGAAGACAAACCCAAATTGGAGGACAGTCTACAAAAATAACTAAGCAGGGCTCTTCACAAATGTCAAAGTCACAAAAGATGAAGCCATGTCACAGATTAGAGGAGACTAAGGAGATGTGTCAGGGAGAGGCAAAGTGGGATCCTGGATCGGACCCTGCAAAGGAAAAAGGGCGTGAGTGGACAAACTGGTGACATTCGAAGAAGGTCTGTATTCAGAGAGTAGCATTATACCAACATGCAGTGCTTGGTTTCCAACCTTGCTCCCTCTGTGGTCTTTAAGATGTGAACATCAGGGGAAACTGGGTGAAGGGTAGACAGGTGCTCTCTGTACGAACCTGCAATTTTTCAGTACATTTTGGATGGTGAATCCCGTTCAGAAAGAGAGGTCAAAGCATGGGGGTGCAAGTCACATGCTGGAACAGCAGGGTTCCTGTAGGCCTCGTCTAGAAGGTGACATGGGAGCAAGACCTGGAAGCAGTAAAGGGTTCAACTAAGGGGTGAATGAATAATGAATACGAGGCCAGAGTCAGCTTTGCCAGAACCTCCTCCCACTGGTCCCCATTCTATCTAAAGTAAGCCTGACTGCCCGCTGAATACTTAAAGCATCCCTCAGTCTTCTCTCCAGAGGGGGCCTCCCCATCCTGCAGCTATGCCTCCTGCCAGTGCCCTGGTGGCTGGTGCCCCCCAGGGAGGGCAGACAGAGAGTCACGAGGAGGGTGGGGTCTGATAAGGACCGAAGGCAGGAGCTGGGGCACCTCTGCCTGCCTTGCTCTGGAATTGCCCTGGTCTCCTTTCCTTGCTGGCAAACCACTTCAGTTCCTATCCCTTCTTTCTTGGCCCCTATGGCCAGCTCTCTCAGCATCTGAGCCTCTCCTCAGAGCACTGTCCCAATTCGCCCAGAAGCTCAAGCAGTGGAGCTCCCAGTGGGGTCAGTGTGAGCAAGCAGACATGAGTCAGAGCAGCAACTGCACCTAATGACTCAGGTAAATATCCCACCCAAAGCTCCTGGTTTCCAGCGTCTTCAGAAAGCACAGGGTATCGTTGACCCAAAAAAGCAAAACAGCCCACTCTGTAGCACTGAAAGTCTGAGTCTCGGGCTCCAGGGACCTCAGACAAGTCCCTCCCCTCCACAGATGTTTCACGACATACAAAGTGATAAGGCTGGACGAGTTAATCCGCAAGATTCTTTCTAGTACTAACATTCCATGATCATTAAGTATCAAACGAAATTGCACATGGTAATTGCAGCTTTGAAGTACGATGTGGGGCAGTAACGGTAACGATGAGAGCTCTGACCCCAAATGAATCACCACCATTGTAAATGACAGTTGCTACTATTAATATAATACCTTGTATTGCAGCATGCTTTACCATTTACAAAGCACTTTTATACACACTATCTCATGTGATCCTCATAAGAACCAGTGAGAATGATGGGAAAGATGCTATTTCTTTTGCACAGCTGAGAAAACCAAGTTCAGTGGCTTTCTAGTCCCATTCAGCTAGGCCTGACAGTGCCAAGCCCTGCACAGTGGCCTCTTGACACCTCATCTACTTTCTGTAGCTCGGTGATGTCTTTGCTACCTCAATGATCCATGCATCCACCTACAATTCTGTCCCTATAGGCTTCGACCAGGTTAGTTCAAGGTCCTTCACCCTACAAGGAAACCCAAGCGTCCACCCTGAAGAAGAAAGCATCCAATGTGTGCTCAGTCCACCCAGTAGACCCTTGGAGGCACAGTCCTTACTCAAAGGGGAGGTGACGGCATCATCCCACATTTGCTTCCCTGCTGCTCCAAACAGAACAGATGAGATATCACAGCTCACATGCTGATCTCACTGCAGCATCAGATGTTGCAAAATAATTAAATAAAAGGAAATGGGAGTGTGAAGAGGAGAGCCCCAATTTCCACGCTACTGTCCCAGGCAAATGATAAGAAAGGGACGGTGGACAACGTCAAGGTGAGGGACAGCTCCCCTGCAGGTGCCAGGTTTACTGTGGCTCTGTCCCACGTGGGCCACCTTGGCCAAGCCTTCCTACCAGTAGCAGTGCTGTCACCCCTCGCCATTTGGCTGGTACGTCCAAAGGGTAAGAGACACCTTCTCCTCTCACCACACACCAGGGTAGAGGATACGCTCGGGCCAGCCTCCACTGTCCCCTTGACAAACGGCCCCGTTCTCCCACGCACAAATGTTGGCTCAGGCTTGCCCAGAGTAGGTGACTGCTTGGTGTCATGTCGGAAAGGGCCAGCCAGATGAGAGCTTTGTTCTGGAGCCCACTCTCCCTGCACCTGTGTCCATACCTAAATGCCCCACCTTGTGTAGGATACCAACCTCCCTGGGCCGTGGCCTCCTCGGCTCTGAATAGGGGTTAAAAACATCCATTTTACCTCTCCCTTACAGAACTGTCAAAGGATGGAGCGAGATCACACTTGAGAAGACACTTTGGAAACTTTCAAGTCCCACATGGCTCTCAGAGATCGTGGCACACCAGGCACCTGGGGTCAGGACTGACCACCTGGGGCACACGCTGGCCTCCACTGCCCAGCCTCTCTCTGGTTAATCAGGACACAAGACTGAGTTCTGGCCAGTGGCGTGTGGGCAGAGCATCTGACCCATGAAACCTTCCCACACACAGTCCTCTTCTCTCTTTTCCCCTCTGGCAGCTGGGGACCCAGAGGCAGCCTCTGGGGACCTAGAAAGGGCAGAGCCACAGACAGAAGGAGCCTGGATCCCTGACCGGACACTTGGGGGGTTGCCCCATCAGGAACACTCACATGGTGTTAATAATAAATATCATAGAGGTGGAAGATGCCCTTTATTGTGTTAAGTTACTGAAGTTGGTGGTTGTTGGCGATAGCAGGTAAGCCACCTGGACTGGCATAGTGACGCAGTGGAGTCACTGCTTCAAAAACTCCAGCAAGGGAGTTACTTGTAAATTCAAGCAAATGGAGAAAATAGTTGTAGTAACAAACAACCAAGTTTCCTCAGAGTTCCTCAAACCTGTGATAGGATAAAAATGAGACCACATGAAAGATGTTCCCAGGCTGATGGATGTCAGGGTCAAAGAGTTCTCTGTTATGTCTGGGTTAAGCTATTTGAGGAACAGTCAGTACACACACTTGTCCAAAGGCGACCATGATTGAGTTTGTTGTTGAGACGTACCTCTTTTTCTCCAACACCTAGGTTTTCACTCCTGACGATAAAGACGATGTGGATCGACCTCTAACTAGTCAGACAGATTAGGTTATCTAATCAGAGGGTTACCTGTCCTCATAATGTGGACAGACCATGCTGGAAGGGGCCAGATAAGGGACTAAGAATCCACCAGGAAAATAAGAAGGACAAAGGATCTGAAAGACGGTTCACAAACATAAAACAGAAATATCTCTTGACCGTCTGATGAAATGTTTGTCCTGACTCCTGAGAAACAGATACAAAATGAAACGGCAATGAGATACATCTCACACATCAGATTGGCAAAATTAAAACGTGTGACAAGACCCCATGTGGCCGACAGCACCCTCGGATGGGGACACCGGTCCCGCTCCAGAGAGAAGTCAATTTCGTAATATCTATCAACACACAAGCGGCAAATCCCTTTTGATTCAGCAGTTCTATTTCTAGAAATCTACCCAACAGATATCCTCATACATGTGCCAAAAGACTCATGCACAAGATTATTCATTGTTTGAATTGCAACAGACAGGAAACGGCCTGAATGTCCAACAGTACAAATCATCCAAGTACCTACAGCTATAAAGCGGATGAGAAGTCGGCTTCAAAGTTTACGAGATCCCACTGGGAATGCTGGGGGGCACGGGGGCAGGGAGCAACCACACGCCCACCGCCATTCTACCAGCATTCACAGGCGCTGGAGATGGGACACTAGGAAGAAGCCGTACCCTTAAGATGCTACAGGAACAGGAGTCGGTATCCCATGACAAGGTGTGAATCTGTGGCCATGCTGTCCTCGCTGTTGTGCTTATTTTCAGCATATGGAAAATTAGCCATAATGCAAACAACACAGCAACAGCTGTGTTTTCATCTTCTCGGCTATCCTGACGTCACAACCATCAAATACAAGCTCCCCAAAGGAGCAAATGATATTATTCCCAGCAGCACACTCCAAAAGGCCACACAGCTTCCCACCAGAAGAAGAATTCCAGGGCTGTCCTTTGTTTTGTAGGTGTGATTGCCCCTCTTTTCAGAGTAGCTATTTAGCAACTTGTGTACAAAGTGAGCCATCTGAGACTTAGGAACAGTTCTATCATAGAAAGCAGTTACAGCCTTTCTGGAGAGAAATCTAACACTATCTATTAAAATTAAATATACGCGTGTCCCTGACCTAGAAATCCCACACTCCAACATGTAGCATGAAAGCACCAGAATGGAAGGCAACATGTACAAAGATATTTATTACAGCGCTGCCTTAGTGGGGAAAGAAACAACCTGAAAGCCCATTAAAAGAGAACGGCTGACAGTGGGGAGAGGCAAGAGGGGAGGGGCAAGACAGGGGTAGGGGATGAAGAGGAACAAAATACTATGGATAAAATAAATAAGCTACAAAGATACATTGTACAACACAGGAAATATAGCCAATATTTTATAATAACGTTAAATGGAGTATAAGTTATAAAAGTTTTGAATCTATGTTGTATACCTAAATCTAATCCAATATTGTAAATCAACTATACCTCAATAAAACGATAAGATAAAATAAAAATAATAAAAATTAGTAAAAAAAAATGTTTAAGAGAATGGCTGAATCGATTATGGTACATGAATATTTGGTAATTGTTTCTAAAAATGAGATCTTTATCTGTGGACCTGGAGGGATGTCTGTGATGCATTATTAAATACGAAAAGCAAGTTGTGAGGGAAAATAGTGTGATAAGATGCCCTTTTTGCCCACAAGGCCCTGCACAGTCTTCCCTCCTCCAATTCCTACCCCCTCTCCCTGTGACTTCATTTCCTACCTCTTTTCCTGTCACACACTCTGCTCCAGTTGACAGAGTGCGTTACCAGGCACAACCTGGCCACAGGGCCTTTGCACTTACCCTCAGCCTCACTGTTCCTCCCCAGAGATCTTCATGTCTCCCACACGTCCTTTAGGTCTCTGTACAAAATTTGCCTTCTCAGTAAATTCTACCCTAACCTCTTCATTCAAAATTACAAGGTGTGTGTGGGGGGGGGGTTTCGGCTTTATTTTTCTCCACAGAACTTACCATTGGCTGACACTTTAGACATTTCACTATTAGATATTTCCACCTTCTAGACGGTAACCTCCATGAGGGCAGGGATTTTTGTCTCTTGCTCACTATAGTATCCCCAGCATCTAGCACAGCGCCTGTCAATTCCCACTGAAGGAATGGAAAACCTGTTTGCACCAGGAGAGATGACTGGGAGGATGTGTATGAGGCTTTTAGCACCAGCGGGTGAAGCGGCAGCAGAGAGCTGTCAAAGAAGGAACAGGACTACCTTTTCTCCTGTGTTATTATTCCACCAGTTGCAGTGAATGTATGTTATTGTTGTAATTGTTGAAGAGGCATTTAAGGAAATAAGAAAGCAAAGATGTAAATCGGATTAAGAGGAAGCAGTGGAAAGCAGGCAAGTCGAAATGGAGAGAGAAGGAACCCAGAGCACGCCCAACAACCGCTGGCCTCTCTCCTCCCTCCTCCCATCTCAGGCCAGGCACCCTCAAAGCCAACCCCACCCAGCATCTCACCCATAAGCACATTAGGAAGGACAAGCTGTTGCTCATAAAAGAAATCAGAGAGTACATTCTAACCCGAGTATAAACGCTTCTGGGCCATCGTCCCCGCCCAGCTCTGCCTCTATTAGAGATGGGCAACGGAGGACGAGACCAACTGGTAGAGAAGGTGAGGTCTCAAGAGGGTGGTGGAGAGTAGCACAGGGGAAGGAGCGCTGATCTCCCTGTGAAGCCGGGTCCCAGCGCTGCCACCTAGGCACAGAGGGACCTTGGGCAAGGTCACTTTAACCTCTCAGAGCCACAGGTTCCTCCCCTGTGAAAATCAAAATACAGGTATCTGTCTTCTATCGCACTGTACACAGACAAGTAAGGAGACAATCGCCACCATGGCTGCCACGTGGATAATGGCAAAACCCCTCACTACACAGAGCCCTGGCTTCCTCTACTCTGTTTTCCAGTTACTTGCCGTTGCTCTACGAGAAAGGCATGTGTTTTCATACTTGACCTTTGGCCACCTGGCTGAACTCCGTTGCTTCTAATAATTTATAGATTCAGAGTCTAGGATTTCCTCTAGCCAGATGATCAGATCACCAGCAAATAATGACACTTTTATCTCCTCCTGTCCATGCCTCGTGTCTCTCTTGTCTTTCTCCTGTCTTACTGCACTGGCTCAGACATACAGTCCAACGTCAAACAGGTAATAGTGGGCGTTCCTGTCTTATACTTAAGTTGAAGGAAATTTGTCCCACGTTTATCTATTAAGAATAACATTGGCTACAGATTCTAGTAGCTATCCATCACCAAATTAAGAAAGTTCTCTTCTGTGCCGAATTTGCCATGTTTTCTCATGAAGTGTCAACTGGATTGTATTGGAATGCTTTTTCAGCAATTAAAGAGATCATCACATGGTTGTCTCCCCGTTAATGTGTTTTTTTGTTTTTTGCTTTAACTGATGTATAGTTGATTTACAATATCATGTTAGTTTCAGGTGTACAGCACAGTGATTCAGTTAGATAGATAGATAGATAGATAGATAGATAGATAGATAGACATTCTTCTTCACATTCTCTTCCTATAAGAAGCTTATTACAAAATATTGAGTATAGCTCCGTGTGCTATACATAGGTCCTTAATGTGTTTGAAGAGAGGCCTGCACAGCACTGGACACCCCAACCCAATGCTGATTTTTCATGGTCAAGTGCAAGCCTGTGACCCTAGTCATGATGATGTCATCCTACCTCGGCTCCAGTGCTCTCCTGATGGCCACCTTCTCTCTTCAACCCTACAACTCCCTAAAAGCTAATCTCCCCCACCTCCATCCCGAACGCTCACCAGTCCCTACAATGCCCCAGGCCTTCACCTGTTATGAAGGAGACATCAAGTCAAGACAAAGTTGACTGTCAACCCATCTCTACGTCATGAAACATCATCCCACACTTGTGGGAAGGGGGCCAATCATAGCATTTTCTCAAGATGAGCAGCCCATTATATTAATGTAAACACTTCACCATCCACCGCGGCATAATCCAAGATTCACATGAAGCTGTTCCCAACTGGAACAGGATGCCAGGTGGGGAGTAAGCTCCCCACTCCCGGGGGTATTTAAGCAGAGGTGGGAATGCCCCCCCCCCACGATATTGTTACACAAGATGAAGAGTGGCCCAGGGTCTCCCCACCTGTGAAATGAGGGTAATCAAAAGGAAAAGGAGGAGCCGGAAGCAGGATTTATTGAGCATTTCCAAGCACTTTATACACATTTCCTCAGTCCTCACAAGAGCCCTTTCAGGTATTAGGATACATAGAGAAGTTGCTACCATACACACACACACACACACACACACACACACACGTGTTCAAGGTGACAGAGCCAGGTATGCACAAGGGCCTCTGCTCCTGCCCTTACGCCCCCTCCATGCCACCACTCTGCCTCCAGCTACAGGGCATGAAACCGCTTGTTAAGCTGCCTAACACAGCGACAGCCACCTAATGGGCACTTAATGATTCTCCCCAGACTGAGATGGTCAAAGGTCCCTCCCACTGAGCAAAGGCAATTTTCTCCTCTGCCAAGCAAAGGAGAGGCTTCATCCTGGCCCTTCATGCACAGGAGGTCTGACCACGTGGCTTTACGGCCAGCCCTTTCCACCTTTCCAAAATATATTCAGAAACATGATCACATCTGAGCTTCACAGCTCTTGACAGAGAGGCTCACTGAGGCTCACATATGAAGGGTCTGCCCAAGTTCCCACGGCTGCACCAACACATTCACATCCCGGGACACCAGGGACCATCCTGATCTTCATCCCCACCAAGGCCTTGTGCGTGAAAAGAAAGGACAGTCGCAAACATTTCATCAAAAAGCAGCAACAGGGGCTTCCCTGGTGGTGCAGTGGTTGAGAGTCCGCCTGCCGATGCAGGGGACACGGGTTTGTGCCCCGGTCTGGGAAGATCCCACATGCCGCGGAGCGGCTGGGCCTGTGAGCCATGGCCGCTGAGCCTGAGCGTCCGGAGCCTGTGCTCCGCAACGGGAGAGGCCACAACAGTGAGAGGTCCGCGTACCGCAAAAAAAAAAAAAAAAAAAAAAAAGGCAACAACTAAACCTATGTTCAAAGCCCAGTTAGTGGCATGGATGAGTGGGTGACAGGTACTCCGTAACTGTCTGGTGACGTGGATAAGGAAGCAGCCAGCCCATGGTTTGGCCAATCAAACACAAATGATGCCATCGCCTTAGACTCGGACCTTTAAACCCTTGGAGTACACATTTGCACCTCTTATATAATCTAGGAAGCAAAGTATCTATTGGTAGCTCATTCCCACCAGCCCCAGGATGAAGCAGCTCTGCATTTGGAGGCCAGAGTCTAGCTCCAAAGGTATGTTTATTGTCAGAGGTCATCACCATGGTGCCTCCCCTCCCCACAGGCCCTGGTAAGCATCAAGGCCGCTTTATTGGCCAGTGCCTCAACCAGAAACCATGTGGACCTCAAGGCAATTTCTTGGCCTTTGAGGACATGGCCAAAGTCAAGCTGGTCAAGAGATGTAGCCAGCTATTTGGACCAAAAGCCAAAGCAGATGGCACAGACCAGGCTAATGTTTGCATCCAGGGAGCACTGAGTTCCAAGCAATGAATAGTAGATGCCCAGCCCTTGCTCCTTCGTTTGCAAGACGATCCATGCCACCTAAGAAACTAACCTTGCTTCTCACCAAAACTATACCACACTAAGGGGCATTGAGAATGGGACCGTCCTTTATATGTTTCACCATTCCAGTTGGTTGACAGCCTTCTGAATTTATACCAACTTGAGAGGCACATGAAACTCACCAATGCATGACAGCAAAATCTGATGGCATCTCCCATCTCCACCAGGGCACTAAAGCCTGGGGTAGGAGAGAAAGATGTCCTTATGATACTCACTTTTCAGGTTCTGATGACTCTCATGTCTACTGTAGACAGAAGTGCTCAGAGAAAAGGACATGAGGCTCCCTCTTGCAGCATGACACGGAGATCAGAGAGGTCACACACTGTACGATCCTATTTATATGAAATGGCCAGAACTGGCAAATTATAGAGACCAAGAGCAGTCTAGCGGCCGCCAGGCTGGGAAAAGGGGGGGGAATGGGGAGTGACTGCCCAGGGATAAGGGGTTTCTTTTGGCGGGGGGATAAAAATGGTCTGGAATTAGATAGTGGTGATGGATGTAGATCTCTGTGATATACTAGAAACCATTTTATTTTATTTTATTATTATTTTTTTTTCTTTAGCGGTAGGCGGGCCCCTCACTGTTGTGGCCTCTCCCGTTGCAGAGCACAGGCTCCGGACGCGCAGGCTCAGTGGCCATGGCTCACGGACCCAGCCGCTCTGCGGCATGTGGGATCTTCCCGGACCGGGGCACGAACCCGTGTCCCCTGCATCGTCAGGCGGACTCTCAACCACTGCGCCACCAGGGAAGCCCTAGAAACCATTTTAAATGGGTAAACTTTATGGTCTATAAGTGATGTCTCAATAAAGCCGTGTGTGTTTTTTTTAATGTTGATGGTGGAGAGGGGAAAAATGAGTGTACTAAGTTAGGAAGTGCTTCCCTGCTTCACATCCTACCATTGCACTGGGTCCCCATCTCCTGAGCACTCCGAGCAGTCCTAAAGCTGTGGGACCAGCACCCCACATGCTGTCCTTCACCTGTCCAGCCCTCAGCAGGCCCCTCCTGCCAAGCGACAGCCCTCATCCCTGCCACGGACTCAAGGGTTCTAAGCAACCGAGGCAGGCATGGGAACATTCTCAGAGCAGCCCCAGGAAACACCTCTGGGAATATTCATTCATCTGGTAGAAAAGCGGCTGCTTTTGCTGGAGCCCAGGATGGGGGAGAGCATGAAATCAGAGAGACGGCCACTTTCCTCCTAGGAGAAGCGGGAGCTGGTAGGAAGGGAGACCTCAAGCCCAAAGGGTAACATCATCATTCATGGTCCTTCAAGCTGTGTCGAAGGAAAAATACAGTGTGGGGCTGGAGGCAGGACAGACTTCAGAGCAAAACAAACCAGGCATTAAAAACTGCTAGAGGTTCCATTAGCAAGACAGAGCAAAAAATAGGATTCCCCCATCCCCCCCGTTACCCTCAGGGCCCCTCAAACTGCTAAAAATAAAGCAACAGGCCCTGGTATTTGTGATGCCGGAGTTCTCAGGACTCCCTGCAGGGCCAGCCTCCCTCTGGGCTTCCTTCGATCATGCTTGCCTCCCTTTCTCCACCACTTCAGCATAGATTTCCACAGCACCAGGAGGGCAGCCAGGGTCCAGGACTGAAAAAACGTTTCCACTGATCAGGAGGCTGGGACAGATGTCCCACTGCAAGGATGTGGTCCAGAGCTTGAGAATCAAACATGTAGATGCTCAACTGAGCATCTATATTAGTGGGGCTGGGGTTGGGGGGTGGGATGCAGATCCATTCAATGATTGGACATCCCACCCCTACCCTCTGGGGTCCTGGCCATTGCTTAGGGGAAGGAGTCAAAAGTGGGCGGGTGGAAAACAGCTGGGGCAATATGTAGGCCTGAGCTCACATCCACCCTCTCCCACTACACAGCAGGAAGGACCACCTCTTGCCCCTTCCGCAGACCCCCACTCCCAGGGCTGCCCGATACTCATGCAGAACCGCAGTCTCTTGGAGAGAGAACAGCCTCAGAGCAATACAGCTTGGCAACAGGAGTGCAGACCTTGCGTCGGACTGCCTGGCTTCCAATCCCAGCTCTACCCCTTCCTAGCAGGGTGATCTTGGACAAGGTACTGAACCTCAGTTCTCCATCTCTAAAAGGAGGATAAAACGCTTCCTACTTCACAGGGTTAATCTGAAGCTCTTAGAAAAGTGCCCAACACATAAAAGTGTGCAATGAACGCCAGATGTTACTGGGGACCTGCTAACAGTGTCTCTCTAAGAAAGCGGCCAGCACTGGGGGCTGGGCAATTCTTGTTTGTCCGGGGCTACCCCACACACGGCAGGACATTGACTCTTCCTGGCCCCTAGGAAGTAACTGCTCACAGCCAAGTAAATGCTCCTCTAGGCCGGGTGACGGTCAAAGCCGTGGTTGAGCAGGGAGGACAGGGTTCAAACCACAATTTGTCTGACCCTAAACCCATGCCTTTAACCCTCCACCGAACTGCCCCCTGTAAAACCACAGTGGACGCACAAAAAAGCCTTTCTTGTCGAGGACAGTTAGGAACAGAGACACAGGAGTTGAAAAAACTAAAATAAAATAAGCCTCTTCAAAAAGACAATTGGCAGGAATGGCATTTATTAGTTTTTAAAAGTTATCCAATTCTCCCCTTCAGGTCCTTTGAGTTTACCTGATGTCAGAGCACGCAAACCGCGCAGTCACGCCCTTCCTAAAGATTAGCAGATGGCTCTTATCAGAGGTGGGTGCCCGGAAATCCAACACTTTTCTCTGAGGGCCTCAGGGTGACTGGAAACCCTAGGTCCTGGCTTTATGGCCTTGGTCCTCCCCCAGCCCCTTCCTTTCACGGGAAGCTCGGGGTGGCCACCATATGCCACTGGCCCATAGAGGCTCTGGGACATCCCAGAGGACTGGCCCCACCTGAGGTCTGGCTCTAAGGACACAGTGACCCATAAAACAGCCTGGAGGCTGAACACAAGGAAACAGCCATAAAAACATGCAGTTCTAACAGCAGCCACCCCAGCATGTGGAGCAAGGAAGCCACAGAGGGATGTTCCCTCCCCAGGACCCCATCCAGCTGCTGCCAGGGACACGGGATTGCAAGGTCCTCTGAGGCCACCTGGGAGAAGAGGTCCCTCACTGGGTGCTCACTAGCTACCACGGGCTGCACGGGAGGCCTTCCTGCAAGGAGGGCAAGCAGATAACGCAGGAAAGAGCTGGCACCCTGCCTGCTGCCAGGAAGGACTCCGTGAACGGCACCCTCATCTTTCCTAAGCCTAAAAGCACCCCAGCAAGTTGGGCATGATTCCCACCTTACAGATGGGGAAACTGAGGCTCAGAGAAGTTACAGAACTAGGAAGGGACTGCACTGGGCTCCAAGCCAGGTCTGTCTCCAAACAGGGGCTTTGCCCACGTCCCTCTTCCTTGACGGCCCCTGGAGAGGCCGGGTGATGGGGCTTGGCAGCCTGTCAGCCCTCTGCTAAGTGCCCCACACACACGGGGCATGTGGGCTTCTGGGGCAATGTCTGGCCCTCAGCAGTGTCTCAGGGGACTGAGCCTGAACAGCCTCCCCATACTCTGCCATGGCTGGGGGAGGGGGTGGGCACCATCTCCCACTCCCCTTTCTGGAGGCCAGAAAGGCCTGCAGGCCATGGGGCCGCAGAAACATGACAATGTTAACAGAAGCAGCTCATACTTAGGGTGCTTCCTAAATGCCGCCTGCTTCACCGGTATCAGCTCACTGCATGGGCGCACAGTCTACAAGGGAGAGGCCCATCTTACAGAAAACCAACATGTACAGATACACAGCTTGTCCAAGGTCGTGCAGCTGCAAGTAGCAGGGCCAGGGCTGAATCCACGCTCCCCGCAACACCACTCCACCTCTGGGGACACAGCCACAGATGTGTCCACTTGTATCATTTTCCTGCCACAGCGCAACAGCTGTGGCCTGGGTCTCCTCCTCAGGTTCCACCCTCCACCCTTCCCCAGAACCCCTGGCCTCCTCTGCCCTCTTCCCTTTGTAGCTAAAACTGCTAAAAGGCCAGACTGGCTCTAACTTTAGGGTCACCCTGCCCTGTGTCCCACCCCCACTGTCAGTAAAGAAAAGATGAGACAGTCGGGTACCAGCCCCTCCTCCAGAGGAACGCGCAGACCCCAAAGGCCCTTGACATGGCACCCCCTCCTTAGAGTCAAGAAAGACACGTCTGCTCCGGCAGTTCCCTTCTTCCTGAGTCTCTTCTGGGGCCCCAAGTCGAGAGGAAAGGAGCAGACAGCACCACTCCATCACTGGGCCCCCTTGGTGACCTGAGGCCCTCCCTTTCTAAAGCAGGCAGAGCCATCCGTGATTTACCATGTTCAGACAACAAACTCTTGCAAAGAGCCATCTTGGTGGTCCCGGTGCCGCCTTGGGCACAAGGACCAAGGGGAAGACCCTATGAGAACTTTGGGGATGCTGACCTTCCCAAGGACCCTCGCTCTCACCTGCAGCCGGCCACGGCAGTGGCCTTGCCCCATTCTCCCTCCCTGTGACCGTTTGTCTCCAATAAATCACCCTGGCCAGCTTGGAGTCTGACTCACCTGACCCGACAGGGCATGCGACACTGTACTTAGGACACCTCCAGGGCGAGATCTTTAGGCAACCTTTTGCAAATACTTACAGGGATTTATCAGATAGAAAGGGAAACAAGACAGGAAGAAGAATTCTGGAGTCGGGCAAAGAGCTGAATGTCAGAATCGGGTGTGAGTGGGATGCTTCTGAGACGGAAGAAGCAACCTAGTCTCACTCAGCAGTGAGAATGGGGAGAGGCGGGGCAGCCCGGGAGGAGGAAAGCAGTGCTGTAGCCAAGGGGAGGGCTGGTCTCCTTACCTCTGGCTTCAAGGTGCTGCTCGGTCCTCGGAGGACCTTGCAATCCCATGTCCCTGGGCTGTAAGCTGGGTGGGGTTCTGGAGAGGGGAATATTCCCCTGCTGCACGTGCTTCCTGGAGTCCCCTACCCTCTCCTTCCCTTAAAAACATCATTCCTTTACACGTTGTGGTTGGCATGCCCCGCCGCCACGTCCATGCCCTAATCCCCAGAACGTGAGAAGGCTTCTTACATGGCAAAGGGGGCTCTGCAGGTGTGATGAACTGAAGGCTGTTGAGATGGGGGAGTAGCCTGGATGATCCCTAAATGTGCTCACAAGGGTCCTGACAAGAGGGAGGCAGAGGAAGATTTGACTAGAGAAGAGAACATGGGAGATATGATGGTGGAAACGGAGACCGCAATGATGCGCTTGGCAACCAGAGGAAGGAGCCACAGGGTAAGGAACGCCGGAGGCTGATGGAAGTTGCAAAAGGCAAAGAAAGGATGCTCCCCTCAGAGCCTCCAGGAGGAAGCAGCCCTGCAGATGCCTTGACTTCAGTCAGTGAAACCGATTACAGACTTCTGATCTCCAGAACTGGAGGAGAATAATTTGTGGTGTCTAAAGCCACTAAGCGTATGGTCATTTGTCATCGCAGTGATAGGAAACTAATACACACACTCAGTCCACCTGAGGAGGGAAGGAGGGCGCTTTCTCCAGGCTCAGCACCATACTAGCCACTGGAGGTCAAGCCATGAGCAACAGAGACCCGTCCCTGCCCTCCTAGAGCTTCTGGTTTTTCTCACCTCTCCTCCATCTCCCCTCCTAGGGTCCCTGTGGCCTGGAATACGCTGCCACCCGCCTCTCTAAGTCCTCCCCATCCTTGCAGCTTCCAGCCCATGCACGCACATGTCTGTATAAGAGGGAGCTTACCTGTTCCATCAGGCCCTGACAACGGGATTACTTGGCCCTGGAGCCAGGGATGGTGGATATCTCGTTCACTCCTGAATCCACTCCCACCCGTGGTGGGCACGTTCCCGATGCCCCCTGCCCGGAACCTCTGCCAGAACACGCCATCCCAGGACTGCTGGGGTATGGGTTTTACGCTGTGTGCCAGGTCCTTCCTCCCGACTATACAGACTCCCTAAAGGCAGGAACCTCATCTTCCCTCATCTTCCCCTCTGTCTCCACTTACCGACAGAGCGGACTGAAGACATTAGCCTACAGAGCTCCCAGGGGCGCGTGACATCGGGTGTTCATCTAGACTAGGCCGACAGTCCCTGGAATTTGGACGACAACACATTTAAAGAGAAAGAGCATGAAAGTCTTTGAATGATCACATTTTTCTTTAAAACACAAATAAATAAATAAACCAACAGCTGATGGGCACCCTCGGGGCTGAGTCAGAAACAGGAGGAAGTCTGGGCTCCAGTCTCAAAACACAGAGAGACAAAGCCCCAAACAGATGCGGAAGCCTTCAGGGAGGAATCTCACCATGACCTTCAGGCAGTGGTCAAACCCTTACAGAACAGAAGATGCAGATAAAAGAAGGTCCCAGGGAGGGAGGTACCACTCGGGAAAAGCGGAAACAAGGTAGCAGAGTCAGCATCACCTCCACCCCCAATCCCCCAGTCCCCACTCTCGGGGCCCACACCGGGGCCCGACCTGGAGCACGTGCCGCCCCCGAATTCTGCCCGGCCGCCTCCGTCCTCAAGCAGGTCTCAGCTCAATGACACCTCCTCAGAAAGGCCTTCCCTGGCCACCCACCAAGGCAGCCTCTCACGCACCCTGATCCCATCCCCCCGTCTTCTCTGTTGTGCCACTGGAAACTATCTCATCCATTTACTGATGGGTTGTTGATTACGTGACCCCTACCGCACCCCTGCTCCCAGCCCAGCCCTTTTCCTTACTGTTCTCCCAGGGCTTCCAACAGTGCCTGGAGTATGGGGGCGCTCGAGAAAGCAGAATGATCGCTCACTGTGTATCTCTGGAAGATACTGGGGTACAGAGACCCCCCTCACAGAGCCCCAGCCTGGTGGCTCCCCAAAAATAAACAGAGAGCCCACCTATGGAGCCTCTCTCCCTCTCTCTGGCTCTCTCTAGCACAGAACCTCTTTCTTCCCCAGCCCACCAGCAGCACTGTCCATTTCACGATGGGTAAGATGGGAACGAAGAATCTTGAGGTCAGGCACAGCAGATTCCAGTCAAAAACAGCTTGCTTGCTAAGTGAAAGGACTCAGACACAAAAGGCCACATATTATGTGATTCCATTTATATGAAAAGTCCAGATTAGGCCCATCCACAGAGATAGAAAGTAGATTAGCCAGAGGCTGGGCGGAGGGGCAATGGGGAGCGACGGCCTGATGGGTACAGGGCTTCCTTTTGGAGTGATGAAACTGGAATTAGATGATGGTGATGGTTGCACAACTTTGCAAATATACTAAGAACTACTGAAATTGTGCACGTTAGAAGGCTGAATTTTACCTCGGTTAAAAAAAGAAAAGAAAAATGCCATGAAGCGGTCAGAATTGCAGGCCCAGAGTCAGAAGGCAGAGGCAGAGGCAGAGGCAGAGGCAGAGGCAGAGGCAGAGGCAGAGGCAGAGGCAGAAGCGGTCAGAATTGCAGGCTCAACTCCTGGCTCAAGCCACGAGCTGTGTGAACTCAGGCAAATTACTTGGCCTCACTGTACCTCAGTTTCCCTATCTGTAAACGGGAGTAGTAACTGTGCCCACCTCGAGAGAGTGCTGTGAAGATTATATTTGACCCTGATGTGTAGGGGACTTTGGGTGACTGCTTTCCAAACGTCCATCTTCCCCTTTCCTTGCAGACCCTATTTTCCATTCAGGGATCTTTAATGTTCTGAAGACTCTGACCGTGCCCCCTGGCCTCAGCCTATCTGATCAGAGTGACCCTCAGGACCTGTGCAAGGTATGCTGGAATAAAGGTGCTCTATTTCCTGCCATGCACGAACATAACACGTACCCTCCGGAGCTGTGCCAGCCATATTGGAACCCAGAGGCAAAGCAGCCTCAAGATGAGGCCACCTTTAAGGAAAGTAGATTGGAGAGACAGAAAGAAACTGGGTCCTTGTAGACATCATTGAACCTCTAGATGAAGCCTCACCCAACGTTTTAATTATATGAGCCAATGAAGTCCTTTAAATGTTGAAGCCAATCAAAGGCATCGTTTCTGCTACCTGCAATCAAAAGCATCATAACTGATTCAGCTACATAAACTCCTTCATTCTGGGCCTGGTACATAGCAATTTCTCAAAAGTGTGAGCTCTTGCGATTTTTTTTTCTAAACTTGTCCTATGCTCTTCACCAGGGTCAATGTTCACCCAGATGTCTAGAGATGAATACTATTGGCTTGTAACTAGATATCAGCTTATCACCTTATAATCCAATTCCATGTCCCTGTGATGGCAAACCACAGACAACTTCACCAAAGACACTAAAATCAGTGCACACGACAAGCACTCATGGGGTGGTTTACTGTGTGCTCAGACAAGACCAGGAGAGCAGGGGGAGGAGAATGAGAAAAGAACAAGGCATGTGATCATAACCCAACAGAGGAGATTGAGGTCTGCAAAACAGTCAAGGATACAGTTGCCTCCTTACATGATTTAAGTGATTCTACATTGAAAGCTAAAAGGGTTCAAGGAAGAAAGAGATGGGAGTCCTGGTGGCTTTCTGGTTTCTCCTGGTTGGTTCCCTCTGGTCCCACTCATGGACCAGATCGAAACACACTCCTGCTGAGAACGTATGGAGGAAACAGCACATCAGGCTCAGTACCAGGCCTCGTTCCCACAAACCCCAAAGACAACGTACACATTCCGTGTATGTGGCCAGAGACCAGCACATCCTTAGACGTGTGCACAAAGCTGACTCAACTATTCAAGGAGTCCAGTCAATTTCTCTTCCCCTCATTTCTTTTCTTCTCCCCTTCTCCTCCCAATGCAGGAAGAATGTGATGCGTGAAACAATTATTCTTCAGAACCCAGGGGCAGGTGGGGAGCCTCCAATCCAGAGAAAACAAAATGTAAATGATACAGAAAGAGATCCAGATCCATGAATATTCATCTGCCTTTCCCTTATGATGGAAACCAGATTTGTGGAGGATCATCGAGCTCCATTTCCTCTGAATTCCTCAGAGGAATTCACAGTCAGGCATCTCATCATTCTGCCTGAACACAGAACGCAATGCGGCGTTCTTGCCTCCAAAAACTGGAGGTTACACAGGTACATACATACCTGAAAATTCACTCACCTCAATACTTAAGATCTGTGCATGGCCTGTGTGAATTTAGACCTCAATTTTAAAAACGAAACTCGAAAGACTGGCAGATTCCTTCTCATCCTTCAAGGCATGTCTCAAATATGACATTCTGAGGAGGAGCCTTCCTCTCTCACCACTGAGAATGAGTCCCTACCTCCTCGCCTTGCCCCGCACACATCCCTGACACAGCTCCCGGCCCCAAACGAAACAATGAAAGTGAAGATTCCTCTATTGGCTGTTTGCTCCCAGGAAGATAAAGCTGGGGCTGATTCATTTCTGGATCCCCTGCACCAGGCAGAGGCATACAATAACTGTTTATTTGTGGGAATAAACTACAAACGGTCTGGAACTCTTTCCCACACACTAGGGCTGGAAGTTCTCAAGGTCTCTCTTCCACCTCCTGGGACATCTGTGTGACCCTGGAGTGATGACTTAACCTCTCTGAGTCTAAGCTCCTGAACAGCACCTGCCCTTCAGTGGTGCTATGAAAATTTTACCAGCTAAGCTGCAAGGCAGCCAGCTCAGAAGATGACACATTTTAAGCTCTCAAGAAATGCCAACTCCCCTGCCCCAACCTTCCCCTAGTCACAGTACAGGGTTTAAAACTTCCCAGGAGCCCAATAAACCCTGGTTGACCGGAACTGAGCAGCCCCACCCCGGGTGCTCTGTGCCTCTCTTCAATACACACTGTGCCTCCTTAAAGAACTCAAAGCCAATCAGGCTGGAAACAATGCTTTTGTCTAAAATCAGACCCTGGCTAAGAATCCGCCTGCCGGGCTTCCCTGGTGGCACAGTGGTGGGGAGTCCACCTGCCGATGCAGGGGACATGGGTTCGTGCCCCGGTTGGGGAGGATCCCACGTGCCGCGGAGTGGCTGGGCCCGTGAGCCATGGCCGCTGAGCCTGTGCATCTGGAGCCTGTGCTCCGCGGCGGGAGAGGCCACAGCAGTGAGAGGCCCGGATACCGCAAAAAAAAAAAAAAAAAGAATCCGCCTGCCAATGCAGGGGACACGGGTTCGAGCCCTGGTCCGGAAAGATCCCACATGCCGCGGAGCAAGTAAGCCCGTGCTCCACAACTACTGAGCCCATGTGCCACAACTACTGAAGCCCACACACCTAGAGCCCACGCTCCACAACAAGAGAAGCCACCACAATGGGAAGCCCGCAAAACGCAACGAAGAGTAGCCCCCGCTCACCACAGCTAGAGAAAGCCTGCGTGCAGCAACAAACACCCAACGCAGCCAAATAATTAAAGAAAGAAACCTCTTTAAATCAGACCCAATGGGGGTAACAGTAAATCAGGAAGCCATGGAGGCATCTGGGCCGAGTTTGGGTTCCAAGGGGCCTTCCTTAGGGGAGGTGGCTCAGGCTGCAGGCTGGCTTGGCTCACGCAGCGTAAGTGCCCACCTAGGGGTTTATTACTATAAACAGATGCCTTGATTCTCCTCTGTGCGGTCATCCCCACCCCCCCAAAACAAAAATGATAATTGCTCTGTTCTCTGACAGGATGTTTGCATTCGAGCTAAAACTGCCTTCTCCGTCCCATTTGCGGTAATTCTGCTCAGCACAGTGTGACGAGGAGCTCGGTTCCCCTCACCAGAGCTGGTGGCTGGCCTGACAGAGGCCCCTTCACGCGGGGAATGAAAGAAGGAGATGGTTGAGGAGGGGGAGAAAAGAACGAGTTTGTCATTTTAGCAAACACAGGCAAAGGCTCTCTGTGGAAGGGAAGCTGCTGTCTGACACACACACAGAGCACACAAAATACCCTTTCTTCTGGGGAAGCCGGGCGTGAGACACTTCAGGACCCGGGGCCAAGCCACGGGCAAGTGGGGTGGGGAGAGGTTACCTCTGAAGGCTCACCGCAGGCGCCCACCCCCTGCCACCACCCAGACCTGGACAAACGCCTGTCTCCTCTTGGTGGAGGTGTCCTGAAAGGTTCAACCTCAGCTTCAAGAGGGAATGAAATACCCTCCGTGCTCAAGAAGCCACAGACAAGAAAGAGACTCAGTGCCCTAAATATAAATGTAACCAGTGCGCACTATTAGTCAACCCGTCAGGAGGAGTTTGTTGAATGCCCATTCGTTCATTCATTCACCAGTTTCCACCAAGTGCCCACCTTGTGTCAGGCCGCGTGCTTGGTTCTGGGGATACAGAGGCAAGAGTTAGGAGCTTAAAATCTAGCCAGAGGACTGGGCAAGTGAAGCAGTGTGGCATTCTCTGGGGCTGGTCTCCATCCCCCACCTAACACAGTGCTTTGTCCAAGGCGACTCATGGTGGCTTGAATACATTTGCTTCTGATAAATGACATCATTACACCTGGACCCATAATCAACATGGTGGCCACTATCTATTGACTTGTTCTCACGTGCTCGGTAGAACCTTCTCTGTGGTCTGCATCTTACAAGCAAAGGAAGCTGAGGCTTGGGGAAAGCAGACAACTTGCCCAAGACCACACAGCCCATCAGTGGGGAAGGCAAGAGCTGAGCCCATGTTCTGGCGCCCAAATCCCACACCCTTCCCACCTCACTGCAGAGGCGGAAGAAAGAACGCCCATGTCTGTCCCCCGCTCAGCCCCAAATCAACTGTGGGCTCCCCCAAGGAAGCACCATCACGAGTGATCCCCGGGGGATCCTCTTCAGAGCCCACCCCCGTGTAGGACAAGTTGCCGAAAAACAAACTATTTGCTTAACTGAGTGACTGTGGCAGGATACGCTTGGGATAAGAGGGCATGGGAGGGGAAAGAAAGACGACCCGGAAGCCTTCCTGGAGGAGCTCGTGTACAGAAAGATGCTTTTGGTGACTCAGAAGACAGAATCCCCAATGGAGGAAAAAGTCTGAGGACAAACACTAGAGGTTATATAAACCTTACATCAGCCACCTGGCCTGCCTCAGTGCAGCAGTAACATATGCTCCTCAGTGGGGGAAACTCAAATAACAAGTAACCCCGGCAGGAAGGCTGAGGCTGGAGAAGGGCCTTCTTCTTGGCCCTTAGAGCCCCAAAGGTTCCCTGGTCCATTCACAGCTCACTGGGCCCCTGTGGGCATTCACAGGGTGGAAAGGTTGCCCAGGAGAGAAGACAGATGAGCCCACCAGACTCAAAAGCCTCTTCGCAGACCCGCAGCCTTCTGGTAGAAGCACCTTCTGGGCCCTCCGACACTTTCCATCCCTTTTATCCCTCTGCTCTTATCTCCATCTGCTGAGGTTGAGGGAAGAGGTGGTGCAGGGCACAACACACACAGGCAAAACCAAAACTCTTACAAAAACACCGGGGGCCCCGGAACGGCCCCACCCAGCCCTCACTCGGCACTCGCTGCTGGCCCCTGGCTGCCACGCACCCTCAAATGGTCTCCTCCTCCTCAGTGGCATCTCCACCCATGGCCACGGATAGAGGAGAGGGGTCAAAGTAACATTCCGTCTTATCATAACAGGAGCCAACTATTAAGCACCTAGGAGGCACCAAGTGCTCAAGGTGATCACCTCATTTAACCTGCACAAAAACCCTACGTGGCAGGTATTTTCAATACTCACATTGTACTGATGAAGAGAGTAGCTTGCCAAGGTTAACTGTCCACAGCTACCAAGCCAGTGCGAGGCAGAGCTGGGATTCAAGCCCACCTTTGTCCAACTCCAAGGCTAGGCTATAAAGTTCACAAGCCTGAATTTAAAGAGGCCAAAGGTTAACATTCAAAACGAGTGCTGCGGGCTTCCCTGGTGGCGCAGTGGTTGAGAGTCCGCCTGCCGATGCAGGGGACGCGGGTTCGTGTCCCGGTGTGGGAAGATCCCACATGCCGCGGAGCGGCTGGGCCCGTGAGCCATGGCCGCTGAGCCTGCGCGTCCGGAGCCTGTGCTCTACAACAGTGAGAGGCCACAACAGGGAGAGGCCCGCGTACCGCAAAAAAAAACAACAACAGAAAACGAGCGCTGCCCCTCTGTAGTGGGGAGCGGGGAGGGGCAATGACACATTTGCTCCAATGCTGCCAAAACTCAAAGCATTTCCAGAACTTTTCTTTGGAAATCGCCTACAGAGGTAATTTACACACCACCCAGAACTTTCAGATTCTTATGTGCAATCATAATTATACATTTGAGAGACCAGAAATACCTTACCCACACTGGCTTCCTCTCTTGATCATTATACTTGCCTGCAAACTCCCTTGGACAGTTTTCTAAAATCAAATTGACTTTCAAATGCTGAGAGATGTCACCCCAGCAACATTCAAAAGAACGCACCGATGCTATCACCAACCTGTTCCCAAGGGGAGACCTTCATTTTCCAAGTAAGGATGTAACCATTTGTTCGTTCAGTCCTACATTTATTCGAGAAGAATTTTGTGATGCTGGATACTGCTGTGGGTTGCTAATGAAACAGATAAAAAGGTCCCTGTCATCTTGGAGCCCTCAACATGGGGACAATACTTCAGGCAACTCTTGCATAGGACCTCCAATCTCAAGCACCACAGATACAAAGATGGACAGCATAGAGTCCCAGACTTCAGGAAGGCTACATCCCAGCAGGGGGACAGACACGCCAGCCATCCCTCTGGAAAACAGAGTGACCACCTAGGAGGTGACTGTCACGGTCCATGTTAGGGAGAGTCAGTCTCCCAAAGGCAACCAAAGTGAAATAACAATAATAACTAACACTTACCTAGCCCTTGTGATGTACCAGATGCTACTCTAAGTAATTAACACACATTATCCTCCCAACAACCCTATGAAGTGATTACTAATACTAGTCCCACTTTCCAGGTGAGTAAACTGAGGCTCTGAGAGTTTAGGCAATTCATAAAAGCTCTAAAAGTCAGCAAGTAGCGAACTATGATTTGAGCCCACAAAGTCTGGCTCCAGAGGGCATGCTCTTGCTAACTACATCGAGCTGACTGGAATGAGAGATGCTGTCCATTTGGACACGTACGTTCCGGTCCATTGGGTTTTTTTGGGGTTTTTTGACATCTTTATTGGAGTTTAATTGCTTTACACTGGTGTGTTACTTTCTGCTTTACAACAAAGAGAATCAGTTATACACATATATATATCCCCACATCTCTTCCCTCTTGTGTCTCCCTCCCTCCCACCCTCCCTATCCCACCCCTCTAGGTGGTCACAAAGCACCAAGCTGATCTCCCTGTGCTATGCGGCTGCTTCCCACTAGCTATCTATTTTACATTTGGTAGTGTATATATGTCCATGCCACTCTCTCACTTTGTCCCAACTTACCCTTCCCCCTCCCCGTTTCCTCAAGTCCATGCTCTAGTAGGTCTGCGTCTTTATTCCCGTCCTGCCCCTAGGTTCTTCATGACCTTTTTTTTTTTTTTTTTAGATTCCATATATATGTGTTAGCATACGTTATTTGTTTTTCTCTTTCTGACTTACTTCCCTCTGTATGACAGACTCTAGGTCCATCCACCTCACTACAAATAACTCAATTTCGTTTCTTTTTATGGCTGAGTAATATTCCACTGTATATATGTGCCACATCTTCTTTATCCATTCATCTGTCGATGGACATTTAGGTTGCTTCCATGACCTGGCTATTGGAAATAGTGCTTCAATGAATATGGGGGTGCATGTGTCTTTTTGAATTATGGTTTTCTCAGGGTATATACCCAGTAGTGGGATTGCTGGGTCATATGGTCATTCTATTTGTAGTTTTTTAAGGAACCTCCATACTGTTCTCCATAGTGGCTGTATCAATTTACATTCCCACCAGCAGTACAAGAGGGTTCCCTCCATTGGGTTTTAAAAGAGCAGCCACATCACTCACATTATTACTCACGTTCAATATCCCCTGTTGTCTCAGCAGTGAACTCCTGAACTCACTCTGCTAGAACATGACTTCTGAACTGGATGGAATGGGCTAAAGGGAAGTTTCCAAGGGTGAAGCACTTCGCCACAGTGGGGGAAAGCAAAGGACCTGGGAACCAGCCTCTGACGTTCATCCCCCTTTGACGTTCCAGGCAAAGAGCCCCTCAAGGTAATACTCAAAGCGGGAGACAGCTGAGGGGAGGACAGTCCTTTCACATCATAGGGAGTATGTCAATTCACACCACCCCTTACCCTGGTGGAGAACAAGGGCCAATGTCACCTGGTGACAGCCAAGACGGCTTTCTCTTTGTTCTCCTTGGGATGTGGAGGGAGGAGGCATTTAAGCCCCTTGGTCCCTTTGTTTCTGAAGGTGTTTAGGAAGCAGAATAGCTTACAAGCTGAAGGGACAAGAATGGGGAGAGTTGAGGGAACCCCAGAGCAGCGAGGAAGTGGCTAAGAGTTAACACTCTGAAGCCAGAAAATTCTGAGTTTGAATGGAGTCCTGCCACTTACTAAGTGATATCCCTTGGACACATGCTATACCCACTGCAAGCCACAGCGTTTGCTCAGCTATAAAATGAGGATAATGGTAATAATATCTACAACACAGGCTTTTTGAGAGGATTACGTGAGATAAAGCATGTAGAGTGTTCAACAGCGTGTGTGATGCCTTATAGCACGCTGTGTTAATATTCGGTATTATATTCTAAATATTCCATTCTAACACTGCATATTAATATTCAGTATTAACATCCAGAGTTACCACTGGGCCACGGTCACCTGGTCATCGTTAGTTATGGCAGAGCCAGCTATGGACGGCAAAAGCCCTCACCCAGTGGCACTCTGGAGCCCCATTTCCTACTCCTCCTGGGTACGCTACATTCCCCAGGATGCCTTGCAGCTAAGGTACCATGTGAGAGTTCTGACCACTGGACTGTGTGGGCAGAAGTGATGTGAATGACTTCCAGGACTACTTTCACAAAACCATACCTGATGATCCTTACTTCTCATTCCGCATCTGTCAGATGGATGCAGGGGATTCAGCAGAGACCTTCAGGGCCCCCTAGAAATGGCAGGTCTACGGGTATAAGGAGCCAACCCTGAATGACTGCTTGGAGCAAGTCCCTACCCCATCCCCCCAAACCTCCACATACACTATCAATGGTACTTTATACGAGCAATACATAAAGTTCTGTATTAAGTCCTCGACAGGTGGAGTTGCTTATTACAGCAGCTGGCCTAGCCTAATACACACAGCTAATCAAGCCTCAACGTAGACTCATAGGCCCCTCTTAGCTCACTGCTTCCGTGACTGCTGCATGCACCACAGAAGAATCTAGATACCATAATATGGTCCAATAGAGAAATTAGCATCTGTGACTGGTTAGGTGTGGAAAGCACGAGGAAGAGCCAGCAGCAACTCAAGAGAAGCAATGGAAGGACCACTAGTCTAGAAGAAACGGGACAGCCCAGCAGTGGTGGCACCTTTGCTCATGGTAGGCTCCAGGTCCTTCATGAGAACAAAGGAGGAAACAGCATGGTCTTTGAGGCCAAGCAGACCAGAATCCATACCTGCCCATGATTTACAGAAGAAAGTAAACCTCCGTGAGCTTCAGCCTCCACATAAGGTAGATAACATACCTGCCTCCACGTTCTGTGCCATCATGCTGATATCTTAAAAGCAGCCACGGTGAGAGTATTTACACCATGGGAACTGACGAATGCTACAAATCGGGGCTTCCCTCCTCGAGATTAAATGCTTACCAGCATGTCACTGGATAAACAGGAGTCAGCTAAGTGGTACAGGAGACAGAGGGTAAGGAAAGAGAATTCCAGCTCGAGTGGATGGCATGTGTGAAGGCCCAGGGGCATAGAAACAAAAAGTTTAATGAAGTGAAGAAAGTCCTATATGGCTGGGTGCAGGGAGCTTGGGAAGAAAGTCTAAGAGGGACCCAGAGAGAGGACCACCCCTTTAATAGTAGTTATTTGTTCTAATCATCTACTGCTGCATAACAAATCACCTCAAAATGCAGTGGCTTACAACAATCATTCATTTTGTTAATGCTCTTTAGGAATTCAGGGAGGGATGCGCTGGCTGGCTCAGCTCTGATTCACGTCAGCTGGGGCTGCACAATTCACTTTCCGGATGGACTCTTCCCACCATGTCCGGTGCCTTGGTGCTCCTTGGAGAGTCTCCCTCTCCCCCCACAAGGCAGCACGTCCTCCAGGCCTCTCCAAGTGATCTGGACTTCTCACAACACGGTGCTCTCAGGGTAGTCAGACTTCTTTATACGGCGGCTGGCTTCTCCTAAGCCAGTGTTCCAAGAGGCCAAGAGGGAAGCTGCAAGGGTTCTTCTGACCTAGTCTTGGAAGTTGCAGGATCATTGCCGCCACGTTCTATTGATTATGAGCAAATCACGGAGCCAGCCCTGATTCAAAAGGAAGCACTACCCAGGAGCATGAATACCAGGACTCACGGTTCACTGGGGGCCTGCTCTGAAGACATGAGAAGGCCACACTGCTACTGATCAGCCAGCATGCACTGCCCACTCCGCAGGACTACCTGGGGGAGGCACAGGAGCTCAGAAAAGGAAAACCACCAGCCCTGTCCACAGAGAGCATTTGATGGACGATGCTCACACCGATGGAGAGGACAAGGTGGGCGTATCAGAGGAGAGGGTGAGCCCTGACTCAGGTGAGCAGAGAAGGCTTCCCAGCAAGCGAACCTTCCCAGCACATGAGCCAGCCTTGAAGGACGTGGGAGGCAGAGAGCAGAGCTGGGAGGGAAGGAGCGGGCCACCCGTGAGGTCGTTATCAGCCTTCTACCACGTCTGGACCAGCCGTGGAACAGGCCAGACCGTGTCCACATTTCCCAGTCCAGGCATGTTGCCCAGGCCTGGGCACCCTGCAGCCATGGTCAGGCAGCTCCAGAGCAGAAGCAGCGCCCGCCCGTGCCAGCCCATCACCAGGCCCGTGAGTCTGTCCAACGCACCAGGGTCCGGGGAGGAGCGGTCAACTGTGGCCCTGGTTACTCGGGCTAGGCCTCCTCACCCAGAACCAGCAGCAGCCTGCCAGCCTCCGAGATCCAGCCCGGCCACTAGGCCTGGCGGCTGGACTGCTGCAGCCTAGCAGGCCGGCCCGGGCTCCCACTACCACTCGCTGGGCAGGCACAGGATGCCCTGCTGACAAACACCTGGGGACAGCAGGGGCCGTGGGAAGGGGCTAAAAATAGCACAGCTAGCAACTGAGGACTTCTCCAAATCCTCGGGGTCTTGTTATTCTTTGTTCACGGACCTTAGGAACACTCATGGGCTGGCACCCGAGCTTTCACCCTTCTCAAAGGCTCAGGCTAAGAACAAGCATAGGGGCCAGGGAGGCCTCCTATGTCACAGTGCTCAGAAGTCATGGAAACAGCCTGCCCTGGGGCCTGGGCCTAGGGATGGGCAGGCTGGGTCCACTTTCACACACACACCCCCACCCCCAGTGGGCTCTCTCTGGCCACCCCACTCGGACCCATTCTCAGTGTTCTCCACCCTTCCTGAATCTCAGGTTCTTGATGTTTCTCTTACTTGTTTGGCCGTTAAGAATTACGGGCCTCGCACTGTATTTTCAATTTCTCGTGTGAGTGTATTATACCCACCCAGCCAGATGCCTAGAAAAGTCACGTGTATGGACGTGCGAGCTGCACACTGCACAATTCCAGGGGCATCATTCATGGCTGTGATGTGAATGGTGCCCCCGGAATAATGCAGTGTGGCTACTGGTGTTGCCAAGGAGGGAATGACGTCTTACACAACCCTGTGTCCGTGGAAAAAGGACAGCCACGCTAATAAAGATTTGTGGACCGACCCATTCATCTCCGCTACCAAATAGTCTGTGCGTGGGGTTTGGCAGGCACAAGGCCACAATGCCCAATGGTCTAGAAAGAAATCCATAATGTGATACAATAATGTATTTCCAGGCCGTGGAGGTGGAGAGGGGCAAGGAATCGATCTTTCTAAGGGAAAGATTCATAACCACTGAGTAAGCTACCACTACCTCCTTCTCAGTGTGCAGATTAAATTCTCTGTCCCACCGACATTCAAAATGCACTTTATTTATAGCAGACCAGGGAATTCAGAGATATTTATTTGCTTTTCATAGAATTTCCATTATTTTAATAACACAGTTTTGGAGCTTGAGGTATGAGCAAATAGCATGTGGGAATAATAAGGCATCTATTCCACATTAGGATGCTTGGTTCAGAGTTTACCGATAAGCCTTTGCTGGTGGGTGTCAAACTATTTCACTACTCCGCGCTCTTCTGCATATGAGTGTCCCCGTAGCCCCACACGTACCTCTCAAGGTTTTTAAAATATGCGTGAATTCTGCATCCTACTCTGCTAATTTCTTCCATATATGTGTTAATATTAAAACTATGTTTTTATCCAAAACTTCTAGGAAGACTGATACTCAGAAAAATGCCCCAATATGTATTCTGTGCCTCCACCTACCCCCCAGCACAGGGATATGGTATATGTGCCCTGGTTCATAAAGTGCAATCATGTATTATTTGATGTGAATCTCATGGCAGCCCTATAGTTGTGCAGTGAGCAACCTGCACAACTGCACACAGCACACCTGCCTACCAGGTAGAGAAAAGGTGAATTAACCTACTTTCCAGCAAGGGAAACCAAGGCATAGAGAGAGTAAAAGGACTAGATAACCTTTAAGGTTCGTTTCTATCTGGATAGTATAGAACTCTCTGAACTTGTCCAAGGGATCTCACATCTCACCTAGGGATGGCTGCCTGAGTCTCCACACAATGACTCCTCTCCTCAGTCCTATGTCTTCACAGTTTCCTTCACTCCGTGGCAGGGATGAGCTGAGCAGAGCCCACCTACCACTACAGGAGGTGTGACGTATGACTGCAGGTGAACAGTGCAGGGGTTAAGACACGTGAGCTCCACTGCCCACCTGCCTGGATTTACACCTGGCTCTTCCCTCACTAGTGTGCAACCCTGCGCAAGTCACTCAACTTCTCCACGCCTCTGTCCTGTAAAGGGAGGATGATGATACCACCTATTTCACTGGGTTGTTGTGAGGACTAAATAATATAAAGAGCTTAGAAACTACAAGAACCACAGTAAACACTCAAAGTTTTTTATCCAAAAAAAAAAAGTATTATGTATGCCTCAGTCTTCTAATCTGTAAACTGGGAATCATAAAGGTGTTCACTCCACAGGAGTGTGAGGTTTAAACACCATAATAAACATAAGAAGTTTTAAAAGAGTGCTTCATGCATAGTAACTACTTTCAAGAGTTTATTAATTTTTTTCCCTAAAAAGCCAGTTACTCCAGTTCACATAGAAAGACTTAGCAAAACAAAAGTGCCAGTAAGTGTGGAGATCAATGCAATGTCTGAAGAGGGAGAGAAAAGGCCAAGAGAGAATGTTTGAGAATCAGGTGCTGTTTTCTAAAACAGGTGGTAGGGACTCCCCTGGTGGTCCAGTGGCTAAGACTCTGTGCTCCCAATGCAGGGGGCCCAGGTTTGATCTCTGGTCAGGGAACTAGATTCCGCATGCTGCAACTAAGAGCTCGCATGCTGCAACTACAGATCCTGCATGCAGCAAAGAAGATCCTGCATGCCACAACTAAGACCCAGTGCAGCCAAATAAATATTTTTTAAAAATAAAATAAAATAAAACAGGTGGCAGACAGGCTGTACTAGCAATTACAGCTCTCTTTTTTATATAAATTTATTTATTTCACTTATTTATTTTTGGCTGCGTTGGGTCTTCACTGCTGCGCATGGGCTTTCTCTAGTTGTGGCGAGTGGGGTCTACTCTTTGTTGCAGTGCGCAGGCTTCTCATTGCGGTGGCTTCTCTTGTTGTGCAGCACAGGCTCTAGGTACGCAGGCTTCAGTAGTTGTGGTGCGCGGACTCAGTAGTTGTGGCTTGTGGGCTCTAGAACGCGGGCTTAGTTGCTCCATGGCATGTGGGATCTTCCCGGACCAGGGCTCAAACCTGTGTCCCCTGCACTGACAGCCAGATTCTTAACCACTGCGCCACCAGGGAAGCCCTACAGGTCTCTGTTTTAAGCGAATTCTTTCAGAGGTCAGGAAGCAAAGAGAAGCAGGGATGAAAAGTCACTGGTGGGGCAGGTCGGAAAGAACGGAAGCGCTCACTTGCTGGCTTCTCTTTTCACCATTAAAATTGCTGTCAAGCCTTGCCTGGCATTTAAAATAGCATCATCCCTGGAGATAGCTGTTTCAGTTTCATTACAGTCTGTGTTCATAGAGTACAAATAGAAACCTTCGTGATTTTATTAGTTTCCATGCAACTCAGGAGAGATCTGCATGATGACATTTCAGCTCCTGACTTAAAGAAGGGACCAATTAAGAACAGAGTGCTTGCATTGCCTGTCGCTGGAAAATGAAAAGCTTCCCAGAGTTTTCAAAAATCTCTGTCCTATCTGGTTCATGGCCATAAATCAACTGTTTGGTCCTGCAGATACAAAAACTATGGTCTTAAAATTTTAGTTCATTTGGTAAGGAATACTTGCAGGATGTCTTCATCCTCCAATAAGAATTAAACTACAATATAGAAAATCTAAGGAAGTATTTTTTGTCTGGGCCTCGTCAAGTCCTACCATCATCGTCAGTTTGCTCAATAACACCCAAAAACTACCTGGCACTCTGTGGATCTGTGAAGTGTTAACGTAATGTAGCTGTGACAAGTTGAAATTTAATACATGGCTCCAGTAGCATAATCTGATTAATGTTATATAACCTAAGAGACTATTCAGCAGGTCTGATGTGCTAGCTGCTTACGATTTACGGGAGAGGCAGGTATTTCAGAAGTTACTGACCCCATCAGATACCCTCTCCTTTGCCACAGAAACTGTGGTCATCTTATTGCTGATTTTGGCAGCTGGAGTGCTTCGTGGAACAGGGCTGTGATGAACATTCTCACTCTGGGGTTGCCTTTTGGGGCGAGTTAAGGAAAAGCACGAAAGTAAGTGGATTTGCATGACTTCCTCTTTAATCAGATGTTTCTTTTTATTCCCAACCTCAACAAAGCCAACCTATCATAGTGTACTGTTTATAGTCTAGTCTATAATCCAAGACCTTTTCAACCTTTCCCCCAAACCAGAAATTAAAATTAAAACCTCAATAGTGGTGTGGCCATGTCATTAGAAGTAATAGCACAGGGACTTCCCTGGTGGCGCAGTGGTTAAGAATCCACCTGCCAACGCGGGGGACACGGGTTCGAGCCCTGGTCCGGGAAGATCCCACATGCCGCGGAGCAACTAAGCCCGTGAGCCACAACTACTGATGTCACAACTACTGAGCCTACTCTCTAGAGCCCGTGAGCCACAACTACTGAGCCCACATGCCACAACTACTGAAGCCCACGTGCCTAGAGCCCGTGCTCCACAGCAAGAGAAGCCACCACAATGAGACGCCCGCGCACCACGACAAAGAGTAGCCCCCGCTCACCGCAACTACAGAAAGCCCGTGCACAGCAACGAAAACCAAACACAGCAAATAAATAAATTAATTAATTAATTAATTTTTTAAAAAAGTAGTAATAGCACAGTCACAGAAAACTATTTGAGTTGTTTTTTTTTTTCTTAATGACAAGTGTGACTGTATCTCCAATGGGGCCCCTGTCCCCAGACAGTAATTCTTAAATATGCCACCTCATCGAAATCAGTACGGAAGTTTGGGGGACATGTCAATCAGATTTCACTCTTGGGATTCATAGAGGCACCAGAACTACTCCCTGGGCCCACTGCCTTGAGTAAGTTAGTCTTGGGTTCTTTATCAGGTAAAAATGATAGCTCTGAAATCTGACTGAAGAAATGGCTGTATACTGAAATCACTGAATCAGAGAGCATGTTACATATGACAAAACTGGGGCCCAGAGACCATCACTTGCCTAAGATACCGTAACTACTCATATGTCGAAATCAAAAATCCAGTGGTCCCTTAACTTCACACACCATCAAACCAGACTTGATGGGCAGAAACGCTGTTCGATCTGTTCTGCTCTCACTGTGGGTACATCTAAATCAAACAAGCACCACGGTGAAGAATGTGTCTGAAGATAATGAAAATCCATCTCCAGGAGGTGGGGTTTAGAGGGACTTTTTTTCCTTTTTTAAAAAATTGTAATTGTGGTAAAATAGACGTACCATAAAACTTACCACCTTAACCATTTTAAGTGTACAGTTCAGTAGTATTAAGTATCCTCATATTATTGTGCAGAACCTTTCGTCTTACAAAACTGAAATTCTCTATCCATTAAACAACCGCCCCCCGTCTCCCCCAGCCCCTGGTAACCACCATTCTACTTCTGTGTCTGTGCAACTAGGTGCCTCATGTAAGTATTGCAGGATCACACAGTATGCGTCCTTTTGTGACTGGCTTAGTTCACCTAGCATAATGTCCTCCAGGGGCATCCACGTTGTAGCACACGTCGGAATTTCCTTCCTTTTTCCAAATGGATAATATTCCACTGCAGGTAAACACTACATTTGTTTATCCATTTATCCATCAATGGACATTTGGGCTGCTTCCACCTTTTGGCTATTACGAAGAATGCTGCTATGAACAGGGATGTGCAAGTATCTTCTTTTGGATATGTACCCAGCCGTGGAATTGCTGGGTCATATGGTAGTTCTATGTTCAGTTTTTTTGACAAACCACCATACTGCTTCCCCCAGTAGCTGCATCATGGTGCATTCCCACACACAGCGCACCAGGCTTCCAATTCCTTCACATCCTCGTCAACACGTGCTGCTTTCTGGGTTTTGAGGTAGTAGCCATCCTGGTGGGTGTGAGGTGTCCTTTTTTTCTTTAAGCACCTCTCTGTCTTGCCTACATTTTCTACAGTGAATATATATACACTTAGGACTAAGGACAAAAGTGTAGAACACAAATTGAAAAAGAGATCTTACAGGGAAAATAGGGTTGCACACGAACTTAAGAAATGGGTTTCTTTTTTTTTTTTTGTATTTACTTGATTGATTTATTCATTTCTATTATTTTTTATAGACAAAATTAGCACCAAATATATATATATATTTTTTTGCTGTACGCGGGCCTCTCACTGTCGTGGCCTCTCCCGTTGCGGAGCACAGGCTCCAGACGCGCAGGCTCAGCAGCCATGGCTCACGGGCCCAGCCGCTCCGCAGCATGTGGGATCTTCCCAGACCGGGGCACGAACCCGCGTCCCCTGCATCGGCAGGCGGACTCTCAACCACTGCGCCACCAGGGAAGCCCGGTTTCTTTTTTAAAACAGGCAAAGTATTGACTTCTCTTACGGGTTCAGCTCGAGACACCATTCCTATACTCTTCAAGAGTCTTACCACCTGGTCAGCTGTGGCTGCCACAACCTATGAGGGAAACGGCCGTAATTTATGGGTAGCTAAAGCAATTCCTCTAAGCACTGGGAGGAAAGTGCTCCCAGGTGCACAAAGAAGAGAAACAGAGTATTAAGCGGTGGCCAGTTAACGTGGGTCATGAAAATCCCCGGCCCTCAGATAAACCCTTTCTTTCATCTTCCAAATCTTTCCTCCGATCCTTAAGGGCCCTTATCTCTGAGTTCTCCATTGGCTACTCATTGCCCATCTACTTTTTCCCCTTCCAGAGCCACAAAAAGTCTACTTTCCAAAGTCATGTAAAGGGAAAACAAACTCATGCAGCAATTTCTCCCAAAGAGAAGAATTCTGCTCCTGCATAAACACGTACACGAAGAGGAAGACCCCCAGAAACCTTATAACCCCTGGTGTCTGGGCCACAAGGCCACACAGGCCCCACGCTAGCAGTTCATTAGAGGGAACTCACTTGAAAAGCTAAACTCTTCCAAAAGGGAAAGCACTCTTCCCACTGGTCTTTATATAATGCTAATGCTGCACACCCTGGGCATGAGGTCACTTGTCATGATTTATTCATTAAGACCAAGGGGAAGGGACTAAAAACAAAATCCATCCAATTACGTATTTATCCAGCCTCCAGCTCCCAGACGAGAAATTCTACTTTTCTTTGTGTCAACATCTCCCTCTCCCCCCTGCCCTCCCTCACCCTCCCCTCTTGTATGTTCTCTTTCTTTTCTGGTTTCTTTCTGCTCAGCAAAATAGGAGAAATGGCAGCAGTAGTGTATAGAAGCCCAGAGGAGAAGAGATAAGATGAGCAGTTGGAGAGGAATAATCTTCAACTCTAGGAGCAGCTGTATTTAAATGATCCAAAAAGAAACTCATGATCACTGTCTGTTCTCTCTCTCTTGGGAAGAGCCAACACCTAGAAAGCAGAGTCCAATGCGGGCTTCTTAACAAAGGATCTCCACTCTACATACATCTGGATCCCCGGTACTGCCCCCAAATCACATCTGCTCTCGGCCAAGCCCAGCGCTGAACTCTGAAAGAAGCTGAACTTTGGAATCACTGGGCACATTCCAGTGACAAAGAGGCGACCCAATGGCTCAGGGATGGCCAAATCCTCACCCACAGCTTCTGACAAGACCTGACACATTGCACAGGACAAACCACCAGAACCAAGAGCCAGGATGGGCTGCTGTGTAAACCCTGGGGAAGAGGGCACGGAGAAACCTCGCCGCCTCCGGGGAAGGAGGACATCGGGCAGTCACGAGAGAGAAAAAGAAGGTGGCTTGCACGGTAGCGACACAAGTTAAGGGCGTTCTACATCTCAAGAACATTGCTGACACTTAAACCCCACCCAGCTCTGGGCCTTCTTGGGCCGGATTTAGAATTTGAAATCTATCACCTACCAAGACATGTTCTGTGTGTCCTAGAAATAGCTGAGAAGCAAAGAGGGCTTAGTGCAAGGAGAAAGACCTTTCCATTCACGCTTAGGTGGGTTTGTGCCCCATGGAATGGTGGCCTCAGAAGGCCATGAACACCCCAGTCCCCTCTGGAGATGGGGCCGAGGGCTCCCAGCACTGGTGCTGGGGAGGAGGTAGGACCCCAACCCCAAAGCACCTTTCTGCCCCTATGATGTCACAACTCCACGTGCTTCTCAGCTTGCGAGATCAACCCTCTATTTTTTGTCCACTAACCTGCAAACTTCAGTCCCTCTGCTCCTGGACTTGGCGGGAATCACCAAGAAAGAAAGGAAATCAAGGAAAGGATAAAGAGCAGAAGGAAGGGACACAGCGTTTCTGTTAATTACCTTTGAAATGCCCAGCGTCAACCGGATCTGGTCCCTGGGAAAACCTGGTAGGGAGGCCAATGAAACAGCATAAAGAATACCAAGTAAATGAGATGTTTTAAATAATTTCGCTTTTGGCCACGTAAAGAAGCATTAGTCATACAGGTAATGAGATCTTATAGGGAGACGATTCAGAGTCTCGGCTTGACAACGTGAAGTATACCCCTTCTGGACCTGGAGTGCCAATTACATTTCCAAATTGGCAATTAGACATAATGCCCCAAATAATGCCAAAAACAAAGCAGATTCCATCTTCAAGCAGCCATTCTTTCGAAGCTGTCCTTCTGCTCCCTGCCTGACTCATCCACCTCATGGACAAGTGCTCATCATGAACAAATTCTTCTTACCCACCGGTCAGGGGAGACCGGGGTGGCATGAATAATTAAAATCCAGAAATGACTCAAGCCCATCCCTTTCACCCAGAGTTTCTGCATAGCGTCTAACAAATTACCCAAAAGAGCAGCAAAATGTATTTGCACCTACAACATTCCCACGCAGCCTCCCACAGATCACTGTGGAAGGGCCCTCCCAACATATATCTGTGCTTGTATTTACATGACTCAGTTCCTGCCCTCAGGGGGTTTGCAGGCAACTTGGAGACCAGACATGAGAAGACAACTGAATTTTTCCATCCCTTCCATCAAACAAACTGGGTCTTATTTTTATCCCTAGCACCTAGCTTGGTTCCTGGAACAGAGGATGAACTCCCTATGTAATAAAAGCCAAAACAACAACACTAATAACCACAAGATGTATTTGAGGACCTACTGTGTGCCGGGCATCATGCTGAGTCCTTCATTTAGGCTGACGATGCTCATGATAAATGTTTATTCCAGGTTCTCCCCTTTGACGATGGAACAACCCAAAATGCACATCTCCAGGAAAAAGCCCCTGACGGTATGAGCTGTGAAAACCCTGACAGTATGTTGAGAAAAGGAGCTACTTCCAGCTTCATCTGCTGGGATTCTCGAGAAGTACCACTGGAGGGTGGCACAGCACAGTGCCGCACGTCTCTCCCCACTCCGTGATCAGGTCTTGAGCCCAATCCTTTCACATCCCTCCGCTTGGAAAAGCCCACCGAGGTCCCTATGGAAAATCAGGCTGGCAGTTTTACTGCCTGCTGACTTCAAACACCCCGGAGGGAGCGGCCAACAGCTGGCTTCCCGGAGCATCACCACAGTGCAGCCCTGGCTCCACCACGAGCCTCTAATTTTGCAAGAAGGTGGTTTGGCTGAGTTGCCATCCGGGACTGCGGAAAGTCCCCTTGCAGCGTGACCCACCGGCACGAGGGAGAGCCCACAGCCTGATGGGCGACGCACAGACCACACCCCCACAGATCTGCAGGATGCTGCCCTGGTCACCACAACCCAGCCCCAAACCAACAGCGCTGTGGGTTCCTAGGGAGCAGACACCCGAACAATCAGCTTTAGCAGGGAGCACCCAGACTGAACGGCAGCAACGCGGAGAGGCCTGAGCCGAGTTTTCTCCACCTGGCTGTCCTGGCACAGGGAACCTTCCTCTTCTCATCCCTTCCCACTGCTGAAGAGCTGAGAATTTCCATATTTAAAAATAGCCCTGTCTTCAGAGAGAGACCGCCTAGAGACTGAGGCTGGGACCAGATCCTTGCTTCTCAAAGCATGGTCTGCTCAGCATCGGCATCACCTGTGGCTTGTCAGAAATGCAGAGTCTCAGGCCCCACCCTGGACCTTCTGAATCAGAATCTGCATTTTAATGGCTCTCCAGGTGATTCGTGTACATGTAAACGTGCAAGAGGCCCCAGAAGTAGATGGACTAAGATGCTCTCTGGCCATGGGAGGGAGAGATCTAACACCCCAACTGAACATCCCTTGAGCCTTCTCCCCGGAGTGCTGGGACACCCCTGCCTCTCAGGCTGGGGCCCCCGAGCTTCCTTCTCCGTGTGCCCAGGGCCAGGGTTCCACCCACTCAGAAGCATCTCAAAAAAAGGGCACTCTCTTGATCTGCTCCCTGCTGTGCACAGAAAGGCTGTGTGACTTCAGAGGTCCTGGGGGACGCTGACCTTGCCTGCCCCCCAAGCAGGTCTCACGGAGACCAATGCTCCCCGCAGGGCTCCAGGAGCTGCGGCATCACGGCACAAACACCGCCCTTCTCACCGGAACCACAGAGGTGGCCTTGCAGGGGCTCCACAGCTCTGAAGTCCCGGGAAGGTGGGGCTGGCTGCTGGGATCCGCAGGCTAGCACGGTCACTGCCACCGTGAGCTGGGACACCGCGGCTGCCCGCACTGGGAAGGAGGTCCTGGCATTGGAATCCAACACCAACCTGACTGCTTCAGCAGCAGGCTCGTTTGCCCTGGTCAGAAAGAGATACCCACAGCAAGCACTCTCTGTACCAGGCACACAGCGAATGTCCCCATCCAGGGAAGAAGACAGCGGTGAGCCTTGCCCTTGGAATCCTTTCTCCCCCAGGCCAAACACAAGGGCAGCTCTTGCTTTCCTCCTGATGCATGTTTGGACAAGGACCCTGGGCACCTGGAAACAGAGCCAGCGCGTGGCTTGCAGTCACCAGTATCCTCCTAGGAAATGCTATAGAGTGGGGTCCCTGCGAGTACCTACCCCAAAGGGCTGAGCTCTACGAGGACCCCCGGTTTACAGATGAGGAGACTGAGGCACAAAGCGGTGACGTCCTTGCCCAAGGTCACAGGCTGACTTCTGGGTGCTACATGGCGAGCGTGACACCTAGGCCCTGTTGCTCAAAGTGAGCACGGCCAAGGGCAGTTTAACTAATTCCTCTCCCTTGGGACTTCTCCCAGAACATGACGTGACTCTCCAAGGTGGGGGTTGCAGATATGCCCTGACTTACAATTTTGTTTCACAAGGTAACTGCAAGGGCAAGTGCTCCACAGAACACACTTGGGGAAATACTACTCTGGAGGCGATCAGGGTAAAGCTGGTCTGAGTAGAGAGCACCCTGGCGGGGAAACTGTTCCATTGTCAGGGGAACAGGTCTGTGGGCTCTGGACTGGGGAGAACAGGGGTGGAATTCATCCTTTCTCAAGGGACATTCGACAGCCACACCTGCCCACAAAACCTTCCACTTCTGCTAGGCCTGCAGCTCCTGGAGCCCCACGATGGCAATGCTCACCGCTGACTTGCCCGCCATCAGAGCACTAGCCATCCCGCCAAGCCCTCAGCCGTGGGGCCTTCCGAGGCTGCCCCTCCCCGGCCTGCCAGCCTCGCAACAGCCAAGAGCTATGAGCCCAATCTCAATCTGACCCTAACGGGTTGTTCGACCCAAGGACAACTGACTCCAGGGCCTAGAGGTCCCTTTCGGTTCAAAAGTTCTATTTGTTGTAGTCTGTGCCCTTCCAGGGCCAAAAGTTCAAGGAATCAAGGAGAAAATTTAAAACCTGCCACTCTGTGGAGCTATGACAGCGCCCATTTACAGGCCTGCTAAGTGCCAGGCGTTTCCCAGGTGCTGTATACCCAGCATCGTCACTCCTTGTAAGAATTCTACAGGGGCTTCCCTGGTGGCGCAGTGGTTGAGAGTCCGCCTGCCGATGCAGGGGACACGGGTTCGTGCCCCGGTCTGGGAAGATCCCACATGCCGTGGAGCGGCTGGGCCCGTGAGCCATGGCCGCTGACCCTGCGCATCCGGAGCCTGTGCTCCGCAACGGGAGAGGCCACAACAGTGAGAGGCCCGCGTACTGCAAAAAAAAAAAAAAAAAAGAATTCTACAAAGTAAGCATCATTACGCTTTTCTTACATGTGAAGAAACCATGCTTAACAGGGCTGCCAGTCACAGATGCCCAGCTAACAAGTGTGGAATCCATGATTTGCACTCGGGTCTGTCTGACTGCAGCATCTCTACGGAAGTGTGCATTTCCACAGGGGGAGCCAGGAACAAGAAGCAAAAGTTCTCAGGACAAGGGAAGGTCACCTGGAACTCCCCTGTGCCTGGGATCTGAGCACTTCTCCAAGGCCCCCCCTAAGTGATCCGAAGGAACATCTGTAGTTCGTCCGAGGCAGACTATCTCCAGGATGAGATGAGGCACCAGGGCCAATCTGGAATCAAGAATTCTGAGGCACTGAAGTTTCCAGCCCTGATTGGATGATGCGTCAGGCCAGACCCTGGGTAATTACCAAGCCGTAATGGGATCTGATGTTTATATTAGTCACGAGTCTAACAGAGAAAACGTGTTGTTTTCTCAGACACAGCCGTGGAGACAAACCTCCATAATTCATTATATGCAGACCAACCTTAATCAATTCCAAACTTCTACAGGGAGGACAGCTCCACCTGAGAGCAGGATGAGTCTATGACCCACAGCAAACCACAGCTCCATAGGAAGCTGGCCTCAGCTTCTCCAGGCATTTAAAGAAAAGCAGACTGTGGGCTGGAGGAAGAGCAGAAGATGGGAATAAAGACACATAAGCACTCCAAGGCTGGAGAGTTACAGAACATGTTCTGAGCTAGAAACTTTACCCACAGATCACCAACTCCTTCTACCGGCTTCCACTGAGTCCCAGAGCAGGAAGGGACATTAGCACTCACAGAATTCAATCCCACATTTTGCACACCAGGAAAGAGACCAGAGAGGTTAATCTACTTCTTCAAGGTCACAACCTTCTTCAGGCTGCCAGAGCCGCTCCTTGTTCACTACAGTCTACGACTGGCTTAGACCTTGAAACGTCACGGCCAAGTAAAGAGAGGGCTCTGATGAAACCCAACAGAGAAAGAAAAATGATGTGAAAAAGTACAGCAAAGAATATAGTACTGGAATGACTGTGCCCAAACTCCCAACTGGGGGAAAATGGGATTCTCTTTCTTCTTTATTTCCTAAAGAAATCCACATAACTATTCTTTTCAGAATAGTAAAGTCATTCACGATTTGAGATTTGGAGGCCAGAGGAACTAAGGATGAGATGTCTCATGAGGTACATCCAGTTTCAGGTTCCTTTACTCAGAAAGGATGGTGCAGTCCCAGAGGCCAAATGCTTGTGATTCTGGAGCTCCTGCTGAAACTTATTCCCCTAGAATTTCAGATGCTAAAAAGACCAGCCTTCCTCTGGACCCTAGCTCCGGGTCAAACCATCTCGGGGCTGAACCAGGATCAGGGTGAATATATCTGAGGGCTGGTAGAATACCAAAGAAAAGCAGCCTTAGTTTGCTTGAGAAACCCAACACTAAAATAATGATTCCAAACTGAAGCCAAATGCATTCTTCTCAACAGTGTCTTGATGACTACCAAATACTTGGAAAGCAAAAAGAATGAAAGACAAAAAAAAAAAAAGAATGATTGCAGTAAAAAATACAGACCTCAAGAGTAGAAAGAAAAGCTTATAAAAGGCCTAAGTAACTACTACTGGTCAAAATGAGATGGCTACACACACTGTTTAATTGAGCAAATCAAGGGGCAAGTATTAAGAGATTCTGGGCATGTTTTAAAGGGGACTCTAATGGTACCAAAAGTGACGTGATCTCATTTTATACTGGCCTCACATCTTCCCAACTAACTGCAAGTATCTCTCATCCCAGATGATTCTTTGTAGAAAGTTCCAGTTTAGTCAACTCGGCATGTCTTGGAGCTACAAAATATAGCCTAATATCTAGGGGTTGTTTTTTTTTCTAATGATCATTGCCAAAAACGTATTTTCTTGAGAAAACTTACAGAGGTTATGCTTGGTCATCATTTAAGAAAGAGACTCTTTATGTGAACGATCCAATCAGCATTTCATCAGAAGCAATGCAGTAGCACTGATGTACCCCCTAGAGTAGAAAGACTTTAGAAGCTGTGTTTAAAACCCCAGGATCACAAAAACACTGAAACTTATTTTGACTCACTGAAAAAAAAGTTTTCATTATGATCTAGCCTGCCCAGTTCCTGAAGGATAAGGAGATCGTTAAAAAGTTCCCCAAAATCACTCAGTGTAGAAAACGTCTGAGATGCATGCAACTACAAGTTCTACCTCTAAGGGTAGCACGGAATCTCAGTAAAGGAAAAACACTCACTGACTAAAGACTGGTGGGGAGGCAGAGGAGAGGGAATGTGTGAATAAGAAGGCTATATGAATAAGCACTGGTCAGGAGGGCTAGGCAAGGGGCTGGGTCTAGGGGGTCTCGGGGTTAGGATTTTGCTTAACCTAATGGCTTCTCTGGAATGTGGGTGGTTTTGCACCTTGACAAGTAAGGAGAAACTGCTATGGCCAAGAAGGTAACTCCAGAGAAAACTGACGGACTAACATCTGGAGGTCTCCGGAGAAGTAGGAGGAAGAGGAAGAGAATGATGGTTTTTATTTTTCTCCCTTATTTCCAACACACCAGTATTTTCCAAAACACAAATGTGCTACCACAAAACACAGCTGAGCTCCAGCACCCAACACAATGTATAATTAATGATCAGGAGAGAGAGAGAGAGAGAGAGAGAGAGAGAGATCGCGAGCTTCCCTTCACCCTTGTGTGTCACCCATAGCCCCCATCTTACCTACTCCCTCCCCGTAGCAATTAAGGAGGCTGCTACAAGTTGCTGTGCCCCGTGGAAGTTTGAGGTGTCCTCGGATTAACTTTATTAGAAAAGGTGTGAGCATTCCCACCGAGATGTGCCACGGCCTTGCACTGTTCCCTATCCCCCTTTGAGCTTCCCTCCCTCTGAAAATGCTGGCGCTGGTTAGTCCCCTAGGTTAAAAATTAGTCAAACAGAAAACAGCTTGGTCACTCTTTTTTCCAGTCCTTTCTTTTTTATCCTGCAGTTTTCTATGAAAAACTGCCCGCCACCTCTCACCTTCAGCCAGTGGGGGGGGGGGGGGGGGGAGAGGACATCTCTAGGGACACGACGGCGACAAACCAGGCAGTCAGCCTAGCAACCATACATAAGGTGTAGTGAGCCTCGGTGCTGGTGGGCGTCTCTGCGCCAGGAATAGTTTAAAGCCGACATCCAGCCACCTCAAAAGCGTCGGGGAGGAGGCTCGCGTGAAAACCTCGGCCTCGGCGGGCTCTCGGGCGGACCTCCCCTCTAGCTCCACGCTGCCGGGGGCATTTCCGGGGACCTGAAGGCGGTGGCAGGGGGGCGAGAATACAGATGCCGAAGAACTTGCGGTGGGGGTGGGGGTCTGCTCCAACAGTAGGAGAGGGAGGGGACATCAGTTTTGCGACCTCGCCACATTCCTAAAGTGGCAGCATCCGCGGGTTGCCTCCAAAACTGGGATGCATCTCCCCAACTTTCTCTCGCCCCTCCAGGTCCCCCGCACGTCCTCTGGTCATGTTCCTCCCCTGGGATTCCCTAGTCCAAAAGATGTTCTCCCTTTCTCAAAGGATTTTCCTGCCCTTCTGATTTTACGAACTCATCTCCCCAACAGGTTTGTAAAGTGCGGGCTGACGTGCTCCCCCTCGCCCACCACAAGGAGCCGAGCCCGGGCAGGTGAGCCGCGCGGAACACGCACCGAGCGGCCCCCAGCTTGCTCGGTGCCCGCCGAGTCGGCTCTCCCTACCTCCCATCCCGGCCCCAGCCGCAGCCACAAACAACCCTACAATAAACAAGGGGACGGGATTTGGCGTCCGCGTCCCGGAGCGCACCGGTTGGGGGCAACTCCTCACCCCCGGCGCGCCGCCCGAAGCCCCAACAGGCGGGCGCCAGGAGAGCGGAGGGAAGGGAAGGCGGCGAGGGGAAGGCAGGCAGGGATGGAGGGAGGCACGGCGCTGTGAGAAGCGAGGAGGTGGGCTGCAGGGGACGCCGAGAAGCGGCGGGGCTGGCGCAGGGGGGAGGCGCCGGGGCGCGCGTTACCTTCGTCTTGCCCCCGCAGTGGCAGCAAACGGTCCACAGGTACTTGAGCGTCCGCCAGAGCAAGATGATGAAGAGGCCCCCGAAGAAAGTCACCATGGAGGAGGCCAGGAAAGCCCACCACATGCGCTGGCCCCGGCTGTCGCACGGCACCTCCATGGTCACTGGGATGATGAGCGCATCCATCTTGGGCTCGTGGACCGAGGACGAGGAGGAAGAGGAGGAGGAAGAAGAGGAGGAGGAAGAGGAGGAGGAGGAGGACGCGTCTAGGCTGAGAAGGTTCGCGTGGATATTGCCACTCATTCTAAGAGTGCTGCCTCCGCCGCCGCCGCCGCCGCCGCTGCTGCCGCCGCCGCCGCCACCATTTGCCATAGCTAGCAACGGGCAGCCGGCGCAGGGGCTCGGGGGAGCTCCTCCCGCCGCCAGCGCCACCCCGAACACCCATCAACAGCCATATTGCTGCTACTGCTGCCGCCGCCGCCGCCGCGGAGCGCGGGGAGGGGGCGGGGAGGGGCCTGGGCTCGGGGAGCTGTGCGCGACCTGGCGGGGTGCGCGGAGATATATACAGCGGGCCGCCGCCGCCGCCCGCCCTCCCCCCGGCCGCCGGCCCGCCCGCCCAGGGGGGAGGGGGACGGAGCGCGCGGGCAGCTCCCCTCCCCGGCCCGAGCCCCGCTAACCCCGGGCTGCGCGGGCCCAGAGCGCCGAGAACGAGGGGGCGCTGCGGTCCGCCCCCGGGCCCGCCCCGGCTCTGCTCGCCGGCCCGGTTGCTCTCCGCGTCGCGTCGCGCCGCGCCGCCTGTCCGCTGTGCGCCACGCGTTTGCGCCGCGCTCCGGCCCGGGACCCCTCCCCGCACGCAGCCCGCGCAGCTAGCCCGCCGCTCTGGGCTTATTAGGTGGCGACTCGTTAATAATGCCTCATCAGCCCCCTCCCGGGCGCCCCCGCGCCAGCCCTCCTCTCCCGGCTGCGCTCGGCTCCCGCTCGCCGCCCCGGTGTGCGCCGGGCCCCGGCAGGTTCACCGCGCCCGGCCCGCCGCCGCCGCCGCCGCCGCCGCCGCCGCCGCCGCTAGCCCATGTTCCCGGGATCCCCGAGCCGCGCCGCCACGCCGCTGAGCCTCCTCGGCCTTCGCTCGATCTTCCCCCCGCTTCCTCAGGCTCCTCCTCGTCGCCGCCCGAGCCTCTCCTGCGCGCGCCCCGCGCTCCCCGCAGCCGCCAGTAACAGCAGCTGCAGCAACTGGAGCGGGCGCGGGCTCAGGCCGCCCGAACGGGAGGGGAGGAGGTTCGCCGCGCTGGCTCGCCTCGGCCCCGAGCTGGGCAGGGGGCCGGCAGACCCCTTGGCGACGGCCTGGCACGCACCCCTGAGCCGCAGTGCGAAAAGTAGAGAGCCCCAAATCCAAGCGCGGGACCCGACACCTCTCTCCAAGGTGCTGCGCCCCCAGCCGAGCGCCCTGGGGGACCCGAGGAGGATGGCCGGGCGCCCGTGGCAGGCCATTTTTCCCAAAGGAGCCCCCAGTGGGGAGGGGAGCAGTGACCAGCTGTTGCTTGCACAGGCCGGACGCCCCAAGCTCCTCGGGCTTCGGGAGTGAGGAGGACCCTTCTCCAGGATACACACCCTCGTTCGACCCCTACCAGCCCCTGTCGCTCTTCCCTGTCGCCTTCCTAGGTGCCCCAGTGCCCCCTGTGTTCTGGAAAGCAGGGCCATGCAGGGGCCTGGCAGGTGGTCTGTGGCCTTTGACAGCAGCAGGTGGTTTTTCTGCCTCTTCCTTATTAAGCGACAGAGGCTGCCTAAGAGAGTAGGCAAAGATGGGCAGGGCCGACCTGACCTCAGGGACAGTGAAAGCCCCTATAGACAACAGAGTTCCCTAATGTCACTCCCCTTTTATTCAGCCTCAGACTCCATCGTGTGAGAAGGGCAGCTCCAAGCTCCATTAAAGCCCACCTTTCCCCATTTAGGGTCTTCTGTCCTCCCCACTTAGAGATGAAGAAGGTGTCTGGGTTTGTTCAGCAGCCTCTCCCTAACCACCAGGGGAAATCCCCCTTCTGATACTCTCAACCTTTGCTCCCTCTGGACACTGCCCTTCCTTATGCTACCAGCTGGACCACAAGTTTTTCCAGCACTAATTAAAAGGAAGATGATCACATTCTCCCCTCATTGCCCACAGTGGTTTCCCCAAAGTTTCCAGCTCATTAGTTTAAGCCTAATTGGAATTCTCGGGTTGCTTTCAGGCCTCTCTGTGGTGAAGGCCAAGTTAGCATCCTTCACTGTATAGGCCTGTGCTGTTTCTGCCTGAGCCACAGTTCAGCCCCTCCCCTTGCCCTTGGAGGCCCTAGGATGCAGGGGAGGATGGGGCAAGGGAGGCCAAGCTGGGCAGAGAGGCCCAAGGGAATGTGTGAAGCTTCCTCCTCCTGTCTGATTCAGAGTACATTCACTGGGCTCAGGACACACATCCATTAGTACAGTCAAGGACAAAGGCAAAGGGGAAATGGAATGAGGTAAGAGTGCTTAAGTGTTTGGTCCTCAAAAGCAGTATGTAAAAGGGAGCTCCAGACAATATTTTCTAGAAAGTGAAATTGTCTCTCACCCACATGGTACCCGCAGCCTGGTCCTCCACGTTCAGAAACCACTCCGAGCACATCCCTGCCGCATCGGCCCCATTCATGCAGAGGCCCTGGGTCCTTTCCAGCACTGGGTTGGGGGGATCAGCCCCAGAAGCGCTCAGGGGAAGTGCAAGAAGGTGGCTGAGGCCCTGTGGTTCCTGGATTTATTAGCCTTCTAAATGGCTGTGCTTTGCTGCCTTTGGGCCTCAGCATATGCCAGGAAAGTTAAGGACTTTCCTTACATTTTAGATTTGAAATTTAAATACAAAACACCCGTAACCCGAAAAGAGCAGCAAAGGATACGACTGCCTCCCCGGTGGGATATGAAACCCCCAGAATGGATTCCCTCCCCCCATATAATTGAGCTTCCACAAACCAATGAATGCCCTCCAGGCTTTCCTGGACTTTCCCCACAGCCTGGGTTCCCTTCAGACACCATTCCGGGGGCTAGTAGCTAGAGGCCACTGACTGCTGTGACTTCTATCACCCCAACTGCAGCACTGCAGCATCCCCAGCTGTGTTTCTCCTCCATCATCACCTTCATCATCTCATCATTCTTCCAGAGGTTCTGGGAGGCCCCTGAGACATCATCTCCTCTGCTTTGTTCATCACTCGTCCCTGTGCTGACTGGAGCTTGTAGCAACTTCTGTGTTACACAAAAACGAGGCTTAGGGCTTCCCTGGTGGCGCAGTGGTTGAGAGTCCGCTTGCCGATGCAGGGGACGCGGGTTCATGCCCCGGTCCGGGAAGATCCCACATGCCACGGAGCGGCTGGTCCCATGAGCCATGGCCGCTGAGCCTGCGTGTCCGGAACCTGTGCTCCACAACGGGAGAGGCCACAGCAGTGAGAGGCCCGTGTACCACAAAAAAAACAAACAAACAAACAAAAAAACGAGGCTTAGTCAGGATTCTCAGAGACCCTCACCATCAAAGTCAAGAAACTACTATTCCTACAATCCCCAGTCCTTACCACCTCCTGACTGGTGGGCACCAAATGAGACAGTGGCCACCATTCACCGCCACCCACCAGAAATAGACCTCATCAGGCCATGGCCCGGCTCTCCCTCTACTTCCTTACCAACCACAGACTTCAGAAAACCTGGCACCTGACCTCACCAATTTAGGCCTCAAACTTAAAGGGAACCTTAGGTACCACTTCATTCATTGTGCTTTCTCATCTGTAAATTGGAATTAAAATAAGAACTGCCCTGCCTACCTCAAAGGATTGTTTGTAAGGTTGAAAAAACATACAGATCTTCTTTGTAATTACTGTGACCCAAAAATAAACAGCCAAACACAGATCAGAGCTTCTGACCGCCCACACACACAAGCCAGTCCCTGTGTTTGTGTAGCGGGGGAGATGGGTACAGGCAAGACTGTCGCTCCCGGACCCACACTGCTGTCCTGCACCCCATGAGGCCCCTCAGTTGGGATGAGAACGGAAGCACAGTGCCTCTGCCTTCTGCCGCAGCCGTTACACAGCAGGCCATATGGACCCACAGACAGCTAGCTGGGTGTGGACAGACTCTAGGGCGCTACAGAGCCGCTCCAGGCCGGTGGGCCCTCAGAACACTGACACGCACGCCCACTCCCCACCTTCCCACCCCCTGGCATGGCCTTGGGAATGTGAAGGCTATAGAGAAGCACCTACAAATTGCCCCAGTGCATTTCACCTCTTGTAGGTGTGTCTGCAGGCTGGGAATTGAGAGCCATTGCACAAGAACTGAAAGTCTTTACGAAAGTACAAATTCCAACCTCCCCCGTTCTGAAAACAACACAAGCCACTTATTTATTTCTAGTCACGTTTATAAGCTTCTCAGTGAGGAGGGCAGCCTCTTTATCATGTCAACATGTGCCTACGGCAGCCATCACAGCAAACTGGGGTGTCCCGTTTCTAAATTATTCTACTCTGAACAATCCCAACCGATTTAAAAGAAAGAAATAAAAGTGCATGAACACACAAACTAAAAAGTCAGAGAGACTGAAGTAATAGCCAAGGAGAACAAAGAAGCTTATTTACTTAAATGTCGGCCCAACATCACAATTAACGTATACAGATTTCATTTTTTTTCAGGCCTGGATCTGCTTCCCATACTCTTGACATAAATCTGGGTGATTCTGCTCTAAAGAAGCCAGGTGAACTCTGTAAGTGATTTAGCGCCCTCTGGTGGTTCTTCTTGGCACATGACATTATTTTGTGAATTCAAAAAAGGGGCTTATTAAAACAGAAATTTGAGATATGAAAATTCCAAAGAGAAAACTCTGATGTAAAAACCTACAACCACAATAATATTAATTATCCAGTTGTCAGTCCTACTAGCATATACACTGTTGTGATAAAGGCACTAACAGGGTTCACGTTGTTACCATGATTTGATGTCAGATCTTCTAAGCTATAACTACTATTGGTAACCTAACACTCCTTAAATTACCACTGCGTTATCTTCTGAACAGCTAATAGTACTCTCACTTCCCTCACCCTAGTTTTTATAATCTCTTTGTAGTGTCAGAAAGGGCAGTAGCTATTCTCCAATTTACTGGCAAGGAAACTGAGGCTTAGATCTGTCGACTTTTCACGAGAGACTGTACCTTTGGAGAAATTTATCTCTTTGTGATTTATAACAAAAGAAGAAGACCATTGCAGCACATCCCTTGAAACCATGCTCTAGGGCCTTTGAGTACCAGAAGGGAGCACCGGTCCCCAGGATGGAGAGAGGGACTCAGAGAGCAAGCTTTGAGGGGTTTGTTTACTATAAATATCTTTTTCTACTTATAAGAATAATTCAGGGCTTCCCTGGTGGCGCAGTGGTTGAGAGTCCGCCTGCCGATGCAGGGGACATGGGTTCGCGCCCCGGTCTGGGAAGATCCCACATGCCGCGGAGCGGCTGGGCCCGTGAGCCATGGCCGCTGAGCCTGCGCGTCCGGAGCCTGTGCTCTGCAACGGGAGAGGCCACAACAGTGAGAGGCCCGCGTACCGCAAAAAAAAAAAAAAAGAATTCAGACTCATAAAGTTTCATAAAAGAGTATAAAAATCACGTAGATATATACAAATATAATTGCCTTTTATCTGTTGACCTTATACCCTTATCAACCCATCTTTAATTTGAAAAAAAAAACCCTATATTTCTCAGTTTCCCTTGCAGTGGGTGTGGACCATGCGACTACATTTTAGCCAGTGGAATCTGAGCAGATACTACATGCACTCTACAGGTTGTAAAGAAGAGACTTTCCCTCTATTGCCCATCTCTTCTCCCCACTGGCTGGAATATGGATGTGATCTTAGTTCATGAGGTTGAATAATTGCCTCTTTAGCACACAACAAATAGAAGGAGTCTGGTCCCCCAAACGCCAAAGAGCTAGGACATCAGCCCACGGTTGTTTAGTTCACCCTATTAAGTGAGAGGGGAAAACACCCTCACTTTGTCACTGTTATATTCTGGTTTGCAACAGCAGCCAAAGTATACTTCTTAATAAAGGAACTTATTATTTTCAGTTGTTTAAAAAAAAAAGTCACCTAGAATCTCACCATTAACAGATAACCATTATTAATATTTTTTTTATAAATTTATTTATTTATTTATTTTTGGCTGCGTTGGGTCTTCATTGCTGCTCATGGACTTTCTCTAGTTGTGGCGAGCAAGGGCTACTCTTCCTTGCGGTGCGAGGGCTTCTCATTAGGGTGGCTTCTCCTGTTGCAGAGCACGGGCTCTAGAGCCCAGGCTCCGTAGTTGTGGCGCACAGGCATGTGGGATCTTCCCGGACCAGGGATCAAACCTGTGTCCCCTGCATTGGCAGGTGGATTCTTAACCACGGAGCCACCAGGGAACTCCCACCATTATTGATATTTTTATATATTTCTTTCGTGTGTTTTCTTGAGTGTGTATTTTTGCAAAATTAGGGTTAGACTGAACATCTAATTTTTATTCTATTTTCCCTTCACATTACACTGTAAGTATTTTCCTCCATGTCATTAAATATCATAGATACTTTTTTTTTAATAATTGAATAGGGCTTCCCTGGTGGCGCAGTGGCTGAGAGTCTGCCTGCCGATGCAAGAGACATGGGTTCGTGCCCCGGTCCGGGAAGATCCCACATGCCGCAGAGCGGCTGGGCCCGTGAGCCATGGCCGCTGAGCCTGCGCTTCCGGAGCCTGTGCTCTGCAACGGGAGAGGCCACGGCAGTGAGAGGCCCGCGTATCGTATAATAATAATAATTGAATAATATTCTATTAGATGGCATACTGCTGACACTTAGGTTATTCCAAAACTTGTTAAATAAGTCCCAAACCTGTGTCAGTGATTTATACTAGTCAAAAAGATGCCCTGAAGATTTCCACAGACATTCTTACTCCTAGCCCCAGCACCTGTCTTCTATAGAGCGTGCATGTCCAAGCCAACCTGCCTGTAGGCTACTTCCCAGCCTTGCCCTATATCAGGGACCTCCTATCAGCCAATTCCAAGTGAAGAATTTGGGAGCCAGGACGTGGCACCCACAGAAAATTCTCCCCTTTTCTCACACATGAAAGCCAACGGTTCTGGGGAAAATAGTGTCTGTGGTCCCACCATATCTTTCTCAGTCATTGTTCCCAATGCCAGCCAAGATACAAACTGAAAGAATGTAGCCTTCATTTCCCTAAACTACTGATACATCCATGGCTGGGTCAAAGTAGGCCCAACTCATGGACCATGCCCTGCTTAGAATTCGTCTTCCACTTCCATCCCATCAGACTTCTGGAAATTCCCGCCTCCCTTTCATCTCTGTGAGCAATGTCACCCCATCAGGACATCGGTACTGTGGACCTTGCCTCTGGGAGGTAGGCAGGGCAAAACTTCATCCACCCATTTCCACGGTGGGAAAAGGCGGCACCAAAGGAAAGAGGTCCTCCTCGCTACTCCTCACTGGTTCTTCTGACACCCAGACCAATAGACTTTCTCATCCTTTTCTCAGAAGGTCCCCGATTTGATCTTTGCAAAAGCTCTGGTTCAAGATCTGGGCAGTCTAGAACTCAACTCTTCATCCCTCACGCTCCAAGGTCCTCGACTGACTACATTATAAAAGGGATGGAGGGACTTCCCTGGCGGTCCTGTAGTTAAGACTGTGCTTCCACGGGAGGGGACATGGGTTCGATCCCTGGTCGGGGAACTAAGATCCCGCATGCTGTGCGGTGCAGCCAAAAGAAAAAAATAAGAAAAGAAAAAAAATATAAAAATAAGTGGGATGGACTGTGCAGATGAATCAAGGGGTTTAACCCCGCCTCTGCCTAGAAGCTCTCGCCACTTTTGCAAAACAGGACAATGCTGAGGCCACCCTTCCCACTTACAAACCCTCTTGAGAATAAGGAGAGATGAGTCAAAAGTCAGACGTCTCTGTGGGTTTCACTGACTTCTAATTTTGACTTGCACTGTTGGTGTCTGCTTTTGGCGTAACTTTATCCAGAGCAGAATCACTTTGTTTCACACTGACAACTGGCCCCCCCTTGAAGTCACACCCCTTCTTTAACTTTAGTATCTATCCCACAGTTGCCAAGCTTCCTGCTTCCCAAAGATGAGATAATAATTGAATGGCTTGACAAATTATAAACCACGGTATTTTAATGAGTTAAGGCTACTCTGTGTGAAACCTAGAAATTCTGCTTGTGCAATATTTTTGGGAAAACAAACAAAATAAGACAAAATTCCAATCCAGCAATATCCTGGGAGTCGCAGAAGAATAAGCCATTGAGGAAACACAGCTCCAAAAACTGGTGGCTGAGTTCAAGAGGAAAGTTCATTACAAGTCTTTATGGAAGGAGCTGCCATGTTTCAAGCTGATTCCTTAAGTCCTGCCACCAAGGGGAATTCTGCACAGTTGTCCTACTCATCCAGAGAGGGTGCTGTGCCAGTGCCTACAAGTCCAGACACAGAGAGCAGTGACCTCTGGTTTCTCCAGGTGCTGACGCTGTTTGGCGGCACCCGCTGAGTGCCCCACCAGCTCTTCCTCCCTGGGGGCCTCTGACATAGGCTTATATGAGCACAAACTTTGGATACTTTAGATACTTCTAGAAAGTATGCACTATGCAAAAAGTATGCATCTCTTGCACTATGCAGCTGGGACAGAGCAGGCTGTTAGAGGCAGATACCCCGGGGGCACATGGCTGAGTCTTTGCATTCAGAAAGCCCCGGGGACCCCCAGGATGCTGTGCTAACTGCATTCCCTGCAGGTCGCTGTGCTGGATTGCAGGCTTACAGAAACATCCCTTTGCTTATCTGTAAATCTCATTTTGTTCTTCCCACCTTGTAACAAAATTGAAAGCTGTGAGTTGAACAAAGTAACGCACACGTTGTCCTAACCATTCTGGGAACTCCCTGGGTGATGGATAGTCATGGACTTAACAGTTTTTGATTTCACTTGCTCCTGACTCTCCTGCCAAGATCTGTCTTGGTGACACTATACTGAGACATACTGGCTGATATGCATGAGTGGCATTTACTTCAGAAGGTAGTACATGTTCTGGTTAAAGTACAATGGCTCAAGTGGGAATTCCAACCCCTTTATCGTTAGTGTAGAAATTCCATGGTTCACAATCTGGTGACCCACTGAAATGACTTCCCATTAAACTCAGTGGGAGAGACCATTTGAATCAGAACCAGTCTAAAGACTGAACAGGATTTATCCCCACGCTGCAACGCCCAGAAGGCTCCCTCTGGGGAGACGGTGTCATCAGCACTACCTGGGAGCTGAGGTGACAGGCAGAGAAATGGCATGTGGCAGTACATGCCCTTCCTTCAAGGGCAGGAATAGTCATGATTACCCACTAAAAAGGTCAGGTTCCATAGGAAGCACTTGACGTGTCCCCAGATTTAATGCAAACATTTCCCCCAAGTCTTCATGTCGCCTTCACAACTCTTACCACATCATCATGCTGCCTGTACTATTACTTAATATTTGTCTCCAATTGATTGCTTTTACTTACTCCAATTTATAGCAAAAGGATATTCCATAATGCTACCTTCGTGGAAAACCAGCATTGCTATGCACAGAAGGTAAATAAATAATAAATAAAATTAAAATAAATAAGATAAAATACAAACATAGAAATAAATAAATAATAGACAGAAAGTGTAAAAACAGACATAATACATAAAAACGATGTCATCAAGTCAGAACTTGATGTTGTCAACAGCCAGCCCTTACCCTGAGGCCTGGACTCCCTTGGCTAAACGGAGAAACTGGCGAGTGATATCGATGTGCTGCAGTCACTCCAACTGTCTCTGTGACAACTGGGTTTGAGAAAGGATTGAGCAGGGCCTGACTTTGTCACTGAGTGCCGGGATGCAGGATGAGCTAAAGTCAGCCTGTATACCACCTGGGGCTCACAGCTCATCCTTCGAGAAATGCTGTGTCTTCCTTCTTGGTTTAACTCTAACAGGATTCCATAAGTAGGTATTACCCTCACTATACAGATGTAGAAACTGAGGCTCAAATAGGTTATGGACCCGCCTCATCCAGAGTCACACACAGAGCTGGTATTTGTTCCAAAGCCTTCCTGGGGTCAGTGGACAACGTCAGCCTCGTGGTCAACCAGCCCTCAGCCCCTCCTGGGACCATCCTAACTCTAGAGCTGGAAGGACTCTAGAGATCATTTTCTCTGACTTTCTCTTTTGAAAGGGAGGAAAGTGAAGCTTGGAAATATTATATAACCTGCCCAAATCTTTGCTCACCAGTGAGTGAGCTGAAGTTGGAGTCCAACTCTCCCCCGTTCTTATCTGTGCCTTTCCTGCCCTCTCAAATGCCACCTGGGCAGCAGATGGGCCTGCTGGGGGCCTGGGGCTGGTGAACTTCCCTGGCCATCATCCCCTCTGTTCCCAGCAGGTCTCAGAAATCCCTTCTGGCTGACCTTTCTTTAAAATGCTGATCTGGGTCTCTGAGCCCCATGGGGCCCTTTGCTCCATGGGGAGCCCACTGCCAAGGGAGCCCCCGCGGTGGGTCAGCACAGAGGGCCTCGGAAGTCCCCCGGGCTGATAGCAGGCACCCAGGGAGTTTGTCCCCACAGTATCGGGGCCTCTGGGCACCCTGCAGGGGCCAGGCATCCAAGGTAGCCCAGGAAACGCTCCCCAGTGGAGGACTTTAAACTCAGCAGGTACATCTGGCAGCCCAGCTCCTTGGCCTCTCCCTGGAACCCGGATGCAGCCTGAAGCCCAGAAGGGAGCTTTTGGGGGTTTTTTTCCGTTGTTTTTTTTTTTTTAATCTTTATTGGAGTATAATTGCTTTACAATGGTGTGTCAGTTTCTGCTTTATAACAAAGTGAATCAGTTATATACATATACATATGTTCCCATATCTCTTCCCTCTTGCGTCTCCCTCCCTCCCACCCTCCCTATCCCACCCCTCTAGGTGGTCACAAAGCACCAAGCTGATCTCCCTGTGCTATGCGGCTGGGGAAGGGTAAGCTGTGACAAAGTGAGACACTGGCATGGACATATATACACTACCAAACGTAAAACAGAAGGGAGCTTTGAAGGACCTCTGTGGTCTGAGCCCTGGGGCTTCAGGCAAGCCAGGACCTTCTCAGGGCATGGTAGGGCGAGGGAGGAGGGAGGACTTGGCGCCGTGCTGTGCCTTTGGAGAGAAAGAAGGCCTCAGGAGGTGGATGGAGCGATGGAAAAGTTCACAGAAAGCAAAGTGTGAGGCATGGGAGAGGGCCTGGGAGAGCAGAGAAGGAGAGGGAGAGACAACAGGAAGAGTTAAAGGAAGGAGAGGGAGAGAGACGGGAACAGAGAGAGAGAAAGACGCAAAGAGGGAGGGAGGGAGGCAGGGAGGCGGGAAGGAAGGAAAGACAATAAGGAGACCAGAGATACAAAGCAGACAAAGGGACACACAGTTGCCCAGTTGGTGGCCTCTTCTGGGTGCTCCGCTTCCCTGGCAAAGCAGACAGCTTGCAGCTGTAGTATAAGGGGGCTCCGAAGCTTCTGCAGTAAGAAACAAATCGTTTCCCTTCTAAAGGAAAGATACAGAATCCCGGTGGCAAATTCCTGGCACTGCACCTTCCCACTATCCCCCACCCTCCTAACTCCCATCACTCTGGGTTTTCCCCTTTCCCAGGAGAATAAATACTTGAGATGCTGGGCCTACCTGCAAAGCACAGGTCTGGGGAGACCCTACAGCTTGGACATTCCAACCTGAAGGACTCGGGGTCTGCACTGGTTGGGGCTGAGCCTGGGCTGTGTGTGCAGGAGATGGGGACAAGGGAGGAATCCCTTCATTATGTGGTCTCTTCTCGTCAACAAGATGGAGACTGATAATCATAGGACTTAGCACGATGGATATCTAGAAACTGTCACCCAGCCGAGAGTGTCCAAACTGCCAGGTAGCAGCTTCTCATCACCGTGTCAGGTGCAGTATGACATGCTTCTCAAAAATCCTATCCAGGGGCTGCCCTGGTGGCGCAGTGGTTGAGAGTCCGCCTGCCGATGTAGGGGACACGGGTTCATGCCCCGGTCCGGGAAGATCCCACATGCCGCGGAGCAGCTGCGCCCGTGAGCCATGGCCGCTGAGCCTGCGCGTCCGGAGCCTGTGCTCCGCAGCGGGAGAGGCCACAACAGTGAGAGGCCCGCGTACCGCAAAAAAAAGAAAAAAAAAATCCCGTCCAGCCCAGCCTCCTCACCAGGAAAAATGGCCAGGACACTGTTCTCTCCAGGGGACTGAAGAGGACTTTAAAGCCAAGGGAGGAGCCGGGGAGGAAAGCATCTCAACCTAACACATCCTATTCCACTGCCCCAGGACTCAGCTCCCCAATTCTACAAAGGAAAAAAACCTGGTTGTTTATTGGGCAAATATTTATTAAGCACCCACCACGTGCCATGTGCTTTGTGCTCTTGACAACTTCCATAAACGGGGTCTCCCCATCCGCAGCAGCTCTCCCTGCCACCGCATGTGGGTGCCCTGGAGGAGCTCCACCTATATTAAAGTATTCTGAATCATAACCCAGTGCAAGTGCTAGCACTTAATAATATTTAATAAATATTTAATAAATAAATAAATAAAAAGACGTAGAGAACAAATGTAAGTGCCTACGCGTTCCTGCTCTGGAGTTGGACAGAGCTGGGTTCAAATTTCAGCTCTGCTCCTCTCTCTGGCTGTGGGGTGTGGGTTACGCCTCTTAGCTTCTTGAATTTCAGTGTCCTCATCTGTGTGTTAGGGAGAACAGAAGTGCCTCCTCAGTGAGTTGCTATGAGGATCAAAGGAAAGAACCCAGATAATGCTCTTAGCACAGGCCCCGGCACATGGTTAACTCTTGGCCTTTCGCTGTGCTCTGCTATCATTAATAAAAGCAGAAACATGCGTATATAGCTCTTCCCACTTTCTCCAAGTTCTTATCCTCCGCACAATGAGATACCTGCCCCCCTCTTTGGTCCCTTGCCATGTTACCCTTGGCTTCTTTTTTTCTTAACGTCTTCACTGGAGTATAATTGCTTTACAATGGTGTGTTAGTTTCTGCTGTATAACAAAGTGAATCAGCTATAGTATACATACATCCCCATACCCCCTCCCTTTTGCGTCTCTCTCCCACATTCCCTATCCCACCCCTCTAGGTGGTCACAAAGCACCGAGCTGACCTCCCTGTGCTATGCAGCTGCTTCCCACTAGTATCTATTTTACATTTGGTAGTGTGTATATGTCCATGCTACCCTCTCACTTTGTCCCAGCTTACCCTTTCCCCCGTGTCCTCAAGTCCATTCTGTACGTCTGCGTCTTTATTCCTGTCCTGCCCCTAGGTTCATCAGAACCATTTGTTTTTAGAGTCCATATATATGCGTTAGCACACTACCCTTGTCTTTGCTCCCCTCTCTCAACCCAGAGATGATGGTAGTCTTGTTAACTCCTCTGTTTCCTGCTCAATGTTTTCTCTCTTCCTGCGACTGAAGGATTGTTCCATCCTCTTTTCCCCCTTTCCAGAACTTTTGCTCACTTCTCTTCTCCTGAGGCCAGCCACATTCTCTTGTCCCACGAATGTATGTCTCAACAACAGTGAAAATCTCAGATTCATAAGCAAAAATGCTTAGAAGGAATGTGGAAGAGAAACAGGTCTGCTCCCAGTAAAAGGAGGGGGGCGGTAAGGAGATTTATTTATCTTTTTGTAAGTTGTCCATATCATCAACAAAGACACGACTTTGTTGGGCATCTGGTATACACATTAAAGCTTACTAACTGGCCAGAATAAAAAAAATTTGTAAAAGAAGATACACATCCTCAACTCAAAATGAGAAGGATTCCGAAAGATAAAGCTTCATTGAATAGGAATTCACAATCCAAAATCTCAAAACCCATGAATAAACAATCACATCAGAGGCAAATGTCAATAGATAAAAGGAAAGCAAGATCAGCTAGGGCTGTCAAGAACTTCTGGTAAATGAATAATAAGAGAGAATATAAAATTAGTTATTTTAAATTATTAAAGGTATAAATGGTTAAGATGAACTTATGTGAAAAGCAGAAATAGAGACACAGACGTAGAGAACAAATGTATGGATACCAAGGGAGGAAGTGGTGGTGGAATGAACTGGGAGATTGGGATTGACATATATACACTACTATGTATAAAATAGATAACTAATGAGAATCTACTGTATAGCACAGGGAAATCTACTCTATGCTCCATGGTGTGACCTAAATGGGAAGGAAATCCAAAAACGAGCGGATATATGTATACGTATAGCTGATTCAGTTTGCTGTACAGCAGAAACTAACACAACATTGTAAAGCAACAATACTCCAATAAAAATTAATTTTAAAAATTATTAAAGGTATAAAAGAAGGAAATAGAAAAACTGAAAAAATGCAATGGAACCAAAAACAAGCAGATTTGGAAAAGAACCAAAAAGAATTTATGGAAAAAAAATTTAATAGCCACTGAAATTTTAAAACTCAGTGATTAGGATAAATAGCAAATTAGACTCGGTTGGACTATAAGAATTAGGCAAATGAAAACAGACCTGAGAAACACACCCAGAATGCAGTACACAAAAAGAAAAAGATAGAAATAAGAGCACTGACTTGGAGGGCAGAGCAGATAGAAGGAGAATGTCTATCATATGGTATCTAGTGAGAGTTCCAGAAAACGATCATGGAGAATAAGGAGAGATAATATTCAAAGAGATAATGGCTGAGAACTGATGAAAAACAAGACTTCATAAATTCAGGAAGCACAAGTTCTGGTCAGGATAAATAAAAAACCAAACCCTATAGATGCTTTGCAGAGAAACCATAATTCACCAAAGTCAAAGAGTAAAATACGAAAATCAACAAGAGAGAAAAGAGAAATTACCTCTGGAGGAATGACACTTGGCAGACTTCTCAACAGCAAAACTGAACCCAGGGACAGCAGAACAGTATCTTCAAAGGACTGAATGAAAATAACTGTCAACCTAGAACACTATGCACAACTACATTGTGACTCAATTGTGAGGTTGAAATAAAATGTTTTTAGACAAATGAAAACCGAAAGCATCTGTCACCAACAGACTCTCCCTGAATTTCTGAAGGATGAACTTCATGGGGGGCAAGAAACGGAACACAGAAGGGAGGAAAGAAGAAGAAACGCTGATGAGCAGAGATACTGACTACCACATGGCTAACAGTCTGCACACACTAATTTCTAAAACAACCCCAGCAATATTAATGACCAATTTGGGCAGGACCAAACAAGATGGAACCAAAATACCAGACCCAGTAACATGTTAGAGAGTGTGCAGCAGGGTTGACCATATCACGGTACTTAGATTTGTCTGTAAGAGGGTTAGAGGTATGAATCAAGTGGAGATTAAGTCAAGTGAACGTGTTAAAATTTTAGGAGTAACCACTGAAAGAATAAAAATGGAATGGATCGCTCCCAAATCAAAGAGGGATGAAAGGCAAATAAAGAAAGCAGAAAAGGGGGTGGGGGGAGCAGCATAAGGTAAGATAAACAGAAATAATCAAAGAAAATGATAGAATGTATTCAAACAGATCTGAAATTTCAGTAAGTGTAAATAGATTCAACCCACCAATTAAAAGAAACAATCACCTGAGTGGGTTTAAATTCTTTAGGAATGTGCTATTTCCCAGAAACACATCTATAATTTGAAGATCCAGAAAAGCTGAAAGTAAAGGACTGGGGGAAGTTGCAGCAGACAAATTCTAACCAAAAGAAAGCAGTCTGGCTGTTTTATTATCAGGCAAAATAGACTTTAAGATAAGAATAAGTAGAACTGACATAAGTGTCTCAGTGGGTGAAGAGGGGCAGCCATTGCAAGCAGAGAACACTGTGTGAGCAAAGACACAAAAGAAGGGTGTACCTAACACATTTCAGGAGTCCAAATTCAAACATGGGGTAAATAGAGATCTTTCTTAATTGTAACATTATTATTATTTTTTTTTTTTTTGCGGTACGTGGGCCTCTCGCCGTCGCGGCCTCTCCCGTCGCGGAGCACAGGCTCCGGACGCACAGGCTCAGCGACCATGGCTCACGGGCCCAGCCGCTCTGCGGCACGCGGGATCCTCCCAGACCAGGGCACGAACCCGCGTCCCCCGCATCGGCAGGTGGACTCCCAACCACTGCGCCACCAGGGAAGCCCCTGTTATTTTTTTAAATGTATATTTTTAGTATCTAGATGCCACACACCTTGTTAACTATTCTATATATATTATTTCTATTTCTTTGATAAACCTCACAATGTAGGTACTTTGTTACAGAAAACCATCTCAATTTAAATCAGTCTAAGTGGAAAGTAAGGACCGAGATGGAGCTCCTACTGGAAAAAAAAAACCCATGGAAGGGCTCTGCCTGGCTAAGTTTGAGTCACAGCCCCACTCCCAGCCCACGAGTGGGCTCAGGAGGACAGGCCACTGTGATGTGACAGCATCGGTCAAGTGTCTACCTAGGCTGGGACGTGGGGTATTACAATCAAGACCCCCAATTAAAACCTCATGACCGATGTAGGGAAGGGGCATTTCTCCAATAGAAGGGGACTGACACAAGGATGGGTTCTACAAGACTAGATTTTATTATCTTCATTTTACAAATGAAATTCTGAGACTCAGAGGCGAAGTATTTGTCCAAAGCCCCAAGCTCCCACATGGCAGAGCCAATGGGAAACCAAGCCTTTTTTCCTCTAAAAAAGCTGTACTTTTTCTCCAAGTAATAGACACAGAACTTTGTATACAGCAGGTTCTCTAGATATACATGAATCGATGTTAAAGAAGCCATCACAAATAATGATAGTTAACCACTTTTCTCCCTAGTCACTAAAAGTTTTGGAACAAAGAACCTGAAAGCCAACAACCCTACAGCATATGGGCCTTCCCAGTGTCTTCCACAGACACCAGTGAACTTGGCATCATAATTGATCCTCCTGTCTAGAACCCCTTTGCACTGATAATCTGTACTGTGCAGTTCAGCCCTGAAATCATCTCTCATTGTTTCATAGCTAGTCTGAGTCTAGGGCGTCCCTGTGTCTCCCACAGCCCTCAGCTGAGCCAGTAGTAGGTATTTAGACTGTTAGCTCTAGGTTCTTTGGCTAAAGCAATTACCAGTAACAGAGTTTTTTTTGTAACAGTTTTTAACTCATGGATAAATCTGGAAGATTGATGAAAACTATGGGATCCCACCCCCAGGGGGGGAAAAATCAATGCCTGTTTGCACTTATACACAAAACTTTCAGTGGCTCTGCAGGTCCCCTGAAGTACATTCATGAAGAATGCACTTCATGAATTAAGGGGGTTAAGAACTACCTCGGCAAGAGTAGAAGAGGACTTTATTACCCCCGAGAAACAGTACTGCACGCTATTTAATCAGCTTCAAAAGCATGGGGCCAATTCATATGTGACCGTCTTAAGTGACCAGGATGTGCCAACCCTCAAGTGAGGATACACCCCAGAGTCTGCGGTCGGCTACATGGCTCCTTCTCAGCTGAGCTATGTGCCAAGTACTCCGCTGGCCACGGGGGCTACAAACTAGACTAGGGACCCTGTCCTGGATCCCTAGGAGCTCAGACAGATGCGTAAGCAATGGCCACTCTAACACGGTCAAAGCTACCATAGAAACGTGCAGAGGTCCTGTGTGAACGCTGGCAGGAGTGGGAGGTGAGGGAAGGATTCCTGGGAGAGAAAGTTTCAGTGGCAAGAGGATCAGGTGGCTTCTTCTCTGGGGAGGAGAGAAGCATCCCTGCTGGTAGGAACTTGAGCAAAGACCCACACACAGGTGGAGTGACCTGTGCTGGGAGCCCTGAGCAGGCATCACTAGAGCTGTGGTTCTCCACCAGGGTGATTTCGCCACGCCACTCCCAAGCCCCCGCCAGGGACATTTAGCAATGTCTGGAGACATTTGTAGTTGTCACATCTAGTGGGGAGGGGTGTTGTTACTGGTACCTCGTTGGTAGAACCCAGGACAGCCGCTAAACATACCTCAATGCACAGAACAGCCTCCAACAACAAAGAATTATCTGGTCCACAATGCCAATAGTGTTGAGAAGCCTGCCTTGGAGGATGGAGTGTGAATAGGAGAGCGGCCACCTGTGGGAAACCAATATTCCTCTATCTGGGGAGCTGCTGCCATCAGACCTGCCTTCCCTAAAGGAGAGATACAAGACCTGCACCACATCAGCAGAAGAAAAGAGTGGGAGAGGTCTAATCTGGAGAGTGGAAGTATAAATAAATTCTAGGAGCCAGTTTGACATCTGCACTTATACCTCAGTTGTGTTTGTTGAACAAGACTCTGCTGTACCAACAGAAAGCAACCTGGGGGCCATGATGGAGATGATTTGTACGCCCATCCCAGGGAGCAGCAGGTCACCCAGTTTATCCACAGGATTTGCTTTGCCTGGTTAGCCCACAGTGGGACACAAGAAGGAGAACTGGAGCTATTCCCAAGGGCCATCTGGGATCAGACATGATCACCAAGGACTGCGGAATTCCCTCTGCAAACCCAGGAACATTTCCTTCGGGAGAAAGAAGCTCAGGTGTAACTGTCTCTACAGTGAGTTCCCAACTCTAGGAATATGGAAACACTTTCCTTAAAAGAGCTGTCAGGAAATGCAAATCAAAACCACAATGAGGTATCACCTCACACTGGTCAGAATGGCCACCATCAAAAAGTCTACAAATAATAAATGCTGGAGAGGGTGTGGAGAAAAGGGAACCCTCATTCACTGTTAGTGGGAATGTAAATTGGTGCAGCCACTATGGAAAACAGTATGGAAGTTCCTTAACAGACTAAAAGTAGAGTTACCAGATGATCCAGAGATCCCACTCCTGGGCACAGATCTGGAAAAAGAACCCAAAAACTCTAATTCAAAAAGATACATGCACCCCAATATTCATAGCAGCACTATTTACAAGAGCCAAGATATGGAAGCAACCTAAGTGCCCATCAACAGACAACTGCTTAAGAAGATGTGGGGTGTGTATATATATATATATATATGGAATATTATCCATAAAAAAGAATGAAATACTGCCATTTGCAGCAACATGGATGGACCTATAGAATATTATGCTTAGTTAAGTCAGACAGAGAAAGGCAAATACTATATCACTTATATGTGGAATCTACAAAATAGTACAAATGAATCTATATACAAAACAGAAACACACTCACAGACATAGAAAATAAACTTATGGTCACCAAAGGAGAAAAGGAGGGGGGAAGGGGTAAATTAGGAGTATGGGATTAACAGATTCAAACTACTCTACATAAAATAGATAAGCAACAAGGATTTACTGTATAGCATAGGGAACTGTATTCAATATCTTGTAATAACCTATAATGGAACATAATCTGAAAAAAATAACTCAATCACTATGCTGTATACCTGGAACGAGCACAATATTGTAAATCAACTATACTTCAATTTAAAATAGGAGCTGCCAGGAAGCAGGCTGGGAACTCTGTGAAAGATCCACAAAATTCCAGAAGCAGCATCTCACTGAGGTGTTTACTGAAAGTTGCTACAGGAAAGAGAAACTCCGCCCAGCATAGGCCAATGGAGGCGACCACTACCAACTGTCACCAACCAGGGGAGACCTCCGGGCCTCACTAACAGCCCACAGCTGTGCCCGAGAGCGACACAGGAGCCAGTGCCTCAGAAGTTTCTGATGCAGCCCCCCACCGAGATGGTCAGACAGAGTATCCTATCTACTTTCAGGGTCTTGTTTATCAGAGTTCTCTCTCCCCATCCAAGCACGGGCCACCCTAGACATCTTTGTAGGAAGTATCATGGGCTTTCAACATACCCATCACTGAGAGGAAAAGCCAGGCCACCGCCAACAAACTTTACCAGGAAGAGGTCTAGAAACGCCGGTTTAGCCAGGAAGCCTTGAACTGTTACCCTGTGCTCGGAGCCTGGGTGGATGAGATGGCCTGAGGGGAGATGATATTCTGAGATACCTTGGCTGACAGTTGTGGCCAAATACAAAACAAAACAAAACAATACTTTTTCTTTTTCCTACCCCAATGCTACGCCCAAACCTGCTAGTCTGGCTCTGGGAAATCAGCTGAGACGAGAAAAAGAGAACACAATAAGGCCATTTATCCTGAAACAAACTGGTCCTTCAGTTTCCGCAAGACATCACATAACTCACCCCTCCAGGGAAGCACTTGCACGTCAGTTGCCTCGCTCTCTGGGCACAGAGCACCATTAACTTAAAAAATGTATAAACTGTTGTGGCAGACACAGGTCATCAAGCACGGTGCTGGGGAAAGGGTGGTTTGGGGTCCATTTATGGAAACATGCCAGGGATTCGCAGGCTGCAAACTTCCCCAATGGAATCTTTTGAAAAGGTTTCTCCTTCCCTCTGGCAATCCCACCAGCAGCAGACATGTGCCCTGGGAAATGTAGCCTGGAATTTCCATCTGCCAAACACCAGGGCTTTTGCATCTCAACTTACTCTTAACTTAGGGTCCCTTCCGTGAAGTCATTTGAGGATGCAGCCTGCTGCTCTACCGCTGGACCCTATTTTTAAATATCCTGTGATCTAATTATTTTTACAACCAAATTTTCATTTGACTGTTCGGCCTCCTCTGAGACTATGTAATCACTCAGCCCTATTTGCAGGTTTAAGTGCACGGCTCTGAGGCTGTCTGAACACAGGAAAAGGTTTTGTTGTGCGTATGTGTGCAGAATGCCTTCATTGCTAAGTCATTCCTAAATCGTCAACCGCTTTAAAGACGTGTTCCATAAAAACCTGCTTCTGGGCTCCATCCTAGGCGGTGGAGCCAGCATGGTCCTGGCTGGATATTTCAGGAAGCTGAGGAGCAACCGCGAAGAACTGTTATGCCTAATCATGGCACCCGTCCGGATACTGTAGGAAAACTGCGACCAAAAATACCTCCTGAAGACAGAATGACTACATGGCCTGGGGCCGACTGGCAGTGTCAAGGTGTTGGGTTTTTCCAAGAATGGCACATAGAAGAAGACTACTAAGGGTTGAGCTTTACTTGGAAAATGGCCCTGTCAATGCCAGGAGAAGCGCTGGCAGTGTGGAAAATAAAGAAAGCTCTCATGTAAGAAAATCTACCATGGGGCAATGGCATGATGGGAAGTATGGCACCGTCAAGAGCCACGTGTGGCAGCAGACAGATCTGGGTTCAAATCTCAGCTCTGCACCTTTCTAGAAGTGTGGCCTTGGACAATCTAATTAACTCCTCTGATGGCCAGTTTCCCATGTATAAAAATGAAGAACATTGCGTAAGGAACAAAGAAGATCATAAAGTATTTAGCACAGCACCTAGAAATAGTAGCTGTTAAAGCATTATTATCATAATTATTTTCTCATATTAACTTCTTATATCTGTAGAGTGTTTTAGAGTTTGCAAAGGGCCTTCCTAATCATCCTTTTTTTTAGGAAAACTAGGTAATTTATTCATGCAATTAAAAATTCAAAACAATACACAAATACACAATGAGAGTCTAGTGCCCACCTGTGTCTGTCTGCCCACTCCCTTCCTCACTGCTGCTCCTTCAGGCAACCACTTTCTTTAGTTTCTTATGTATCCTCCAGTGTTCCTTTTTTGTTTTGTTTTGTTTTGTTTTGTCTTTTAAACCCGGGCCTTCGGCAGTGAAAGCACAGAGTCCCAACCACTGGGCCGCTGGGGAATTCCCTCCAGTGTTCCTTTATGCACACACAATATGCATGTATTCAGGTATTTTCCCTTCTCTTACACAAAGGTAGCATTCTATTACACTATTCTACTCTTTGATGTTTTTACCTTACGATAAATCTTTACTATGGACAGATCCTACAACTAAATTGTATTCCATGGTGCTACTCTATCCAAGTTTCTTTAACCAGCCCCTTCTGGGTGGACACGTGGGCTGTTCCCAAGGCCAGCCTTCCATTACTCCTGACACTGCTACAGTGAAGACCCTTGTCCATTGTCATTTTGTACAAGAGCAGGCACGCTCTTAGAATAAATAGAATAAATAGCAATGAGATCAAAGGGCACGAGCATCTGTGATTCTGATCCATGTTGCCAATTGCTCCCCATCAGGACTGTACCATTTTGCACCTCCTCCCGCAATGGACAAGATTTTTACAAAGAAACAATCCCTTTGAACACTTTCACTGTCTCTTCTGCTAGCTACCCATCCCATGTCTCCAAATGTTATGACTAGCTGCTGTTTCTGTACTTCTACCATTTTAACCATTGTAAATGTACAATTCAGTGGCATTAAGTACATTCAAAATGTCATGCAACCAACACTACTGTCCATCTCCAGAGTTCGCTCATCATCACACACTGAAGCTCTGTACCCATTAAACGATAACGCCCCATTCCTCCTTCTCTCCATCCTTATCCTGTCCTGGCACTTATCCATGTAGCATGGTTTGAAGGGAAACAAGCCCCCTGCCAAGCCCCCTGAAATACTCCCATTTGCTCTCAGAACCATAACATTCTTTCAGTAATAACGGAACAGAGATTTTCATCGTATTATGAGAAATCAGCTTGGTAGAAAAAAACTGCCCCGGAAGAGGAAACCATAATCTTAAACTTACACATAAACTGGTGCGTAACTCATTTCTATGTGCAGCTTGCCATGCAGGTTGGGGTGCAGGATGCTGGAAAGGGGAGTGATGATGGTATATCTCATGGCATGTGCAGCTAAGAGGATCAGAAAGGGAAGGCTGAGGCCAAGGACACATTTATCTGCTCACTCCACTAAGGACAAGGCCTGGTTATCAGATACAGAAGGGTGAATCTAGTTTCGCAACAGGTAAATACTTTGTTTCCTAAGCCCTACAGTTCTGTATGCACCTCCCTACCAGGACCAACCTCTCCCCAGACTCTCCAGCCTTGTCCAGATTCCTTGTTCCAATCTCCAAACCTCTCCAAAACTACAAGCCAGAGGGGTTAGGGGATAGGGAGAGAAAAGGAGGTGACAGTACATAGAAGGGATGCTAACTGAGATCATGCAGGTGAAGTGCTTAGCAGAGGGTCTGGCGCCCAGTACGTGCTCAGTAAACGGTGATGATGATATACATGATGAAGACGATGATAATGTAAATCATGGACAAGCTTCCTCCAGTATCAGCTGCTTGAACCATGGCTCAGCTTCTATCTATTGTAGCTGCTAACTTCCTTATTCTGACCTGGAACCTGTCCCCCTCCAGCTCCCACCCAGGGATCTTAGTTCTACCTCTTGAGCCACACAAAATCTGACTACCCTTCCAGGATACACACCACCTACCAGTGGGTTGAAGAGAATGACGATGGTTCTTTCTGGCATCTCTTCTCCAGCTGGAACGTGCCATCATTCTGCACACATCCTTCATAAAACGTGGTTTCTAGAGCCTCATCAAGCGTTTTGACAGATTGGAACAACGGAGGCAAGGAGAGAGTGGTTCCTGTCCCGTGAAACATAGAGATGGAACACAGCTGAGGAACAGGTAGAGCTTGATGGACACAAAGGCTGAGGGAACAGGATGAAAAGTGAGGGACTCCCTGGGTCAGAGGCTCAAAGAAATGGTTCCTGACGTCTCACTCCAGAGTGGAGACCCACGAGGGTACCAACACTGGACTCTTGGCTGGGTCAGCCCTGGACCAGGGCTTGATAGTGTTCCACGGCCGAATCCCCGGACATTCTGTTATTTAAGTGTGCTACTTCTGAGGTTCACCTCATGTGAGCCCATCCAAGTGGGATATTAGGGAGCCACCCTCTCTATCTTTAGGTGGAGAATTAAGCTGGGGTATGATAACTTTGAATTTCACGTTCCAGGGGCCAAGTCCCACTTTGACCAGAAGAGACCGCTCTGTCTTTCCTGTGATAACCTGTTTGCAGGACAGGACAGAGTATTGGAACAAAGTGCCACAGAGCAGGGAGGAGACACTGAGTACAGCTTTCCTCCTTCCCCTGGAAACCCCTGCAGCCTCCACGGCCTGTGGGCGCGTCACAGCACCAGCATTAAGATCTACCAATCAACAGTGGTTAACAGGTTGGCAGATCCCTGGCGCTGAACTCCAATTAGATTATATGTCTACACACATTTTTTTTTTGTCCCGTGTGATTCTGCAGCTCAAATTATCCAAGTATGTGTTCACTACTGCAACTCAGCAGCTTAATTCCTAAACCTTCTTTCATTCCTTCCCATGGAGAAAACCTCCTCCATCCATTATCCTCCCTCCTCACATCACTCTTCTAAAAACCTCCCTAGAGCAAATGCCCACAAACACCCCCTTCTCTATTAAGCCCAGCAACAATTTCAAGAATGAAGGCAGAAGTGCTCTTTGACACACAGAACACAGCACCAAGAAAGTTCATGGCCACTGGTGTCTCCTCTAAGGGTGTCACCGAACACCTGTGAGCAGAACAGCCATCAGCGGCTCCCTGCTTCTCCCAGTTCACTAACCACAGGGTCGTGCAGCCAGTTGCAAGACACCTGGTCGGTGTGAACAGTCCCCATGACATCACCAGCTGGGTTACTTGTGCATGCCGGGACAGATCCAGGTGGCTCGGCACTGGGGCCTGGAGGATTCTCCTACACAGTGGATGGACGTGGAGGTCAAGTTTAGGTTCCGTGGCCCTGGGTGGAGGATAGGTGTTGCTGCACAGAGCCAGCCTTGCCCTCCCCAGGCTGTGACCGTAAGTGCTTCCCACCATTGTACCATCTTTATTGATTCTGCCTAATTTTTCTCCCCATTCACCTTCTCTCTTCTGTTTTGGATGGTAGTGACTGCCTGAGTTAGCCCTTATGAGTCAACTCCACCTACTTTTGGTCAAACTCCACTCCTGGCTTGGTGATCTTCCAAGACAAATGCAGAAGCCACAGGAGGCTGGAGAGGTGCCCTGGCAGAGAGTTGCCTAACAGAACTTCAATTAATTTCTCAAGTTGCCATCAGGATCTCCAACATGGGAGCAGAGCTCAGCGTCCAAGCCTGGCGGGTCACCTGGCTGGCGTACTAGGTAGACGTTTAGGATATCGGGGCCTCTTTACCTCTGCCTTTCAATACTAGAACCAATTCCTGATTCCAACACTCATACACACACGAGAGGGAAAAAGCTTTTGAATTCCACATACTTCCTAAGTCAAGAGGCAGAATGAAAGGAAGGCGAGAGAGGCAGTGAGGAAAGCAGACACAGAAGCAGAGAGAACATCACTTCAAGTTTGGCTCCGGTCTCTCTCTCACACTTAGACCCTTAACTGTGCTCACTCCACACTTCAGACTTACAGCCCTCCTGTTCCCCAGCACCCATGGCGGCTCTAGAATTTTTATGTAAGAAGTTGAGAATCTGATTGGAAGAGGAACTAGGGAACCTGTTTTGAGGCCACAGTGGCTTATTAAGCACAGTCCCTTGATGTTGAATAAATACTTCTTGGGGGTGACTCAGGCATGATCAGGGCATTCCCACTGCCCAGCAGTCGCCACTCCTGTTGGTTGAGTCCTTCTCTTTCCTCTCAACTCATGATGTCCATGCCATGGACTTAGCTTTTCTCCTCTCCCTTCCTTCCCCTTACCCAGAAGAACACTGCACAGACCTTCCCATGCTTAGCTTCTCAGTGAGACCCAATTAAACACATTCAGTGAATATTGCTTATTTACTCGGCAGCTGGGTATGGTACCTGGATGGATGCCAGGCACTGCCTAACAAGCCCTGAATCTATTCAAGGCTTTACAGTTTGCAAAGCTTCCACATTCAGGAGCTTCTTCAACTCTCACAACTACTTAGAAGAGAAACGGTCCTTATCCCACCTTAAAGATGAGGACAAAAACAAGCATGCCAACACAAATTTTAGACACAGAGACCTGAACTGAAATTTCACCTCTAATAGCTATTGCTCTGTGTGAGCGGGGACAGGTGTGAGTCTCAGTTTTCCCATCTATAAAATGGGACTGTAACTACCCCCCTTGTAAGATTATTGTTAGATCTAGAGATAGCATATTTAAGGTGCCACACAAAGTATGTGGAATGGAGTATAAGCTCTTAAATGGTAACAACTTTAATTTTTTTTTTTTTTTTTTTTTTTTTTTTTTTTTTTTTTTGCGGTTCGCGGGCCTCTCACCGTTGTGGCCTCTCCCGTTGCGGAGCACAGGCTCCGGACGCGCAGGCTCAGCGGCCATGGCTCACGGGCCTAGCCGCTCCGCGGCATCTGGGATCTTCCCGGACCGGGGCATGAACCTGTGTCCCCTGCATCGGCAGGCGGACTCTCAACCACTGCGCCACCAGGGAAGCCCTTTTTTTTTTTAAAATGGTAACAACTTTGATGACAATGAAGATGATGGTGGTGGTGGTACTGGTGATGATGATGAGTACACTAACCAAGATGTTGGTAGTGGTTTTGTTGTTTATCTATATTTTCTAATTTTTCTACAGACTACTATCATCTAAGAAAAAAAAAAATGATTCAAGTCCTTTCCAATCCTCCTGATGAGAGCCTGATTCTTCTACTCTAGGGTATCACGTTAATTCTGAGAAAACCCACTAGGAAGCCAGCAGCTTTGGGAAGATGCCATCTTAATGCCTGGCCAAGGCCTCATTCCCCTTGCTTGGTCTCACTCACCACATATTCAAGTCCAGGTAATTGTGCCCAGCAGCCACGGGCCCCATGTAATTGCCCCTAAATTGCTCCAGTAGCCTTTCTAGGCGACAGTTCTTCACAATTAGTCCTCGCATCACGATGTTGAAAGACAAGTGATTATTTGGGGGAATTACTTGTCAGCAAGAAGACTAGGCTCTGATAGGACATAATAGAGGCTGTGCGTTCATTACGATCCGTGAGATGCTATGACATCGTTTCTTAATCCTCAGCTCATTACGCATTCCAGCCTCAGCCCCCTGTCGTTACTGTAAGCTTGTTACACATGCAAAGAAAAGCATCTCAAGCGAGGACAGTCTCAGGACTGTGAGGGCGCATCCGTAGGCAGGTGGTCAGCAAGCATCTTCTTAATGAGCCTAATTTTGCCTTGGATCCAGAGAACCGCACGTATATCTTTGAGGGCAAGCACGCCCACACGTACACAGAGGCAGGCACTCTTAGAACATCTTGTGAAAAATATCTAAACGCTTCCTGATTACATTCCTTCTATTTCGCCTTCTTTGGGTTTGTTTGTTTTTTTTAAGCAACTAGGGATGATTTCTTGAGATAGGAAACCAAAATTCTCAATCAAGTATTCAGTGTACCAAGTATTCTCAATCAAGTGTTCAAAATTCTCAATCAAGTGCCAAGCCTGACGTAGGCACAGGGGGATAACAGAGAAGGAGAACACATGTCCTCATGGAGTTTGTAATTGAGTTAGAGAGAAATGCTCAGTGCCCACAGAACAAGGAGCAAAAAGAGTGGCAGCAGCAGGAGAGCAGGAGGGTGAAATCAGATTCCAAATGTTCCTGGCGTTCTGAGAACAGAAGGGAGAGCGCGTTGGGGGAGACCCAGGGGAGAAGCAGACATTGGGTTTAGCCTAGAGGAATGGGTCAGGCAGGGGGTAGAAGCAGGGAGGATGGTCTTCTGTGAGCAGAGGGAAAGAGAAGGGATGAGTGAGAGAGAGGAGGACGTGTGTGTAAATCTTGATGAGAAACGCGACAGGTCTCCATGGCGCTAATCTGATGTCCTGGTTCTCTGGGGTAGATTAAAGAGTTGGGGGTAAAACAGACAGGGGTTAGGAAGCTAATGAGGCCCTTGCCCTCAGGAAAGCTTAAGGGGAACTGGCTCCTGCAATCTTGTTTTATAGCTTAGAACCCCATCTTCCAATTCGGCAGGACTCTTCTGTATCAGTTTCATCCTTGACGGGACGTTCTTCGTGCTTGCTGAGGGCGTCCATAGTTGGGGATCACTTGTTCCGTACAGCTTAAGGAGAGCCAAATCCCTAAGGGCAGTAGCCTCAGATTTCATCCCTCTTTGTTCATCCCATAAGTGTGAGCCTCCACTTTCATTCTGCCCCACCTCCCAAGCCAAGTCATTTTAGGATCTAGCCGCAGGGGGCCAGTGCTGGGTCAGCTCTCAGCGATGGGCAGGAGGCTTACAGGGATTAAGGCGAGGCGGGGGGACACCAGATTTGGTTTCAAAGCAATCTTCACCAGGATATTGGATGGCGTTTAGGGAGCCACTAATGGAGATGGGGGCGGGAGGTGGCCAGCCCTTTGGAAAATAATAACGCCTGAAGATTTTCCATCCTGATAGTGAAATCGAGTCGCCCAAAGGCAGGCCACCATTCGGGATCGCTGCTCTACTTTGCACGGTTAGAGGGGAGTCAATGACACCAGGAGGCCTTGTACCAGTCCAGGGAAGGAAAAAGCCACCAGCAGCACTGTCTCCAAGTCAGCACCGGGGCAGGACAAAGGCCTCATGGGATCCGAAGCCAGTCTGGGCCCAGGAAGGGGATGAAAAAGTAGCTAATTAACCATTTTGCCAAGGTCGGCATTCAGGGAACGTGGCCTTCAGGATTGCTGACTCAGAAATCACCCTCTTAACACAGAGCCTGGGCTTAATCCCTCTCAGCTCTCCTTTCCTGCCAGACCAAACTGTTTACCCATCCTGCTCAGAGCCTGCTGCAGCCTCCTTTCTGCCTTTCCCCAGGGCCATGCATGCTCCTCCAGTTCGCCTTCCGGACAAACCTCCCTGATTCCGTCCCCTGGTGGGACCCAGCGCTGCCACCGTGGATTTCTCTGTCTGCATTAGCGAACTCAGCAAGGTGCCACGAAAGAGCCCGGGCGCTGCAGACCCAGGGCTGGAATTCCAGCTCTGACACTGGTGTGCGGGGGGAACTTGTAACCCTCACTCCCTGAGACTCTGTTCATGGACATCCTTACAGCTCACCCCTGATTTGCGGCGAGGACTAAGTGAAATGTGATGGAGGTGAGGTGGCTCGCCTCTGGCCGGGCACGTAGTAGGCGCTACGTTATCTCTCTCTCTTCAGAACATGGGCCCCTGAGAGTAAGAACTGGGTGCACTTCCTCTCTCCTCTGTGCCATCCCAGCGGGGCTAGAACAGGACTGTGTGTGCAGGGTGGGCTGGTGGCCAGCGCCCAGAGGTCTGCATTACCCTCCATAGAACCACCAACCCAAGGGGCCAACGTAGCATCGCTCTCCGGGCTCCAAGACATGGCAGCTCATCTGGGTAATGAGTTGAGAACTGCCCAGGCTGCCACCCCTCTCACCCACCAGCCTCACCACCCCCAGCCCTACCCCACATTCCCAGACACCCACACAAACCTACCCTTTGCTGGCAGGGGCAAAATCAGCAGCAACTTCGGGGGGGGGGGCACAACTTCCCTCACTCACTCCCTTCTTCCCCCTGTGCTGACAGCTTTTTTAAAAGTCACGTTTCATTATCAAGACGGAAGATCTCCAGAGCTGCTTCCCAAGGGACGGTCAACTAAGCAGCAGAACAGCTCAATGGAAAGAACCAGAAGGCTATGACAGGATCCTGCTCTGCCATGTATTGGCTGAGCAACCTTGAGCCAGTCGCTTAACTTCTCTGAGCCTCTTTTTCCATATCTGCAAAAAAGAGAATTGAGAAGGAAAAATTGGCAGGGTTTTCAGTGAGAGGATAAAGCAAGATAATGTATATGAAAGGGCTTTGTTACCAGAAAGGGCTGTAAAAAATGGGAGGGGTGGTTGTTTGGAAGGACATTTTTTACAGGAGACAGCCTAAGTCTATCTGCCTTCCACGTACAGATTATGTGCTTCCTATGTGACAGGCAGGGCACTAGGCTGGAGGAAAACAAAGGACCTGTTTCTGCCCTGGAAGAGCCTCCATTCTCTTGGAGGAGAGACACAGTGAATATGTCCTATGCCATGCGAGCAGGGCTATGAGGGGTGGAGCAGGTGGGGCTTAGGGAGCTGAGGAGGGTGGGGTTACTGGTGTGTAGGGCGTGGTCAGGGAGGGCCTTTGCAGCAGAACTGCCTGTCCGCAGACGCCTCCCACTGCCAACTCCCTTCCCCTGAGAGAGTCTGATGGCAGCCAAGGGAGGACGAAAGACCCCCTCCTATTGGTTGGCAGATTCTTGCCACGAGCATCATTGTTGAACATCGTCCCAGAAGTACAAGCCAGTGCACTTACATAAGGAGAAAAATAAGAGGCACATATATGAGAAAGGAGGAAGCAGATATGATATGCAGATGATATGATTATATATCCAATTAAACTGAAAAACTTTAGAAAGAAAAAGAGAATTGAGGGCATCCCTGGTGGCGCAGTGGTTAAGAATCCACCTGCCAATGCAGGGAACACGGGTTCGAGCCCTGATCCAGGAAGATCCCATATGCCACGGAGCAACTAAGCCCATGCACCACAACTACTGAGCCTGCGCTCTAGAGCCCGCGAGCCACAACTACTGAAGCCTGCGCGCCTAGAACCTGTGCTCCACAACAAGACAAGCCACTGCAATGAGAAGTCCGCACACTGCAACAAAGAGTAGCCCCTGCTTGCTGCAACTAGAGAAAGCCCACGCACAGCAACGAAAACCCAATGCAGCCAAAAACAAAATTAATTTTTAAAAAAAAACAGCAGTTACCTCTGGGGTTGGGGGTGGAGTGACTGGGATGGGACATGAGGGAACGTTCTGGAGTGATAAGATTCAATGTATGCAAGTTTTAACTCAAAAGAATAATAACTGTAAACAAATATTAAACTCGGAAGCAGTGCTGTCCAACAGAACATTCTCAGTGAAGGAAATTGTTCTGCGTCTGTGCTGTCGTCAGTCACTGTGGCTGCAGAGCTCCTGACATCGGGTGACTGAATCAGGTTCTGTGACACATAGGCTCTCCCAGATCCTCCCAGCCCTGTGGTCGGCAGGGCAGGGCGACCTTCACATCAGAGACAAAGGTGGTTTTGGACAGAATGGGTAAGGGACTCACCCAAGGTCACACAGAGCAGCGAGACGACCCAGGGCAGAAAGTTCTGAATCTCCCCATTCTGAGGTGTAGTCTCACTTCCCTCACATCGCAGAGGGAGAGAAAAGCCTTAGAGCTGGGGGTAAGGACAGATCTGGAAGATGGAAAAGCTCCAGGAGTCTCCGCAAAATGCCAGAGATGCTGAAGGCCCAACTTCGAGAGGACAAACTTCTTTCTGAAGGGGACAAACTCTGGTCTAACAATGACAATATTCTAGTCCATTCTGACACTTTAAACATGTAAACGCGGTTTCACACAGAGAGTCTTTCATTCCATCCTGGCAACTCGCAGGCTCCTTAGTTGTGGCATACGCACTCTTAGTTGAGGCATGCATGTGGGATCTAGTTCCCTGACCAGGGATCGAACCCGGGCCCCCTGCATTGAGAGCTCAGAGTCTTATCCACTGCGCCACCAGGGAAGTCCCTGTGGCACAGCTCTGTAAATGACAAGGCTAGAAACTGGAGTTTGGCTAGGGCCAGAAGCCCAGAGGACAGCAGAGTCCTGACGAATCAGAGCCGAGCTAGAGCTGTCCAGACCCCACAGGAGTGGGAGGATGGAGTAACGAGCAGGCCCTTCTTTCTCACAGCAAGCACCTGAGCTGCGTTCTGCATTTGCCTCTGAGGTGTTTGCCCTTAGAGAGGGCTTACCTTTAGCTCATGAATCTCCCACGTTCCTGACATCACTAGGATCATCACCACCATATTTAACGAGCCATCTCCTTTTGCCCAGCAAGCAGCATGCCGACCCCTTCTTTCTGGAGGCTGCGGTCAAGAGGGGAGCTTTACAGGATTGAATTAACATAGGGAAAAGGGACTTCTGGGCTCTCCTATCTTCCCACCAGCCTGTCAGGATAGAAGATGGAAAATTCATCGCTAGTAAACCGTGTGCACACGTGCGCGCGTGAGAGACAGACAGAGAGAGACAGAGAGACAGAGACAGAGAAACAGAGAGAGACAGAGAGACAGAAACAGAGAGAGACAGAGAGAGAGACAGAGAGAGAGAGAGAGAGAGAGAGAGAGAGAGTCTTTACAAAACCTTAAAGGGGCGGGTATTTTTTATTCTTATTTTTTTGAGATGAGAATTGAGTCAGAAGGGACTGAATGACCTACCCATGTCAGCTGTATTAAGTCTTCCTGTGTGCTATTCGCATGCCATCAATTATGGGACGTGCCTGGTAAGTTCCCTGAAAGCACCACTTTTAATCAGCAAAGGGCACTGCTGAAGTCACAGCCAGGTGTCCGACAGGGTCCTCCTTGGCTTCATTTTCCTTGGCCCCAGACTCAGGCATTGTCACTGTGCTGGTCCTCTGGAACACCTCCCCCAGTTGATGGATGGCATACTCAGTTCTAGAGAGCAGGCATTATGGAGACCCCCACTGTGCTAAGCACTGGGCCTGGGGCAGGATGGGAGGGGGTGGCGACTGGGGGATATAAAGACACACAGAGGCAGGGGCTGGGTTCTAGAAGGTAATAGGCATCTAGGAGCTTAGACACCAGGGCTCCAGACTGAGCTATCAGTCACGTCCACAACTGGAGAGAACGAGTTGTTGATATTTGGCCTGCAAAGATAATACCTTATGAGTTTAAGTGAGATTCTGTGTCTTAAATATGGCCATAGCTATCGTTATGGAGCAGCTCCTGTTTGCCAGCCCCTGTGCTGAGCGCATTATACAGCACAGCCTCAATTAAGCCTCGTCTGGATTGAAGAGGCTTGTGAAACAGACGCCGCTATCATCACCGTCTTACACATGAGGAGGCTGATGCCTGCCAGAAAGCCACCCAGCTTGGCTCGTAGGTGGTGGAGCCAGGATTTGAACCCAGGCAGTGCGATTCCAGAGCCTCATGCTGAACTGTCAGTGTAGGTCTCACCCTATAAAAGACTTTTTCCTGAGCCTCTGTGCATCTAACACACATATGGAAATTCAAGGAACACCTCATTTAAAACCTATATGATTACCTTTAGCCACGAAGGTGCACAGTCCCTCTTCATCAGTTTACTAATCCCCTGCCCACGCCCAAATGAATGCTTTAGCCACATTTTTGTCCATAGGGGTGACATAAAACAAACAAAACAAATCCTTGTCTATCTGAGCATACAGGGGTCCCAGGCTACCCTCTGGGTCCTGAACTTCTTTGTCTCATTTCGTGGTCAGTTCAGAGGACCCCTAGGCTGGACATCACCTCATACCTGGAACATAGTACCTAGTGTAGGGGGCACTGGGGCTTGAAAAGGGCTCTGTCCTTTAGCAGCCTGTGTCCTGGGGTAACCTGTCCAATAAGCTCTAGAGCCCTGCCCTGCCCTCAGTACAGCAGAGATGACACTGCTGATAACAGTGATCTGATAACAGATGACTCTGTCGCTGACTGATCACCTGCTCAGTGCCAGGCACTTCCTGCCTTATCTAATTTGGTCCACACAGCCACCCTGGAAGGGAGGTACTATAACAAACTGCATTTTACAGATGGGGAAGCTGAGGCCCAGAGGGATAAATGATTTGTGCAGAGTCAGATAACTAGTAACTGCCATGCCCATGTTCATTCTATGCAAGGCCTTGCTCTTGAACCACTGGCAGGTCTGTGGGCACCCTGCAGAGCTCTGCAGAAGATAAGGGCCCAGCAGGTGAATGGAAACACATCCCACCTCCCAGCACCTGGTCTTACTGGGCAGCCTGGGCTCCTGCCTAATTCCGTCCTCTTGGTCTTAGGCTGACTCATTCAGAGGTATAGAAGAATCCATCTCTTCCTGCCTTTTTTTTTTTTTTTAAATTTCCTTTTTATTTTTGGTTGTGTTGGGTCTTCGTTGCTGCACGCGGGCTTTCTCTAGTTGCGGCGAGCGGGGGCTACTCTTCGTTGCGGTGCGTGGGCTTTTCATTGCAGTGGCTTCTCTTGTTGCAGAGCACAGGCTCTAGGTGCACGGGCTTCAGTAGTTGTGGCACGTGGGCTCAGTAGTTGTAGCTCATGGGCTCAGTAGTTGTGGCTCATGGGCTCAATAGTTGTGGCGCGCAGCTCTAGAGCCCAGGCTTAGTAGTTGTGGCGCACGGGCTTAGTTGCTCTGCGGCATGTGGGATCTTCCCGGACCAGGGATTGAACCCTGCATTGCCAGGCAGATTCTTAACCACTGTGCCACCAGGGAAGTCTCTCTTCCAGCTTTAAGAGACCACTTCTGCCGGATGGTACCCATCTCCAGAAACGACACATACTCCTTGATTGGGCAGCCAGCTTAGTGCAGCTTTCAGCACAGGATAGGCATCTGATGAATGTTGATACAGGAACCCATTCATGTTCCACTCCTCTGGAGGTGGAATCCTGCCTCTGGTGGTACGTGGCAGCCCCATCAGACGCTGCTTCTTCAGGCGCCAGGGCAGACTGTTTCGGCATTTCCCCAGCTGGCCCTTGCAGGTCTGTGCAACCACCTGAAACCAAGCAAGTCCTGAAACACATCAGACAGATCAATTGTGGAGCTGCCACCGGTAGGAGCTCATTAAGGATTTGCTTCCTCTGGGACCCAGAGAGCCCCTAGTCCCCAGCCCTCAGCCCATTCTCATCTTCCTTTAACCATCCTCCTGCCAAACATCCTTCTAAGTGCACATATGTAGTGCCAGGCCCTGTTCTAAATGCTTGACATGTATTAACTCATTCAGCCTCACAATCACCATTAGGCTAGGTTTGCTAGGAAAAGCCCTGGTTTATGTTATTGTATTATATTATCACATAGTGTCAAATCATATCCCATCATATTATTCAATTTCATGGTGAAAAATACAAAAGGGATAAAAGGATATGTCAGCTCACATCCAGGATGGGCTACCCTGCAACAACTTTTAAATGGGGACCAGAATGGGCCCCTGCTTTCTCCCTGCAGCCCAGCCAGCTCTGCACTGAGTCCTGGCTGTGACCCAGACCAGAGCCAGAGACTTGTAGCCCTTGGGACAGGATGGTGGAGCCTGGGCTAAGCTGGTGTTTTCCAAACTTGGATCTTCCCAGGACTTCTGTCTCAATTTTTGCCCTATTCAACTAGTACCTCTACTTTTTAACTCTTTACTTAAGAATTAATATTTAAATTGGTTCACTTTAACTTGAAGAGTTTTTAAAGGGAACAGCATCACTGTCCCAAAGGAGATGGTATGGAGTAGCTGCTAAGAACATGGGTTCTTGATTGAATTCAAGCTCGGCCCTTTCCTCCCTGTGACTCTCTGGGTATTTACTAAAATTCTCCGAACTGCAGTTTCTGTAACTGAAAAATGGGGGCCTAGAACCTCTCTCATAGGGTTGTTGGTGAGGATCAATTCACAACAATGCTTGTAAGTTGGTGTTAGCTGCTACTTAGGAGATAACTGGAAAAACAAGCACAAAGAAAATCAAACAATTTATTAAATATTATTAACCAGACACTGCCTGCCTGAAGCCCAGTTTTCTCTTTGCCAGAGACAGAGATGAACAAAGGTTAGAGCAGTTTTGAAAACTTATAAACACCAAATGAGACTTTCTTCTTACTGTGTTCAGAAGTACTGAGGAGAGTGGAAAGGGGAATAACTATCTCGCGCTGTGAGACGCTATTATCAGGGCCATGCCTGTGTCCCATCTAGAACCATCTTGTGTACTACCTGTGTCACTCAGTCCACACTCTGGGAAAGGCTGGGTCGAGCAGTGATTTCCTAGGGGTGGGGAGGGGGTGGAGGGAGGCCCCCGTCTCTAGCAGAGAGATCCGCTGATCCTCCCCGGTCCTCTTCCTCCCCCACCCCTGCTGGGCTGTGCCTGTCTTCCCCAGGTGAGAATTACTATGTCTCACGAGAGTTGTCATTTGCGGGGGAGTGTCACTCACGTGAAGGGTCTAGAGGCAAGAAAAGGGGCTGAGACCAGCGTGTGAAGGGGAACCTTAGCCAATTTAGGCAACTGGTATTAAGATGGAGCCTTAGGGGTCGTTTGCACCCACTGTAGCCCCTTCTTACTTAGTTCAACAACCAAGTGAAAAGTTCAGGCAGATGATGATAAAACCAAGACAAACCACAATTAGCTTAAATTGGACAAGGTAGCAGATGACAATAAGGAACTAGTGTTAGTATAGCTGGGTACGACGATTTCACAGCTACGCTTTTCTTTAAAAGTCCATATCTATTAGAGAAATACAGTAATGTCTTTGTCATTTTTTCCCTTTTTGTCAATTTTTAACTTATTTATCTGAGGCTATGTTATTAAGTGCAAATAAATTTGAACTGCTTAGTTTTCTGGTTCATTTGCCTTCCACGTAGAGTTTAACTAACGATTTAAAAAGAAATAACGCTGGGGAATTCCCTGGTGGTCCAGTGGTTACGCCTCCGCGCTTTCACTGCCGAGGGCCCAGGTTCCATTCCTGATCAGGGAACTAAGATCCCACAAGCTGCATGGCATGGCCAATAAATAAATAAATAAACAACAACAACAAAATAAAAATTTTAAAAAAGAAAGAAATAACACTGATCTTTACACATTTTTCCAGATATTAGAAAAAAAGAAACATAATCTAACTCATATTATGAGGCCTATAAAATATTGATATCAAAACTGACCAAAAAACAGTATGAGAAAGGAAAACTACAGGCCGAATCTTGTTCTTGAGATTGAATATTATATTAATGCAACATTCATTAATAAAATATTAGCAAGTTAATTTCAACAGTATATAAAAAGGATAATATACCATGACCACATTGAGTTTATTCCAAGAATACGAAGATGATTTAATATTGTGCCATATACTACATTAAGAAAAAAAAGGATAAAAATCTTGTTATCATCTCAATAGATTCACAAGAAGCATTTGAGAAGATCCAACATTGATTCACACATTATAAAAAAAAACCTCAGCCAAAAAGAAATAGAAGGAAACTCCCTTATCTGATAAAGGCAACCTACATAACAATGTACAGTAAACTTCAATTGCTCTGGACACCCAGCAGAAAGCAAACGGCACCCTCGGATGGGGTGACTTGAAGAGTTGGTGTTTTTTTTTTTTTTTTTTTGGCCACACCTCGAGGCATGCAGGATCTCAGTTCCCCGACCAGGGACTGAACCCGTGTACCCTGCAGCAGAAACACAGAATCTTAACCACTGGACCGCCAGGGAAGTCCTGAAGAGTGTTTTATACAGTAACTGTTTACATAGGTGGCATAGAATTTAAACAAACTAACAATGGATAATGTATCATCCCGGGCTAGTAAATGGGTGAAAGGACCTGAAGAGGGAAGAGAACAGAGCAATTACTATAAAATGGAAAAAGTGGGGGCTTCCCTGGTGGCACAGTGGTTGAGAGTCCGCCTGCCGATTCAGGGGACATGGGTTCGTGCCCCGGTCCGGAAAGATCCCACATGCCGCGGAGCAGCTGGGGCCGTGAGCCATGGCCGCTGAGCCTGCGCGTCTGGAGCCTGTGCTCTGCAACGGGAGAGGCCACAATAGTGAGAGGCCCACGTATCGCAAAAATAAATAAATAAATAAAATGGAAAAAGTGGCTGTAGGGAGAAGGCTACATGATATAAGCTGTGGCCTTTGGTAGGACACACCTAATCTACATGACATGGAAGTGAGGTAGTATGGGGTATAAATACCACAATTCAGTTCTCCTCCCTCCCTACCCTATCTCACATCAGTGTCTTTAGATTGGCCACAACCAATCTAAAGCGAAAGGGCAATGGAGACCATTGATTCTCTGTAAGTTGCCTCCCAGGGCACAATGCAGAGGGAAAAGTGTGGAGAATGAATCTGAGGAAGTAAACAAAAAGTATACAACATAATGTAATTTACTAGTAAAATGTGGAAAGTTGGCCTTTTGAGATTCGGAACAAGACAAATATGTCCATTTCTATTCAACACTGTACGGGAAGTAGCCAGTGCAATAAGGCAAGAAGAAGAAATAAGAGGCATAATGATTAAAAGAGAAGAGATAAAATAACCAGGAACAGATTATTTGATTGTATACAGAGAAAATCCAAAATAATGTGCAAATAAATGGTCAGAATTAATAATGAGTTGTTAGCAAAGTTGCTCAATAAAAGATCAATATACGAGAATCAATTGCATTTGTATATACTAGCAACAAATAGGGGAAAAAATCAAATATCTAAGAATTAATCTAACAAACTAAAAGACCTTGCAGAACACGATGAAACACTATGAAGATAAATATAAGAAGATGCAAATCAACAAAGCTGTATACCAGGTTCATGAATTGGGAGACCTATATTTGAAAGATAATTCTTCCCAAACTGATCCACAGATTTAATGTAATCTTGATCAAATCTTAATAGGGAAACTTATAGGAGCTGTTTTCTAAACATGTCTGGAGAAGTAGATCTGCCCACCACAAGGGTAGACTGTATTAGTCATGACTGTATCTTAGAGACCTCCAACTATAGGGAGAGTAATTGACCAAAGGCCCCAGCTACTGTTTGGAGATTCATCACCAAGTTTGTGCTGAAGCCACACCTCTCGTGGGCTTGTCCCAGCCAACCAGTGAATGCATTCAGGGATACCAAAGCAGACCTATTCTTGGGAGACACAGGACCCTTGTGAGGCACACCTTTGGCTCTAGGAATCCCCAATAATCTGGTCAAGACTTTCTTTGACTGCACGGTAGCCTAGAAAGATTCCTCCCAATCTTCTCTTCGCTTTACTTGGAATCAGACTTGTGTCATAGTCTGACAGTTCTCCCAGCCCTAGCAAGCTCCCTCCCTATTTTCTCTCATATAAACATTTCCCTTAATAAAAGTTATTTATTAATTTTTAATACCTTCTTGGAGAACCTAAATTAACACAATAGCCAAGATGTTCAAGAAGAAGTTGGGGGAACACACTCTACTTAACATCAAGAATTGTTATAAAAGCACAGTAATTAAAACAGTGTTTTGACACAGGTTTGAACAAATAGATCCAAAGAATAGAACAGAGAATCCATATACCTTGCAATGTGCACACACACACACACATACACACAGAGACACACACACACAATTTAACAAATGTGGCTCTATAAAAGAGTGGGAAAGGGACAATATTTTGATAAATAAAACTGGAATATTGGATATCTGTACAGGAGGGGGGTGTTAAACAACACTTACTTCACACTTCATACAAAAATCAACTCCAGGTGTATTCTATACCTGAATGTAAAAGAAAACAATAAAGCTTCTAGAAGATAATATGGGAGACTGTCTTCATGGATCCAGTGTAGGAGAAAATTTCCTTATCGGGACACGAAAAGCAGTAACAAATAAGGGAAAGATCGCTATTCAGACCCCGTTAAATTAAGAACATTTTCACCAAAAACAACCATTTAAAAGTTGGAAAGGGGCTTCCCTAGTGGCACAATGATTGAGAGTCCGCCTGCCGATGCAGGGGACACAGGTTCGTGCCCCGGTCCGGGAAGATCCCACGTGCCACGGAGCGGCTGGGCCCGTGAGCCATGGCCGCTGAGCCTGCGCGTCCGGAGCCTGTGCTCCGCAATGGAAGAGGCCACAACAGTGAGAGGGCCGCGTACCGCAAAAAAAAAAAAAAAAAAAAAAGTTGGAAAGGCAAACCACCGAGAGGGAGAAGATCTTTGCAACACATACAACTGATGATGGGATCATATCCAAAATACAAAAAGAACTCCTACAAAACGGCAAGAAACAAACATTCCAGTAGAAAAATGGCAAGAGTCTTGAACAAGAAATTCACAGGAGGAGCTCAGCCCCATTCAATATCAGAGAGATGCAAATTAAAATCACTGTGCGACATCACTATATACCCAACAGAATGTACAAGAAGAGCAAAAGTACGAAGAATGACAAATATTCAAGAGATACAAAAATGTACGAATGTGTACGGCTTGAACTGATGAATCCAAGTGTGGGTGAGGATGTGAAGCAACAGGAACTCTCATAATGAGAGTAGGGGTATAATTCTGGTGCGACCACTTTGGAAAACAGGTTGGCACTACATACTGTAATTGAAGATAGGCATACGCTAGAACTCAGCAATTCTATTCCTAGGTGGAACAAAAGCCTATTCATAGAAACATGATTCTTATAATCCCCAAATGGAAATTACTCAAAAGTTCATTAACAGCAGAATGGATAAATATATTGTGATAACTTCGTACAATGGACAACTATACCAAAATGAAAATGTAGCAGACCACCATTGCATATAAATATATGCATGAATTTCTCAAACATAATGTTAAGATACACATTTTTAAAAAACATACAGTAAGGTTCTATTTATAAAAAATCAGAATTAAGCAATACTGTATTGTTCAAGGGTGAGTATGTACATGGAAAAATTATAAAAAAGAAAAGCATGGTTACCATAAAGTCAGGATAGTGGAATCCACTAGGACAAAGGGAGGGCAGTGTGAGTCCGAAGAAGCATGAGGTGGGCTTCCAGGATGATGGCAAAGAGCAATAATTACGTGTGTTTGCTTGTTTGTTGTTTATTGACCCATAAAGTTTTATGTAGTGAACTTCTCTGAATGTGTGTCATATTTCAAAATAAGTAAACTTGACTTGGTTAATTGGTTTGGCAAGGAGAACTAGCTTTGCCACCTAGGATATCTGATGAACCTTTTCCAAGGTTTAGATGAAAATATGTTTAAAGCTTTCACTGAGACAAAAGCATTTCATCAAAAATATTATGATGATAAAGGTAAACTGAAATTTACGTTTGGATATTTCCCAGCTCTTTTCGTGAATATCAGTTTAAACAAATGTCCCTCTGTAAAGGAATGAGACGGTAATTTATAGTCATTTGATAGGTCTTGGTACATAGCCTTTTTGATATAATTCCCAGGAACTGAGAACATGAATTACTCTAATGATTGGGTTGCAAATCCTTTGCAAATCAATGATTCCTAATTCTTCGCTTTCAACAAAACTTGAGGACTTAGTCAAACTATTAGCTGACGTAATGTTAAAAATGGTTTTTGATGATATATCAAGTGATTTTTAAGCATGTAACTCATAAAAAGTTCAAAGAATTATATATATGACAACTTTATAATAAAATATGTCCGTTCCTACTTACTTGCTTATGTGAGCAAAGCTTCCTAGTGCTTACCTCTTTTTTTTAAGATTTACTTATTATTTATTTATTTAACTTATTTATTTTTGGCTGCATCAGGTCTTACTTGTGGCACGTGGGATCTTTGTTGAGGCATGCGGGATCTTTCTTGCAACACGTGGGCTTCTCTCTAGTTGTGGTGTGCGGGTTTTCTCTCCCTGGTTGTGGCGTGCAGGCTTCAGGGCGCATGGGCTCTGTAGTTTGTGGCACACAGGCTCTCTAGTTGAGGCACGCAAGCTCAGTAGTGTGGCGCGCGGGCTTAGTTGCTCCACAGCATGTGGGAGCTTCCCAGACCAGGGATCAAACCCGTGTCCCTTGCGTCAGCAGGCGGATTCTTAACCACTGCGCCACCAGGGAAGTCCCACTAATATTGTTTTGCTCAACTGTATATTCATTAAAATTGTAATAACAACTACTGAAGTCCGCGTGCCTGGAGTCCGTGCTCTGCAACAAGAGAAGCCACCGCAATGAGAAGCCCACGCACCGCAACGATGAGTAGCCCCCCGCTCGCCGCAGCTAGAGAAAGCCCGCGCGCAGCAATGAAGACCCAATGCATCCATAAATTAATTAATTTAAAAATTTATAATATGGCTCAATCCAGGTCACATATTCAATCTTTGGAGATATATGATCACAAGAAATAAAAAATATTTTAATTCGTGTGTGTGTTTAATTTTATTGCAGACACAAGATGTAATCTATAAGACTTTCAAGCATAAAAAATGTTAGAAAGAAATTCTGTAAGATACATAGAGTTTGTTCATGTATTTTTAAATAGATGATGAGATCAGATTACTATGAAATTTAATGTCTTTAAATACATTTTAAAGTGATGTGACAGTTTTAGAATGTTAACAGTTTCAATAAGTCAGAATTACATCCTTTGCAACTATTTAAACGTATCAAAAATTCTGGATGTCAACTTAAAAATGTGCCCAGGGGTACGTAGTTTTTTAAGCCCAGTGGCTTAAATAGACTAATGTTTTATTCTTCTACATAAAAGAAGTCAGAGACAGACAGCTCAAGCTGGTGTGGCAGTTCCTTGAAATGATCAGAGGCTCAGGCTCCTTCAGTCCTTCTGTTCTGCCATCCTTGGAAGGTGGCTTCTACCCTCAAGGCCACAATATGGCTACTGGAGCTTCAGCCATGACCTGGGAATCCCAGGGAAGGGCACAGCAGCTCTGGAAGCAGGTCCGCTATGCTCTTACACTAGGTTATAGCCTCCAAGAATACAGGACTAAAGGTAGCATTTTACTCTTTTGGTTTTTTTGTTTGTTCTTTTTTTTTTAAGAAGGATGATTTATTTTATTTATTTATTTATTTATTTATGGCTGTGTTGGGACTTCATTGTTGCGCGCGGGCTTTTTCTAGTTATGTCGAGCAGGGGCTACTCTTCATTGCAGTGCTCAGGTTTCTCATTGCATTGGCTTCTCATTACAGAGCAGGGCTCTAGGCGTGTGGGCTTCAGTAGTTGTGGCACGCGGGCTCAGTAGTTGTGGCTCACGGGCTCTAGAGCGCAGGCTCAGTAGTTGTGGCGCACGGGCTTAGCTGCTCCGCGGCATGTGGGATCTTCCCGGACCAGGGCTCGAACCCGTGTCCCCTGCATTGGCAGGCGGATTCTTAACCACTGCGCCACCAGGGAAGTCCCACTCTTTTGTTTTATATATCAAAATTTGAATGACTCAGATGGAGATAAAGAGTGCTACTTGCTGGGGGGCCTCCCCAGAGACCATTACAGGCACATGACCCCATTCAGACCTGGGATCTACAAGGGCAGGTGGTGGATGACTGGGGGAAACTTTTCCCTCCTCAAGGATCTCTTTATCTGTGGCTGTAGTGAGAGCAAGGCTTCCTGCGGCCACCTCAGTCCGAGCCTCAAGATGAAGCCAGCACCAGGGGGAGGACGGAGCTGAGGGAAGCACAGAGAAGCCATGGTGCCGACACCCGCCCAGTCTTCGGACTTCCCCGTTACAGGAGCCGATATGCCTCCTTCATTATGTAAGCCAGTCTGAACTTTGCTCTCTTTCACTTGGTCAGTGAAAGCACCCCAGCCAACATCAGCCCCGTTCAGTCCGAGAGCACTTTTACTTTTGTTACCTCATCTGACTGTCTCAAAGTGGGTCAAGAGCAGAAACTGAGAGCCCAAAATGTAAAAGGACTCGCTCAAGGCCACATGACAGAAAGATGCTGGACAGGGATGAGACTCAAACCCAGGTTTCCTTACTCCGAGTTCAGTGCTCCTCCCACTGGCGCACACTGCCTGTGTGGATTGCCAAGCAGAAGGTGTTCTGATGACCTGGAGGTGTGGTCCATACTACAGACAGCACACTGGGGATGAAACCAAGGCTTTGGGGCTGACATCAGAAAAGGGCAGTGGTCATGGTCTCCCCAAGTCACACCCCTCTGTCCCTGTTGGGCCTGGGATCTCGGACGGGGTGGCCCCCAGAACCAAGCCCCCAACAATGGAGATTTGGATGGGGATCTTACTTGCTAATGGAGACACCCGTGGAGGAGCCAGGGAGGGGTTTCCAGAGCACAGGGATACCAGAAGTCAGTGATCAAGGAGATTGGGAGAGTCTGGTGAGAATCCATTGAGTACGGGCCTGAAGGTAGGCATTTGTAAATTAAACCTAAAAGCTAAATAAACACACACACACACACACACACACACACACACACACACACACACACACATATATTTTTTTGCGGTACACGGGCCTCTCACTGTTGTGGCCTCTCCCGTTGTGGAGCACAGGCTCCGGACGCGCAGGCTCAGCGGCCATGGCTCACGGGCCCAGCCACTCCGCGGCATGTGGGACCTTCCCGGACCGGGGCACGAACCCGCGTCCCCTGCATCGGCAGGCGGACTCTCAACCACCGCGCCACCAGGGAAGCCCTAAATAAACATATTTTGAGAACATCAGCAGCAAGAGCGTTCAGCCGCAGGATAACCCTCCCCCAAGCCACTCACTGACACTTGATATGCCACCCGTGGAGGCCATTCCCTTAACTTTAGAGTTGAAATGCAACTCCCCCTTGCCCCTCTGCACCCTGGGGAGCAGCGAGCTGTTAGGCATTGACTACCACATGTTCTGTGTCGTGAATGGGTTATCACTCCCTTCCTAAAAGACAGGGAGAGTGAGTCTTGATCAAGATAGGAAGGATCTCCAAAAGGAAGGTAAGGACTCCATGGCCCCAGGAACACCTGCTCCCTGGGTGTCGCTGGGCCTCTCTCTTGTCTGACAGGTACAGGGCCATCATTATGGGCCTGGAGAAGACACAGACAAGCTCGCTGAGCTAGTCTGATGCTCGGAGGACACACTCCTTCCCCTCCTACCTTTCCTCCTCAGTCCTCCCCACACCCAGGGAACGATGCCAACAGGAAGAAACACGTCCATTTCCACCCACTGTTCTCAGTCTCCTTCATCCCAACGTCTGAGTCCTGCTGTGCCTGGGAGAGGCTGGCCCTGAGCCAAAGGTGGAGGCTACAAGCAGTTGACTTGCCTGTGGTTCTCTTGGGGATGTTTGGGCTCCCCCAGCTTTATTAGGCAGAAGGGCAAGCGCAAGAGGAACAAAATGTGGACCGTCCAGTCTCCTGGGGAAGACATCACCACCAACCTTAAGTCAGAAGCAGAACACTAGCCATGTCAGACCAACACAAGGGACAGTAAAAACCAAAAGAAATCTCTCCAGTAGAGTCTCACAGCCTGGCTTTGCATCTGGGCTCTGCCACTCCTTAAGTGTGACCTCAGACCAGCTACTTAAACTTCCTGTGTCTCAGATTACTGTGATGATGATGACACAGCCTCACAGAGCCCTTCAATGAGACGATGCGCACTTAACACAGTGCCTGGCGCACAGTGGGTGCTCGTTAAATGAAGGCTCTTATTTTTACTTGCCTTGGGTCGGGGAGAAGGGCAGGAGATGGGAAATATTGCAAAGGGAAGGAAGATGAAATTGTGGGTGGGGAGGATTGCGGGGCATTTTGTGAATATTAATAACATTGCAAACAGTGAACAATGGTCACCAGACCTAGGTTTGGGCAGGCAAGGTGTTCAGCAAGGTTTTCGATTAGATTTAAGGGTCCTTCCAGGATTTCACAGAGCCTGGGGCTGGAGTCCACCTTTATTGTTTGTGATACCTGCGGCTGACCCCCCAAGAAGGAGCATCCCTACCACTGAGTGGCGGAGAGTGTGCTCGTTTGCAAAAGGCCCTCAGTGATTTTGAGTCACTGCCACTAAGGACCACACTCTCCTTGGGGCTGAGAATCATTGCTGAAGAGGATTAGTGGGATTTGGGTCCCTTAGGGAGTCAGATCTTGGACCAGGTCCCCATCTTCCCCCGTCATCACTAACCTTGCTCTCCTCCTTTTTTTCTCTGCCCTCTGCATCTCTGCAGACTGTTTCGCTGGATGGACCCTTAGGGGTGGTCTGGCCCAGCCTCCTCACTGACAAACACTGAGGACCAGAGAGGACATGAACTCAGTCCAGGTTTGCACAGGAGGCCTGAGGTTGCTTTGGGGCTCAGCTAGGTCTGGGGAGCCCATGACAGAGTTCATCCCCTCCCCTCAGTAGCCACGTGCTCTTCCATATGTAGATGGCTCACAAAGGCTCACACATATAACCCACGTGCATGGTTCATGTATGGAAAGTCCAAGCTGGCATGGCAAGCGTTGATAAGCGGTAGCTATCGTTATTACTGGTAGCTATTACTATCTCCTACCTTCATAGCGTGTGCACCGCGAACCCCTGAAGTGTGCGCCGAGTTGGGGGTGGACTCATAGGGATATATTTTTCCTGTGGAGAGGGCCGACAGCTTTTATAAGATTCTTGACCCTTCTGCACAAGACACTGCAGTGACATGGACAGATGGAAACAGACTTCCTGCTGTCCCAGGTCATGGGTCCCTGCAATGAGAGTGGCCAAGAAGGGAGGAGAAAGAGGCAGGCCTTGCCCCAGCTAAACAAGGAGGCTCTGAAGTCCTGTGTCCAACTCCACCCCTCACTTCTCAAGCCTGGCTAATTTCCCCTCACCTTAGGTGCCTCTTCCTCCAGGAAGCTCTCCTTGATATTCCATGTGTACTTCCCCCATTGGAGCACTTCTCATACCGTGTGGCGATTGCCTTCTCAATTGTCTGTTTCCCCCAGTAAACCTCAGATCCCACTGAAGCAGTATCTGTCGGGTTCAGCCCCTGACAGGGGGCCTGGCACATGGCAGTGACCAGTCATTCCCGAATGAGTGAATGGATGAATAGTAGTCCTAACTTAGGTGACTCTCAGAAGCCCCACATCTCTGAGAAGCGTTCTGCATTTTATTTTTTAAGGAAACAGAGATACAGGGGACCTTGGAGTTACATAGTTCCCTCCTGCCATGTGAGGGAAGACCAATCGGGCAAGGGCCCAGGGCCTCAAGTTTGCCTGTGCAGAATGAAGGTGGGGGAGGGGACACTGAGCGCCCTGGGCTTTGAGAGGCGGGTGGAGGCCCAGGCTTCTTCCATTCTGAGGCCTCTGGCATGCACAAACATGAAGACATGTGATAACTGCCTTATAAAAATGATGGTCCGTCGTAAGTGTTCATATTCAACAACTGGACTTGTTTTGGTCTGTCATGTACCCTGTCAGGGGAGCTCCCTCATCGCACACATGCTCTGATTTGGAGGTTATGTCTCAAGCCTAATCTGTGGCCCTTTGTGATTGGGGGCCTGGGTCCAAGGGTCCTCCCCCCATCCCACCCTCTGCACATCCCCAGCCCCGGGCTGGGATATGCCTCAGTTATTATTTCTTACTATCTGCGTTCAGGGTGCAGGCTGTGCTCAGAGCATCTCAGGCTTAGAAAAGTCCTGACGCCCAGGCCAGAGTGGCCCAGCTCCCCGAGTACGGCAGGGCTGGGGCTGCACAGCCATCCTGGCTGTCCCCCAGAAAGCAGGAGCCCTGAGCCCTCGCTGCACTTCAGGGTGGGGCTCACGAATGGTCGCACTCCATGCTACTGTCTTGCTGCTCCCCTGGGTCTCTCTCCTTGCCGCTCATCCCACGGATAATGCCAATAACTGGTGCTTCTCCAGATGGGGGCCCTGAGGAGGCTTGGGGCTGTGCTGCCCGCTCCAAGCCAGGGACAGCGGCTCCGGGACCAGGCCTGGCCTGCAGACTGGCGCCATCGCCTGGAGGGGAGCGGGACTGACACGCTCCTTTTCATCTGCCTGCTCCACCCAAGTCTCCAGAGTCAGGGGGCTCTTTCAGAGCCCTTGCCGTGCCCCCTGACCTCTGGGAGGGATGTGAGGGGGATGGAGATTGAAGGCACAACGTACGGCACGCAACGTCTATCATCTAGTTGGGGAAAGCTGTCAGGCCAAAGGAGGGCAAAGGTGAACAAGACGAAGCCCTAGCCAGCAGAGGATCAGCTTATATGCAAACAAGGACTGCGACTCAGAGTAGAGAGAAGAGACAGGCAGATGGGAGGGCCTGGCTCAGCCTCCAGCAGAAGGTGCGTCTAAGACAGGAGCTGAGCATACGCATGGGCTTTGGAGCTGGACAAGGAGGTTTGAATCTCAGCTTCTCCGTTAAGCCAGACGTGTGACCCCTAGCAAGTTACTGTTCTTCTCTGAGGTGCATTTTCTGAATCTGTAAAAGAGGGTTAAGAACACCTGCCTTGCTGTGTTGTTGTGACAATTAAATTAAATAATGGATGTGGAGCACTTGACACAGTGCTCAGAATCCATCCTTAAAAGCAAACCGTTAATAATAGGGAGGGCTTCCCTGGTGGCGCAGTGGTTGAGAGTCCGCCTGCCAATGCAGGGGACACGGGTTCGTGCCCCGGTCCGGGAAGATCCCACATGCCGTGGAGCGGCTGGGCCCGTGAGCCATGGCCGCTGAGCCTGCGCGTCCGGAGCCTGTGCTCCGCAAAGGGAGGGGCCACGGCAGTGAGAGGCCCGCGTACCGCAAAAAAATAAGTAAATAAAAATAATAGGGAACCGAGGCTCAAGAATGATTACTTTTAAAATGTAAATTAGAAGAGATTCAAATTTATTCCTGTAAGAACATCTTGGTTCTTACTCATGTTCTTGAGTAGCAGAGAGAGGAGTAGAGTGGCAACCAGCGGAGGACAGGATGGCTCACCAGTCACCGTCTATTCCGCTTACGCAGCAGCCATGGAAAGACCCTGCAAAAATGTCATCAGGAGCTAGGGAGGGAGGCAGCAAGGAACAGATGGCAGCACTGACGGCTTGGGAGATGCACTCATTACTCTACATTCTTTAGGTGCACGAACTCATTTAATCCTCAAACATCCCCACGAGTAAGTGCCATTATTGTCCCTATTTAGAGATGAGGAAGCTAGGGCACCCAGAGGTTGAGGGACCAGCCCATGGTCACACTGCTTCTAAGTAGGAAAACTAGGATTGGAGCAGGGCAGTCTGGCCCCAGAGCCTCTCTACTCCCAACTACTAGGCGATAACTGCCTCTGATCTGGGAACTGTGTTCATCCCCATTTCTCAGATAAGAAAACTGCTGTTCAGAGAGGCAAAGTAAATTTTGCAAGGTCACACAGTGGTCACTGGCAGAGCTAGGACAGTCATGATTTTAAGCTATGATTTTTAGTCAGCTGAGTTTCCTATTTAATTCAACTTGGGATCCAGAAAGTAAAAGCCGCCCCTCTCCAGTAGTGGGACCTGCAAAAGAGGAGCCAAGGGCCCTGCTGGCAGCCGTATCTCCCATGCACAACGTGGCAGAAGCTAGTCAGTGCTGAGAGACAGTGAAACCATCACACAGAGAAAAGCAACGATGAGACTGCCAGCAGATTCAAGCCCTGGTTCCAGCCATTCCTGAAGTCTAGCTGTGTCCTCCCCTTCGGAAGATTTGGTTGTTCAAATTTAGGACTTGATTCCAAGAGCCAATAAAGCCTCTCTGTGTCCCCAAGTTGTTATGATTGGGTCTCAGTCATTCGCAACCAAAATGGGTTCTTGCAGAGAAGGCAGCACGCAGAAACAAGAAGCTGAAACCGGAAGGCTGAGAGGCCAGGAAGAATGACAGAGAGGCAAAGAGAAGGTGAGAGAGGCGGACAGAGCACCAAAGGGCACAAAGATAGGAGAGCTGTTAGCCCATCCTTCCGAACCCCAGTGCTGTCAGGTTCCTGACTTTGGTTGGTTCTCCAGCCCCCAGACGGCCCCCAAACAGCCATGAAAACATCGTGAACTGGCGCTTTTGAACACTTCCTGTTCCAAATGTCTGTGAGTTTCGCAACCCTTCTGAATTCCATGTGTAGACACTCATTTATCCAATTTCTCCTTAGAAAAGTCTCACTTCCAATAAATTTTCACACCAGCTACAAAAACTCCCCATCCTTCAGAACCCCTGTGTGCTCTCCCTAAATATCTATTCCTCCTGCCTACACTCCACCGCACCACCCCAGCAGGGCGCTTCTGTGAAGGCAGATGGCACTAGCTCAGAGCTGACCCCAGCCCAGCCCTCGGGAAGGTAGGGCTGTTGATGAGTCAGCAGGGTCTGCACTGAAGCATCTGGCCCTGGTTACCAAGATGGAGGCTGCTTCGTCAACTCACTCACAGCCCAACAGGCAGCATCCACGTGGGCCTCCCCAAGGCTGCTCTTAGTCACACAGGCATTTTAATTTAGCTACAGAAGAGGGATGAGCAAAGAGCACAGAATAATCCTCTCCTTCAGAGAGAGAAAAATGGGACCTAGGGAGGTTACACGACTTTCCTAAGGTCACTGGCCAGTCAACAAACAAGCTCTCGCTGGGGCAGGTTTCCCAGTGCTTTTTCGAAAATCCTGGTCTAGGCAAGACGCTTCTGATTCTGGCTGGAATCTGTACCGAGTCACACTCTTCACCTTCTTTTTTTTTTTTTCCCCTGCCCTAATTTTACTTTCTCTTGGAGCTCAGACTAGAGGAGATCTGGTTCAATTCCATCAATCCGTCATTTATTGACTCATTCATTCAGCATGTGCCAGGCTGGAAGGGACCCATGAGTCATCTGACCAAATCTTTCCCATCCAGTGTCAGTGGGCTCTTTGATTCTAAGAAACAGAAATTGACTCTGGCTAACTAGAAGCACATTTTTTTAAAAAAAGAAAGAAATTAAAGAACTTATTTGGTGATGGGGAAGCTCATAGAATTGAAGAAAATCTGAAGACTTGGGTCCCTGACAGGACAGGTTCCAGAGATCTTAGGAGCAAAAACCCCTGGGCAGTGTCTTTTTTTAAATTTATCTTTTATGCAGCAGGTTCTTATTAGTCATCCATTCTATCCACATCAGTGTATGTATGTCAATCCCTATCTCCCAGTTCATCCCACCCCCCACCCCCCCGTCGCTTTCCCCTCTTGGTGTCCATACGTTTGTCCTCCACATCTGGGTCTCTATTTCTGCCTTTGGGCAGTGTCTTGAGGGTCACACACCCCCAAGCCCCTACACCTCGCTCCCCACCAGTGGAAAACGTGGTGCCAACTGATTTCAGCGTTTGGGTGGAATCAAGAGTCAACCTTCAGATAACGATAAGACCCACTTCAATATCAGAACGCCCTGCAGGGCTTGCTAAAACACAGATTGCTGGGCTCTACACTCAAAGTGTCTGATTCTGAGGTAGGACTCCAGAATTTTGCATGTCTAATAAGCTCTTAAGCAGGGCTGGTGCTGCTGGTCCGGAATCCATGCTGTGAGAGCCACCGCTCTGGAAAAACCTCGCCCGAGTTGTGTGTCACTCTGAGACGGGGAGCCCAGGGCTCCTTGAGAAATGGTCCCACCAAGGCTGTACTCAACGGAATCAACTAGTCCCACAGGGTTGTCCTCAATGGGATTCCCCAAATAAAGTCAGGATACTGTGACTAAAAGGGGCAGGAGAAAACACAGATGTGCATTATTCAGATATTTGGGGAAGGTTCTCAGGGTTTGCTGTGTAGGTGGGTTAGATATCCACGAATTACTTCTGCTGCTCTTCATGAGGCCGGCAACCCTCCTTGCAATCTTGAAGGAGAACAAGATCTCCCCCTGTCCGGCAGGCAACAGATTTATTGCAAGCCTGGTATCTGACAGGTGCAACGTTCTTATTGGCAATACAGTAGCAAAAAAGGCAAGCACCAGCTCTCATGGAGCCTTAGTGGGTAATCAAAACGAAACTTAGTTCGACAGATAAGGTCTCTACAGCATGCAACAGTGAGGTTATCACCTCCCTCATTCTACTTAACATGCTTCTATTAATGCGGCCTGAGAGGACATTAGGTTTCTCAGCAGCCACATCCTACCACTGGCTTATTACCATTATTCAAAACTATTTAGTGAACATTTACAGTGCACCCAGCCCTGTGCTACACATCTGAGGAGCGCACGTCAAGCAAGAGGCCAGTCTCAGTCCCGTACGGGCTGCCATCAGTCACCAGTTAAGCATCATTAGTCTTGCTGAAATGTTGCTTAACTGGCAACTGGACGAGATCCCCCAGTCCCACACTGGACACCCAAGGAGTGATCATCACCTAACGCATTAGGAACCCTTGGATCCTCTGCACCAGCAGAACCCAGACTGGGAGGCAGGATGCACAGGCTGAGCATCTGGGATCACATCTCTACGGTGTGATGTGGAGCCTGGCGCTCTTGAGGCTCCCTCGGCCGCAGCAGATGGGGGGTCCCCCTGCCGCTCTCTTTAAGGGGTTGATGAATGGTCAGCTCTGAGGCAGCAGTGGGGGGAAGAGCTGAAGCATCAAAGAATCCCAAGCTGGAAGATCCTTAGCAATCACCTGAGTCCAACCATCTCATTTAGCAGAAGACCCTGGGCCCCAAGAGACGAAAGAACTGCTCAAGTTCACACAGTTGATCGGCGACAACCAGGGTCGCCTCCTGTCTTAAAACCCAAAGCACTCTCAGCTACACCACGAGAAGCAAAGGTGGTGAGGCAAGGGACAGACCGAGAAAAGGGGGCACATTTACTCATGAACTAGTCCATCAGGGGACAGGTCTGATCTTACGATACCCAGTTTTCAGAAAAACAGCACTGAGCTTCCCGGGTTGGCAGTAATAAGAGCTAACATGTGTGTAGCGCTTACTACTTGCCAGACATTGTTCTGAGAACTTTGTAGATATTAACACCTCACAATAACACTAAGAGGGGTGCTATTATCATCCCCATTTTATAGCTAACTAAATTGTCGCAGAGAGGCTGAGGACGTTGTCTAAAGTCACACAGCCGGTGCAACTAAGCTTGGATTGAAGACAGGTAGTCTGGTTAGCAGACTTACTGGGTTGCTATGGGCACCCCAGCATGCCCAGAGAAACCCTCAGGGTAGCCCAGGGTTCTGGTTTCTCACTGCCATTTGGGACCTGCCTAAGCTTTCCAACTTGAACTGTTGCTGATATCGCCACCAAGTACCTCAGTAAATTCTGGCAATGATAGATTTTTTGTTTGTTTTGCTTGTTGACTAGAGAGCTCTTATATAGACCAAACTGCAATGTTTTAGGTTTCTTAAAATATATAGAATTGGCACATCAATATAGTACATAAGGGTCACTTATTTTCTTCCCATCCCTTTCATACTACTCATGATGCACTGAAGAGTTGCGTTTGACCCTAAACTCAAGGAGGGGCCACCTCTGTATCCTAAATGAGCCCAAGGGTGACGTGTCCCATTCATCAACACTTCCTAACGTGGTGCCGTGCCCGCCACTGAGGGACACCAGCAGATAAGATATGATCTCTGCCATCAATGAATTCACAGTCTCCTGGAACCACTGAGCGCAAACAACAGTGAAAATATAACACAGTGAGTGGTACTGTAGAAGGGTCCAAATGCTTTGGTTACAGAAAGAAAGAGAACCTGCTCTTGCGACAGTAGCAGGAAGAGAAGCTGAGGAGACTGGGGTTTCATGGCACACAGTTCAACAGTCTGGACAGTCTCAGAGGAGGTGTGCAGACACTGGAAGCCTCGAGAGGGGGGTACAGTTTAGAAAGACCACCCTTCTAGATGTGTGGAGGGGAGAAGGGCCAGGAGGAGGAAAACCAGTTAGGAGATGACTACAGCGTCCAGGTGAGAGATGAGGGTTACACTAAGGCAGAAGCACTGAAGATGGAATAGAAACAATGGATCAAGGGGAAAAAAATCAGAGGTGATGTAAATGGGGCTTTTTTTCTTCTGTGTGGTTCACTTCAGCTTCAGGTTCATTTGCCATTAAAATAGCTTTGGATCTGACTCCAATCATGCCTGAAGAATCGCAGAGACCTGGTGTTTAGGGCAGGTAATTTCAAGCTTTCAGGAAACACAGGTCAGATCAGAGGACCAGAGTTCAAATCATGTCCATCAAATCATGCGACAGCCTCTTCAACAAGTAAGTCACTTTCGTTCTCTGAACGTCAGCTGCATCATCTGCGAAGTGAGAATCAAGGCTTCTGCCTCTGAGCTTGTTATGGCGTCAGCTCACCTGGGCACCAGTTTCATCTCATCTCTTTGTATCTCTCCTAACAACAATATCATCAGCCTGCACAATTTCCTGAGCACTCACTATGTGCCAGGCACTATTCTAGCATTAGTTAAATGCATTAACTCATTTAACCCTCACAGCAACCTCAGGAGATAGGTACTATTATCATCCTCATTCTGCAGATAAAGAAACTGTGGCAGAAAGAGATGCAGTAACTGGCCAACTCCTCACAGAGGCAGAACTAGGATGTGGACCCAGTATACCACCTGCCATAACTGCCTAAGCACCCGCCTACCCTTCTCTACCAGAAGTCCAGGCTCTCCCTCTGGAGCCCTCCCTCCTCCCCTGCACTAAGAATCCTACTCCTTGGGTGCTGCTTCCTGGCACTAGGTGGACAAGGAAAAAAGCTCAGCTCTCTGCTGCCATTGCTAGAGGCCGCCACAAGGTGTCGCTATTGAAAGTCAATCCTACAAGGTTGGGTCTGCTGGTGGCATGATGCTCTTACTGGCTCTGAGACTTCACTTCTGTAGTTGTCATCCACACACTTAGCTATCATTCATCAAATCACTCTGGGGGTGGGGGCCTCTGAATCCAACAGGGCTTCCAGACTCCCCTTTCCTTTCTGGCTGGTCTCTTTTTGGATCCCTTGGGGTTCCTCCCTACCAGAATGCTGTGGGCAGGGCCGTGTCATTTGACCTCACCAGGTCCCCCTAACTTCAAGTTTCAGGGAGCCACTGAACTTAAGGTCTAAATACCCTACACACAGGAGCCCCACCACCCCCCGCCTACCCCGGGGCAGCTCGTACAATTTGGTCTACCCCCTCTGCGATTTACTACTAGAGGGAAAAGAAGCATTTTCTAAACACGCACACACACACTCAAAAACAAAGCAAAACAAACAACATGCCCTGTTGTACCCTTTTCCCGGGGTGATGGGCATCAGCTCACCTTACCTACTCCTAGCTAACGGGTTCCGGGGACTGCTGTCTGAACAAAAGCCTACTCCATAGCACATGTTCTGTTCACTGGCAGGCAGAAGTGCTAGAAGATTCTTTCTCTATGTCTAAAGAGGGGATTGCATACCTAATGGCCATTAGGAACCCTCTCCTCCACCAAGTAAAAGCTTCCCACAACAGACATTAGGACAAGGCAAGGGGCCACCGAGACCTCATGGAGTGTGTGGAAAGTTTCTCTGTGGACTGATTTCAGAAGGCTGATGAATGTAGTTTTCTGTCCTGGGCAGAGAGAATCTGAAGCTGAAACTTATTATAAACACAAACCTCTTCAGAAAACAGAGAGTCTCAACACCAGTCCTCGATAAGAGCAGGGGAATGCCACAGAAAATCAGGATTTATCCTGAAGTATAACTATGATAAGCGCAGCCAGATTTAGCAAATAAAAATACAAAATATCCAGTTAAATTTGAATTTCAGATAAACAACCAGTAATTTTTAGGATAAGCATGTCACCTGCAATACACGGGACTTACTTTCTCTAAAAAATTATTGGCTGTTTATCTGAAATTCAAATTGAACTGAGCATCTTATATTTTATCCGTCAACCTTAGTTTTGAAGTATAACCATGATCAGAAGTAAATCCAAGTCCTAAGAAAGCAAAGATCAAAGTACTTAACAGGTCAACAGTTAAAATTCATTTGGCTACTAGACACTGACCAAACATTTTAAAATTTTAAAACAGTGGTCCTTTAAGCCTGGCTACACATTGGAATTAGCTGACAATTTTTTTTTTTTTGGCAGTACGCGGGCCTCTCACTGTTGTGGCCTCTCCCGATGTGGAGCACAGGCTCCGGACACGCAGGCTCAGCGGCCATGGCTCACGGGCCCAGCTGCTCCGCGGCATGTGGGATCTTCCCGGACCGGGGCACGATCCCGCGTCCCCTGCATCGGCAGGCGGACTCTCAACCACTGCGCCACCAGGGAAGCCCAGCTGAGAATTTTTTAAAATATAGATATATAGATGCCCATGACTGTCCCTGAGGATTCATATTAAACTGAACTCATATTAATTCACATTAAAACATTCATGTATTAAGAATTAATAATACTCCTATGAAATAGGAGATGGTAATGTGCAAAGGGAGTTGAGGACCATTGTCTTAAAGTGTTGTCTGTACCTGCCTACTCAGTTGAAGACTTTTCTGAAGTGGTAAAGGAAATAAGACTGATACACTTTATTTGCAATTATAAGCTTCCTTAAACTTGTAACTCACAGTGAGTTCAGACTGACATTAGCCCTGACTGTACTGAGGAAAAATTGGCAAAGAGATAGATCAGCTTACTAGTAGTTCCTGTTGTTGTAACATAACATTTCTAATCATATTCTTTGTCCTTAGTAATTCCACTTTAGAGTATAAATCCTAGGAAAATATTCAGCAGTCCAGACAAATAAGTATATGCAAAGATGCCAATCATACTATAATAATGAGGAAAAATTGTGCTTCCTGTAAAAATCATTTCCCTTTAGCCTGAGAACTTCATGATTTCTTGTAATAAAAGTCTACTACAGCCAAGTTCTCTCAGCTTTTTTATGTGGGAAAATGTCTTTAACTGTTTTTTCATTTTCTTTCTTTTTTTTTTTTTTTTGCGGTACGCGGGCCTCTCACTGTTGTGGCCTCTCCTGTTGCGGAGCACAGGCTCCGGACACGCAGGCTCAGCGGCCATGGCTCATGGGCCCAGCCGCTCCGCAGCATGTGGGATCTTCCCGGACTGGGGCACGAACCCGTGTCCCCTGCATCGGCAGGCGGACTTTCAACCACTGCGCCACCAGAGAAGCCCTGTTTTTTCATTTTTGAAGTATGTGTTTTGAATGATTTTTTTCTTTCAGCATTTTAAAGAAGCTATTCCAATGTCTTCTGGATTCTACTGCTTTTTTTATTAGATGTCAGCCATGATTATTATTGTATTCTTAAATGTATGTGTCCTTTTTCTCTGTGCTTAAGATATTCTCTTTAATTTTGGTTTTCAGCAGTTTGACTATGATGAGCCTTGGTGTGGTTTTCCTTACACTTATTATTTTTTAAAATTAATTAATTAATTAATTAATTAATTTTATTTTTGGCTGCGTTGGGTCTTCATTGCTGCGCGTGGGCTTTCTCTAGTTGCGGCTGAGCGGGGGCTACTCTTCGTTGCCATGCACGGGCTTCTCCTTGCGGTGGCTTCTCTTGTTGTGAAGCACAGGCTATAGGCGTGTATACTCAGTAGCTGTGGCTCGTGGGCTCTAGTGCGCAGGCTCAGTAGTTGTGGTGCACAGGCTTAGTTGCTCCGCGGCATGTGGGATCTTCCTGGACCAGGGCTCGAACCTGTGTCCCCTGCATTGGCAGGCAGATTCTTAACCACTGAGCCACCGGGGAAGTCCCTCCTTATATTTATTCTACTTAGGTTTTCATGGGCTTCTAAAATCTGCAAATTAATATATTAGTATTTCTCATTAATTTTTAAAAATTCTCAAGCACAATCCCTTCAGATATTCCCTCTGCCCCATTTTCTCTCTTCTCTCTTTGAAGGACTCAAAATGTGTATATACTATCGTGTTTTATGTTGTTCTACTGTTCTCTGAAACTCTGCTATAACTTAAAATTTAATTTAAATTCAATTTACTTTTTCTCTCCTTATGCATTAGTTTGGATAAATTTTATTAACCTGTCTTCAAGTTTCTGATCTTTTCTTCTGCTGTATCTAGTCTGCTGGTAAGATCTTCCATTAAAATTTTCATTTCAGTTCTAGAATTTCCATTTCATTCTTTTATAGCGCTTCAGATTCTCTGTGGAAACTTCCCATTTTTTCATTTATTTTGCCCATCTTTTCCAGTAAATACTTCAACACAGTTACAATACTTAAAGATTTTGTCTGCTGATTCCAACATCTGGGTCATTCCTGGTTCTGTTGCAATTGGCTATTCTTTCCTCTTGATTATGGGTCACATCTTCCTGCTTTTTCACATGTCTGCTACCTTCGACTGTGTGCTCACTGGTAAAGAATTGGTGGGCATGTGTGCCTTGAGGGGTTCTCCCCCTATCTTCCTTCCTGTCCCTGCTGTTTTGTACTCAGTGAAGACTTAGAAGGAGACAATAGGTGAGTGCTCCAAAAGAAATCTCTGTCCACCCTCATTTCCTGTCCTTCACCTTCACCAGGCCACGGTCATGCAGTTAGTGAAGCCCTACGGATAAGGATTGGCAGATAGGCGCCATTTAGCATCTAAGTTTGGGGGTGGGATTTTAGTACATCATGCCAGCTCATGGAAATTTTAGCTTGTTCAGCGAGTTTCTCAATGCACATTCAAAAATCCCCTGTCTATGGTGGGTCTGCTCTTCTATCCGTCATACCGCTTTGATGAAAGCAGCCTCATGTCTCACTCTCCCAGCAAGGGCTCTTTCCACTCTGGAGTTTAGTTCATTTTAAATTCTGGTGGATTTTTAACAACTAAGATTTTGCAGTTCATCCAGATTACTTGCATTGTCACAAAGACAGTAATGATCTCTTGCAAATTTCTATATCCTGGAAATGGAAGCCCAAACGTTTTTCAAAAAGACTTATAAACTGAAAATACAGAGAGAAAGGGTGAGAAGGAAGCCTCTGACATCTGTAGACTATAAGATTATCCATCTCCTCTCCATACTTAATTGCTAAATTGACTCAGGGGAAACACCCCCAGGTCACTTGGCGGGGTTTGTATCCCGGCTGAGAAAGTCCAGGAAGGCTAATGTATCAAATACCCATTGCCACAAAAACATCTGTCTTTAAAAGGCCACCTGTTTTAAAATGGGATGTGGGGGAAATGGAGAAGAAACTAATTTGCCCTTATTTCACCAAATAGGATTTCTGATATCATTTTAAATGCCCTTTATCCTCATTTCAATATATTTCCACTTCTTAATCCTGCTGAATTGGAACCAAATCCAGAAGCCCACTTCTCTAACAAAACTGATGAGTATGAAGAGATAGTTTCCTTAAGGCACACCAAAAAAACCTGGGTACAGCTAGAGTTTATGCTACTTCACATGAAGAAAACTAGAAGAGAAAAAGGAGGCTGACATGAGAGGCCCTTTTTAGCAACAACTTTTCTGATGCAGGAGAGAGGAGACAAAATCTGAAACACAAAACCTTCTTCCTCCAGAACACTCAGTCAACTGCTCTAGGTCTTACTATGTAGAAGGATACAATTGGTGGATTCAGTAAGAAATTACCTAAAAATCCACACTTAACTGGTTTTAAATAGTCCAAAACTTTATGGTCACAAAACCCTTTTTAACATCTGATGAAGAGACACAATGGAGGGGGCTACAGCTGCTCAGGTTTTGAAATTCCTCAGTGCCCGCCCAGGAACAGACACAAGTAGGACTGCAAAAGAAAAAGAAATTGTAGCATAGGTGAAGCAGTGCTTAGAAGGAAGAAGGTCTAAAAGCAACCATCTAGGCTTCCATAGTAAGTGAGGAGAAAGAAAAGAGCAGCTTAAGCCCAAAATAAATAAAGTAGAAAATGAAGGCAAGAATAAGAATAAAGAAACAGAAAATTCACAATCAGTAGCATAAACCAATTAAACCAAAAGCTGTCTTTAAAAAATGTGATAGGGCTTCCCTGGTGGCGCAGTGGTTGAGAGTCCGCCTGCCGATGCAGGGGACGCGGGTTCGTGCCCCGGTCTGGGAAGATCCCATATGCCGCGGAGCGGCTGGGCCCGTGAGCCATGGCCGCTGAGCCTGCGCGTCTGGAGCCTGTGCTCCGCAATGGGAGAGGCCACAACAGTGAGAGGCCCACATACCGCAAAAAAAAAAAAAAAAAAAAAAAAAAAAAAAATGTGATAGGGCTTCCCTGGTGGCGCAGTGGTTGAGAGTCCGCCTGCCTATGCAGGGGACACGGGTTTCTGCCCCGGTCCGGGAGGATCCCACATGCTGCGGAGCGGCTGGGCCCGTAAGCCAAGGCCGCTGAGCCTGCACATCCGGAGCCTGCGCTCTGCAGCGGGAGAGACCACAACAGTGAGAGGCCCGCGTACCGCAAACAAAAAAAAATAAATAAAAATTTATGATCACAAGCCACTTATGACACTAAATGCTCAAGTGAAGAGACAAAATCTGTAGATAAAAATCCTTATAAGGATCATGAGAAGCACATCTTAGAAGCAAGGAACGACAAAGAATCAAGTAGCAATACATTACATAAAACATATTCTTAACCCACCAGACACAGATTGAAAATGTGCAGAGTAATGGGCAAATTGGCAGGAATGCTATCCAGCCTAAACCCCAGCTAAGCCACTCCTCTTGACCTTCCTCCGACTTAACTAGAGAAACTGATGAAGCTACTATTGAACCAGACTATATTGAAGGCGATGGTGAAAGTAACATATCTGTAAGAGAAGAGGAAACTTGTCTAAGGAACCGAACAATAAAGTGATGGAGGAAGCAAAAGAGCCTGGACACAGCAGCAGTCGGCCAGGAGCCAGAGTCAAAGCAGCCCCAGCATCAGTCCAAGTAGAAGTCATAGCCATTCTGGAAGCCCAGCCCGAAGCCACAGTAGCATCACAAACCATACAATGATTAGGAATGAATTTAACAGAATGGGTGCACAAGACCTTGTATACCAAAAAACTGCAAAACATTGCTAAGAGAAAGTAAAGAAGACAAATAAATAGAGGGCTATGCCCTGTGCATGGGTTGGAAGACTCAGTACTGTTAAGATGTCGGTTCGCTCAAAATTCACCTACAGATTCAACATAATCCCATTCAAATCCCAGCAGGGTTTTTTTGGGTAGAAATTGACAAGTTTATTTTAAAAGTTATAAGAAAATGCAAAGAATCTAGAATAGCCAGAAAACTATTTAAGGGAAGAATAAAGTAGGATGACTTACACTACCTGATTTTCAAGTCTTCCTAGATTTTCAAGTCTTCCTATAAAGCTACGGTAATCAAGATGATGCGGTAGACCAGTGACTTCCATGAACACGAGCTCAGTGCTGTACTTCATTGGCTGTAAAATGAGTTCCTCGGTCACAAGTAATGCAAGGTGGAATAACATCTTGGTGAATAAGGTATTTTGTCAGTGCATGGATACCAGTTTGGGAAAAAAATATTGCAGGCAGGAAAAGCAAATCTATACCAGAAGTAGGTGTCTGGGGCTTCCCTGGTGGTGCAGTGGTTCGGAGTCCGCCAGCCGATGCAGGGGACGCGGGTTCGTGCCCCGGTCCGCGAGGATCCCACATGCCGCGGAGCGGCTGGGCCCGTGAGCCATGGCCGCTGGCCCTGCGTGTCCGGAGCCTGTGCTCCGCAACGGGAGAGGCCACAACAGTGAGAGGCCCGCGTACCGCAAAAAAAAAAAAAAAAAAAGTAGGTGTCTGTGTCAATGAGATTAAAATACCACCCCTTACATGGAGGAGGTTGCTCACTGATTCTCCCGAAGAATGGTGCTATGTTGGGGGCTCAGTGTTGGTCTTTGCTGTTGGCGGGTTGGCCTCTCAGCAGTGACTGTAGACAGAGACTTTAGGAGGTGGACAGTCCATGTTGTGGAGCCTATGCACAGTCTCCATCACTGCTGCCTTGGCCACTTTGATCATGAGGCCTTTGTAAGGACAGAGGTTGCTGGGGAAAGAAACTAACTAACATCCAGAGAACAGATGATTTTATCCACCTGATTATCAAAGTATTTCCCTTATATAATTACTCTTAGGTGACTATGGGGACACAGACCTTCACATTCTGTGGTCATTCAAAGATATCTATTCACACACCTTTTCCCCAGAACCTCCCCACTGTGATCATTTAACTGTGTCCTTTCCAAGTCCCTGACCAGCCAGCCGAACCATTAGCCACTGCCCATGAATCAGAGTAGATCCATACCTCTGGTCACCTCTAATTTCAGGCAGATGAGTAGCCAGTTGCACTGGGTGAAGTTCTACCCAGTGGGAGTATTTTCCTCCACTGCTGTCCTGTAGGACCACATCAGAATGGCTTCTTATTCAGATCTCAGTACAAATAAACCAACTGCAAAAAGACATTCATGAGAGATTGTAAATGGAATGTGCATTGATACTAGATTTTATTAAGACAATATTATTAATTCACTAGATGTGATAATGAAGTGGTAGCATGTCCTGTTTTGAAAAAATCCTTTATCTGTTGGAAATATATTCTGAAGTATTTGAAGGTAAAAAGATAAGACGTATGGGGGATGTTACTTAAAATTTTTCATGGGAAAAAAGGAGAAGGAGAGCTCAATGGAAGAAGGATAATTGTCGAAGCCAGGTGATGAGTACGTACATGGGGGTTCATTAAGCTGTTTTCTCTGCTTTTATATGTGTTTAAAATGTCACATAATAAAAAGCCTAAAAAATATTCTAATGAAAAGTATAGACAACCTCCCCTTATAAACGTACCTAAGAATGTAATCTGAATGTCACCTAGCCTCACCAGCCTGTGCCCTCAGAATAAGGTTAAATTTCCACTTGGACCCAATTTATGAGGACTGAAGCCCACTCACCCATCCCTTTGCACCAGGAGCATATTCTCACCCTCTCCAGAACAACTCCACTATTCCAAGGAGTCCTCAAAAGGGTTCCACATATTAGGCCACAAACTAGGCTGAAGCTGACAGCCATCCCTCAGGCTCTGCTATTCTAGCTCCCACTTGCCTCCATCTAGACACTGTCTCAGCATTCCTGAGAAGCTGCTTAAAGAGGCTTAATCACTGCTGCTGTTGACAAAAAAGAATGGCATAGGAAGCCCTCCAAATTAAAGGAAACTAAAATACACATTAAAGGACATTAAATGCAACATATGCTCCTGAGTTGAGTCTTAGACTTGGGAAAAAATGGCTATTAAGTCATTATTGAGACAGCTGAAATTACCAAAATATGGACTGTGGATTGGATGATAGTATATTCATGCTAAATTTCCAGATTTTTATCATTGCATGGTGGTTACGTAAGAGAAGGTCTCACACTTAGCAAATACACACTGAAGTATTTAGGGTGTAAAAATAAAGCAGATACTTTGAAAATTCTCCCCCTCAACCCAGCCTCTCAGCCACACAAGTTCCCCCTGCCCCAACAGGCAATAAATGTTTCCTCATTCTTGTATGCATCCACCCAGAGGTATTTCATGCTTTTGCAAGCTAACACATGTTCTAACACCTCCTTTACACCAGAAATGGGAGCATTCTCTGTACTCTGTTCTGTGCTTGGCTCTTTCTTAATATATCTTGGAGATCATTTCGTATCAGAACATGAACCATCCCCTCACTATTTTCTACAAATATGTAGTATTCCACTGGGAGATGTACCATAATTTATTTAGGCTCCAAAAAATTGGTTCCCAACCTTTTGCTGTGCTTTATTAAGATCTGCAGAATAGCAACCTTCAAGGGACCCAGGAAGATTTGGGAACACAAGCATATTACAGAAGTATGAAATTAATATGGTGATAATTGTGTCAGGGATTATATTTTGAATGGTTACTAATGAATGCAATGTTTTATGTTATTAACCAGGGAAATAGACCTCAGAATGAATGATTAGTGGGTACGAAAAAACAAGAATGTGTGTGGGGAAGTCAATGTTAACAGCCCTCCGTCTTAGCCATTAAACCTGTCTGAAAGAGCATTTTAACAACATGGAATTTTTTTTTCAGAACTCTTAACAGACACTGAACGCAATAAGTGACGATCAAGAATAGTAGTAGAGCCACTGATGATGTTGTTGTTACTGTGTCATTAATGAAAGTACTGATAGAAAAAGAGTAGTACTTTGGGTTCATTAATAAAAGACCTGAAAAAGTGTAATGAGTCACAACAACAAACAAAGTTGCCTTTCACTTCACTCTGCCAAATAAGGCTGTCCGGAAGGGGAGGACGTTAACAATGAACTTAGAGAGCAGGGTGAAGTGCGTACATCCATATCTATACATACACTGAGTTTGGGGTTGTAGGGACTTCTTTTGTTGTTAATAAATATAATTCCTGTGCCCATTTTTATCTTCAATATTTTTCCTTAGGTTCTTAAATTACAGAAGATAGTGACTTAATTTGACACAGATTTAGACAATATCCCAGAAACCCAAGAGCACATATGTCACTCATCCTGACCTAAAAGCTTCTCTCTTTGCAGGAATCAGAGTCCAGCATCTCTCTTCTCTCACAGACTCACCACCTCCTTTTCTGTTACAGTGGCCTTTTATGAGTTCTCACTCCTCCGACTGGACAGTTAGCCCTTTGAGGGCAGGACTACCACATCATAATCATCTAGGCTGTGCAGACTCCACTACTCGAGTAGGTGGGGGGCAGCCCCCGCTCTCCAGACGCGGCCCAGCAGAGGCTCCATCCACAGTGTCCACTGGTTGGTGTCACAGTGACGGTCATGTAAGTCAGTGTATCTACGCCGGCAGCGGTAGCATTGATATCTCCATGGCAGCAGCTTTGGAATATGATTTAGGGCATTGTGTCTGAGTGTGAAGGCCCCAAGCCTAGTCTTCTAGCTTTATTGGTCAGAATAGGCTAGGTCATTCCAGAAAACAAACCCTGACCTCTCAGCAGCTCACACAATGAGTTTATTTCCCAATCACACACAGGTCCATGCAGGCTGGGCAGCTCACGGGGCAGCACTTGACCCAGCGGTGACTCAGGGCCCAGCTGCTTCTACAGTGTGGCTCCCTGTCCCAGACTCCCTCTCCCAGGAGAGTGAAAGCCAAAGATCTGGCGAGAACTTTTAGGACCAGGCCTGGAAGTGCTGCACATTATTTCCCGCCATCTTCCACTGGCCTAACAGAAAGGTAGGCTGAGAAACATTGTCTTCCCGAGTGCTTAGGGGCAGAAATGGGATCAGATCCAGCCAGAGTCCACCCTCTCAGAGATTTCACGAGCCCCCCTTAGCCTTCAGAAATCCATTTGATGATTATCCCAGCCAGGCTTGGTTTCTCTATCTGCACCTAATCTCCCCGACTGACATACAGATTGGAGGCACAGTAGAAGGTGGGGGTCAGGAGCACAGGCCTGAGCTCCACTCCAGGCTCCTGCCCTACTGCGTGCTTTGGTAGGCAGGCAGCGCTCCTCCGAAAATTCCAGATTAAGTGGAGTGTCTGCCTCAGGATGTTGTCGTGAGGGTTGAGTTAATGCGAGGTAGGCACCTAGAACAGTGTCGCCTGCACTCAGTAGCGTCGTTTATTATTTATTCCCCCGAAGTCTTCAGCCCTCAGAGACTTCCAGGAGGAGGTAGTAGTCAGGAGGACTTGAATAAGTGAAACAATGGATTGTAGAGGATTGAACAAAGGAAGAGACCTTAAAGGAAAATGAGTTTCTCCAGGCAGGATGCTGTGTTCTCTTTGAATTAATATAACTGCTGAGGACTTCCCTGGTGGCACAGTGGTTGGGAGTCCGCCTGCCAATGCAGGGGACACGGGTTCGAGCCCTGCTCCGGGAAGATCCCACATGCCGCAGAGCAACGAAGCCCCTGTACCACAACTACTGAGCCTGCACTCTAGAGCCCGTGAGCCACAACTACTGAGCCCACATGCCACAACTACTGAAGCCCGTGCACCTAGAGCCCGTGCTCTGCAGCAAGAGAAGCCACCACAAGGAGAAGCCCTTGCACCGCAAGGAAGAGTAGCCCCCACTCGCCACTAGAGAAAGACCGCACGCAGCAATGAAGAACCAATGCAGCCAAAAATAAAAATTAAATTAAAAAAAATATATATATATATATAACTGCTGAGCCCCAAAGAAAGGGCCCCCCAGGACCTGAGTATGTCTGTCATGTACTCCAGGGAGCCTCCTTGCCTGAGTCCTTTTATTTTTTTTGGCCACGCCACGCAGCTTGTGGGATCTTAGTTCCCCAACAGGGGACTGAATCCAGGGCCATGGCAGTGAAAGTGCCGAGTCCTAACCACTGGACCATCAGGGACCATCAGGGAACTCCCCAAGCTTCTCCTTTTAAAGTCCTACCTTTGGGAGCTGGACTTACGGCCAGCAGGGCCGGTTATCTTGCCCAGGCTGTCCTCTGGCTCTGGGGTTGGGGTGGAGGTGGGCAAGCCTATGGGAGCCACGCCTGCATGGAAAGAGCAAGGCCGCTGCCCCCTCACCAGGCAGGTCCAGGCCTGGGCTTAGGGCGTCCAGAGGGAAAATGGTCATTCTGAAACCCCAGGCGCAAGCTGAAGACCTTCTTCTAAGTGTAAGGCATTTGGGCTCACTGTGGGGACAGGTACAGGGTGTTTGCTGCAGAGCAGAGGTGATCAGGCCTGCCTTCACTCCCGTGTTGGCCAAATTGCTTGCTGACGCTGTGAAAACCCCATCCCTAGTTTTTCCAGCAACATCTCCTCTGTTAATGCAGAGACCACACTATGAAAGAGGCAGTTTCCTGTGCCAGAGCCCAACAGGCCCAGCCCCCCACCCTCTGTAGGCTCCCATGGAGGACATGGTGACAGTGGGGAAGGTCTCTCCTCGGGGCAGCTGTAAAACATCCCTGGGGCATAAGGCTTCCCCTGGAATGTGGCCTTCCTCCAGCCAAGAACAGTTCCCGGTAATGAGCACGCTTCAGGCTGAATCCTCTTTCTCTGGAGAAAAATTTTCCAAACATGAAGGGATCGAGGTTCCTACTTTGAGAATCTCTTCCTAGAGGGTGACAGCCCAAATTCTCTGTAAAATAATAGTAGCAGAAAACAGAGCAGGGGAAGCGCGGAGGAAGTAGAGGTATGGATGCGGGGGACTCGATGACACCGCCAGGGAAATGGGCAAAGACTCTCAGCATCAGGCATTCGTTCAACAGGCTGGGCCAAGGGTACTCGGGTGCCCGTCCACTGCTGGGTGTCAGGGTGCTGGCGCAGCAAGTGGCCGACACTGGACTCTACATCTGTCATTTACCAGTCATGAGCCTTGGACAATGTCAACTGTCGGAGCCCTAGTTTCTTCATTTGTCAACTAGAGATAAAAGTCCTTGCCCAGACTGCTTCATAAGGTTCTCCTGATGAACTAAAAAGAAAAAGGCCACAAGAACACTTTATAAACCAGAAAGGGTTGTCTTAAAACAAAGCATTGTTATCATTGCAGTTGCTAGGACAAATCTTAGCTCTCCAGGGACCTACAATCTAGTTGCAGGAATAAATTAAGATACCTGGAACAGTAAAGTGCTAAATCATGGCAGGATGCACTGAGCATAAAATAATGTTAGGAAAATTATATGCAGTAAGTTTTCTGAAAGAGAGTCAGGTGTAGAATGAATCAGACAGAACAAATTTCATGAAAGTCGTGGTAAGAATTGAAATGAGTCCTGGAAAAATAGAAAGTTGTAGAGAAACTGGAAGAAGTAAGGCATTAACTCTGTGTGTGTGTGTGTGTGTGTGTGTGTGTAGTAGTAGTAGTAGTAGTAGTAAAAAAGCGCAGCCAGGACATGTAGCATTCTAGGCTATAGACATACTCAGGAAGTGAATGGTGGGAAACGGGTCTAAAGCAGAGGCTGGCAAACTATAGCTCCACAAGCCAGTTTTTGTATAGTGTGCAAGCTAAGAATTGTTTTACAGTTTTAAAACGTTATACACTTATTTGAATGGCCAAAATCAAGAACACTGACACCACCAAACATTGGTGAGGATGTGGAGCAACAGGAACTCTCATTCACTGCTGCTGGGAACGTAGAATGATGAGACAGACACCTTGGAAGACAGTTTGGCAGTTCCTAACAAAAGTAATTATACTTTACCATATGATCCAGCAATTATGTTCCTACTGAAAGGAACTGAATACTTGTGTCCACACAAAAACCTGCACACAGATGTTTATAGAAACGTTATTCATAATTGCTAAAACCTGGAAGCAACCAAGTTGCCCCTGAGTACCTAGACCAATAAACTGCCTGGTATATCTGAAAACTGAATGTCACTCAGAGCCAAAAAGAAATGGACTATCAAGCTGCGAAAAGACAAGGATGTACCTTAAACATATATTAATTACCAAGTGAAAGAAGCCAGTCTGAAAAGGCTACGTACTATATGATTCTAACTATATGACATTCTGGAAGAAGCAATGCTATGGAGACAATAAAAGTATCCATGGTTGCCAGGGTTGAGGGGAGGGAGCGAAGAGTAGGTAGAGCACAGGGGATTTTTAGGGCAGTGAAACTACTCTGTTTAATACTATAATACACGTCATTATACATTTGTCCAAGCCCATAGAATATACAAAGCCAAGACTGAACCCTCATGTAAACTATGAACTCTGGATGATAATGATGTGTCAGTGTAGGTCCACCAATTGCAGCAAATGTACCACTCTGGTCAGGGATGTTGATGATGTGGGGGCAGGAAGTATATGGGAAATCTCTGTACCCTTCTCTCAACTTTGCTGTGAGCCTAAAACTGCTCTAAAAGATAAGTTTATTTTTTTTAAATGTTATAAGGAAAAGAAAAAGACGAGTAGGAGTGACATAGATCATAGTCCCACAAACCCTAAGGTATTTACTATCTGTCCCTATACTGAGGTTTACTGACCCTTGGCCCAAAGGATGAACACTAGACTGAATGACAGTGGGAATACAATATAACCCAAATTTGTGTGATGCAGCTAAACTGGTGCTGATAGAAAAATTTACAGCACTAAATAAAATGTTTACACTTAGGAAACGCCTCAAATCAATAGTTTAATGTCCCATAATAAGAAACTAAAAATAGAAGAGCCAAGTAAACCAAACGCAAGCAGAAGGAAGAAAATAATAATAATAATAGCAGAAATAAATGAAATTGAAAACAAAAAACATAGAAAATCAATGACACAAAACCTGGCTCTTTGAAAAGCTCAATAAAATCAACAAACTTCTAGCAATACTGACAAAGAAAAAAAGAGAGAAGACATATATTATCCATATCAGGAATGAAACAGACGATATCACTCCAGACTCAGCAGACATCAAAAAATAATAAGGAAATACTACAAACAACGCTACACACATGAATTTGACAACTTAGATGAAATGGACCAATTCCTTGAAAAGCACAAACTACCACAAGTCACCCAATACAGTACAGATAATTTGAATAGCCCTGTAACTATTAAGGAAATTGAACTCATAATTTTAAAACTCCCAAAACCAAATTTCCAGGCACAGATGGCTTCACCACTGAATTCCGCCAAACACTTAAGAATTAACACCAGTTCTACACAACCTCTTCCAGAAAAGAGAAGATGAGGAAACTTGTCAATTCATTTTTTCCAGCTTTACTAAGGTATAATTGACAAATAAAAATTGTATATATTCAAAGTGTACAACATGATAATTTATACATGCATACACAGTGAAATGATTACCACAACCAATTTAATTAACACACCCATCACCTTACATAGTTACCTTTGGTGTGTGTGTGGGTAAGAACACTTAAGGTCTACTCTTTTAGCATATTTCAAGTATACAATAGAGTACTGTTAACTATGGTCACCGTGCTGTACATTAGATCCTCAGAACTTATTTCATCTCATAACTGAAAGTTTGTATCCTCTGACCAACATCTCCCCATTTCCTTAAGCCCCCAGTCCCTGGCAACTATCATTCTACGTTCTGCTTCTATTAGTTCTACTTTCTTAAAATCCACATATAAATGAGATGATGCAATATTTGTCTTTTTGTGTCTGGATGATTTCATTTAGCATAACATCCTCCAGGCTGATCCACGTTGTTGCAAATGGCAGGATTTCTTTTTTATAGCTGAATAATATTCCACTGTATATATAAATATAATTTTTTTATCCATTCATCCAACAATGGACATTTAGTTTGTTTCCATATCTTGGCTATTGTAAATAATACTACAATGAATAGAGGGGTGCATATAGCGCTTCAAGATCCAACTTCATTTTATCAAGTTAGTATTATTCTGATGCCAAAACAAAACAAACACATTGCCAAAAAAAAGATCAATATCCTTCAAAAATCCTTAACAAAATATGAACAAAGGGAATTCAATAATATCTTAAAAAAATTATACACCATGACCAAGTAGGGTTTATTCCGGGGATGCAAAGCTGGCTCAATATTTGAAAGTCAATGCAATCTACCATACTGACAGGCTAAAGAAGAAAAACTATATGATCAGATCTACTGGTGCAGAAAAAGCATTTGACAAAATTCAATACTCATTCATGATAAAAACTCTCAGAATACTAAGAATAGAAGGGAACATTTTTTTTTTTTTTTTTTTTTTGCAGTACGCGGGCCTCTCACTGTTGTGGCGTCTCCCGTTGCGGAGCACAGGCTCTGGACACGCAGGCTCAGCGGCCATGGCTCACGGACCTAGCTACTCCGCGGCATGTGGGATCTTCCTGGACCGGGGCACGAACCCGCGTCCCCTGCATCGGCAGGCGGACTCTCAACCCCTGCGCCACCAGGGAAGCCCGGAACTTCGTTTTTTAAAAAATAGTAACAGCTAACATTTATTGAGCCCTTTCTTTTTTTTCTGGCCATGGCCTGTAGCATGTAGGATCTTAGTTCCCCAACCAGGGATCGAACCCGTGCCCCCTGCACGGGAGTCTTAACCACTGGAGCGCCAGGGAAGTCCAAGGGGAACTTCTTAATAAAGAACTGGGGTGCTGCTTTTTTTTTGGAAATGATAAAATTAACAAACCTTTAGCTAGACTAAGAAAAAACAGAGAAAAGATGCACATAAATAAAATCAGAAATGAAACAGGAGACATTACAACTGGTACCATGGAAATACTAATGATCCTAAGACTACTATGAACAATTATATACCAATGAATTTGAAAACCTAGAAAGGTGGAATACTTTCCAGAAATATGCAACCTTCTAAGGGTGAATAATGAAGAAACAGAATATATGAACAGACCAATAATGAGTTAGAAGATCTAAGCAGTAATCACAAACCTCCCAACAAAGAAAAGCCCAGGACCAGATGGTTTCACTGGCAAATTCTACCAAACGTTTGAAGAAAAATTAATGCCAATGCTTCTCAAACTCTTCCAAGAAAACTGAATAGAAGGGAACACTCTCAAACTCATTTTATGAAGCCAGAATGAAATCTGATACCAAGCCATATAAGGATACTACAAGGAAAAAAAAAAACTAGAGACCAACATCCCTGATAAATATAGGTACAAAAGTTCTCAACAAAATATTGACAAATCAGGGCTTCCCTGGTGGCGCAGTGGTTGAGAGTCCGCCTGCCGATGCAGGCGACGCGGGTTCATGCCCCGGTCCGGGAAGATCCCACATGCTGCGGAGCGGCTGGGCCCGTGAGCCATGGCCGCTGAGCCTGCACGTCCGGAGCCTGTGCTCCGCAACGGGAGACGCCACAATAGTGAGAGGGCCGCGTACCGCAAAAAAAAAAAAAAAATATTGACAAATCAAATTCAATAGCACATTAAAAGGATCATATGCCATGATCAAGCTGGATTTATCCCTGGGATGCAAGGATGGCTCAACACATGCAAATCAATAAATGTGATACACCAACTAATAAAATATGTAAAATCATATGATCATCTCAATAGATGCAGAAAAAGCATCTGACAGTATTCAATATCCTTCCATTATAAAAACCCTCAACAAATTGGGTATGGAAGGAACAGACCTCAACATAATAAAGGCCATATATCACAAGTCCACAGCTAACATCACACTCAATGGCAAAAAGTTGAAAGATTTTCCTCCGAGATCAGGAACAAGACACGGATGCCCACAATCACCACTTCACGTCAACATAGTACTGGAAGTCCTAGTCAGAACAATTAGGCAAGAAAAAGAAATAAAATGTATCCAAATAAGAAAGAAGGGGGTAAAATTGTCTCTGTTTGCAGGTGATATGATCTTATTTATAAAAAACCCTAAAGACCCCACCAAAAAAGACAAAGAATACACGAACCCAGTAAAGCTGCAGGATACAAAATCAACATACAGAAATCAGTTTCATTTCTGTACACTAACAATGAAATATATGAGAAAGAAATAAAGAAAGCAATCCCATCCATAGTCATATCAAAAGCAATAAGATAGGAATAAATTCAACCAAGGAGGTAAAAGAGCTGTACACTGAAAACAACAAGACTTTGGTGAAAGAAATTGAAGACACAAACAAATGGAAAGATAGCCCATGTTCATTAATCAGAAGAATTAATATTGTTAAAATTTCCCTACTACCTAAAGCCATCTATAGATTTATGTAACCCCTAACAAAATTTCAATGGCATTTTTCACAGAAAAGGAAAAAAATCCAAAAATTTGTGTGGAATCACAAAAGACCACAAATAACCAAAATATCTTGAGGAAAAAGAACAACACACTTTCTAATTTCAAACTATATTACAAAGCTATAGTAATCAAAACAGTGTGGCACTGGCATCACAATAGATACAAAGACAAATGGAACAAAATCAAGAGCTCAGAAATAAACCCTTACATATATGGTCAACTAATATTTGACAAGAGAGCCAAGAATACTCAATGGGGAAAGGAGAAGCTCTTCAATAAATGACATTGGGAAAACTGGATAACCACATGCCGAAGAATAAAATTGGACCCCTATCTTACATTACTCACAAGAATTAATTCAAAATGGATTAAAGATTTAAACATAATACTGAAACCACAAAACTCCTAGAAGAAAACATAAGGACAAAGCTCCTTGACAATGGTCTTGGCAATGATATTTTGGATGTCACACCAAAAGCATGAGCAATAAATGCAAAAATAAACAAGTAGGACTACATCAAGCTAAAATGCTTCTTCACAGCAAAGGAATCCATCAATACAATGAAAAGGCAACCTACTGAATGGGAGAAAATATTTGCAAATCATATATCTGATATGAAGCTAATATCTAAAATATATAAAGAACTCATACAATTCAGTCGTAAAAAACAAACAATCTGATTTTAAAATGGGCAGAAGATCTGAACAGACTTTCTTCCAAAAAAGACACAGATGGCCAACAAATACATGAAAAGATGCTCAACAACATTAATCATGAGGGAAATCAAAACCACAATGAGATAACACCTCACCCCTGTCAGAATGGTTATCATCAAAAAGACATGAAATAAGTGTTGGTGAGGATGTGGAGAAAAGGGAAACTTGAGTATTGTTGGTGGGAAAGTAAACTGCTGCAGCCACTATGAAACACAGTATGGAGTTTTCTCAAAAAATTTAAAATAGAATTACTACCATATAATCCAGCAATTCCACTTCTGGGTATTTATCCAAAGAGAAAAAAACACTAACCTGAAAAGATGTACGTGTCCCATGTTCTTTGCAGCATTATTTACAATAGCCAAGACATGCAAACAACCTAAGTGTCCATCGATGGATAAGTGAATAAAGAAATTGTGGTATAACATATACAACGGAAAATTACTCATCCATAAAAAAGGAATGAAATATTGCCATTTGTGGCAACATGGATGAACCTCAATGGCACTATGCTAAGTGAAATAAGTAAGACAGAGAAAGACAAATACCATATGATTTCTCTTATACATGAAAACTTCAAAAAAAAGTTGCACTCATAAAAACAGAGTAGAATAGTGGTTACCAGGGGCAGATGGAAAGATGCTGGTCAAAGGATACAAGCCTGCCATTATACGATGCATAAACTCTAGGGATCTGAGCATGGTACAGCATGGTGAATACATTTAACAACACTACACTGTGTACTTAAAATCTGCTAAGAGAGTAAACTTCTAGCATTCTCACAACAGCAACAAAGGTAACCATATGAGGTAATGGTTGTGTTGACTTGATTGTGGTAACCATTTCACAAAGTATAAGTATGTCAAATCATCACATCATGCACTTTAAATATATACAATTTTAATTTGAGATTATACTGTAATAAAGCTGAAAAACAGAACATCTGCAGACGACATAATAATCTACATAGAAAACCTAGGCAATATACCAAAGCAAAACCAACAAAAAACAACGCCCATCTCCTAGAGCTAATAGTAAGATTGTAAGATACAAGTTCAACTTATAAAAATCAATTGTAGGGCTTCCCTGGTGGCGCAGTGGTTGAGAGTCCGCCTGCCGATGCAGGGGACACGGGTTCGTGCCCCGGTCCGGGAAGATCCCACATGTCGTGGAGCGGCTGGGCCCGTGAGCCATGGCCACTGAGCCTGTGCATCCGGAGCCTGTGCTCTGCAACGGGAGAGGCCACAACAGTGAGAGGCCCGCGTACCGCAAAAAAAAAAAAAAAAAAAAAAATTAAATACTTGAGTGTAAATATAACAAACATACAGGACTGAATATAAAACAGAAAATGCTGATGAAAAAAATTAAGAATGTTCTAAATAAACAGACATAGCATGTTCCTGGATTAGTACACTCAACACAGTGTTGAGATAGAGAGAGAGAGAGAGAGAGAGAGAGAGAGAAATTCCTATCCAGATCTCAGGAAGATTTTTTTCAGATATAGACAAATTATTCTAAAATGTATATGGAAAGGCCAAGGAATTAGAATGGCTAAAACAGTTTTGGAAATGATGAATAAAGTGGGAGGAATAACTCTGCCCAATTTCAAGACTGATTACATAGCTCAGTAATCAAGACTGTGTGATACTGTTGGAGTAACAGACACAAAGATCAATGGAACAGAATAGAGCTCCCAGAAATAACTCCATACAAGTACAGCCAAATGCTTTTTTTCAATGTCAAAGCAATGTAATGCAGGAAGGATGGTCTTTTCAACAAATGGTGCTGGAGCAACTAAAAGACACCCATAGGAAAAAAAAAAAAAATGAACCTTGACCTAAACCTCACATCTTATGTGCAAAGTAACTCAAAATGGGTTATAGATTTAAATGTAAGACTATAAGACTTCTAGAAGAAAACAGAAGAAAATCTTCAGCACTTGGAGCTTGGTGAAGACTTCTTAGACATAACACCAAAAAAGAGTCCTTAGACATGACAATTCACAAAAGAAAAAAAATTCATAAACAGGACTTAACAAAATGAAAAACTTTTGATAAAGGGATGAAAAGATAAGCTATAGACTGGGAGAAACTTTTGTAAATCACATATCTGACAAAGGACTCATCTCTAAATATATAAAGAATGCTCAAAGTTCAACAATAAAAAAGCCAAATAATCCCATTAGAAAATTGGCAAAAGACATGAAGAAATGTTGCAGCAAAGAACATATAAAGATGACAAATAAGCACATAAAAAGATGTTGAACATCATTAGCCATCAAAGAAATGCAAATTAAGACCATAATGAGCTTTTACTACATGGAGAGGCTGAAGCAGTTAGAATTTGCAAGGCAGAGTCCTGGAGAGGAGAGAGCTTTGCAGAGAAAGAGCTCCAAAAATCTGCAGAGGAGTCTAAATCTTTGGCTGAGTATAAATCTGAGCATGCATAGGGTCAAACTCAGTGAGGTTGGTAGAAAACAACTAACAAGGAAAGACAATTTTCCAGGGAGCTCTAAGCCAAACAATTCTCAGACCTCACACAAGGCCGGGAATCATTTTAACTCCTACAATAGGTGGAGGAACTTTGTTGAATACATAGGGGATTTAGTAGAAATCACCTAAGTGTCATGTCCTAATAGTGTGGCTAAAATAACCCTACAGTACAGGAAAATCTAGACCTGACCTTTAAAACTTAAAGAATAAGCTTGAAAAGGATTGATATGAACCATCTTAACTGCCTGCTACAACAAAACCAAATACTCTTTAAAGTAATGCAACAAAATAAAGCACTACTAAACACAAGATTTAAAATGTCATACACAATAAAAAATTAGGCATATGAAGAAGAAAGAAAGTGCTACCCATAACCAGGGGGAAAGTCAGTTAGTGAAAAGAAAAACCCAAATCACATATATGATGGGAGCGTGTCAAGTTGTCAGGAGGCAAATTAAAGGAGCACCCAAAGGTCAGGTCAGGGATATTTTAAATAACAAAATATAATAGTAATAATGGATTATAACCCATAGAATGAAATAAATATCCATGAGTCCACACTGTTATAATGAATACATGAAGGAGAAGGGCTAGCTCTTCCTTTCAGTAAAATTCCAATTTATACATGTAGAAGAAATGAAAATAGAAAATCATTTGGGAAATACCATGGTAATAATTATTGCTGGCAAAACCTTTCAATGGATGCTAAAAGTATGAAAAAAAGGAGATATTTCATTGGTCTCAAAATATCACAAAGCTACTGGAATTAATAAGGGTTTAGCAAGGTCGCAGGATACCAGGTCAATAAACAAAAATCAATAGTATTTCCATATACTAATACCAGCAACAAACAACTGGAAAATGATATAAGAACAGCCAAAACTATATACGCAAGATTTGCACATTGAAAACCTACAAAGCAATCCTAAAATTTAAAAAGACTTGAATAAATAGATATACCATATTTATGGATTAAAAGACTTGATATTACCACATGTCAATTTTCCCCAAATTGATCTACAGATTCAATGTAATCCCTATCAACATCTCAGCAGCCTTTTTGTAGAAACTGATAAACTGACTCTAAAATTTACATGGAAATGCAAAGAATCTAAAATAGAATTTGAAGGACTCACAGTACCTGATTTTAAGTTTTATTATAAAGCTACATAATCAACAATGTGGGGGTGGGGGTGGGGGTGGGGGGTGGACTTCCCTGGTGGCGCAGTGGTTAAGAATCCGCCTGCCAATGCAGGGAACACAGGTTCAAGCACTGGTCCGGGAAGATCCCACGTGCTGCGCAGCAACTGAGCCCACGAGCCACAACTACTGAGCCAGCGCGTGCGCCTAGAGCCTGTGCTCCGCAACAAACCACCGTCATGAGAAGCCCGCGCACCACAACGAAGAGTTGCCCCCGCTCGCCGCAACTAGAGAAAGCACGCGCGCAGCAACCAAGACCCAACGCAGCCAAAAATAAGTAAATTATTTAAAAAAATACAAAACAGTGTGGGGGATTGGCTTAAGGGAAAGTCATGTGATTGACGGAACATAAAGTTCAGAAATGGACTCCATTCAAATATGGTCAATTGACTTTCAATGGGGGAAAGGACAGTGTTTTCAATAAATGGTGCAGGAACAACTATACACCTTTACTAGTTGAGGGGAAAAAAAGGGAAACTCAATCCTTTCCTCATACCATACACAAAAATTGACTTTGGATGGACTGCAGAATGGTTATAACAACTTTATTCATAATAGCCAATATTTGGAAACAACCCAAACCAAATCAAGTGAATGTATAAACAGAGTCTTGTATATCCAAACAATGGACTATCACTCAGCCATAAAAAGCAACAAACTATTGCCAAATTCAACAACAAGAATGAATCTCAAAAACATCATGCTAAGCAAAGAAGTTAGACACGGGCTTCCCTGGTGGCGCAGTGGTTGAGAGTCTGCCTGCCGATGCAGGGGACGCGGGTTCGTGCCCTGGTCTGGGAAGATCCCACATGCCGCGGAGCGGCTGGGCACGTGAGCCATGGCTGCTGAGCCTGCGCGTCCGGAGCCTGTGCTCCGCAATGGGAGGGGCCACGGCAGTGAGAGGCCCGCGTACCGCAAAAAAAAAAAAAAAAAAGAAGTCAGACACAAAAGAGGACACACTGCATAATTCTACTTATAGGAAGCTCTAGAAAGGGTAAAGCTAATTCGTTGGACCGGAGAGCAGATCAGTGGGTCTAGGGCTGGGGGTGAATGGTGGGGAATGACTGAACGAGGGAAAAGTCCTCTACCTGGATTGTGATGCTGGTTACAAAAGTGGAAACATCTGTCAAAGCCCTTCAAACTGTACATTTTAAATAGTCATATTTTATTGTATGTAAATCAGACCTCAATAAAATTGATCTTTAAAAAGTAACTGTAAATATTATAATCTTCTGCTCATCCCTGCATATCTATATATGCAGATATATCATCCCCCAAATCTGTGGTCCTCAAAACAGCAGTCACCTGGGAGGATTGTTTAAAAACTCATCTTCCCAGGCCCATCCCCAGGAGTAGGTAGGGGGCCTGGGACTTGACATTTGAAACAAGCATTCTAGATAATTCTGACTCAGGCAACCTCAAGTCCACACTTTGTAAGACTTGTCCTAAGTGGACTGTGGCATTAGATTTTTCTCCTGGATCAGAATAAGGCCATGTTTGGCCATCTGGTAAGCGCAAATCTGAGATTTACTCAGGCCTGGCATTTCCAATTTACAGCAGGAGGTGATACTGGAGCTATCATGGCAGATAGCGTGATACACTCTCTTCATTTTAATCCCAGCTTGAATGACTCTGATCAAGCCACGCCCCTCATCTGTGAAATGCAGTTAGAGTTGCTGCCCTGGCAACCTTTCTAACCGGTGCGGACCAACTGAAAGTTTTTGAATAACTCTCAACCATTGGTAGGCTTTAGCCCCACCCAGGTTGCCAGGGTAACCAGGCCTGCTGAGACTGGCCCCGCCTCCCAGGCCCAAGTCACCAGTAGAGAGAGGAAGGCAAGGAAGAAGGGCTTACAAAGAAGCCCTCACGGTGCTCTTCTCCCCCTCAAGGCAGGAAAGAGGCTGGGAGATGGGGAGAAAGGGAAACAGGCAGTCCTTTCAAGGGTTTAGGGAGCCAGGGCCTAACATGGGTCCTACAAACGCAAAAGCCTCCTAAAGCTGTTTTACAGAAGCTGGGTCGGAAGAAGGCCTCAGAGCTGCTGTCAGGCATGGAAGGAGCCACCATGAGAAGCCACTGCCGAGGAGAAAACCCTCCTCAGTCCTGAAGGGAAGAAAGCTATGCCACCATGGGTCCCCAGCTGGGGGTGGGCCCAGGTTTCTCATAAAGGGAGTATATGAAAAGGCATGGGGAATGGTGAAATAAGGATTCAGCAAAAGCTGCAAACTGACCTATATAAACCTATTAAAATATAACAGAACCAAAGCCTGTTAGCACAAAATGGGGGGGGGGGGGGCAGTGCCGGGGGAGCCAGGTGGTAGAGAGGGAGTAGAGAAGTAAAATCCCAAAGAATTAGCCTCAGGGGACTGGAGTTAACTAACTGCGCACGAAATGCAGCTCTGAGCTTCTTGGCAGTGCAAGCAGAGAAAGGAGCTGATGGGTGACATCAGACTTCCACTTCCCTAGTAGAAGGCAGCATAAGCAATTTTTCAGGAAAGGAAACTGATTTCCTGACTCCCAAGCAAGACAGCAAGCCACAGCTTCTCCTTGTATTTCTCTCCACTTGAAATGGGGATTCAGCATCTGTAGCAAAGGGAACTCTTCAAAGAGATGATAGTGAGGGGTTTCAAATCAAGGAAAAAGAGGAACAGTTTAGCTCAGGAGGAAGAACGAGGTTGACTAGAGGCTACAGCCTTGAAGCTAATGAAGCTTAACTTCAAAACCCCACACACATAGGGCCTCTCCCCAAGTTCTCTCCCCTTTTTCTGTCTGTCCAGCGAAAACTGTAGGGATTTGGTGTTTTGGTTTCACTGATTTTACAAACCCAAATCGATGCATGGGCACAGAACGGGATTGAAAAACAAAAGCAAAAGCAGTAAGTGCTCTCCTAAAAGCCCGGCACGTTGGCAAGTTAGCCTGGGAAACACTTTGACCTCGACCACGAGTTGCTGGGGAAGCCAGGAAGGAGCTGGCTGGCAAGGCCAGGGACACAGGACCTCATGAGCTACTGTGGAGGGGTCCAGGGTTGGAGGGTGGTGGGCCCAGCACCAGGAAGTAGCTCAGCCTCCCCCGACTACCTTACTGTCAGTCTTGAGGCCTGGCTGCTGATCTGCCCCCTCCCAGCATATCCAGGATGCCCTGCTGGGGTGTGAGGATACTGCGGGTACAACACCAGGCCCGGGAGTGCACTATGTGTAGTTCTCTTATGGTACTTACCTTCCCTCCTCCTTTCATAATCATGTGTACTTAATCTTCCCAACAATATGTCCCTTGTTGCCAAGGGCAAAATCGTCCATGTCTCTGCTCCATCCAGGAGCTCTTAAATTTTGCACAAAATATATGTCAACACACTCTTGGGGCTTTGATCCAAAGGGAAGTAAAAGAAATAGGAGACTGTGAGCTCTGAGCTTCCAGAAGTTCCAGTCCTATTGTAATAAGACACTTGTAAGCAAACTCAGCCCCACAGTTCCTCATTTGCTGTGATCAGTTACACAGCAAATGAGTTTCCCATGGTCAGGAGCAGAGATGGGTGTGGGTTTGGTGGAGGCTGGAAGTTTATAAAATTGGGAGATCTTCTCTAAGAAAACGTAAGATTACAAATATAAAATAAGGCCCAGAGCTTGGGAGTGTGGGGTCCTGAAGGTTAAGCTTCAAAAACTTCAAGGGTAAATAGCCTGTGGTCTTTGCAAGTGGCTGGCGCTAAAGGGGTTAAAGAGATGGGACCTGAACTTGCTGAGCCTTGACCCGGGCAGCCTTTGGAAAGACCCAACAAAAAGGGCGGTGTGGCAGGATGAGATGTAAGAAAGAGATGTAAGAATGCCAGAGACCTGCTGGGGGAGCCAGTGAGCAAACCAGTGCAGCCAGACAGGAACTTTTGCAAAGTAAAGGTAGAGAGAGAGACGCTAGGAACCAGCTAGTCAGACTGGGGAGGCCTTGAGTGCAGGCTTAGGCATCTGAATGGCATTTCGCTGGTTATGGGAGCCGTCAATGTTTTTATTTTTTAAATGTGGTTGAGTGACTTGCATAAAGAAATGTTTTAGGAAGATCAGCCCAGTTGAATTGTACAAGGCAATGAAACAGAAACCTTTTTACAAGAGTCCGGGCTTGGGTGATAAGAGCCTGAACCTAGGCTGTGGCTGTATGGAAGCAAAAGAAAATAATCAACTCGATGCGCTTTGGTGATTTAGGTACCAAGAGAGGAAGGATTCCAAAATGATTGAGGGTTCTTCTGGGAAAGTCAGGAAGGAGGGCAGATTCGAAGGAGAAAAACAGAAGAGGAGAATTTGAGACATCCTGGATTTGAGGTGATTAAAAAAAAAACTATGGATGTTGAGATGGTCACCTGATGCCTGGAAATTGAGGAATACAGGTCTTCATTGGTACACAGAGCTCTCATTCATTCATTCATTCATTCAGGATGCATTTGTTGGTAACCTCTGGCACACCCAACCCTGTGTTAGGTGTCAAAGGAATGTAAAAGATGAAAGTGTTCCCTCCCTCTGAAGAATTAAATTTAGGATCTCAAGAGAGAAGAGACAGAGGTGAAACTAGTTGAGTAAGGCAGGGTCTGTTGTGTCTACAAATGAGCAACCCGGAGGTGCGGGTGGGGGGCTGGCTGTGACATTTGTCACTGTGTTGTTCTCTAGAAAGTATTCTGCTCGAGTGACTCGCTGTCATGTGGATATCCCCTTACTTCTCCTCCACTCCACTCATGTTCCTCCCCAAATGGCAGACTTGTCTGAAGAGAACAGTGTTCCCAGAGGCCACAACTGTCCTCCGGTCAAGGGTCCCTTGAGTAAAATGAGTGGTGCAGACAATAAAAGCGATGCCACTTCTCAGAACGGTGAAATCCCTATGAGAGGAGGCACAGCTGGGGGCAATGCTCCTGGACCCTGGAGAAGGTCGGACTGGATCTGAGTCCTAAGTGATTGAGGGGCTGGCTTCAGTGGAATGGAAGGAGGGGGAGGGCAGACCTGGCCCTACGAGATAAGTGCCAATTGCCATCTGCTAGAAAGCAACCTGATATTTGGGAAATCGTCTTCAACCCCAAAACCTCAGCCACTAGGAGGAGGAAACAGTCTTCCCAATGGCAGCTGTGTTAAAACACAGAAGACGTCCCCTAGGAAGGTGATGTGAGGCCACGGGGAAGCTCTCCTGACTTTCCACATGCTGCTCCCTCTGTCTGGAAAGGCTTCACCAAGAAGAAAACATGGGAAACGAAGAAGGGGAAACGAGGACCAGAGGTGGGCAGACAGGAGCAACAAGGTCCCGGGAGAAATGGGCAACAATTCCAAGATATTTAAGTGAATTGAAACTCCCAAGTTCAACCTTGAAGACGTTTTCTTAGCAGTGAGCTCACCAGAGCTGTTTTTGCAGTCATTTAAAATGAATAGAGATGATCTCCTGCATGGTTTTTTTTTTAACTTCTATCACTGAAGTATGTGTTTCAATTTCCCTTGTTCATGATACCCTTTCCTGAACTTTTTATGTGAATGTGTATAACACATACATTTAAAAGTAGCCACTTAGAGGGCAATCTGAAATCAACAGGGCTTGATCTTCCTCTTAATTGCTAGTCAAGCAGTGTGTCCTCACAGTTTTAAGAAAAAAGATGATTCACTGCAGACCTCCCAAACATACCTGAGAGATGGTAGTATTCCCAGAGATGCCACATCTAACTATCCTGACTCTGTGTCTCCTTGGATGCCTTTAGTCTCTTTAGGAGTTTTATTTACCTGCCCTGAATAAAGTGAAGACAGGAGGGATCAGAAGAAGGAAGGAAGTAGCAATCAAATTAATTTTGCCACTTATTCCCTCCTGGCCACCAGGGTACAATCTGATGCTGAAGCTGCGAGTAGGATGAGGGTTTGCCGTCATTTCCCCAAATGGTCACACCCCATATTGATGGAGAGATGGCCCATATGACAAGAAGAGCTGGTTACTTCTTGGACAGTTGAATGTATACCCGGTGATGCGTGCTGAATCAGCTCCCACGCCTTCAGCCAGAGATAAGGGGCTAAGGTCCCGGTGACTTTGCCTGTAACGTCTATTGCCCTGTATCCACAAAGCCAAGCTTCTTGTCCTGAGCCTTGAAACCCTGCTCCCACCAAAGAATCCTACCGTTCCTGCTGCAGGGGGGAGCTTGCTCACAGACTTAAAGCTCTTCCTAATTGGAAACAGAAAGGGGCCTTCGATATGAAGTAGGATCCCTCTGTTTACTGAGTAGGAAATGTTTTAACAAACTGAAAAATACTGAGTATGAATGCCCACACACCCCTACCTAACTCTAGCAGACCCAACTACTCTACTCTTATGGTTCAGATCTTTTTTTTTTTTAAAGTAAGATGCCGGTGCCCATGAGGCTTCTATTCTGGCGTGAGGGCAAACACGATAACCAGAAGAGCTTTCTGTAACAAAACACTTAGAAAATGTTGGGTGTAATTCAGAAAACTTAATTTTAATGCATAGCTGAGCTTGCAAGAAGGTAAGGGAAACACCCCCAGGGGCTGGAGCACCAAGGGAACAGAATTCCAGAGCGCTGACCATGAGCAGCTGCCGTAGGTAGCTGCCTAAGGTGGGAGAATGTGGTAGGAAGGGCTGTTTTAGGAAGCTTGACCTTCAGTGCCCATGCAGGGAGAGGAGACAGAGCCTCTGGCCTTGCCAGGGCGTGCTGGGACCAAGACCCTCCTCACACAGACACAGAAAATTGGGACTCTCTAAAAGCAATACTTACTCTCAGATAAAGGGGAAATTAGAAAAGTTCACACGGGAAGACAGTCCCCAGAGAATTCTTAACCAAGGTCTAGGACTCAGACTTTGGAGTTGAAATACACACTCCCCTCATATTTGGGGAACTCAAAAAATTGACACTGAGCCGATGATGTCCCTAGGTTACCCGGCAGAAGCAAATGAAATCTCTCTGTACAGGACCCACCCACAAGCTAGGCCTCACAAGGATCCCACAGATAAAGCCCTGTTAAAGATGAGCTCATAGCCCAGGCGGTAATACACTGAAAGAAACAATCTACCCCTTGGCTTATACCTTCCCCCACTTTTTTCAGCTACAAGATGCCCCTGCTGTGGGGTACCAACTGCTCCTGTTATGCAGCAGAATTAAGAACTGTGTGCCCCTCCCCTAGTCTGTTCCCTCCCTCCCTGAGAGTAACCACTAAATCCCTGCTAATTCCCATGCATCATTTTAAACTACACTGAGTGATTCCATAAATAACATATACATTTGTCTGCAGTCTCAAGCTTACAGAAGATGACAGTGATGCTCTGGAAAAGGCCTGTTTTTGCTGGGAGCTCATCTCTAAATGAAGTGCACATTCCGGTCTCGACAGAGGCTGAGCGTTCCCCATGACTCTCTGTGTGAGGGTGATGAACCCTCCTAGCACCGGGATCATCAGGGAGCTGTCAGCAACTCAAGGGCAGGCTCGTGTCTGATTCATGGGCCCTTGTATCTTCAGCTCTTAGAAAAGACCCTGGCACACTGTCAGTGCTCCATCAGAAAGCCAACTGGAGGATGTATGACCTGGGCGACAACACAGCAGGGTCCGTCCAGAGGCAATGGAGTGACAGCCGCTCCCCTGGCCCAGCATAACCTACAAATCCCCGACTCTGCAAGTCCACGTTCAAGGCAGCCATGTGGGAGGAGGAGAAGAGAGAGCCCTGAGATGGGGCAGGCTCTGAACCCTCTACCCACAGCCACCGAGACCCCGAAATGGGCATGGCACTGATGGCAGCACCCCTTCTCAGGGCTCACAGGTCCCCACCCCTTGGCTTATGTTTTCTCCCCACACTTGTCAGCTACAAGTTACCCTATGATACCAACTGTTTTTCCCATGCAGCCTTTTCCCACCCTGATCCACTGTGGTTTCCATGAAGGTTTTTGCCATGACTGAGCTGATGATGCTATGTGCTTGGAGAGCTAAGCCCAGAGCACAGGGCCTCTAGAAAGTGACAGCCTGAAGGAGTTGAAATGCAGCTAGGCGGCATCAGCTCGGGTTCAAGGCCTCTTCCCACTCCAAATGCTAATGGCAGAGTGCCTGCCCCAGCTGCCACCCCAACCTTGAAGGGGCACCACAGACCCCGTCTCTTCTGTTATTATCATACCTTGTCTCCTGTGGAGTCTCTGAAGTGATGTTCCTCCTGCCGCTGGACTTGGCCCCTTGAGCCCAAACAGCACACTGTGCGTAGCCTTTCAAAACAATGTTTACAGATATGGAGGCCAGGAAGAGAAGGGAGGAAGCAGGGAGTTCCAGGAAGGAGCATTTTGAGTTCTGAAATAGACAAACATTAGCTCTAACCTGGCATGAGCTTTTCTGAAACACAAATGTGATTGTATAAGTCCCCTCACTCATCGCCGTGAAATTCTTCGACTCCTAGGGAAAATGCCACATTTCTGTCTGTCACCGTTAATTATCCCACTTTCTCCCTTCTACATGCTTTTGTCCCACCATCCTTAAAGCTGGGCTCCTTCCTGACCCCATCAACGCCCTGGCCCTCCTGGCCTTTCTACCTGCACTGCCCTCCCCTCACTACCCCTCCCGCCCAGCCTCAGTGTTGGTGCAGCAAACCCTTCTCACTTGTCTCATTTGTCATCCAGGAAGTTTTAGCTTCCCTGTGAAAACTTCTAAAACTGGCTCAGTCAGATGGAAGTAATTTTCTGTCATCACAGTCAGTGTCCCCTTTTGATGGTCCTTGTCCTTTGGGGTCCCAAAAGTGACTTTTAAAAAGAGAAGAAAAGACACAAACCAATAAGGCCGGTGAGCCCTTGGGAGACACCCCCCACCCCCCGCACCGACTAGGGCATCACAGCAGAATTACCTGTCTCAAAGGGGTGTCTTTGACCAAAATTCACTCAACTCACAGGAATCCCTTTCCCCAGACAAGCAATTCACCACCTTGCCCCATTTCTACCTTCTTTCAACTACCATGGCCCCCACCAGCTCAACTGATGCTGGCAAGGAGGGACTCTCTCTACAGAGATGGGCTACAACACTTGCCCACTGCCTATCTCCTGCTTGTCACTCGTCTTGTGACAGAACCTCTGCCCAGAAGCACTCAGGGATCCTGCCTGTAGGAGCCATCGTGGCCCTAGGGCCCGCCCTTGTCCCATATCCAGCATAAACAGGACAGCTAGAAAATCCCTGAATGGGAACAATCCTCAACAGAGCTCTACCACGGCACTCAGGCATCCACGCATAGCTGCGTGGCAGGCCTCTCTCCCCACAAGGCTGCGAGCTCCTCGGGACAGGGACCATGTCTTATTCACCTTTGTTCCCCTGTGCCCAGCACATGCAGGTGTTCAATGAATAAGAGCAATGACTGGCACTTGGAAGGGCCAGTTAGGAACCAGGGAGGGTGGGACATGACAAGGAAGGATTCTCTAATCCAAATCTGTACCATCAACCAGGGCTGAGTGGGTCTCTGGATGGAAGAGGCAATGCGGATTTAGGCGATAAATAACAACCCAGTCCACCCGGCCCAGCGTGAAGACTAGCTGTCTAAGAGATAGAACAGTCTAGAGAGCTGGGCTTCTGACAGTCACCACCAGACACTTCTTCTCATTTCCTGTCATTTTACTAGATGCTATGCCCACAGGTCAAGGCCTATTTCAAACATACTTTAGCTGGGAAGTCTACCTGACCTCTTCCAACCAGCACTTCCTATCTCCCAGGAAGGAGTTTGCCTTTGTCTGACCTCCTGGAGCCCGGGGCCCAGAGGGCCCACTCAGGTGTGAAGGCAGGATAGACATCAGCAACTGAAACAAACAAAAACGCCAGTTAGGTAACCAAGGAATTCGGGCACACATCTGCTTGTTGCTACTTGCATGTACTCTCTCTTGAAGAATTCCCTGGAAACATAAGCAGTTCTCATTGAGACATGGCGGCCTCTGGGGAAGGGGACAGGACTGGGGGCTGAGTCCCAAGAGTGAGCAAGGGAGGCATATCTGAACTGGATGTTCTTCAGAATGTTTGGGTTTTGACCATATGCACGCAATACTGTTAAAAAGGACTCAAGAACTAAATATCAGACCACAGAAAATCGCAAATTCCAAAATGCAACAATCTTTTGAGGCTATAATTACAGACCTAGTCATAAATAATTGAAGTCTCAACAACACTAAAACAAGATACATGACAAGAAAACAGAAGTCTAAAAGTCTCTTCTCAAGCAGCAAACAAAATCAAGACTATAATGAGCAACTACTCTGAGAGTAGAATCACTATATATTTAAATGGGTTGAAAGCAGGATTTCTCAGAGGAAAATTCTTTGGTTTTTTGGGGTTTCTTTCCCCCCTTTTTTTTCTTTTTTCCTTTCCTTTGCGGTATGCAGGCCTCTCACCACCGTGGCCTCTCCCACCGCAGAACACAGGCTCCGGACGCACAGGCCCAGCGGCCACGGCCCACGGGGCCAGCCACCCCGTGGCACGCAGGATCCCCCCGGACCGGGGCACGAACCCGTGCCCCCCGCCTTGGCAGGCGGACCCCCAACCACTGCGCCACCAGGGAAGCCCGAAAATCTTTGTTTTTAATGCTTATGTATCAGGAAAAACTAAGAGAAAACAAGGGAAGAAAAAAGGTCAGAAAGGAAGAACTGCCAGGAAACCACAGGGAAGGAAGAAAAAGTTTGCCAGCCACCCCGAATCCATAAGATATTGCATTTCTAAATAGATTCATCACCGAGGTGTCATCATTAGGAACACTCAATTTATTCTTGTCTTACCAGTAGCTTCCTAACTGGTTCCTCCCTCTGACCCAGCGTCACTCATCTCTAATCCATTGGGAAGACACCCCCCCCCCAAAAAAAATCTAATCCTGCCATGCTCATTTTAAAACTGCAATAGTTTTCCAAATGATAGCCTATGGAATGCACTTCCAAATCTTGTCCCTATGTCTACCCCTCTCTTCCCCTCTCTCCTGGGCCCTTGGTTCCAGCTCTCTAGACATAATTCCTCAAGGCACCTTGCTCCTCCATGAGAACAGATCTGTGTACCAGCTGTTCCACTGGCCCATCCCCACTCTGCCTGGCCAATTTGACTGTGTTTAAGTTTGAGCTTAAATGTGAGGCTTTGCTAGGCTTTCTCTGCAAGTTTCTCTCTCACAGGGCTCGAGTGTAGCCATTTTTCCATGTTTTGTAATGCCTGCCTCACCAAAGGGCTCGGGCAGAGACTACGCCTTGTTCATCTTTGTATCCTAGCTCCTTCCACCCGAGCACAAAGCCAGTTGCCTCGACTCCCCTCAGTGAAGGTTCATTGAGTGCCTCAAGTGACTTTCTTGTACAAAGCAAAAGAAAGCTAAAAGCCCCCTCTGCCCGAAGACGTCCCATCCACCCATCTTAAATTCTCCTTCCCCTCTCCATGGATTTCAGTCTCACAGACGTTGCTGTTCACGATGGTACCCAGACCTCTGCTGGCTGATGCTATTCCACTCACTCTTTAGGGTGCAGGGGCATTGCCAGGGATATCTGAACTCCACTCTCAAAAGACAACCCCCTTTCCGTTACAATTTCTCCTTCTCTTCGATGGGTCTTGCCCAGATTGGATCTCAGGTCCTTTTATACAAATGTCAGTAGCTCCATATCCTGCCCCAAGACTTGGATCTGGGTTGAGGCCCTATTCAGCTCCTGATACATGTCTCAGACCTAGAGGAGAAAAACAGATGCATTCAGCTAGGCATCTAGTTGTCTTCTGCACTCCTCCTAATCTCCTGATTAGGCAACCTAAACTGAAGTTTTATCTGAAGATACTCTTCCCCAACCTCAAGAGAAAAATGCCATGGATTGGCTGAGTGTCCACCACGACTCTGTGTATGGTGATGGACCCTCTGGCATCACCAGCCTCAGATAGCTTCCAGGATCGTAAAGCCAGGGCCCTTGCCTCCTGAGTACTCGGAAGAGAGGCTGGCAGAGTCGGTGCTCCATCAAAATGTCAGCTGGATGATGCGTTACCCAGGCAACACAGAAAGGTCCATCCAGAAGCAGTGGAGTGACACCCGCTCCCCCAGCCCAGTATAACCTTCAGTTTCCCAGCTCTGTAAGTCCACGTTCAAGGCAGGCAGGTAGGAGAAGGAGAAGAGAGAACCCTCACCGGGGTTTGAGCCACGTGCTCAATCTTTCAGAAGCCCAAGTCCAAAAGTAGCCTTCTGGTACACATTTGAACTTGAAAAAAAAAAGAAAACATTTCCAGTCTTCAAAAAAGTTTGTTTTAAAACACAAGCTTCTAGAAGGCAGATATTCCTTTCTATGTAACAGCAAGCACAGCACTTTTTATTTATAAATATTATTTGATAAGGATAATACTTTACTAGATGAACAAATATTCCAAGTTGGTTATTTTAGGAAGTAACTCCTAGAACAAGAAGTCTCCTGCATGTCAGGTAGAGAATCCTTTATTATCTCAACAATGTGTTTGCTTCCCATGCTTAATCCTGAAAAGGAATCCTTTCTAACAGTAGGGAAATTAGAGTGTCCTCTCAAGGCTGTATATAGGATTTTAATTTTAGATCTAAGTTTGGTGGGGAAGCTCAAACTTATTAATTGCCCTACTCTTCCCATCCACTGTTTGACTACACCTAAATCCCTACAGGGATAGAAAGCTCAGTACCTCTCAAGGAATCCTACACCATTTTCAAACATTTCTATTAGAAAACCTTTCCTTACAGCCATTCCAATTCTTTGTCCTTAGAATACTGTTTGCCAGCCTTACCTGGTGGCGCAGTGGTTAAGAACCCACCTGCCGATGCAGGGGACAAAGGTTCAAGCCATGGTCCAGGAAGATGCCGCAGAGCAACTAAGCCCATGCTCCACAACTACTGAGCCTGCGCTCTAGAACCCGCAAGCCACCACTGCTGAGCCCACACGCCACAACTACTGGAGCCCGCGTGCCTAGAGCCCATGCTCCGCAACAAGAGAAGCCACCGCAATGAGAAGCCCGCGCACCGCAATGAAGAGTAGCCCGCGCTCACCCCAACTACAGAAAGCCCGCGCGCAGCAACGAAGACCCAACGCAGCCAAAAAAAAAAAAGAATATTGTTTGCCAACCAAAAAAAAACGAAAACAAAAACCCAAGAGTCAACCCCAAATGCTGGCATCTAAACTACCTTCCTGCTTTGTAGGGGTGGTATGCATGTGGCTATGTGCTCCAAACCCCACAGCCAATCTCTGCCAAAGTGCACGGGCACATTTTTGAGCAAGAAAGTTGATCTCATCTTTCTGTAGAGAATGTCTGTTGGGGTTAAGCATGGGCCCTTGGGCTCTTCATCTCGAGTTCTTACTATTCTTAATGGCTCATTATATTTGACCAAAACTCACCCAACTCACAGGAATCCCTTTCCCCAGACAAGCAATCCATCATCCTGCCCCATTTCTGTATTCTTTCAACTACCATGGGCCCCAGCACCTCAAATAATGCTGGCAAGGAGGGGCTCTCTCTGCAGAGATGGGCTACAACACTTGCCCACTGCCTCACAGGCCCTTGGTTCCAGGAGCTGCCCACCCCATCTCCTGCTTATCACTCGTCTTGTGACAGAACCTCTGCCCAGAAGCACTCAGGGATCCTGCCTGTAGGAGCCATCGTGGCCCTAGGGCCCGCCCTTGTCCCATATCCAGCATAAACAGGACAGCTAGAAAATCCCTGAATGGGAACAATCCTCAACAGAGCTCTACCACGGCACTCAGGCATCCACGCATAGCTGCGTGGCAGGCCTCTCTCCCCACAAGGCTGCGAGCTCCTCGGGACAGGGACCATGTCTTATTCACCTTTGTTCCCCTGTGCCCAGCACATGCAGGTGTTCAATGAATAAGAGCAATGACTGGCACTTGGAAGGGCCAGTTAGGAACCAGGGAGGGTGGGACATGACAAGGAAGGATTCTCTAATCCAAATCTGTACCATCAACCAGGGCTGAGTGGGTCTCTGGATGGAAGAGGCAATGCGGATTTAGGCGATAAATAACAACCCAGTCCACCCGGCCCAGCGTGAAGACTAGCTGTCTAAGAGATAGAACAGTCTAGAGAGCTGGGCTTCTGATAGTCACCACCAGACACTTCTTCTCATTTCCTGTCATTTTACTAGATGCTATGCCCATAGGTCAAGGCCTATTTCAAACACACTTCTGCCTGGAAGGGTTTGGGATTTTTTAATGCAGTGTCATGAAGTTTACTGCATGGGCTTTTGGCATCTGTTTTCACTGCTTTTTTCCTTTTCCTTTTTTTGACTGTTTCAGACAACTGAGGTTGCTAGGTAAAAGAATCTTTATACAGATGAGGTGTTGTTAAATATTCTCAACTAAGATATAAACTAGGGATCCTAAGCTTTTTTTTTAATTAAAGTAATGGTATAAAAAAATTCAAACAGATCTGAACCATCACTAGCCCTCACAGAGATAACGGGTGAGGTGCTCTGGAAACAGTGTGAAGGGACAGGTGTTCCAAGCGGGGTCCGGGCCATCAGAGAATGAGAATGAGACCTGGAGGCTCTGCACTTAACCAGCAGGGCGTACAGAGGAGACATCAAGAGGGATGGTAAGAACATCACAGAGCACTTTAGGACATGGAATGGCAATGTCGCAAAAACCCCATTAAATGACAATTTCTCCTTTTTTCTATAACGGAGGCACATATAATTTTTATATCGGCGTTCTGATAAAAGCTTTTTTTTTTTTTCCGGTACACGGGCCTCTCACCGTTGCAGCCTCTCCCGTTGCGGAGCACAGGCTCCGGACGTGCAGGCTCAGCGGCCATGGCTCACGGGCCCAGCCATCCTGGAAGGTTCTGGAAACAAAGGGAGACTTTGCTTCCTCACACTATACTCTTTTGTGTTATTTGAATGCTCCACAGTAAGCATATATTATCTCTGTGATTTAAAAAAAAATCCAATTTCAAAAAGAATCAGAAATTGAAGCTCACTCAGGCCATATTGTTATAAGTTCAGAGGGGTAATGTTTAACTCAAAATGTATCATGGATCAGAAATAATTTTTTGCCGGTCAGTATAACTTGGGCAGGGAAGTGCTTTTATTTTCACAAAATTGTGTCTTAAGTCGTGAAAAAGTGTAGGAGTCATAATCAGACTCTCATTCAGCCCACTGGACCTTAGGAGGAAATTAGCCAGTGAAGTGGAAGACTCGCCCCTACTGCAATAAGGCCTTGGGAAGGGAGAGAGTGGAGTGCCAGCTCTGCTCTAAGACTCTGGAGCCAAGCACAGGGGATGCAGGAGGGAGGCCCAGCCCTAGTCAGAGTGCAGCTGCTACAGGCAGACCCTATTCTGAGACCCAGCTCAACCCCGAATGACTTTCTCCATGACCCCAACTCAACCCATCTCAGTCCAGGCCAACAGGCATCACTACCATCACACAGAGTGCCAGCCACCCTATCCGAAGGGCGAGCAGCCCCTGAGCCGGTGGGCAATCGGCATCAGTTTGGCGACGGGCTCCTCCCCAGACTCCACATCGTCAAGGACTCCTCACGAGGCTGACTGCTCACTTAGGGGGAGTCTTCCATGTTCCCTTTCCCCAAACTCTATTTTTACAGATGGGAAAACCGAGACCCAAAGAACTGGGGTGACTCTATCAAGGTCACAGTGATTCAGAGGCAGAACCCTTTTTAACACCAACTCCCTTGGCTTGAAAGAAAGAGTAAGTTCTGGCATCTACGAGGGATGTCTGTTTTCAGCAATATTTCAATGCTTCATACAAAAGAGAAAATTCAAATGATTTACTCAATATACATACCTTAAGCTACGTCAGAATTCCCACTAATTTCATACGAGTAGTTTAGTCAGGCTTATTAAGGAAGCCAGGACAGCAGGTGTCAGTCATTCTTTGAGTCTCTCTCTAGAAGGTAGCCTTGGGTGGAAACATACCAACAATCCTCTTTGCTGCTTTTCTCTTACTTCCAAGGAGTGTCATTAAGACTTCATTAAGTCATTTTTAAGAAGTAGGCACTAACTGGTCATCCTAGGCTGTGTTCTCAGCCTCTCCCAACAGGGTTTATCTTCAGGGACCCAAACATGCATTCCCAAGAGTCAATGCAGGAGAGAATTTGAAGTCTGCCTCATCTTGGGTTTCCTTTGATGGAAGCAGTCCTGCCCTGGGGACTGGGGAGCCCAGAGAGCAGACAGAAGGGTCCCATGTCATCCTGGACATGGGGTCCTTCCACCTGAAAGGAGTCATGGAGGAACATCTGGGGAATGGGGTCTGGAGCTGTTGTGATTCCCCAGACTACTTTTGTGTATAGGTTGGGAGTGGCAACCTGAAAACCCAGCCAGGAATGGGCCCAGGGTGAGGCCGGCAGTATTGGGAGCACGTGGCCTAGCTGATTCACAGGCCAGCCATCACCCGGCCTGGGGTCTCAGCGCTGCGCTGCACCATGAAACAGGTGCGGTGGCCGGGAAGCTCTTCCCCACGCTGAGCAGAAATCTCCTCTCCCTCTGGGAACTTCTCTCCTTGGGCCCGGTTCTAATGGTCCTTCAGATGTTTGAAGGCCAGCATCATGTCTCCCTAAAAAGTCTTAGGATTCATCATCAGGGTTTGCTGTAGGGCTGAACCGTGCAAAGTCTTCAGAGGATAGCCCAGGGACTCGGGGAACCTATCTCTTACCTCTGTGTGAGCATTTGGCTTGCTCTATGAAATCAGGGTGGCAGTACATTTTATTGTAGCATTTTTATGTAGACCTACGCCTGACCTTTTGCTTTCCAGATTAGTAGGCCTGCCCAGGATCTCTTCCAACTACCACCCTAAAGTTGCCCAAGAATCCCGAGGTTGCTCAGCCTGTTTTCCCCAGCTTCCCGGGGGCGAGAATCAGGAATCAGCTGCCATTTTTAGCTTGCATGACTTCTGCTGCTTCTATACACTGTTGCCTCTGACCACTGACCCCGAACAGTAACACACTCTTGCCCACAAATAAGATGGTGTTCCTGACGCTTCAGATCTCCACCAAGGTCACAAGCAGATACCAAGATCCCTGTACCCTCAGCGGCTCTGTCGTGTCCTCAGCTTGTCCTTGGGGCCAGCCAGAGCCCTCATCATGACATCATCTCCCTGGAGAGCCTTTCTTCACAGTGACTTTCTGCTGCAGAGGCTTAAGCCTAAGGGCAAATCCAAGTAACTTGCCTCCCCAGAGGAATGCACATTGAAGCACCTGGTCCCTGGAAGCCTGGAAGTTTTGTTCGAGACCTTTTATACACACAGAGGCAAGGCTGCCACTGATCTCACATGGACACAGCTAAGAGGGGCTTCTTGGGAGGTTTTCCCCCAAGCAAAGGTCCTAACTTGGGCTCCTACCTACACACAGCAGTAGCAGGTCACCTGAAAATTGCAGCTTTGTTGATAAGACATTTGAAAAATACATATACTCCACTAGGCAACTGATGGTATATTTCTAGCAGTCCCTTCTAGTTAAATTCTTAAAAAAAGAATTTCTTGAAAATAATTCCTTAAAAGGATTTTTAAGGAGCCTACCTCTTTCACAGTCAGTGGTGTCCACTCTGGAAATGGATCACCTCTACTTCCTAATTGTCCACGGGGGGCGAGGGCCAGAGGAGTGGGAGGGAAGAGGCCATCAAGCTTGGCAAGTTTCAAAAGCTGAGGTCCTCTCGTGAGATGACATTTTAAGTACTGGTGTCACTGTCCTAACTGAACAGATACTTCTGTCCGCAGATTGGGCCACAATGACCAGGGCATGGGGTCACAGCCTCTCTGGCCCTTCCCTAATGACCAATGCCAAGCCTGCTTCCATGTTGGAAGTGGACGTTGGCAAGGCTGGCTATCTCAGGCCTCCAGCCATGGCATCAGCCAGCCAGCAGAGAACTGCCCCGGGGGATCACATGCCCCACAGTTAAGCATGACTTTGAAGCAGGACCAGCTGAGTTTGAGGATAGCCTCCCGCTCCTGCTTGGTTGCTGTTTCCTCCGGCTCCCACTTCCCTTGGCCAAGCTTTGGCCTTTGCTGGATTAGCGCAACCACCTACTTCTTGGGACCTCCTCCCGGGCCTGGCCCAGGCACCCGGGTCTGGGTTGGGAATGACCACCTTCTCAATTGCCTGGCAGGTGTTCCAAAAGAGAAGTTAAGAACACAGACTCTGGCATTGCCACTGGTCAGTGTATGACCTTAAGCAAGTTTCTCAGCTTCTGTGTTCCTCAGTTTCCTCATCTGTAAATGGGGATAATAGTATCTACCAAATAGGGTTGGAAGTGAATACATATGAACTACTTAGGGAAGTACCTGGCACATGATAAGGCCCACATAACTGCCTTCATTGCTATTATTACTGCTTCCTCAGGACCCCTTAGCTCTTCATCCATCTAGTTGCCCATGGCTGTGCCGTACAACTAGGAGAGCTTCTGACTGGATACCTAGAGATCAGAGAGACTCACTTGCCCTTACCAAGGATCTCACCTCTCCTACACTTATTTCTGTCTCGGGGTGGAAGGGCTGACAAGGGATAGGGAGCCCGCACCTGGCCTCAAAAGGAGCACAGGAACTTCCGGGAAGATGGCGGAAGAGTAAGACGCGGAGATCACCTTCCTCCCCACAGATACACTAGAAATACGTCTACACGTGGAACAACTCCTACAGAACACCTACTGAACGCTGGCAGAAGACCTCAGACCTCCCAAAAGGCAAGAAACTCCCCCACGTACCTGGGTAGGGCAAAAGAAAAAAGAATAAACAGAGACAAAAGGATAGGGACGGGTCCTGCACCAGCGGGAGGGAGCTGTGAAGGAGGAAAAGTGTCCACACACTAGGAAGCCCCTTCGCGGGCGGAGACTGCGGGTGGCGTAAGGGGGGAGCTTCGCAGCCGCGGAGGAGAGCGCAGCTACAGGGGTGCGGAGGGCAAAGCGGAGAGATTCCCGCACAGAGGATCAGGGCCGACCGGCACTCACCAGCCCGAGAGGCTTGTCTGCTCCCCCGCCGGGCGGGCGGGGCTGGGAGCTGAGGCTCCGGCTTCGGTCGGAGCGCAGGGAGAGGACTGGGGATGGCGGCGTGAACACAACCTGCAGGGGGTTAGTGCGCCACGGCTGGCCAGGAAGGAGTCCGGGGAGAAGTCTGGACCTGCCTAAGAGGCAAGCGACTTTTTCTTCCCTCTTTATTTCCTGGTGCGCGAGGAGAGGGGATTAAGAGTGCTGCTTAAATGAGCTCCAGAGACGGGCGCGAGCCGCGGCTAAAAGCGCGGACCCCAGAGACGGGCATGAGACGCTAAGGCTGTCGCTCCGCCTCTTGCTGACTGGGTCGTCGGATGGTAAGCAGGAATGCCTGACTTCTTGGGGATACCAGCAGCGTCAAGAGCGTCATATAACCCATATAACCCACAGGAGGTCAAGCCTGCTAGTACAGGACTGAAGGATGAAGCCCTGCTCTGGCACGGAGGCCAATAGTCTAGAGTTCCCCAATCCCTGGGCCCTCAACCTTGGACTGTTGGGGAAACGAGTGTGCAGCCTGCGAGGGACCCAGAGAAGCTCTTCTGATGGGCTTCCATCCCATGTTCTGCATTTTTAAGGGCCAATTACCTGGGCTGTGACCTGAAACAAGGACCTTCGTGTACAGACACACGCCTTTCAGATTCGACTCTGAGATTTTTGGTTTTAATCAATTGTACTTCCCATAAATGAAGATGACCTCAAGCAGTAGCATCCTAGAGAGTCACTCGCTCAGTCTAGACCCTGCAACACACAGAAACAAGAGATGACACAGGATGTCACAGAAGCTAACTTTAAAAAATACGCTGGATTTTAGGAACAAGGGAGTTGTTTAGAAATCATAAAATGTTATCAGAAGTATTTAACGTATTTCAAACACAAAAACGTAAAAACAACTTACTGTACTTCAAGGAAAATGTAAACTTGTAAAATGCCCAAATTAAACATATATTATCTTCACTCTAATTATGAGCAGATCATCTTAATAAAAATAAGCTGTTGGTCAAAAATAGCCACTGTCATTTCTAGCAAAATGTCTTACAAGTTTAGATTTATCATTTTTATTTCCATGCAGAACCAACACCAGCACACACCGTTGCTGGGCTCAAAGCAGGTTTTGTTTGATTCTGTTCATTATCATTGTGTCCTGAGATGCACACCCCATGACGTGCTCGGGGGCAGCCTGGCCCCACAGAACCCTCCAGTCGAGTCTGCATGTGGGCATCTGGGCCGGCCAGCCCCTCTTCTTAGTCCCACAGTCGCTTAGTCCTCAGGGCATCTCTGTCCATCTTTGACAAGTAGGCATAAAGCAGCTTCTTAGATGGTTAACTTCCTCAGAGCAGGTAGCATCTGTGAGAAGCTAAGATCATCTCCAAACTAAGCACAAGTCTGCTTTTATCCCAAAGGCAACGTGGCAAAAAGAAAGGGCTGAGGCAATCTCCTATAACTTGCCCAAAGGCTTGATGTCCTATCTGTAAGCCATAAACCCAACAGAGAAGCTTCTATCAAGTTAAGTGAGTCTATATACAAACACAACAACAGTAGACTTAATCTGAATGCCCATTTGTTGGGAACTGGTTAGGTAAGTTATTGGTAAACCCACTGGGACAGTTCTTTTGGTGTGTCAGTTTGACAAGGCCACAGTCCTGTTATTCAGTTAAACACTGAGCTGTGTGTTACCGTGAAGGCATTTTGCAGATGTGACTAAAGCCCCGATCAGTCAACATTAAGAGTAAGGGCTGGGCTTCCCTGGTGGCGCAGTGATTAAGAATCCGCCTGGGGGCTTCCCTGGTGGCGCAATGGTTGAGAATCTGCCTGCCAATGCAGGGGACACGGGTTCGAGCCCTGGCTTGGGAGGATCCCACATGCCGCGGAACAAAACAACTGGGCCCGTAAGCCACAACTACTGAGCCTGCGCGTCTGGAGCCTGTGCTCCGCAGCAAGAGAGGCCGCGACAGTGAGAGGCCTGTGCACCGCGATGAAGAGTGGCCCCCGCTTGCCACAACTAGAGAAAGCCCTCGCACAGAAACGAAGACCCAACACAGCAAAAATTAATTAATTAATTAATAAACTCTACGCCCAACATCTTCTTTAAAAAAAAAAAAAAAAGAATCCGCCTGGCAATGCAAGGGACATGGGTTGGAGCCCTGGTCCGGGAAGATCCCACATGCCGTGGAGCAACTAAGCCTGTGTGCCACAACTACTGAGCTTGCGCTCTAGAGCCCACGAGCCACAACTACTGAGCCCGCATGCCACAACTACTGAAGCCCGTGTGCCTACAGCCCGTGCTCCGCAACAAGAGAAGCCACCGCAATGAAAAGCCTGCGCACCGCAACGAAGAGTAGCCCCGCTCGCCACAACTAGAGAAAGCCTGTGTGCACAGCAACGAAGACTCAACACAGCCAAAAAATAAATAAATTTAAAAGAAGAGAGTAAGGGAGCACCCTGGATAATCTGGGCAGGCATGATTCAATCCAAGCTACAGGGCTACCGCATTGCCCTCAACGCTGAAGAAGCCGGGAGGTTTTTTTGCCTGGAGAATGTAAGAGAGGATTCCTGGACTAGGGACACCAGGCACAGATCAGAGAACTGGTACCATACTGAAGAGAAAAGGACTAAGGGACTGGATGCTGCCGTACTGAATCCTGAATGCAAAGAGTCTCCCCGCCTTCTTCCCCAGTGGCCTCAGGGATGCTGCCAGGCCGACCCATCCCATCAGGAGTGGAAGGACTCCTGTGGGGAATCGGAAGGCAGACCTAAGGAGACCATCACTAGGATTCCCCAGTGAGCAGCCCAACCAGGCCACTCTAGAGAAACTCAGACTACACACCTCCCCATTTGTTCTGGACCATTAAATTAAATGCCCATGATTAATCATTAGCTGACACAACAGGATTACCTGATACCTGAGGTTAAAGCGCTCATATACAAGACAAGGTATCCCCAGTCCTGGTATCCCCCAGACCACAAAATAAATAAATAAATAAATAAGCTACCAGCAAATAAAAAAACCTTAAACCTTGGAGGAATTAGAATTATGTGAGAAGAAAAAATATCTGTCTTCAGGTGTGAGAAGATATTATATCCAAGAAACAAGCACAGAATGATATAAAAAAATGACATTCAGAAAGAGTTCTTGGAAATCAAAAACCGGATAGCAAAAGCTGAACAACTCAACAGAAAGGCTCGAAAGATACAGCTGAGTGAATCCCCTCCAAAAAGGAGCAAAATGACGAAATGATGCCAATAGGAGGTCAGAAATTGAGGGACTCTGTCCAGGGTGTGCAACATATAAATAACGGAAGCTCCAGAAAGGAGGGGGGACGAGGAGGAAACCCGACAGCAAGTTTATCTGTTAGTTTACTTTCACCCTCAGGCCTCCCACCCCAGATGCACCGATCAGCAGACCATGGTGGATACAGACCCTGCCTTTTTCTTAATCCAGAACTTCTCTAGTAAACAATCCTAAGAGAAGGTAAATGGAGTCCTCTTCCTCTGAAGAAAGAATTCGGATCAGGGGTTAATCCTTTCTCCTCACAAGCAGCACAAGAAACAGGAGATCCATCAAAAGAGAGGAGAGGAAAGTCAAAGAAAGAAATCAAGCAAACTCCCAGGAAATTCTCAGGAAAGTAGAGGAGGTACCAGGATGAGGGCTGGCACCAGACCAAGAGGACAAGAAGTCTGGTCTGGAGCAGGGACTCAAGACAGAAACGTCCAGAGCTGTTAGCACCAAAGTCTCTGCTCGTTTCATAGGGCTCGGCTAAGAACAGAACGTTAAGGTGATCCCAGCCCCGGGTCTTATTTCTCCTAGGCTTTTATCGACATGCGCTGGAGACCTTCCTGCTCTCCAGATCAGCAAGAGGAACCAGCATTTCCTCCCACAGACGTGCTCAGCTTTGGCTTACTGCTGAAATCCAGAGGATGGCTGTGGTGAGCCTGAAAACTGCAGTCAGCGGTCCACGCCCTCTGACCATATTTCTGCCAGACACGGCACGGCCACACGCCCCAGGACTCATTCAAGTCCCTGCTCACTGACTTCCCCAAGGGGAAAGGGCTCTTCAAAGTTCCCAGGCAAGCGGAGGCTCACCCTGCCCCGGAGAGCCCATTATATTGTCTGGCGAATGTCATCAAACAGTGGCAGTGCTGCCCTGTGCCCTCACAGCTCAGTGTGTGCTTGAGGCCCAGTGTTTTCAAAACCACACACGACATTGTTTCAAAACACCTCCACTGGGGGTGAAAATAGAAAAAAGCAAGGAAATCATTAAACCACAAGTCAGTACAGTGCTCACTTTGGGGGAAAAGGTGGAGAATTCAGCTACTGTTGGGTGTTAAGATGGCTTCTACAGTAGTGGTAGTGTTCCTTAACAGTGGACGCACTGTCCATTTTATTATTCTTTAGACCGTATATTTATACTGTATATGCTCTTCCGTATGTATGACACATTTCACGGTTGAAAAAAATGATATAAACTCATAATAGCAAGGAGAACTGAAGGGGAAAACCATCAAGAAGCCAGAGACTACATTCTGGAAGGTACGAGCACATGAAAAAAAGAGCATGCATGATTGAAATAAGGTCCAGGAAAGCCACAGGGAGAAGAGCAGCAGAAGGGTGCAGGGAAGAAGGCCCGGCTGTCCAGGCTCGGGCCTCGGAGCCCCACGCCCTGCAAGAAGATGATCGCCTCCATGCCAGCCACACTCCCAGCTGTGAGATCATGCTTGCTCTGCACCCCACCTGGCAATTCCTCGTTGTTTCTCTCCGTCCGTCCTTGGCATCCGTGACCCGGGTGGCCCTCTGCCCTGTCAACCCCGAGAGGGGCGGCAGCTCAGCTTCCCAGCCCCAAACTCCAGTTGTCCAGCCACTTTGGTCAGCCTCAGAGCCTTGTTCCGGCCAGAGAGGCCCAAGACTTTGGGCCAGTGTTTGGCTCCCGGTCCAGACCCCTTCGGCTTCTGCTCCTGCACATTAGGCGTCAAGGACTCCTCCAGTCTCAGAAAGTCACGTGTGCCGAGGCTCCCAGAGCTGGGGTTTTGCTCAGGCTCTGCAAGGCCAGGAGGGAAGTCCCACTCCGCGCCCATAACTCAGGTGTCAGCATGGGAGGGGGCCTCAGAGGTCATCTCGTCTGCACTGTCTTTGGAGGCCCAGGCGAGATCTGTCCAAGGCCTCAAGGCTGGAGTTGAAAGTCAGCTGTGCCTTTCCAGACGGATCTGAGCCTGTGTACGACAGACACCAACTGGGGGCAAAGGCTGCGCACCTCCAGCCCCTGCCTGGGCTCTGCACGGTTTAGAGACACACAACTGCACACCCGCGCCAACCCAGTGCCACTCAGCGGTGTCCCAGGGGCAGCCCTGCAAGGCCTCAGTGCATCCAGAAACAAGCAGTCTATGAGCTCAGCGACCTAACTGCCCTCCGTTTGAAGAGGCGTAGCGGTTTTACCCTGCAATTGTAAAAGAAAACCAAGTTTCCCGCAGAAAACTTGGAAAGTACAGAAAAGTCTAAAGAAGAAAATAAAAACCACTCATAATGCAACAAGTGTGAGCTGCCATGGCTTTGGCATCGTCATGGACCTCTTTTAATAGAAACCATGTCCTCAAACGAGCATTTGTTGGGTGGGTCACAGGATCCAGGCCGCGGCGCACGCCCTCCTCCCCCAAGGTCAGTGCTGAGTTTGTCAAGAAGATGTAGGCGACCCTGTGGCTGGCTTCACGCAGGCTGAGGAGCGGCGGGCTTGGGACCCGGCCGGCTGCACAGGCCCTCCCCTCCTCTCCACGGCCACAGTCCGATGCAGCCCGACGCAGCTCGGCGACTCCTGTGGCTGCAGGCAAAGCCAGAGGGACCTGCAGGTGAGACTGCAGGGTCCACAGTGGAGCTGCACCCGTGGGCCATGACCAGGGAGGCACTGGCGCCGAGTCGGCCCCTGCTGGCCCAGCCTCTGGCGCGGCGTGAGGCTTTTCCAGGAGAGTCTGCCCTCAAGCTCCTCCGAGCAAACAGAGCAGAGGAGGAGGGCTCTGCTCTGACCTGGGCCTCCTGGCCACTTCTCCCAGCCTTCCTGCCACCCTGGAACAGACTTTCAGGCCCAAAGTGGCTACCCAGGAGAGCTGTGGGTGGTCTCGCACTACAGCTGGGCCAAGCTCGGCCTTCTTCACCCCGGGGGCCCGGTCTGGGCCTCACCCCATGGCAGACAGCGACTTGACTGAGAACACGAGGGGACACTGGCGTCCTTCAAACCCCCTTGGCTTTTCTCGGCCCAGCCCAAACCTGCATATCTGAATTGGGAGCCCCCAGGACAGGATCTGAATCTCGCACAAATCAGCTGCCTGGCCGCAAGCACTACCCACAGCTCTGCTGGACAGAGGGACATGTGGAAGGGAAGGAGGGAGTCAGAGGGGCTGAGGCCACAGCTAAGAGGGGCTCCTGACCATCGCGAGAGCTGGTGGGAACCTCACGTGGCGGCGATTCCAGCCACCTGCCGCAGGGGAGGAAGGCGGCCTCAAATTTAGCAACAAAGAGAGCGCAGGAGGCGGGAAAGGTGGAAACTCAATGAATGCAGGTCTCCTCACCACAACAAGTTACAGAAATTAACCTTTATTTATTGTACTAAAGTCTGTTTAACTTTCGATACAAAGGAAGGTTTTAGTACAGAAAATCCCAGTCTGTCCGAACAGTACCTGTGCACACTGTACCATCACCGTCCCACCCCGCCGCCCAGAGCAGCAGCCCCGCAGGGCGCCAGTGAGACCCCGCGACAGCCTGCAGGGGGTCCCAGTTGTCTGAGCCAGAACGCGTGTACCTGTGAAACGAAGGGCAGCACTGAGGACTGAAACGTGTCTCTTTTCGAACAACTGTGCAAGAAAATATATCCCTTTTTTAAAAAAATGTCACTATGCCTAAACTATAATCTAGTGTCTAGAATTACAAAGAATAAAATGAAATCAGCGATTTCTTGCTAGTAAAATGAAATGTTAGGAACAGTATTAAAATAGAGGTCCTACCCCAGTGACACTTACCCGGAGCCCCGTACAGTACCTATTATTAAGAGGACGCACAGTTTAAGGAGGAACCAGATCAAACCTTCAGCCAGAAACATCCAGCGTCAGAAGCAGTAGGAAAAAAAAACAAAAAAACAAAAAAAACCACACAAACCCCAAACAAAGCCATCCCCGTGGAGCACTGCTCATGCTGTAAGCGCTGGAGCCAAAACTAGATAGATCCCGGTTTCTCTTTTTTTGAGTTTTGACAGTGACTGCACTAATCCTTAAGCTTCCGTAAGGGTTCTCTGCTCAAAGTCTGAAACACGACTGTTTTTATATCAAGTAGAGCTGATGTGCCCGCCCCACTCTAGAGCGCTTAGGAATTACCCTGCAAAACCTGCACTGGTAAAGGCTGTCACTGTTCACAGAACCTAAAGAGGACCCAGTGGCATGCATCAGCCCCAGCCTAACCCCCTGCCTGGAACCGGCTGTGTCACAGTGAACCCGTGAAGCTCCGAGGACCAGAGAGAACGCTGGAATCATGGATGCAGGTGGACGAGAAGAGGACGCAGAGGGCCGGAGACGAAGTCTGAGGGGCGCGTCCGCGAGACGGGCCCAAGACGCCCTCCTCTGTGCAGGAGGGGAATACGCTGCCGTCGGAGAGTCTGCCCCACAAAGGCACTGGTTCCGCGCCCGCCGACGGTCGAAGCATCCGCACTCGCAGGTCCTTCCAGGAGAGGTACCACCAAGGACCGTGAAGTTTGTCAAAGCTCTGGTCCCACTGACAAGAACCTCCCAAAGCAAAGCGGCCCCCAGCGAGGCTCCAGAGTCGTCTCGCTGAAAACAGGCACAAAACCAACACCAAAGCGACAATGAGGAAAAGGGCAGGGGCTGGGCAGCGACAACATGGAGCCGTTCAAGTAAACATAAACAACCGAATACTTAGAAAAGGCTTGTAAACTTGTGATCTGAAAGGTTCTCTTTGCAGCATCTCTGATGAGCTGGCTACGAGAAAGGTTGGTGTCGAGCCCCTCTACAGAGTCTTCTGTCTTACAGCGCACGCGTGAGAGGCATAGAGTCTGCGGCCCTCTGTCTACAAAGGAGGTGCTTCTGGAGTCCTGCTTCATGGATCCTTCCCCTTCGCGTTTATATACAGAGGCGTCTATCTTTAGTCGCTAAAGAGAGCTGAGCCCGGCAGTCACGCCGGCGGCCAAGCTGCAGCCGTCCCCAGCACCGAGTTCTAGAGAGGGCTGGCTGGGATCCACAGGACTTTATTCTGCTCTTGATTGACCATTGCCAAGATCTGAGCGCAAATGCTCGACAGGGCTCCTCCCTGGACGACCCCTGCAAGAGAGCCCCCAAACACACACGTCATTGGCCCAGAGGAAGACCCCAGGGTGAAGGCAAATAAACACATCTTTTACTCTTCCTGGCGTTCTGCCTGTTTTGAGCTACCTGGCCCTCCTGCCCCACGCCCGCCTCTCACTCTCTTCCATCAGTGAGAAATTGGAAAAGGAAAAACAAAGAGTTGAGTGCAAATCACTTCGGCTTTTTACCTATCCCTCTCGGCAACTGTTCCATAGGATGTTAAAATTTTACGCTCAAATGAAGGCTGGTGTCCCATTTTGCCAGGCTGCCCTGGTCCCTGTAACAGGGATGACAGGATCTGACCACACACATGAATGGCCAGGCCCCACTGCAGTGATGCTCTGGGCTGCTTTGCCTAGTCATGCAATGGGGAGTCCCAGCACACTGGAAGGCAGTCTGGGCTGTGTTGTGATGGTCCGATCGGCAGCAGGATTCTACAGGTGACAAGGTTGGGTCTCGGAAGCTGGGCATCCCATGGCCCAGAGAAGATTCCCAGCAAAGATGATGGAATGTCTCCAGCTCTGGCTCAGGCCTGCTCTGCAGGCTTTCAGCACCACAGCCCGGCAGACACTAGACCAGGGCTCTCTGCGGGATCCACGGAACAGCGCCGAGCGCTGGCTGCTTGCCACAGAAATGGACAGCGAGGGTTTAGAAACTGCTATGGAAATGTGACAGAGTAATTTTACATCTGTTGAATCTTACAAAAAGTCAAGGCTTTTATTTTGTTAAGTTTTGGAGTTTTAATGTTCTCTTCTCTAGTACTTGTTAATGTATCTGACTGAAATACTGGTCTGTAATGGACTGGAAATTAAAACACAAACACACATGACACATACGTAGACAGAAGCACCGAGGCTGGGTTTTGAGGCCAAATGTTGCATGAGAAGCACCGAACTAGATCACAACACTCTCCGCAAGTTAATTAAAATCACTGTCTCCACCTCTCTGTGGCCACGGTGTTATTATGCCCCCTACAAATGACTGATTTCATGGAAGAGGTTGAAAGTCACAAAGTGAAATGGCAGTTGGTCAACTGGAACCCTGCTTCTCCTGGTTTGCTTTGTTTCAAAGACCAGAGATAGTGAAGGTGCAGCTTATCTTCAAACTTCACTGCAAAACTGGCCTGACCTGGAAGGCGCTGGGGACAGATGGTCACGGCCACCACCGCCGTGCTACCCGCCCAGGGAACGCTGGAGCTGTGCTACAGGGCGCCTGTGCAGCCGCCACACAGGGCCAGACTGTGACCCAAGGCCAGAATTAGTGGACTTTACCTTTGGACCTGCAACTTCCTGAAGCTGCCCTGGGCCTGCCATCAGACCAGCTGTGATGAAAGTGCTCACTGTGACAGCATCCACCGGGCACCCCGGAAGTGCGGGCTGTTACCACTTCTAGGAAGGACGTCCTTGGGAAGCCTGCATCCATCCCCGCCGCCTGCTCCTCCTCTGCAGGCCTGACGCACACCTACCTGTGAAGAACCTGCTGTACTCCTGCTCGATCTTCTGAGCCGTCTCAAACTGCTCTTTGGAATGCCTCTGAGTCACCTTGTCCTTCAGGTAGATGGGGTCTCTCTGCTCCCTGTTGGGACATCCAGGAAACCAGGCTGAGCTTCTCACCTCCCCCCCGGCCCTCCCACCTCTTTGCTTCTCTGCCCAGAGTAACAGGGGTCTCCACCACCACAGGGCCCCCATGGGCTCCCCCTGGTAAAGCACAGCCTGCAGGCTCCACGGGGAGCTCCGGGCAGAGAGGGGCAAGGTGGGAACCCCAGCGTGTGCACACAGAGACCAGACACCTCAGCTGGCGCCCGAGTGCAGGTATCAGAAGCCCGGAAGCACAGGAAGGCAAAGTGGAAGAGGACCTCGGCAAGCTGTTAGCCCAACCTGCACAGAAACTCAAGCCCAGTGGGAGCAAAGGCCCATCCACATCACGAGGCAGCTCCTGGCAGAGCTGGACCCAGGCCAGGCCACCCAGTTCCTGTGCTGTTGTGAGTGCCCAGCTGAGAGGCAGGAGAAGGGGAAAGGGGCTGGGAGTCAGGAGGGGAGACAGAAAAGCTGGACCTGCTCAGGGAGCGGCGGCAGCATCCAAACAGCGCGGAGAGTGGTGTGGAGGGAGGGCTGTGCTGGGTTCACATGCCTGGCTCAGTGTGAGATGGGGGCTCGAGGGGGAAGGCCGCTCCGACATGGGATGCCTATTTCAAGGCCAAGGGGCCCCCCACCCCACGGCTTTGAGCCAGCAGCGCCTCCCCAGCAAGGCCCCAAGCCAAGCCCCCGAGGAGCCTGTCACCTACTTGATGTGTTTGGCGCTCTTGTAGTGGATGAAGATGACGATGGGGTAGATGTGCATGTGGTGCAGCCGCTCAATGGCGTGGGGGGCGACGTCCAGGAGACAGTGCCGGTTCTGGGGGGAGGGAGAGAGTGAACACCTTGGCAGGTGCGTGGCCGGGGCCTCGGGAGCACTGGACACTCCAGCCTTCCTCTGCCACCGATGGGCCCCACCCCTCCCCTGACACTGCCCTGCCTTGCCCTGTAAGTGAACATACAAGGTTCTACCAACGAACGAGGCAGCAAAACCAGTCTTTCGTTAAGACCACACATGATACACGGAGGGGAAACCTCATCTGGGAAAATCTCTCCCCACAAGCCGTCAGCTGTGATGATGGTCCAGGCTGGGAACCAGGGCCAAGCGGGGTCTGGACGACCCCACTCCAAACTCCCTTTCCTGCCTTCACCCAGATATAGGAAAGCGCTTCCTAAAGTGCTACCCCACCTGGCCTCAGAAACCTTACTTCTGCCAGTCCGGGCAAAAGAAGATGCGGAGACTCAGCGGGGGGCTGAAGCAGGGGAGGGGGAGTGTGGGTCTTTGCATGGCTGTGACTGAAATGCATTCCATGGATCCCCTGAGCCTCCAGGCAGAGTACGAGCCATAGGCAGGCCACGGGCACCCTGACAGCTCCACTGAGGGGGTCCACCCTTTGGCAGGCTTCCTGACGTCCTGGGGCACCCCCGACTGGAGCTCGTCCACTTTAACTGGGCAGTCTGCACTGACAGCTGTAAGAAGTCAACTCCCTCACGTAACAGGAGGGATCCAAAGCCTGGCGGGGTAAACTGACCACCCAGGAAGGATGCAGCCCAGAAAGCGCCCACATCCTCAGGCTTGTGAGGGACGCTTTTCCAAAAGATTTCCCCACTTCCCCTCATACTACCTGGCAAACAGACCCCAGCGTGTTCACAAGCCTAAAGGCACATGGCAACGGCTCTTATCCTTGCAGGGTGCAGGGTCGTCGCCCTGATGGAAGCCGTGCCCCTGTGCCTAGAATGAGGCACATCAGCTCAGCACACAAGCTCAGCGGAGGCATTCTGGGACCCTGTTGTAGAAATCCCTGCGAGGGGCCTTTCCTAGAGTTCAAAGCTCTCGTCAGAGCCCCTCAGAGAGGGAGAGGTGACACACGCACAGGGCGACTTCTGCCCAGGACTAGCTTCCTACTCACGAAAGCGGAAGCACAAGAAGCAACGGGGGCCAGCCCCCTGTAGGTTAACTCAGACTAACGGGACACAGGCGAGCTCATGAAGGTCCGAGAGACATGCAGGGCAGATGTGCAAAGGTACAGAGCCCGGACACGCACTGGGGTCCAAACCCCGGACTCAGAGAGGCGCTCCCATCCCTTGGTCTGAAGCAACAGGTACCTTTTCTGTGATCTCCTTTATGGAAGCCACTGTGGTCACGTCAAAGTGGCCACTCCTCCGCTTATAGTCGACAAACAGGCAGTCTTTGACGCCCCGCTCGATGGCCTGCTGGGAGGCCTTCATCACCTCTGCAAAGCACAGACACAGGAATCAGGAATGCCCTGGCACCATGAGCCGTCACTGCACGTGCCAGGAAGAACGCTGCGCAGAAGAGACTTTAGGAACCCAGCCCTGCTGTCCTCGCTCCCGGACAAAGAACCAGAGGCTGCACACTGATCTGAGCCAAGTCCAGGGGACGCTGAAACATCCTGGGATCCATGCCCGGGAACAGGGGGATAAACACACAGGGACGGACACAGCCCAGCAGGCACGTGGGCATCCCTTACCAAGAGGGCATCTGCAGAACTTGCCCGGCACCTCGTTCACGAGCATTTCCTTCACCACATCCAGTAAAGGCCCCAGGATCAAGACGGGCCTCAGGGAGGTGCAGTCCACCTTCTGGACCCGCTGATAGGCAAGGCTCACCGAATCTGAGGGAGAGAGGGGAGCAGTGTCATGGACACCCACCTGGAGCAGAGGGAGGAAGGGGAGGGGCTGGGGACCCACGGCTCCCCTGACCTTGCTTTTACCCCAGGGAGGCCCACCTCCTTCACTCCACAAATCCGGAGCCAGCTACCCAGCTCACCCTGGTTTGTCTGGGACTTGCCCAGTTGTAGCACTGACAGTCCCATACCCCGGGCACACCGGGGCCCGGCCGCTCCTGGAGTCCAGCACAGTGTCCCTGCTCCACGGACACCCAAGACACTGCAGCACTTCATCCAGCTCAAATGCTTCCGTGTGTATCCAATGCGCCCTCCCCTCACCCCTAGTATATATTCTCTGCTCTCTAGAGAGGCAACCTCCCCTGAGGTAGGTGTGGTCATGTGACCCAGGCCTGTCCCGTGGGGTGAGCAAACTCTCCCCCTTCCCATGAGCTGAAATGGACAGGACTGGGTGCAGTGAGCCAGCTCTGATCCTGCAGATGAGAACAACCCTCAGGAAATGACAGAGCCACAGGACAGAAGGGTCCTGGCTCCCTTATGATCCCCAAAACAGAGCTGCCTCCCAGGGATTCCCCCCACCAGCTCAGACTTTTATGTGGCAGCGAAATAAGCTTCTTATCACACTTCAGCCATTGTTGTCTGGTCTCAGTTACAGCAGTCAAACCAATATCCTAGTTGATACATGTAGTAAAAACCTCCCCTTCCACCAAATGAATAAAAAAATCCTTGCAGGAAGTGACCGCCTAAAAACCAGCAAGCAAATATCTTCTTGGCACCTCCCCTGTACCAATCGCTGTGCCGGCATCTCGGAAACACTTTTAAAAAGAGTAGAAAGCACAGTCCCTGCCACTGCAGAGCTCATGCTCTAACCAGGCTCACCGACGGCAACAGGTAAGAAACAAGACAACCATACAAGAGTTGCCTGCCAGCTCCAGGCAGCGGGACAAGAAGCCTCACCCTCGGGGGGGTGGGAGTGGCGATGAGGAGGGGCAGAGCTGAGGGGAGGGTCGCCTGAGGTGGGCTTGTGAGGAAGGGTCAACGAGAGGTCCGGCCCGGAAGGCCCGTGACTAGGAGGTGAAGGAAGACGGACCAGATGGCAGAGCTTTAGAGGTGAACACACAGGGCGGTGCTCGGCTCCACAAACACCGAGCTCACAGGCAGAAGCGCACACATTTTTTTGGTCTGATGATTATCCAGGCACGTCTATATCGCTTCCTATACAGCATTTCTCAACCTGGTGACCAGGTGATCCGTTATTAAAGCAGGGGGAGGGTTTGGTGATCACATTCACTGTCCAAGACCCCCGCATACTTGTGACTGAAGGCTCTGTAGAGTCCCAGGGCAAAGAACTTCCTCCAGGAAGAGGTAAAAACACCCCCTCTTTTAAAACTTTGAACATTACAGATAAAGCCAGGCATCCTCTCCAACACCTCTTCTCCAGTCCTGGTCATCAACAGTTTCCTCATAACCACCGTCATAGTTGGTTATAAGGATATAAAGTACATCCTCTTCCAGGTGTCATTCTCACATGTTGACTTTTACAGGCTCAAAACACCTAGAAACTATGTTATGTACACCCACGTGCCCAACAAAAATGACAAGATACATTTTTGTATCATGATACATGCAAAAATACAGGACACGTGCAACATTCCGCAACTCCCTCTTCTACTCAGTCTTATGCTTCTGAACTGCATCCCTGGTGATGCACATTGATCTCCCTAACTCCTTCTGAACACCCTACGGGATGGATGCCCTGCACCTATTTATCTATTTCCCTGTGTACGGACACTAAGTCACTATGTCTTCAACTTAACTTGAACAGAATCATCTTCTCCTCTAATGATTATTAACATTCCACACTGAGGGGCACCAATTTAGAAGATTCCTTTTCCTCCCCGAATAATCTGCTCTGTCGGAAGTCCTCATAGTTACAGAATCATACGGGGGCTACAGAGCATCTCGCAAGCACTAAATCCAACAAGAGTCAGAGGTCCAGAGAAAATAAAAAACTCCCTGGGAAGGGTAAATACACGGACAAATAGACAATCTGGAAGTAACCTAATGTAGTTATGAAAACTGCTTTTAAAACTGGTATAGATATTAAAACCGAAAGCATAAAGGTAATAATAAAACTACGCTAATGTTCACATAATGTAAAAAGGATGTAATTGGTATCTTCCATAACATAAAGGGGGTGGGGGGGTCGGGATCCCAGAGATGTAGGGTTTTTATATAGGATTGAAATTAAGCTACCATCAGTTTACAATGAATTGTTTTAACCTTAAGATGTTTTATGTAACTGCAGTGGTAACCAAAAATAAAATATCTATAAAATATACACAAAGGGAAACGAGAAAGGAATCAAAACATGTCACTATAAAAATTTTTAAAAAATCAATGAAATACAGAAGGCAGCAGCCAAGGAGGAAAAGATAGACAAAAAAAGCAACAAGACATACAGAAAACAACTAACAAAATGGCAATAGTAAGTCCTTCCATATCAGTAATTACTTTAAATATAAATGGATTAAATGCCCCAATTAAATGACGTAGACTGGCTGAATGCATAAATAAAAAAGATCCAACTATATGCTGTCTACAAGAGACTCACCGAAGCTCTAAGGTCATTCAGAGGCTAAAAGTGAAAGGATAGGAAAAAAAATAATTCATGCAAACGGGCACCTAAAGAGAGCAGGGGTCACCACAGCTGTATCAGACAAAATAGATTTTAAGACGAAAACTGCCACAAGAGACAAAGAAGGACATTATAGCATGATAAAACGGTCACTTCTCCAGACAGATACAACGATCATAAACATACATGCATCCAACATCAGACTTCCCAGATAAGTGAAGTGAACACTGATGAAACTGAAGGGAGAAACAGACACCAACACAGTATTAGTAGGGGACTTCAATACCCCACTTTCAGTTATGGATAGTACAACCAGACAGAAGATCAATAAGGAAACAGCACTTGAACAACACTACAGACCAACGGACCTAACGGATTCCCCCCTAGAGCCTCCACGGGAGTGTGGACCTGCCAGCACCTTGATCTTGGCCCAGTGGTACTGATTTTAGACTTCTGGCTTCCAGAACTGTGAGAGAATCAATGTATGCTGTGCTGACCACAAAGCTTGTGACATTTGTTACAGCAGCCCCAGGAAACAGATACACAATGAAAGCCAGAAGACAATGAATTATATCTTTAAAATGCGTAAGTAAAATATCTACCAATCTAAAATTCTATATCCAGTGAAAAATCTCCAAAATGATGGGAAAACAGACCAAAAAAACAAAAAAATAAGAGAATTTGTCACCAACAAACCTGCATTACAAGAAATGCTGAAGGTCACCATAACATCAAGAAAATGGTAGTTATATGAGGTAAAGGATGTGTTAAACTAACCTTATTGTGGTAAACCATTTGCAACATATACCCCTATCAAATTATCATCCTGTACACCTTAAACTCACACAATATTATGTGCCAGTTATATCGCAATTAAGATGGAAAAAAAAGAAATGCTGAAGGGAGTGTTCAGCTGAAAGAAAAGATCGGAAGGAATGAAGAATAATGGAGAGGATAAATATAAGTGAATAACTGACATGCAAATCAGTAACACTGTTGGACTTAAGATACATGTAAAATGAAATGATAATGCAAAAGGTGGGGGGGAGGTAAAGAAGTCCTCACAGTGCTCTGATGTTTTAGAATTAATAGAGAAGCGGGCAAAGCAATGATTCCTGTTAGCAGTAGGTCAGAGATATATATCATGAGGGTTGCTGGAATCTACCCCCCCCTACCACCAAAGAGTAAAACAAAATGATTACCTAAAAACTAACAGATGGGGGGACAGAATAATAAAAATGCTTGATTAATCCAAAAGGAAGAAAAGGAAGTGAAGGGAACATAAAACAGGCAGGACAACAGAAAAAAAACTGGAAGACAGTACATATATCAGTCATGATTTAATCAGTGATTAAATACTCTGATTAAACGAGAAAGACTGTCACAGGTGTGTTCAAATTGTGAAAACGCCTCAGGATGTACACTTTTCTGTAGATGTATGTGCGCTTTTCTATACATATATTATATCTCAATAAAATGAAAAAAGATGAAGTATCAGAGTGGGTTGAAAAAACCCTACATGCTGCCTGCAGAGCCACGTAAATATAAAGCTCCAGGAAAGGATAAAAGGATGGAAAAAGGCAAAGCGTGCAAACACTAACCAAAAGAAAGCCGATGTGTTAGTAATACTTAAACAAAACAGACTTTAAGGCCAGAAACATTTCTAGACATAAAGAAGGACATAATGATAAAAGAGTCAA